>NC_081204.1:23095032-23823782 GCF_902713425.1 Acipenser ruthenus
TATACCAATAAAAAGGGGTCCAATGATATATATATATTTTTTTTTGAAAACCACTTTTTTCACGACTACAGGATAGGATTAATACAATTATAAAACAATATGTTACGGTTCCATGATTAATGAGCAAACAAACCAACCTGGAGAAAGTAGCCTACATGCTTCAGATATTGAACAAAATAACCCTTTTAAACCTGCTGCTGTTTAAAATTTTCCATACACTCATACACGGATTAGCATTAATCGTGCACTGCTTTTCCTTTAAAATGACGATGTAGCCCAAGATTACTGCTAATCAGGATCTGTGAAACCAGCCAATAGTGTTTTGTTTAATGTGATTTTAGAAACTCAACATACAATACCATTGGTGTGAGCTTGGCAAAATAGACAGGCATTCAACTGTCACACGGATTTTTTTTTTTTTTTTTTTTTTTTTTTTTTAATTATTAATCTGGTCACAGCCAAAAACAAACCAAGGGGGTGCTAGGTACATTTCAGCACCCAGTGGGACCATTAACTTTAGAAAGTGTGAAATAAACAGCTAAACAACGCGTTAAAAAAAAGCCAACTGTATAGCTCTCTAGAAACCTTATTTTAAATAAATAAGTAATAAACACACGTCTTAAATTCAAGTGTCTCAAGTTTTACAGATATTTGTAACATAGTATTTGCAACAATACAACACGCTTGTTTTTTTAAAAAAAACTATTGTGCGTGTTCATTTGAAATTATTTGATTAAGCAAATGCATCTGTTACATCTTTGTTAACACAATCTACAATGCAAACATTTCCCACCGTCTATATTTCCAGCAGTATCAACCCCGCATTGTACTGCATCTTTGACACAGTTGCCAAACCAAACGTTTTCCTTCTATAGTCTCTGCATCCAATTACCGACATTACTGCCACAGTATTACTATAACTAGCCACAGTTCGCAGTGCACCTATAGGATGCTCAGCAGCTGCAATTAAAAGGGTTCACAAACACCCATAAAAGGATATTTGCTCTCGCGCACTGCCATTATGCGATATAACATTTGCTCATTGGACCTAATGAAAGAATTGCACTTTGATACGAGCTGATTTTGTATTTACCATACATAATAATACAGACGGACACACAGTGCTATAGTTAAAAAAAAAATGTAGAAGCTATAGATAAATAAAAAAAAAAACATGTACACTTGCACTCATTTTGATGTGCACATTGGTGTCTTATTATACAAAGTAGTACACGAATAAATAAATAAAAATACATAAATAAATGTTTATTGTGTTTAAATTATTTGTACCTTTAAATAAATATCGCGCCTGCATCAAAATGTTATAAAACGGCATCTTATTCGGTTATGAGAAGGCAGTTTAAAGACAGACTTGTATATTTAGTGCTGTTTACCTGACAACAAATGTGCTGTCACCAAATGCAATGAACCACTTTTAACATTTACATTTTCAAAATGATGATGCTGTTCCCACAGCGAGTTCCTTTTGGTTAAATGCTGGCAAACTTATCTGTACCATAAGCGTGTGCCATTACATTGCCAGCAGAGTTATACAAAATAAAAAGGCCCCTTTTTCCGGAATGCAGTGGTGGGCACATATCACATTGTTTCTGCATTTTTACTATGCTAATAAAAGCATATTCTTTAAACAGAAGGCATCAAATCTGACTTACCTCCGAACGCACCCAAACTGCGTCCTTTTTCTGTCACCTGGATTGCCCACCTCCTATTAGGGAATACCGTATGTCTCTCCCCTCAGTGCAGCCGCTTCTCCATGGTTTCTGCCTTGAACCCTCCAATATCAGCAGGTGGACGCGCCTCTCAGTGATGGAGACAGGCGTTTTTTTCCCCCAGTACTACAGCTCCATTTTATTTTACAGCATTCTTGTTGTTCCATGAAACAAACAAGGAGTTGTACCATTTCATTTGTGCATGCAATTGCTTCGTGTTAAACTAGCGTATTTTTTTTAGCTCGAATTTGTATATTATGCTGCTGCTTTTATTTTTTTCTCCACCATCTAGCACAAGGTGCTTGATGCTGCCATTGTTACATCGATTTTTTTTTTTTTTTTTTTTTTTTTTTTTGCAGCTGGGCCCCCCTCCTGGTGCGCGCGCGCTCCCTCCCTCCCTCTCTCTCTCTGCCCTGTCATAAAGAGCGCGCCCACAGGGCACACGTGGACGCGCTTCGCTGAGCACATGCCTTTCAGAATGAACGAGAACGCGCGAACACAGTGCTAAAGATGCAGTTGTAAACCAGTTAGTTATGTTGTACCGCAAGAGCAGGGCGAACAGTTTTGTGTCCCCCCCCCCCGCCGCACAAACAAAAATAAATAAATAAATAAATAAATAAATAAATAAATGCAGTGATATCTGATTGGAGATAAGAATATCTAGCAAATATTATGACTGACATCTTCAGTCATTTCAGATAAACACAACAATAGTGTCATATACAGTACAAACAAGTTCCAACGTGTTACACATTTAATACAATAGAGAACTAATGTACCCGGATTAGATCCCCGACCTTGGTGAGAAGAATAACAGTTTATTTTATTAACTCTAAACAGCATATCATTTATGCCTAGGAGATAAGCAGCTGGACATAAGTAGGCATCTTATTCTTGCTAAAAAATATTCAACCACCTCTTAGATAAAGGTTCTAAAAAGCTTTTCTTAATTCTAAGTTTAGATAAAAGGTGATTTAGACAAGGTTCAGAAAGCAAAACAGGTAGGCTTGTGAACCATCACAAGAAAACACAGCATTATTCAGAGGCATGGAAGGGTTCAGTAACTGATGAGGGTGTCAGAGATATCATAGCAAATGATAGACATGTATTATTAAATAGTGGAAAAAATGTTGGTAGCCACTTTGCATCAGTACCCCCAAAATGTTATCTATTTACTAGAGATGTTAAATAACTGTGGTGGGTAATTATTGGCCACAAAACCCAATCGGACCCCTTGCTTAATAAATATCTTGGTATCCCAGAATAATCGCACTCTCTTCAAAATACAGGCTAAATAATAAGCAAGAATTCCCACAGCAGAAGTATCTGAGGACATGTCTATAATTTAAAGGAGCCAGCAGTAGAAGTGGTGGCAAGCAGCATTAGAGGTGTGGAAAGGGAATTTCTCTCAAATGGCCATTTGCTTCCATTCCCCTTTCATTGGATGGTGTTTGTGATCATTCTCAGTGGTCCTGGGTTCTGTTGTTCCCATATTGAGTTATTGTGTTCTGTGAATATGCCTTTACCTGGCTTTGAGCTTCCTTTGAGCTTGTCTGGAGAATCATAAATGCCAGGTTTACTGCGAGGAAGGCTGTTCAGCACCAGCCAGCAAAGCTCAACGTCAGGTAAGCGTTAGAGAAAAATGGTTATGACTCATTTGCAACAAAACCCAGAACAACTCAGAATGACACCCTAAAATATAAACTACTTACTCTTTAAAATGACTGCAGACGTGCGTTGTACTGTATGTGTTATTGTATATGTCAATCAATACTATAAACCACCCCTGGACGAAAATACCAACAGGATTAATAGTTAGTAGGAGGCAGTTTTAGGATCATCTGCTGTTAACATTATTTAAAACAGACCTCCACCCCCCCCCTCCTAAATTAATCATGCACAGAGCAGATCAATTTCATATGGCTTTTGTTTTTATGAGAAAATCGATGCTTGACCTTTGTAATGGTAATGATTCACTTACCTGGTAATCAATCTGCTGCTTTGTTATTGACTTCATTAGGACAGGCAGTATTTATCAGAATCTCAAGACTACTTAAAATGGCACGTAGGAGCCGCTACAGTTACTTGAACAAAATTGTAACCAGTTACAGTAACTTACTACTTTAAAAAAAATGTAACTAGTTAGTTACAGATAGTTACGAAATATTCTTTTAAAATCCAGCTTTAAGATCCATCCATTCTCTAATAAGATGATATAAAAAGCCCGTTCATGTGACATGTAAGGTTTGACTTGAACTGTTGGAGCACTTTCTGATTCATGCATTAGCCATTGTCTTTTTTTAAAAATGTAACTCAAAGTAACAAAGTTATTTTTTTTACATAAAATGTGATGCGTTGCCACATTTCGCTATACTGTGTATGTGCATACATGTGTGTTCATACATGTGTGTTCATAGAATAACTTCAATCACTGTTATTAGTCTATAGATTTGGTCACTTTTTAATAGAATAGCATTATTAATGGTAATCATTAGATTTGGACACAATGTAACTCATGGGTTTTGTGTGTATTTATAATTATTTGTATCACTTATTGCTTTTTTGTATACAGCATCCACATTATTCAAGCATTTTATGTTTAGACTTGGATATGGGCTGAAAGCACTTTTCAGTAAAAAAAAGTTTTTTTAGTTTTTGTAACAGTTTAGTATCCATATTACTGTGCTACAGGGACTAGTTGTAAATGAGTGTTTTTGCTAAGCTATCTTTGTCTCGACATATACCTGATTAATTAAATACATCATAATCCGAGAAAAAACCACATGCAGCACAAAACAGACCTTCAGAATTCTGCACTTCTATTTAACATACCTAGCTGTTTTTGGATTTCATTGGAAAGAATGGATTAATGAAAATGCTGCTTCTCCACAGATCTGCTTTCCACAGATAGGAGACTTGTTTAAACAGCTTGTGCTATAACCTTAACCAGATGGACTTGTGTCTGTATGGTATTTGGATGAAATTCAAGAGTAACAGCCAAAATGAAAGTGATTTTCCGCATCATATACCAAAGATCCTCAAATCTGGGCTGGATGTGGGCACTATAGCAGGTGACGCTAGGTAATCTGAACTGGATTAATACAAATTATAATGCAAAAGTAATGCATCATTGAATTGTAAATATAGAGTTCTCTGTTCTGGAACTACTAGAACATTACCCGGATCTAATGTATAGAGCATGAATGTTTATGGAGCACTGTAATGAATAAAGAAGGATGAATAACCCACGAGCCCCAGAAAGAAAAAAAAACCACCACTCGTTAAAGTAATTGTAGCTAACAAAACAGTTCCGTACATCTCACACATGCTACACTGCCATTAGCTACACAGGGCACAAAACTGCAGTTTTAACACCTGGTACTACACTGTGTTCTCAGTTTGCTTGTCTTGCCTTTCAGGAAGTCTGTAACTGCTTTACTTCCTTGGTCATTTCACCCCAGTAGTGCCTTCTATGTCAAAGCATGATGCTGGTTGAAAACATGTCAGTCAATAGGGGAAGCAGCCGACTAGGTATTGATAGGGAAGAAGCCAGTGAAGGGGAGGGGCAATTTCACCCTGGGGGTAAAATGACCCAGGAAGTGCAAGATAGTCTGAAAGCATGGCTTGGAAACATAGATTTCTTTAACCTAATGTAGTACCAGATGTTTTCAAATGTAAATTCACGTATGTTAAAATGCGTTTCTTACAAAACTGCACATTTGAGACCAATATAATGTGCATAGCATGGAGAAATACGGGACTATTAGCTAGAATTACTTTAATAAAGTATTGTGTTTATATACCATGTACAACATTTGGAAAAGAAAGTATGTTTAAACTTAAATTAGACAACAGAATTTATAGATTTACTTTCCTTGGATCTGCTTTGGAAGAGTACGATTTGCTTGGTCATTCTGTTGTTGGATTTGAATGAATGCAAGACAGATTCCAAAATGAGTTCTGGTAAAAAAACAAAACAAAACAAAAAAAACACACACTTGTGTGGCAGTGCTTTTAAAAACATTAGAACATGTACAAATGAGAGGCTATTTGGCCCATCATTGCTCGTCCAGTTCCTAGTAGCAGGTTGATCTCAAAACTTTGTCAGACAGGTCTTTTTAAAATCCCAATGTTTCACATCAAGAACATGGCGAGTAACCCATTCCATCCCCTCACCACTGTGTGTAAAGAAGAGTGATCTTACCCTCTTGTCCTAAGTCTCTCCACTTCATTTTGAACTGTGTCCTCTGGTCCTGGTTTATGTGCTGTGCTTAACACTCCCTCAACCCACAGCTCATTCCTTTAAGCCCTGGGTTTAGTTTGGGTGATCTTATTTAAGTTGAACACAGTACTCTAAGTGCCGTCTCACCAGTGCACTGTACAGCCTCATCATAACCTCAGTTGATTTGGATTCTACACTTTTGACTATATAAATCAATCATTGTGTTTATTAGGCGAGTGAGCGGGGATCCCATATACTACAAACTCTGTATTCGTCTGTGTGCCAAACAGGTATTCTCTAGTCAGGGTGCCTTAAATGACATATTAATTATATTATAGCTAAGGAATTAGAATGGTGTTTTTTGTAAACCAACAACATTTTACAGATTACAGAGCTCATATTGACAACATTATGTGAACAACCTTTTTAAAATAAACACTAAACCCATAAGAGTTTTAATCAGAATGTCCGTGTTAGAACATGGAACTGTGCAACCTCGCAGAAAACAGTAACAGCACTGCAGGATTTGAATGGACCATGCACCTCCTTATTATCTGCACCTCCTTATTAATTCTGATAGACTAATTGAATTCATTTCAAAATTACACTGCGCAAGAGATTATAAAGTTCAGCGATTCCCCGCTGTTTAGCACAGATCCCCTGTTCTGTCAGTCCTGCAGCAGAAAGCTGCTCATAACAGCAGAGTTCCCTTCCACACAATCAAAAGCTTGATCAAAGACATTGTTCTGCATTAAATGTCACTTTTTAATAGCGCAGGTAATTCAAAACATCAAAATAAAAAGGTGTCATTATAATAAACATCAATTGTACTTTATCTTGCATATGTACATTCTAAACTAGTAGTTGCACAAGGCCAATTTTACAGTTGGCTGGATACTGTGAACCAAGGCTAAATGATCTCCATAGTAACACAAAATGTTATTAAAAAATAAATTCCCAACATCATACCATAATGCCAAGTCAATTCTAGCACAAAGCACAGCAAGAATTGAAGCTGAGATTCAAAGATAAATGAGACATTATTTATCAAAGTGCTATCATAACAGGGAGTAGGCTGGGCACGAATCGACGACCATGCAAACCACACGCGAGCATCCTAACCACTATACGAAACAGCCAAGCTCTTTCACATTCGTGTTTATAGTTTTTATTTTTTATTTTTTTACAAATTTAGTCGTTGCCAATTATTTGTATTATTTTCTCCCAATTTGGAATGGCCAATTATTTTATTATGCTCAGCTCACCGCTACCACCCCTACGCTGACTCGGGAGGGCGAAGACGAACACACACTGTCCTCCGAAGCGTGTGCCGTCAGCCGACCGCTTTTTTTCACACTGCGGATTCACCATGCAGCCACCCAAGAGCTACAGCATCGGAGGACAACGCAGCTCTCGGGCAGCTTACAGGCAAGCCCGCAGGCGCCCGGCCAGACTACAGGGGTCGCTGGTGCGCGGTGAGCCGAGGACACCCTGGCCAACCTAACTCTCCCCAGGCGATGCTCGGCCAATTGAGCGCCGCCTCGAGAGCTCCTGTCCTCGGTCGGCAAAGGAATAGCCTGGACTCGAACTTGCGACGTCTAGACGATAGGGCGCATCCTGCACTCTACGCAAGTGCTTTTACTGGATGCGCCACTCGGGAGCCCCCCGTGGTTATAGTTTTTACCTCATCTCACCAGCAGGGGACAGAATCAGTAACAGTAATCAGTCTAGGAGATCCGGGTCACAGCACTGATGTAACATGGCGAAACCAGTGATCACACACACCGCAAGAGTATAGTGCGATACACTTCCGTTACGGATTCTCACCTCTGTTGCTGAGGTTGAAAGCTCTATAACCACGAATGCAGAGAAGCCTGGCTTAAGAAACTCGCTTGCAGTGTGTGAGGTCGCCGGTTCGAGCCGTGTTGCACAATGAAACTTGGAAGCTAAGGGCAACAATTAGATTTTAGGACTGCCACTTCACTTGCAGCTATGGCAACCATTCATCTTTTCTAATTGTTTACACTAAAAACACCACGCTGTAGCTTTCAAAATTTTTTTTTTTTTTTTTTTTAAAGCTTAGTATCCTCATCATGTGATGAGTCAGCTCCATGATCTGGCTTTACAACCACATTCCATCAGACTGAGGCTGGAGGGTACCAGGAAGCAACAGTTCAAACTCTAAGCTAGTGTGGTACAATTATTTTTTTTTAAAGGTTTGGTGGTCTAGTTAACTGTTCACAAATAAAGGTTTTCATACACAAAACTAATTTTCCATAACCAGATACAAATCAGAGGTTGTCAGCATAGAGAAAGCTCTGCACTTGCAGGTTGTTTAAAAATGCATTCAAAGTGATTCAAGGGTTCCTAAAAGTGCCAGCAATAAAGTTCAACATGCGGATTCACGTGTTGGCATATCCACACCAGCAGCCTACACAACAGGCTTGGCTGTTGATATGTGGCTTATACAGGGTGATAATAAAGCCAGTTGCCCACTTTGCAATGCTCACTTACTCGAAGGATGCCATCTGTCAAAAGGTATTGCGAGTCAAAATGAATATGCGTGATTCTGTCGTTTTTAATGTCAATGGCAGAAACCCATTCACAAGGCAAACGGTGCCCATATTAAGCAGTTAAATCACTGACACTTCTGGGTGTCAGCAACATTAGGGAGTGACACTCCGCCTGTTAAGTCATGTTGCTCTGCATGGCTTTCCCACAGCTCAAAGTAGCCAAGAGACTGTCTCGTCACCCAGTATGTTTCATGTCGATCATATCTAGTCAATGTGTTAAGGACAGAGGTAGCTTACCAATTTTTCAACAGGTGTTCATTTTATGGCAGGAAGTCTTCCGTCCGGAATGCAGCGTGAATGCCAGCTTGCATCTCGTGGTTTGAGGTTTTGTAGGCGAGCCAAGTCATCATTCACCCACACTTAACATTAAACAATCTGGCCTTTCAAATTGATTGAGCACTTAGACCAGGGTGCTGAAATACCAGCCTTCAGACAGATCTGAGTGTGTTTGCAATAACAAACAGATCTAGCTGTTATGGGAATATTAAAAAAAAAAACACACACACAGATCTACAGAGGGAGTCTATCTGTCCTTTAATCCATTCATCTGTACGTCATACTTGTATCTATACAGAGAACCGTTTAGCCAAATGTTATGAAACCCGGTATTAACATTGCTATTAGTTGAAGTTACTAAGAGTAACAGATTCTGGGGTTATATGTCCGTTCATCCATCCGTCTGTGTTTCGCACTTAGATTCTTTCATATCTGGATAATTGCTCAAATTGTCATGAAACTTAGTAATTCTTATTCTACACTATAGTCTATTTTACCCATTAAAGCATAGTTGTACCGATTTTAATTTGAGCAAGGAAGACAACAAATGGAATAGCCAAGACAGCAATTGCATTAATGCAATGTTTTGATAATTAATTTGCTATTTTATTTAATTAGCCTTTTTTAAAACTTATTTATGCCATCAAAAGACAAAATACAGTTAAAATCATCTGCATTCAGGTCATTAGCAGTTTCTCTGACCTCGCTAATCAACTTTTTCTTCGAAACAAAAAAAAGGAAAAGAATGATTTTGAATGCCATACTCCTTTTTGAGGTGTCATTTTGAAGAGGTAAAGAAACATCTCCTCCTTGCATTACTGGGGGGCTACAAGGGGACTGCAGGTTGACCTGGGGGTCTCGCAGACCTCGGGTTGTGCAGCCCTGCTTCAGTAGTTCATTGGACCACCCTGGTCTACACCAAGGCAGCTAAGCCATGCATGTTACACACCAAGAATATCTGCATCAAAAGTCTATTCCCCTATGGCCAGCTATCCCTTGTAAGGCTCAGGCAGCAGTAATGTGTGCAGCCTTGGATACACAAGCACCTGCTCTTTGAGCGCCTATATTCAACCCCGTCTGATAGTCTTTTTGACATCATTTGAGCTGCTTTGTAAATGAAATCACCTGCCCCCAGAAAGCCAAGCAAAGTATTATATCGATTACATTCATGCAGCAACACAATCTTTTTCACACTCCCCCCTCCCCTTTTAACCAATTCATTTTTAGATCTTAACATACAAATAAAATAGCATGTGGAACTGGATGGGTTAAGCACATACAATCCAATGAAGCTGAACCCCTAGCGTTGTTCATCCCACCTTGTACTGCTCATGCTAGATCAGCAAAAAATTATCCACAGGAGCAAAATCTAGCACTAGATCTGTCACATAACAAATTACGCTCCCTCCAACTCGCCCCACACTGAAACTGAAGAACTGACAATACTGGAAAAAAAACACCCCACCCTCCACACAGCAAACTAGGCAGTAATACCTTTCATAGCTTTCAATGAATTGACAATGCTCTATAAAAATGGCCCATTCAATCAGGTTCTGCCTGGAATTACCTTTTCATCAACAAGCATCTCAAATGACCCTCATCATACTGTGACAAGACAGTCAATGTGTTGTTAGCCTTAGCTACTGGGGTGTAACCATGGCTATTCTTACATTTAATCACGATCAGCCCTTCTGGCAGACCTGAGCAAGACTACTACTATTCCACAGGCATCTAGACTTGATAAAAATTAGCTAATACTACATTACTTACTAAATAAGAATTTATTTTACTGGATATTATATTATATATAGCAGCAGTGTGGAGTAGTGGTTAGGGCTTTGGACTCTTGACCGGAGGGTTGTGGGTTCAATCCCCAGTGGGGGACACTGCTGTTGTACCCTTGAGCAAGGTACTTTACCTAGATTGCTCCAGTAAAAACCCAACTGTATAAATGGGTAATTGTATGTAAAAATAATGTGATATCTTGTAACAATTGTAAGTCGCCCTGGATAAGGGCGTCTGCTAAGAAATAATTAAATTAATAATAATATATATATATATACACACACACACACACACACACACACACACACACATATACAGTGCCTTGCAAAAGTATTCAGACCCCTGACCAATTCTCTCATATTACTGAATTACAAATGGTACATTGAAATTTCGTTCTGTTTGATATTTTATTTTAAAACACTGAAACTCAAAATCAATTATTGTAAGGTGACATTGGTTTTATGTTGGGAAATATTTTTAAGAAAAATAAAAAACTAAAATATCTTGCTTGCATAAGTGTTCAACCCCTGTGCTGTGGAAGCTCCCAGTTTACACCGATGAAAAATTGCCCTAACGAGAAAACAATTACCTTACCATTGGCCTCCACCTGTGAACCATTAAAGTTGCTGTCACATTTTCTGGAAAAAAAACCCCACTGTTGAAGGATCGTTGGTCAGGCTGTGAATCTGAAGGAAAATGAAGACCAAAGAGCATTCTACAGAAGCTACAGATAAAGTAATACAAATGCATAGATTAGGGAAAGGGTACAAAATAATATCCAATAATATGTTTGGGGTATCCCAGTGAGCACAGTTGGATCAATAATCAGGAAGTGGAAGCTGCATCACACCACCCAGGCACTGCCAAGAAAAGGCCATCCCTCAAAACTCAGCGCTCAAACAAGGAGACTTGTGAGAGAAGCCACAGAGAGGCCAACAATCACTTTGAAGGAGCTACAGAGTTCAGGGCCTGGGAGTGGAGTAATAGTGCACCAGTCAACCATATCAAGAGCTCTGCATAACACTGGCCTGTATGGGAGGGTGGCAAGAAAAAAGCCGTTACTCAAAAAGTACCATCTGAAAGCACGTCTGGAGTTTGCCAGAAAGCATGAGAGTGACCCAGCTGCGATGTGGGAAAAGGTTTTGTGGTCAGATGAGACCAAGATAGAGCTTTTTGGCCAAAACTCAGAGTGCTATGTGTGGCGCAAACCTAACACTGCCCATGCCTCAAGACACACCATCCCTACAATGAAGTATGGTGGTGGCAGCATCATGCTGTGGGGATGCTTCTCATCAGCAGGGACTGGTCAACATGTTAAAATTGTAGGAAGAATGGATGGAGCAAAATACAGGTAAATACTGCAAGAGAACCTGCTTCAGTCTGCTAAAAAACTGAAGCTTGGGAGGAAATTCACCTTTCAGCAGGACACTGATCCCAAGCACAAGGCCAAAGCAACATTGGAGTGGCTCAAGAACAAAAAGGTGAATGTCCTACAGTGGCCCAGTCAAAGTCCTGATCTCAATCCCATTGAGAATCTGTGGCACTATTTGAAAATTGCGGTCCACAAGCGTCGTCCAACCAACCTGAACAACCTGGAGGAAATCTGCCAAGAAGAATGGGCCAAAATCACTCCGACACTGTGTGCAAAGCTGGTACATACTTACCCCAAAAGACTTAAAGCTGTTATTGCAGCGAAAGGTGGCTCTACCAAATATTAATGTGTGGGGGTTGAATACTTATGCAAGCAAGATATTTCAGTTTTTATTTTTCTTAAAAATATTTCCCAACATAAAACCAGTTACCTTACAATAATTGATTTTGAGTTTCAGTGTTTTCAAATAAAATATCAAACAGAATGAAATTTCAATGTACCATTTGTAATTCAGTAATATGAGAGAATTGGTCAGGGGTCTGAATACTTTTGCAACGCACTGTGTGTGTGTGTGTGTGTATATATATATATACACACACACACACACACCTGTAAGATACTGTAAACCCCTTATATTTGCATACCACTTATTTTATATAGTTTATCATTGTCAATGTAAATTTTACAATTTAAATGTAAAAAAGGCAAACTAGCCCCCCTCCCCTCCCCTCCCCTTCCCCCCTTAACTTTGTAAAAGAAAACAGAAAATGGCTGCATATATAAAAGGTGAGAGTTGGGGACTTTATTCTTTCTAGGAAAAGAAGGAATTTGCTATACTGTAGATATATGCAAATATAAGCATATTCACCTTTATTGCTTATCTGTGAATGTAGGAGCTCCAAAATTAAAAAAAAGAAAAAAAGAAACACTGGCAATGCTTAATACATTCATAATCTACAAGGTCAATAAGGCTCAAAAGCAGCATACTGTGCACTAAAATATTTATTTTCTTTCCTGTAATGATCACAATCTGGTGGGTTGTGGCTATATGTAAACTATTACTGGCATGTGTATATTTACAACCACGAAAAATAAACAAAAGCATATGAAAAGGCTGCTCGGAGCTTGTGTGTGCTAATTTTAAAATATGCTCAAACACAGTATCTGTGCATTACAGGTAAAACCTGTGAGCTGACCACCCCAGATTCCTCAGGAAAGTGGTCATTCTTCACAATATTTACAACACAAAGGCCCTCAAATATTAAAACTAAAAAACAGAATTCCAGATTTCTTTTCCAGTGATAATCTGCAACAAGCAGCACTAACATAACATTACTAACAAGAACAAAATACAACAAGAAGTCTAACACAGGTAGATGTTATCCCAATGACATCTGTAGAACTGAAGATTTAAAAGCACTGGAAACATTTTAAGGCGCTTCATTTATTAGACCAGAAGTAATCTTGCTGGAAGAAGCAATAATATGACATCTGCATAAAAGGCTTTCTCGTTCTGCAGTTCACTTTAATACCTGGGCATCGCAGAGATGGTGTATTTTATTGTGAAGCATCCTGACTGTAAAGGTCATTTGTCCATGAAGCAAAACATCCACCTGCAGCCCAGCGGGTCGTCTTTATAGCCAGGCTAGCTTACACTTAACCTCAAGGATCCCAGCTTGCTTGTATCACAAGGATGCAGCAGGCTATGCAGGACTTTGACACTTCACTGCACACACTGATTCCTTTTTAGAAGCAATAGAAATAGAAAATGTGCTTTTAAGAATAAACATCCCTTTTTGGGTGCAATTTGAGTGCTACAGGTTCTCCTCCTGTTTTGCCTTTTGTATTATTTTTTTTAAACCAGATACTCCCATAAACATACATTACATCTTCTTTGGTCTACTATATTTTAGAAATGCTACACCAAGTTGTACCAGGGTAAATATCATCCCTGTGCGTAACCAGTAGGGTGTACAGATCAGTTCCTCATGATATGGAAGCACCTCAGCGTTGTTCAAAATGGGCAAACAAAGATTTTAGTGACCATCTGAACCTTCTAGAGTACCCCAAAGCAGAAGGAATGTGCCTGAACAACGTACACATACAGTACCGATACACCATGTAAAACGGGCATCACAGAGGTTTGACAATTTAGTTCACCCAGCAGTTATCTGATTTCAACACCTTTCAGGGTTTGAAGGAAATCTTACAGCATACACCGCCCAGACGCGACAGCTGATACAGACTGAGAAGCTCAGATTTAGTTCTGTGCCCATTAGGACTACTCATGGCTGGCGTGGTTTCTGTTGTTTTTAGTCATCCAGAGTACATATACGGGTCATGCATTTTATTTGTTTTATATTTAAATTTGGTGGTTGTGAATTTATTGCACGTGAAATTTGAGACACAGTTTGAGCAGATGCATTGAGAGTTTCACTCCATCAATGCAACATAATCCTGACCTGAACCATCTCTAATCGGTCAAGAGGAGACTTACTGGTATTAAAAGTGAGTGGAGGGTTTGTGATGCAGACTAATTTCCACTGGGGGCGAAGCTGAGACCAACAAACTCACTTGTGACCCTAGCCAGACTCCAACCCACAAAACATGTAAGGTGTCACTACAAAATGTAGCAGTCACCCCCTCCCCACCCCCCCACCCAAGTATATCCAAGACAAATAGATTTTCTTGGAAATTCAAAATCATCTTTAGTTTCAATAAAATACTGCAACGCTGACGTACACTATCCTATAAACACGCTTGATCACATTTGTAAACCAACAAATTTGCATTTGTAAAACATTTTTGTACTCCCAGACAAGTGGGGCTTCCTAGAATACACAAGTCATTATGAAATCACCTTGTTAATAAAAAATAAAGTATCCATTCATTCATTTTAAAAAGTGTTACCTCATAATTCTGATAATTACAAATAGCGGTTTTTGATATTATATATATAGCACTTGGGAGGACAGTCTCGCTTGATGTGAACACAAATTTGGCTTATGAACATGGATTCAAACCAATGTGCTGCTGCCAAGGACAGCCAAATACAATTATAACACAGGAAGAGAGAAGGTCAATGTGTTCTATAAACAGCTCACACCTGAGTACCAGTGCAAAACACTGAAGCAAACTAATATCCACTGTACAGCTGGCCCCTCTTTAGCAGGAGCAGTTCCCACAGCCCTTCACACTGTTGAGGATCTCCTCCTGCAGTTTCTTCCTCTCCTCCTCTTTCATGGTCAGCCTCTCGCTCTTCTCGTCCGGCTTGCCATTGCTGTTCAGGATCTTGCTGTTCTGCGTGTTCCACAGGTCTGAGTACATGCTGTTTGGGTTGCTCAGGAGTTCGTAGTGAGAGCCCCGCTCCGCTACTTTACCCTAAAACCGTGGGGAAACAAAGAGATCAGACATTAACACACAGCACCACGTCTGAAGCCATCACCTCAGAGCATTTGGTTACTCTCTCATCCAGGAAACAAAAAATAATAAATCACATGGCAGTTATTTTAATAGGTTTCGAGAGGCTAGTTGGATATGTTGTCATGCATTTCAACTCTGGATGCCTGGGTTGAAATCAAGCTCATGCCCCCACAAAAGCATCACAATTGTCTCTGCTTGAGAAGTGACCAGGACTGAATGACAGACAGGAGTGTTAAGGTTAGGATTGGAGTGCTCTCTCTCTCGGGGAGCTGCAAGTGGAAACTCTCCTGGAGCCTGCCAGCACCTTGCTAGACTAGCCAGTGCCAACACCACTTACCTTTCATGAGCACTCAAGTAATGCTTTCATGTTTTTATATGCTAGCACATATGAAGCCTACATATTAAATGGTTTCTGAGACAGGTGCTGAAAGTGTAGTGCGGGTGAATTTACTTATAGTTAAGGCTATCATTTTGTCACAGAGATCACGGAAATCGTGAATTTGAACAAAAGACTGTGAAATCTTGGAAATGGATGTAAAAACACATTTGGTTAGGCACTGCATTTTTAAAAGGAAATAAAGCATGTCATGCACTTAAAGTACAAATCTGCGAGTATGTGTAAATTGTTTGGTTGTGTATGCACGCAGCATTTTTTCGCAATCTAGATTAAAACGAGAGGTTTATCTGTTTTGTAGTCTATTTTTCTGATCTTTGTGATGCCCCGCTTCTTGGACACGGTGCCTCCTGCCTGTGTGATTTGACTTTAACTGTATTTTTGTTTGTTTTTATTTTTAAAAGGGGCAGTGCTCTGTAGGCTACTCAGAAACAACCAATTTAAACGTGTTGTTATTATTGAAGAGAAAATATATACCGTTTAATTTTGAACATAGTAATAAAACAATTTTGACATGCTGATTTTGTATATATATATATGTACATTTACGCCAGACAGAGATAAAAATAGGAATACAGTTTATTTCAGACACTGTCTGTTTCGCTATGTAGCCGGTGTGAAAGTCTGCATCGTACAGTATTCTTAAAAAAAAAAAAAAATAAATGTTATGTTGGTGTGAAAGGACCTTAACTAAGTTTTGTACTCTAAAGTAACATTTAAACTTGTCAGCAGTCAAAAGCAATAGTCTTTATATTATTGGTTGATGTAGCTAAAGCTACATTATTTGGTGACCATTCCGTGGATTCTTTTTTCTGCAACTCGCCCGTGAAATGTAGTAAAAATCACTGTGCCAAAAAACATTTGTTGATTTTTTTTTTTTTTTTTTTTTTTTAAATCAATAAAGATTTTTTCAGAATTTGTTTGAAAACCATTTTGTAGATCCAACAAGGTGAACAGCACAGCGTTCATTATGACCAGAGTGGAACGTCAAGGTCAGTTTTTAATCCAAACAGCTGTTGAAAGCCTTTGCTACTTTGTAAATGTATATGCAAGTCTGTGCAGTTTATCAGATGTGGTGCATTTTATGAGGTTATTATAAGGCCACTATCTTAATAACAAAAGGTTAAACAAACAAAACAAACAAACAAGAAAAAGATAAAAATAGAAATGGGATTTCTGGCTGGGAGGTCTAGGCTTAATCTGATGTGGTTACTCAGCTAAGACAAAAACGTCTACACTGAGATATTGTATCACAGCGGTTGGGGGTGGGCTTCAATCCATGGCGTGCCTACGGGTTCTATAGATTCAGCTTGAGAGAAGGTTGTCAACAGCGATAAAAATTCTTCAAAACTCAGCAACACAGATGCTGCTGGGCTCATTCTGTTCAGAGCAAAATGGGCATATAAAATTAGCATCAGTAAGATCAGAACCCGATGTGATGCGTGAGCTGCAGAATAATACATACGACAGCTATTAAGCGTCTGTATCGTAGCCTTTTTTATTTTTTGTATTAGCTTCCAATAACATGGTCACTGCTCTCACACAATGCAGCTGAACTTTTCATTTCTAACATTATCTTCATTCTTCTTTTGTTGTTCATCACATGCTGTGTTATTCTGCTTTAATGAAGCTGTGGGACAGGGGAATGACAGATTAAATATTTCCTCTGAAAGGGACACTCTGTTCAGCACTAAGGTCATCAGGAGATGCCACCAAAAGGGGAGGAGATGGCTACTCTATAATATAACATCTGGCCATAAAAAAAAGATAAACACACACACACACACACTTACTTCGGGGGGGGACATAGGTCCATGGATGTGTGAAATCTATGGATAAGTGAGCTGTCATTGCGTGTGACTAAAATGCATGAAAAAAATACAGAAACTAGTAATGTAAACCAAATTAGCGTGTACTAGAGATGTATGCAATATCATATATTACAAAGACAGAACAATGTTTTAAAATGTATTTACTTTGACAGTGATATGCCTAGCAAAATCTTTTCAAAATGTGATACACCTCCAACCCAATTTCCCTAGCCTTTCCTGTCACCAAAAAAATAAAAAATAATAAATATACATGTACTACAAAAAAAAAAAAAAGACCATGAGACATTTTATGATGGAAATAAGCTATTTAGCTCATTTATTCCTCACATTAATGTTAAATAATGGTAGCCAAGTGTTGCTAGTTTTCTGGGACAAAAAATACAATTCTATAAAAAAAATAAAAAAAAAGTACTTTAAACTAAATAAACAAGCCTGCTGTGTAGTTTAAACTTGTCTTACATTTCAACAAAATATGTACCAACAGAAGTGGGCTTTTGTTTCAGTGGGGCAAAATATGTTTGCTGGGCTTCACTAATTAACTGCCTCAGGAGAACTCATTTTACAGAATCCTTCTGCTATTCATACACGAATCCTCACATCTGTAGCACTGCTGTCTTGGCATTGACTCCACATAGACCGACGCATGCGTGTTTATATGTGTGTGTGTGTGCACCTCGGGCATGAATGGGGTGTATGCATGTATACAGACGTGCTCAAATTTGTTGGTACCCTTACAGCTCATTGAAATAATGCTTCATTCCTCCTGAAAAGTGATGAACTTAAAAGCTATTTTATCATGTATACTTGCATACCTTTGGTATGTCATAGAATAAAGCAAAGAAGCTGTGAAAAGAGATGAATTATTGCTTATTCTACAAAGACATTCTAAAACGGCCTGGACACATTTGTTGGTACCCCTTAGAAAAGACAATAAATAATTGGATTATAGTGATATTTCAAACTAATTAGTTTCTTTAATTAGTATCACACATGTCTCCAATCTTGTACTCAGTCATTCAGCCTATTTAAATGGAGAAAAGTAGTCACTGTGCTGTTTGGTATCATTGTGTGCACCACACTGAACATGGACCAGAGAAAGCAAAGGAGAGAGTTGTCTGAGGAGATCAGAAAGAAAATAATAGACAAGCATGGTAAAGGTAAAGGCTACAAGACCATCTCCAAGCAGCTTGATGTTCCTGTGACAACAGTTGCAAATATTATTAAGAAGTTTAAGGTCCATGGAATTGTAGCCAACCTCCCTGGGCGCGGCCGCAAGAGGAAAATCGACCCCAGATTGAACAGAAGGATAGCGCGAATGGTAGAAAAAGAACCAAGGATAACTGCCAAAGAGATACAAGCTGAACTCCAAGGTGAAGGTACGTCAGTTTCTGATCGCACCATCTGTCGCTTTTTGAGCGAAAGTGGGCTCCATGGAAGAAGACCCAGGAGGACCACTTTTGACAGAAAAACATAAAAAAGCCAGACTGGAATTTGCTAAAATGCATATTGACAAGTCACAATCCTTCTGGGAGAACGTCCTTTGGACAGATGAGTCAAAACTGGAGCTTTTTGGTAAGTCACATCAGCTCTATGTTCACAGATGAAAAAATGAAGCTTTCAAAGAAAAGAACACCATACCTACAGTGAAACATGGAGGAGGCTCGGTTATGTTTTGGGGCTGCTTTGCTGCGCCTGGCACAGGGTGCCTTGAATCTGTGCAGGGCACAATGAAATCTCAAGACTATCAAGGCATTCTGGAGCGAAACGTACTGCCCAGTGTCAGAAATCTCTGTCTCAGTCGCAGGTCATGGGTCCTCCAACAGGATAATGACCCAAAACACACAGCTAAAAAGAACCCAAGAATGGATAAGAACAAAACATTGGACTATTCTGAAGTGGCCTTCTATGAGTCCTGATCTGAATCCTATCAAACATCTATGGAAAGAGCTGAAACTTGCAGTCTGGAGAAGGCACCCATCAAACCTGAGACAGCTGGAGCAGTTTGCTCAGGAAGAGTGGGCCAAACTACTTGTTAACAGGTGCAGAAGTCTCATTGAGAGCGACAGAAAACGTCTGATTGCAGTTATTGCCTCTAAAGGTTGTGCAACAAAATATTAGGTTAGCGGTCCCATCATTTTTGTCCATGCCATTTTCATTTGTTTTATTATTTACAATATTATGTTGAATAAAAAATCAAAAGCAAAGTCTGATTTCTATTAAATATGGAATAAACAATGGTGGATGCCAATTACTTTTGTCAGTTTCAAGTTATTTCAGAGAAAATTGTGCATTCTTCGTTTTTTGTGGAGGGGTACCAACAAATTTGAGCACGTCTGTATATATTATATATATATATATATATAAACAACCTAATCAAGCCGGGTTACAGCAAACAGCAGTTTCTGTATCTTAAACATTAGTTTACATTGCATTGAGAAATCTTTTGCCTGTCTTCTAGTGATTACTTATAAGAACCAACATGCACAGCACTGCTGTCATACAAAAGGATAGGGGCTCTGGTGGGCGTTCAAGGAATCTACAAGACTGCACCCCCAGGCGCTGTCGGATCTAAAGGGATAAACATCTTCTCTCCCTGTGCTGCAAATACTAGAACTCTGCATATACTGCACTGTATCGGGAGGAATGCAAAATGCAAACTATTGCTTTCAGGAAACGGGGCCTTTGTTTCTTTTCCTGAAATCCTTTTGTTTGCCCCTCAACCTTGAATAACTGCAATGCCAGATAATTGCTAGTTTCATGAGCTGCCTACACATAAACCTTCTGGACTCCACACAGACAGATGGACTGGAAATTGGAATCGTACAATACTCTGCTTGCCTCAGATATGGTCTTCTGGTAATATACTCCAGCTGCAACTGCTGCTTGCTGTACTCTGTCCACGTCTTATCTGTGTGCTCCTTTAGAATCACGACAGTACTGGAGAATCTATCGGATTCCTTGAATAGCATCTTTATTTTGCAACATGCAAACAAAAACTCCAAGATGTTCTTTCGTCTTGCATAATGTAGATCGTATATGAAGTGCAGTCTGATTTAATAAAATGCATCTTGCAGGAAGTGATTATGTATACTGTAATTGTGAGGGAAATGGAAACCAACATTGAGCTCTGTGTGTGATGCTACAGTCTGTTACTAGTGTTTGGGAGGGTTGCCAGCATCCAAATCCCCAATGTCTATAAACTATAGGAAATGTAATTGAAAAGCACCACACAGATTGTCTCTACCTGTACACAGGTAGTACAGCTAGATGCTCTCCCAAGGCTTATTGTTCAGTGTTTGCAAGGAAACCAAATCATTCTGTTTTTTCAGCGTTTTAAAAGAATAGCTGTTTGTAACAAATGTAATATTCAATGCAGATTGTGAGTGGGAGGCAGGCTGTCACAGAGCAACACATTTAATTGTTTTGTAATGCCCCCTGCTTTCCTTCATAATGATCCCCAATAGAAATACACCCAGGATAATTCAAGAGAACATTTTACAATAGAAAATAAATGTGGTGCCAAAAATAGAAATGTATCCCAACATGTCAAGACAGCTAATTATGTACTTAGATGGGCAAACAGTTGTATGATAAATTAGATAGAAACCGTTTGAAGATAAATAACATATACAAGCACATATAGCTATAGATAGACAGATCTTTCAGGTTTTTTTTTTTTAAATACAGCTGTTGCTCGTGATTTCTGCATGATCAAATAATATCCACTGCCTATTATAATTACAAAGGCTGTCGTTTAACAAAAACACATTTCAAAGACTAATGCGTGGATATCATCAAGGGTATTGACAGGTTTAGTAGATTCATTATTTTAATGAGGGCCCTTGGAGTTCAGTTTGCTTTTTAAAGCACGAAGAATTCCTGTGACTTCACGCACTAAATATAAATCACTTTTTCGACGCAAGGGACTTGTTATTCCAGCATTTAGGATACGATCCCTGCTTCCCCAATGCATCGCAATAGACAGCAATCAATGTCTTTTCAACTGGTATTTAAGAGCATCCCACATTTTTGGATGGATTGATTTTAAAATAGTTCCACTTTAACAGCATTAAAAAGGTTTGGTTTGGTACCAATTGCAATAGCTTTACTCCCTCACCCTCACGCATCCCTACCACTGGAAAGCACATTAAAAATACAGATTATTATTATTATTATTATTATTATTATTTACCTGATTCAGGACAATAATTTCATCTGCATCTACAATAGTAGACAGCCTGTGAGCGATGAAGATGGAGGTGCGATCTTTTACCATCTCTTTCATAGAACTTAGTATATTCTGAAAAAGATCAATAGAGCAATTATAATCTGTGAACACATGCAGTCAAAGAGTCAGTAGCTTCAAATGTATTTATTTATTTATTTAGTTTAAATTGCGAGAGAGTAAATGCAGTAAGAACCACCAAAGAAAGAATTCAACAAGGTGACATTAAAATAAATAGTCATTTCAATCTATTTTCTCCAATAAAAAGCATCACTACCTTGCAAATTACCTTTTTTTTTTTTTGCCAAAATTGTACATATTTCTTAGTCAAAATTCAAATATACAATATCATTTGGTAAAGTAATGTCGATCACAAGTACTGACATCTGTCTTTGAATCGTCATCAAAATGTGGGATGACCTGGATTTTTCACAGTGGTACATATATCTTCTCAACAGATCACTATCAACAAGGCTCTCTGTGTTCTCTTCACCACCCTCAATGTTTGACTGTATTCAGAAATGAAGTGTGCTCTATGGACAGAACCATGATGTTTCTATCCCAGTGTTTAAGCAAACCAAAATAAACATGTAATGCATGATACTCGGGAGAATAAAGTTACATTTCTAGAGGCTCTCAATACAGAATGCATTTGGACCGTGGAAGAAGTAGTATTATTAAGTTGCATTATGATTAGTAATCGGTAGCTCTGGACACTAATTGCAACGTAGCTTACAGATTCTACGAGTATGTATAATCAATTAAAAAGGGTAGTAGTCTGTGTGTGATTGGTACCTCTTCAGTGATGGAGTCCAAAGAAGATGTGGCTTCATCATACAACAGGATAGGGGGGTTTTTCAGGATGGCTCTGGCAATGGCTACTCTCTGCTTTTCTCCTCCTGAAAGAAGTAATCAGTAACAGTACTGAATGAATACACCATTTTTAACAAGGATCTCAGTCCTATACATATCCGCTGCTTTGTTTAGCGAGGGGGGAGGGTGGGTTCCTGACATTCTGAACTCTGAACTACACCCCTTGCAGCCACCATATACCGGGAATTGCTTTGCAAATAAATTGAATCAACTGCTTCTAAGTAATTAGTATTTATCGTAGTACTTAAATAATTATTTTATTTTGAGCATTCAAGTCCTATCTCACCCCTATATCAAATAACTATGTGAAAGATCATCAAATTCATGCGATTCCAAACAATCACAGGTCAAAATGCAGTTGTATGTAAAAAGTATAACACCACTTTTCATCCGTCTCAGGGGATACGCTTCCCCTGCAGTGGATAATAGCTATTCAAACTGATAGAAACACACAGTAAAAAGTAGTCGGCCTAAAGTACTGTTTGCTCATTAACACCACAGCTGCAGTTATTCAACAGCTAAGACTGGCCTACTGACCCGTTGTACTGTAGAATTAAGTAGCAGAGGAAACACGCTTTTTCTTGCGGTAGCCAGTTACTGATCTAAAAAATGTATTTGATTTAAGAAAGCTAAAAATATCTTAAACACTGTACACCATCTATATGTACTGGAGAGGCCTGACAGGTTAAGACAAAGGGCCATATTTGGATGTGCAAAGACAATATTTTTTTAGAGAGGAATAAAATCTACAGAGAATATACACATTCCTTTTCCTTTGCAAACTAAATTGCTTCTAGGTAGTTTATTCCATTACAAATGTTTTATACACACACATTAATATATATATATATATATATATATATATATATATATATATATTTATATATTATATATATATATATTATATATATATATTATATATATATATATATATATATATATATATATATATATATATATAAATAAATACAAATAATCATCAACTGGTGGATAACATTGACACCTTTGCTTAATTAGAGAGACAGTCTTGGTCCCGAATTTTCTCCATATAAAATATATGCATCCTGACTCATTTTTAATTCAACACCATGCTTTACTCGTAACTTGACACTTATTACCGGTACCGAAGGGATAAAAACTATTTAAAAATAAAAAGACAGTGTCAGTTCATAATGAGTGAGAACGAAAAATTAGTGTTCGTTCAATAAAATAACTACAGTGTTATTTTTAGAAAACAAACCAAACCAACGACAAACTGTGCACAAACTGTTGACTATACTTTTAGTTATTGGCTTGTACTGTCTAATTTGACGGCTTAAATAGCAAACGTTAACAAATGTACATTATACAGAATTAACTCAGTGAACAAAAACAATAATAAACAATTTACAGTTTCACACAGAAATCAAACATTGGCGACTGTTTCGCATACACAGGAGGGCTATAATGCCTGAAGCCACAGATTAATATATGAATCGGTCAAGAAAATAAGTGAGGCAAGGTTGGATAGTAAATTTGACTTTATATATTTTGTTTAAATATAGCTAATACAGCATACATAAATAAATAATACAGCTCTGCGTCTAGCGTGTGCCGTCAACCGACCGCTTCTTTTCACTCTGCAGGCCCGCCATGCAGCCAGCCCAGAGCTACAGCGTCGGAGGACAATGCAGCTCAGGGCAGCTTACAGACAAGCCCACAGGCGCCCAGCCAGTCTACAGGGGTCGCTGGTGCTCGGTGAGCCGAGGACACCCTGGCCGACCTAAGCCCCCCCACCAGGCGGCGCTTGGCCAATTGTGCGCTGCCCCCTGGGAGCTCCCGTCCACGGTTGGTAGAGGAATAGCCCGGACTCGAACCGGCGACGTCCAGGCTATAGGGCGCATCCTGCACTCCATGCAGAGTGGAGATGAAAGGTGTTCCTTTGAAAAACCAATCACATGACAGATGTGAACCAATCACATGACTATTGCCCGGTGGTGTATGTATGTCAGGGCAATAGTTCAATCTATTTTTGTCCTATATGCGGTTTAACCAATCACAGGCCAGAATTTCCAACCACTAATTCATATAAATTTGCACTTGCATAACATTGGGCCCCATGTGTCATATGAATTGTATCTTTCAGAACAGAATTTGAGTATATTTAAACAAAAGAACTAAAAAGAAAGGCCATTTAATTTCAACACAATTAAAAGAGAGGCCAGTGAAAAAGTTGTTAAATGGTAATAATATGCAGGAAAAATAACTTAAACTATTATTACTCCTATAAAAATGCCCCAATACCACACTTTAGTTTGCCTCCAGTGCCCCTCCTAAAATTTCTCATTCTTTTCACACAAAATTAATTCCAACGCCAATGCACTTTTCTGCATTACCAGAACAAAGATTTAGA
Source organism: Acipenser ruthenus (assembly GCF_902713425.1). Classification (NCBI taxonomy): domain Eukaryota; kingdom Metazoa; phylum Chordata; class Actinopteri; order Acipenseriformes; family Acipenseridae; genus Acipenser; species Acipenser ruthenus. The sequence continues at coordinate 23,120,130 of NC_081204.1, forward strand.
CCTGAGACGGGCTACTTAGGTTGTGAAGATGTTATTACTGCCTCTAGTCTGAGTGGGTTTACTAGTGCAGGCCTGGGGCCATCTTGCTAAACTCAAATCTGCTCTGCACACACAAGGGATGTAGACTTAAAACTGAAACAAATGGTTATTTGTGTTTCACATTCTACCAACTAATTCCTTAAAATAATTCCATCAGACAAACCCTATTTTGGCTTGCTAACAACAGTTATACAACTTCAGACTTAAAACTGGTTTTGATTTACCTTACAGACATAATTTGATCTCCTACCACACAACAAGCAGGCTCCACTGAGCTATGCTCTCCTCTTCCTCTAGCCAAATCGAATTTCAGTACTAATCCTATAGTTCAGCAATCTCTTCAAATTTGGGCACAATTCAGACAACACGTTGGCCTAAAAGCAATTTCATTATTCTGCCCGTAGATAGAAATCACTTATTCCCTCCCTCAGTGAAAGATTCGTCTTCTCGTATATGGCATAGAAACGGTGATAAATCTCTAAAAGACCTATTTATTGACAACAGCTTTGCCTCTTTCGAAAATCTCTCCCATAAAATTATATTTACCCGAGCTCACTTTTTCAGATGAAACAGGGTGGCACGATTCCCTGCGTTTCCACCTGAATCCACTCTTGACACTCTGTTCCAATCTGATCCCTGTAGTAGAGGTGTGATATCTAAGATTTATAACACAATTGTGTACTAACACTGCCCTTCACTGTCTAACCTAAACATTTTGTGGGATTCAGTCTCTCGGATGATGATTGGGAATCTGCTCTCAGCTGAGTGCACTCCTCATCTGTCTGTGCACGCCATGGGCTGATACAATTCAAAGTTTTACATCGCATTCACCTCTCCAAGGTCAGGTTGGCCAGGATGTACCCAGATTCGGATCCAACTTGTGACAGGTGCAAGCAGGCTCCTGCCACCCTCACTCATGTGTTTTGGTCCTGACCTGAGTTGGCCCGCTTCTGGACATCTGTCTTTGAGACTCTCTCCCGGACCCTACAGCTACTTATCAATCTCAACCCTCCGATTGCATTAGTTGGTGTAACACCCAGTGACATCCCTTTGACAAAGCTGCAGTCGGACTCTCTGCCTTGCTGGCTAGGCCCCTGATTCTATTTGTGTGGAACCAAGCTGCCCCACCCTCACATATTCACTGGCTAAGGGACCTCATGCAACACCTCATGCTTAACAAAATAATATATACACTCTGCGGATCTACTGGAAAATGTTACACAGCCTGGCATGCCTTTCTCTTGTATGTCTCCCTGACGTTTCATCTCACCAATCTACTTTTTCATAAACTGCAAGCTGACCACTTATGGCCCTCCTCTCTCACTCTCCTTCTGTATCAGTCTCTTACTCTTTATCCTCTGTTTCTCTTACTTTTTCTCTGTTTCCCTTTTGCCCTTTCCGTTTTCTTTTTTTTAGTTCCTCCAAGATACGCTTATTTTTCTTCGGTTATTGATTGTTATTGTTATACATTAATGAATTCAATAAAAAACTATTTAAATACAATGCACGAGAACAAAGGTTCAGTAAACTTGGCCAAGCAGAATTATCTTTTAATAACACAATCAATTACCGGACTCTGCCAATACAACGCCCAGGGGGTGTAAAGCTGTTAAGGCAAAAGTGTGTGCGACTCAGGCAGGGGCGAAATTACAGGTGTTATTAACATTCTGTAGAAAGATTACGTTTACAATTAGTCATGTTTAAAATTCAAAAGGCAGAGCACAGCACACAGTCACGCTAAAGAATCAAAAAGTGCAGTGAACATATTTATTGAGTGGTGAATTACAATTCAAAGTGGCTGCTGTATGTCCACTGTTTTCAAATATTTTCACAAAACAAACATTACACTTTACAAGCTACAGTGTGCAGTGCAAAAGCACATCATGAAAAAACACCTTTGTAGGTGAAAAACGCTAAAATAAGTCACTACATTTAAAAAATATATAAACACGTGAAATTCAGTCCACTAAAATAAATGGCTTTAGATAAATCGCTGTAAGTAAGAAATTTGACTGTCCAGTGTGAAAACACAACACAAAATAATACATTAACGTAGCATCCAAAGTAGCACTATAGCATTAAAACGTTCAATATAAAAAAGCTCGAGTTACAAGCTCTTGCAGTGTCTTAAAAAAATACAAATAATCCAAAATATGGTTTGTAGAGTAACAACAGGAAAGCGTACATCAAATCAGAATGCAGAGTTTAGATCATCCGATTTGAAACCTCTGAACCGCACGTCTTTGTCATCTGAACCTTCATCATTGACGATACAAGCAATTGTCTTAATCAATGCATAGAGCAACAACTTCTAGGCAGCTTTTTCTATTCACGTGATGTTTCCCCTCAGGCATTATTTGCACATGATCATTAAAATACAGAAATTAATGGTGAAAATGTTACTTTCAGCTGAAAGTTGGGGGTGGGGGGTGGGGGGTGAGATTGTTCAAACTGACAGAATCTGGCATTTCCTTTTTTTGTATTTGATTCAATGATTGTTTTGTAAATGTATATATAGATATATTCATGATTTTGTTTTATTCTGTTTTTCTGAAAACTGGAACATCAATAAACAGTAATAAAAAAACAAAAATTATGAAAATTCAAGGCCATTAAATCAGTAGGTTACTGTGAAATAGACTGTATTCCTTAGAATTTGCCACCCTTAATTTGAGGAAAAAATAAAACCTCAATTATGCTGTTGTATCGTACAAAACTGACACCAAACAGTGTTGTTTACAGATTAACCACGGAGCTCATGTATTGTGCTGCGTACTGTATAGTACTGAAGATGGCGTCTCTTACGGCATCACGCATCTCAGCAACAGCAAGCACTCCACAACATCAGGCAACATGTAACCCAGCAACCACAACAGCACTGACTGCATTGCAAACACAACAGTCAGAATGGTATGCACAATACCAACTAACAGGACATAACATACGCATATGGAGATTACTCACACCTGTTTTTCTCCCAATTTGTGAACTGTGGTATTGCTTGACATGTCGAAAAACACGGGGGTCTGATCAGCATTTCCGATCTGTCCAAGCTGGTGCTGTTTGTTAGAAATGCTGAAATTGTAAAAGCTTCTTTGAATTCCTCAAGAAGCTAATGATGACCCCTAGGAACTCCTGGTTACGGTCAAAAGCATCTGCTAAAATCATAGCTTTTTCAATAAATGCTCAGCAGTGTATGCTTTTCTCCATTTCCCATTTGAGACCATTAGATGTTGAACAGATGCCGCCCAGGATAAACCACCCATGAAGGAAACGCTACAGACCTGACAGTTTCAGTCCTCTCTCCCCGACTTGCGTGTTGTAACCATTGGGCATTCGCAGGATGGCATCATGGATTCCTGCTAGTTTTGCCACATGATGCACTTCCTCAGGTGATGCATTAATGTTCCCGTACTGAAGGTTATAGAAGATTGTGTTGTGGAATAAAACAGCATCCTGCAAAAGAAAAACAAGGTGATGAAAATGTAATTTTCTTTTGCTTCCTACCGAAAGGTAAAACATCACTCATTTTTATAAAATATTAAATCACAAATACATTTGTTGATCGGTCAGGCATTTATTAACAACTTAGAAAACACACCCTTCATTCCTCCATAAGTTTTTATCTTCACATACACGATAACCTCTTTCAGTCCGGGATTCAACAGTAGTTTGTGTTGTATCTGGGATAACTCAATTTGCAATTCTGAATCGCTCAAGGAACAGTTCAAGGTTCCAAACACAAGACTTTATCAAGAGGGCTACTTGCAAAGCCACAATAAACCGCTGAATTCCAGACTGTGCACCTGTGATTACATGCAGCATCGGATCCCAGAAGCACCTACTATTAAGAATAAAGCCATGCAGGAAGATTGCCATGTGCTTTTGAGCTCCTAACATTAGGCCTTAACTGAAAGAAACTGGATGAGGTCTCATTATGTTGGAGATTTACTTCATAAAAGATATTAAAATAAATAGGCAACTGGCATTTGTACAGATTAAGATACTTTCATAAACATATATTAAAGAATGCTGTAACCGTGTTTCAGTACAAATGAATAAGTGGTTCTCAAGAGAACAGTAAAAATTACAAAAGTATTGACAGACAGCCAAATACAAATATCCAAGTAGAAATACTAGTAGACATTATTATTAGAACTAAATAGATTTCTCCTTTGCGACCAGCTATACACAAAGCCATTTTACTCTGTCACTGTGGTGGATGCAACAGAGGGTATTCCACAAACGTGCAGGTTTGTAATCTTACCTGCGGTACAACCCCAAGCGCTTTCCTTAGGCTGTCCAAACTGGCTTCTCTGATATTCTGACCAGCAATGTAGATGTTTCCTCTCTGGGGTTCATAAAAACGGAACAGTAATCTTACTATTGTGCTCTTCCTAAAATCAGAGGGGAAAGAATAAATACCACATTTAATAAACACACAAGTGCCTCTGCTAGACATTAATCTGAACATGATTTTAAGTTAAAAACTGTACAAATGTCTCCTTTTGATTCATATTGCAAAAAAAAAAAAAGAATGGAAACCGTTTAAGTTATTGACCCCCCCCCCCCCCCCCCGATCATTGTGCCGAGATTCGTCCACAGATTACTCCAGTCTTCTTCCAGATTATCAAACACAATATTATTCTGCATGCTTGTGAAACACTTTAATGGCCCAGACCCATCTTTCTGAGCTTGCATAACCAGCCTTCTGATTGCTATCGGCTTTCTTTGTGACCTCCACTTTCAGATGTGGTTCTTTTAAGCTTCAATCCCAAAATGGAAATCAGAAGCACTTATTGTCAATACCAAGGTTTTCGCTTTCAATAGTGTCTGTCCGCTCTACTGTTACGTACCCAGGAACAGAGGGAAATGTACACCAAGCGCCTCACATCATACAGTAGAAATTATTTTATTGGTATCATAATTGCTTGCAAACAGTGAAATCGAATGCAAGTAATTAACATTGCATTTCATGTTCTGGTTAAACTCAGTTTTTCATGGAAACAGACCCCAATGGCCCTGATCACAAGCTGGCAGGTAAACGACTAGTTCCCTGGCAGCCAGCATCAAGCTGTCTGGGGATGCTGCCAGGGCTGGTCCGCACTGTTTGGAAGCACTGGTTGTACATCTCTGCCCACCCAGAGCATATCAACTGAAGACAAGCCAAGTACACTGATGTCACTACACCTGTCGCTGAAGATACTATTGAATTGTGAGCACCGTCTTGTACAGTCAATGCCGCTAAATCGGGATACTGATAAATTGAGATTTATGCTTAATGGGATACAACTCTGGGAGACGGTTCTTCCCAATGCTATTTATGCAGTTTAATTGGGACGTCACTCAGTTTAATTGGAATACAGTATTTTCAAATGATGAACGGAGCTCGCTTTTCAGAGCAAGACAGGTCGCGTAGCGCAGTGCAGAGTGTACGTTATTATGCTGTGACATGTGTAAATTGCGTAAACCATGTTGAACTCTTGAAGGAGGAGTCTCCTGTGGTTTCTCGGGATGCTGTGGCAAAGACAGTTAGTGTGTCAACATCGCAGGTGCCTCGCCTTGTGATAAGATGTGATTTCATTCTTTTTATTTCATGTAAAAAAAAAAAAACGGCAATTAATTTTGTTTAGGAATAAAAAAAAAAAAACCCTCTTATTTTTAACATTTAATCACGTCATGAATTTTCAGAATTTTACAAACTTGAGTACCGTACTGTTTGTAGGGTGCTATATAAGTACAGGAATTGATGACATTTTAATGGAGTGTGGTCCCTGGGGGCAGGAGAGTGCCTCTGTTTTGAAAAGCTGAATCAAAAGGACTTTTCAAATGTCCTTGTAGCCCACTGAACAACAAGGAGCTGTCACAGTTCCAGCTTGGCTGAGCAATCCTCCCATCACCCTGGATGATTAGACCACTTACTCTACGTATAGAACAGTTCTCGTAACTGTAGTAAGAGGCTTAGAAAATTGTCTCCATCAACCCAGAAATTAACTCTTCTCCAGTAACTGGCAGTTTAACAGGGAGCCTGTGACACAGAGCACAGACTTTCCGCAATCTTATCCCCTCTTCACCTTGTGTCCAAGTTTTTATTTAGTCAGTTGAAGTTTGAACTTAATACACTGAAAAAATGACGCTGACACTAACGATTGTCCAATGCAGTGTGTTGCATTTCCCATTTGAAACGTGGACAGAAAAGCATCACCTAGAAATGTGTAAACAAAAACAAAGCATACCCGGCCTCAGCAAAATTGCACAGGCTGAAGGATATATGGGCTTATGCAAGTAAAATACACCATGTTAAGATGAGAAGTCATATTGGGTTACGGTAAACAGAACAGCAACACAACACATAAAATATAACGCAATACAGTACTTTTTTTTTTTTTTTTTTTTTTTTTTTAATTAAAAGAGAACCGTTTCATATTCTGGAGAAGTAATTTTAATACCTTCAGTGTAGTCAATCGTAACAAGAAGCTACAGTATATTCATATACGTAACAGGCTTTGTAACAACATTCATGGGAATCATTATGAAAGTATAAGAACAAGTCTTATTATGAACAATACTGCAAGAAGCCGAACTAAAAACCCAGGTTGATACACACCCTGACCCACTGCCGCCCACGAGGGCCACCTTCTTCCCCGCTGGCACTTCAAACGACACGCCATTCAGGACTTTCTGGCCTTCCTGATACTCAAAATACACGTCTTCAAACTTGATGGTGGCGTCCTGGGGAGTTATCATCAAAGGAGGGGCCAGGTCCTTATCCTGCATGAGAGAAATGAGAGAGGGAAAGCGTTCAACTACTCAAACATGAGCACATTACCCTGACTGGAGCTTCACCAAACAAGGACAAAAAGGGTACAAAGGTGTGTTGTTCTTGTAGATTAATGAAATGAGGAGGTGTCACTTTCCATATTGCAGTGCTGTTTCTAGTAGCCTGGTGTTGACTTCACCTGCTTCTATACTTTACCAACATATTCTTGAAATTAATTTGTTGTTGGCTTCTAGTAAAGTTGAATTAATACCAAACTTAATTGTATTGAAAAACGGAGTTGTATAGGTCCTGGTAACATGGAATTTCTCCTTTTAAAAATGTAATTTAATTAAAGGTCTCCAGTAAATTAATTGAAAATACGGCCCTAAACTAACTGTTAACTTTTGCTATAACCATTATTGCTACCTGGTTATAAACAATCAATCACAAGTAAACTGAACAATTACAAATACATCATTCCCTTAAAAAAGTGGCACTCTGTGTCTTGAAGGACAATGAATAACAGCATTGATCCAGAAACTCGATCAACCGATCCAAGATGTGATTATATATTGTAAAGTGTGAAGCGACTACAACCTCTTTTAGAGATATGGCCACAAGACAGTTCATTAAATTAGTGACAAGAAAAAAAAGCGAACTAGTTTTCCTTATTAAAAGCATAGCAAAATGTAATAAAAAGCACAGTGAAAGCACGATAAAGCATTGGTAAGCTATGTAAAAGCCAAGAGTATGGTAAAGCATTTAAAAAATGTAATAAGGCAAACCATGATAAAACTATGATAAATGCATTGCATAACACATGCAATAAATTATCTAAATGGCTGGAATGAATTGGACTTTATCAAGAACACTAAAAAGTAGATAAACGGTCTCAGTGTGTGTTTGTGTGTGTGTGTGTGTGTGTGTGTGTGTGTGTGTGTGTGTTTAACCCCTTACCTTAATTTTGGTGTCAGTGTTGAGTAGCAGGAACAAGGTGTTCATGTCAATGAGGGCCTGCCTGGTCTCTCTGTAGACAGTGCCCAGGAAGTTCAGGGGGAGAGACAGCTGGAAGAGCAGCCCATTGACCATCACCAAGTCTCCCACCGTCAGGTTCCCTGAACACACACACACACACACACACACACACACACACACACACAGAGACAAACAGCAGATGTGAATGCATAGCGAAAAGTGTTCTTCATCCCCAAAATCCAAGTTACAAGTTCAGGGGCGGAACACAATACCATACAATACCAATTGTAGAACACACATTTTTAACAGGCTGCTTCTCACGCGATTCATTTGTTATACAAATGATAGCCTGAATATATAATGTTATATATACAAGCTGCATCTCCCTGTTAAGTACATTTCAGTCACAATGGGAAAGACAGCAGATCTGACCGACTCGATAAGAGGGTTAAAAGGCGGCCTACATTTTCATTATTGGATTTTTATTTCCCCCACAAGCGCCTAATAAATACACATGAAAAGACTGTGCTACCTAGGCACTGAAACATAGAGCCCTTCTCATAGGAAGAGGGCAGAGGGCAATCCCACAGTTACGTTTCTTCTGCACTGAAAAGAGGCTCTTTAGTTTTCTAACCTGACATGATCCCCTGGCTTGCAAGCACCATGATACCGGTGAGGCCAACGCTGAAGATAACATTCTGCCCGAAGTTCAGCATCGCGAGCGTCGAGGTGGTCTTCAGCGAGTATGCTTCATAGACTTTCAGATACCCATCATATTTCTCTGCTTCATATTTCTCATTGTTAAAATACTAGGGAGACAAAACAAACATATTGCCAGAATTAATTAAAAAACACAGTTAAACCTGTATAGAAAAGATAGCTTAAGTCTTAATGCCTTTCCAAGCCTGCAGGCACACAGGGAATATAGTGATAGAGGTATTTAATTCTCGGGATTTGGAATACAAGGGAGATGTGGGCTTCTCAAAAAAACTTGTTTTTTAAAGCTATGATTTATGGGGCTCAAAAACTACCCTCCACAGGGCTGGTCAAAATTCTGACCACAAGGATATTAATCTGATAAAGATTTAAATTAGGATTACAAATTGTCCATTAATCAACAGTCCAAAGCACCTTTGACCATTGTTCCATAGTCCAATTTCTTTGTTCTTCTGCATATTTTATCATTTTAGTCTTGTTCCCCTTTCTTAACAGAGGTATTCTTACTGCAACACATCCTTTAAGTCCTAATTTCAAGAGTGACCTTCGTACTGTTGATTTGATGGACAACAACATCTGTGCCTTCTGCCAGTTCTGTTGTCAGTTCAACGCTTGTCTTCTTTCTATTCCTCAAGGATATTATCTTCAAGTATTGCTCATCCTTGTTAGACAGCTTTTTGGATCTTCCAGTTCTGGGTTTGTCAATTACAGATGATGTTTCTCTGCATTTGTTGATTATGCTTCGGCTACCACACCTTGAAAATTGAGTGATGTGAGCTATTTCACTCAATGTTTTTCCTTCTTTATGCAAGTCAAGGTTGTTATAATAGTAGAAAACACTAGTGGAGGCTTTGAGTGAAGTATTGATGCTCATAATGCATCAGAGTAGACAAATGCAACATGTCTAAGACTTTTGCACAGCAGTGTGTGTGTGTGCACACACAAAATGTAGGACAATACAACATTTACAGTTACACTTAGGAAGCCACAAGAAAACGCAGTAAACCCCAGTACCAAACATATATTCTATACTTAAAAAATATATATGAAAAAATATAATCATGATCTTCCAATAGACAGTTACTAAATGTGCTTGTATTAAAAGCTCTGGCCTGCACTGGGAGGGTAGTGCCAGTAGTCTGAATTACAAAAGAACATCAGAATAAACAATGAGGGTTGTTTGTTTTATTAAAAGAAAAGGTCAGGTAAAATATACAATGATTCTCTGTAATGCTTTATAGCAATGCAATGTAAAATAGTACCATATTATTGGAGATGTGCAAAGTTTAGGATATGACTACCACTGATCAAAATGGCATTTTTTATTAAAGGAAATCACAGCTCTATTTTCATTATAATTTATAGATGTTACCTTAATCCCTTAAATCGGCACTGTTGATGCGGCTGGCTATTTCTCTCTCTCTCTAAGAGAGAACTGCATTAACCCAGGGATTTTTTTGAAGTGGTTTATAGATTTAAGTTTCCAGAAGAAATGTTTAAATGTTACATTCTTGTATACCAAATGCTAGCAATAAATATAATATTTCCTTTGTTATTTCTTTCTTCATAAATGTAATTTATATACTGTAGAAAACTGCTTATTTAATTGTGATGACATTCTTAGCACTGTTTTGGGGGGGGTATATAGACCTGTATGCCTCTCTGTCCTATGTATGTCACTTTTATTTATTTTAAATTTTTTAACACAAATCTAGTGAAGTGCTTATCCGATTGTAAAGCATGGTTTGTACATCCTTTAGCTGTTATTGAGAGAATCAGAAACTGGCGCTACATGGTATTTGTCAATCTGAGTTCCAATCACACTTAAAATCAGGTCCAACATAAACTGCCTGCTGACCAACGTATTTTTCTGAGCTCATGTTACAACAGATGCAACAGAGAAACACACAGTAGTATACACACACAATCTCACCTTCACAGTCTCATAATTGAGTAGCGAGTCGATGGCAGCATTTCCTGCCTCATTATCGGCTTTGTTCATTTCTATTCTGAACCGAGTCCTAAAAAAAGGGGGAAAACCATCATGAGAACTACTTGAGACTTTCACACAATCACTTTTAATTGTTATTCAACTGTATTTAAGTACTGTACCTCCACTGTGTAACTGCCACTGTGAACGCTGCATAAGCGGAGAGTGTGCCCAGGGTGACTAATGCATACTGACCCCCACATTTAAAATACTACATTGAGAAAGAAAGAAAAGGGGGAGAGGACATTAAGAATGTTATACAATATCACACAAAGGATTTACCAAACAATAACATCTTGTTTAATACCTAGCACTTCACCAATTTACTGGATTTTTACCTTGGTCACTGTTGGTCAACAGTGTACAGATTTTCTGTTTCAAATGAATTTACTATTAAAAACATTTTTTATTACTATTTTCAATGGTAGAGAAGTTGTAGATAGACAAATACTGACCCCACTCACATGCACAAATCCAGAGAGCAAAAGGCATTCATAAACACACAGATTTAACAGAGCTGGTTGATAATGTAGTGAATGAAAGCACACTGGAGCAATGTTAAAGGGTTAAAACTCCTCTCAAGGTCAAACTAAAACCTTAGTATGCTGTACATTTGCCAGCTGGGTAACTACCAATTAAAGCCTCTTGACAAGCAACCTGCTGAAGAAAAGGCTTCCCATAGGTTTTGAGAAAGCTCTTATGTGACTGTGCTAGCTTTTAAATCCAAGAATGAAAGCAATGCCAAAAAAATGTACTTTTCACATGTTGCATCATTTTAGTGCTGGATAAAGTTTAGGATCAACACTTACAGGGAAAACCAGATTATTTCATCCAAACTAAATTCAACCAGAAAAATGTAATCTCGACACTCTATAAATGGTGAAAAATAGATAAAAACTAGAGTGAAACACATTTAGCAACAGGAACCAATCTGAAAGAGTATGAGAAAAAGAAACCAACTACCCTTCGGGCTTCTTATCGCAGGCAATGTATAACACGGTTTAAATGCCAGAACAGTTAATACACTGAACAATTCTCTATTAAATGTACTGTTTCTAATGGGATATAAAAGCACAGAGGGAGCCATTCAACTGTTTTCTCCTTAGATTTTGGTGATGAAATCTGAGCTCATTAAAAAGAGAGGAATCGCTGAACTCTAAATGACAGATTTATTGTCAAAGAACCTGGAAATATAATTCCTGTTCAAGCTTACCAATGATATCTGCCAATTTTAAAAATAACAAAACATATAGTTGCATTGCAATCGCAGTTAATGCAGTGGAATTCTGCGCTCACACTACAGCTTAACACAAACAGGGCCACAATTTCCTTGAATTTATTCCACTTTCATGAAACAAATTAACACATCATTCAAGTAATGGCCAGTTGAGCAGCAGTTACACAAATAAGATGCAGCTTTATGCATCTCTGAATTCACTAGAGAACACATTAAAATACATGTTCGAGACAAGACCCACTGTTATCAAATTCTATTCACCAATTCAGAGAAACAACTGTATCAATTTTCTTCAGAATGGCAATACGTTTATAAAACAATATTCTCTAACCACCTTTCATGACTAGAAAGGCACCTTTACTTCACTAAACAATTTCCCCAGCATCCCCCCCCCCCCCCCCCACGACCTAGAATAAATTGTTATGTCAAAAGCTTTCAGAGAGCCACTATTAGCCTTGCATTACCTTGGCATCAAAAAGAAACCTGAAAATGCTGAGATACATTTTGAAGAAAAAAGAAGTTGTAGAGAAGACGACTTTTTCCCCCTATGTATGTTTGATGTGCTGCTGGGACCAGATTAATATGAATGAGCTTCCTCCAAGAATATTTGCAAGCATATTTAATTACTTACTAAAATCCCACTGACGAGTACAACTTCAAACAGAGTGGGCCCCAAGTTGAAGACTAAAGCGCTCAGCACGAAACTGATGCCTCTGGTGCCCCGATCAATGGCTTTGGACAGTCCTCCCGTCTGCCGGCTGAGATGGAATCCCAAATCCAGGTTATGAAGGTGCAGAAAGACATTCTTGGCTATTCTCCTGATGGAGCTCTGAGCTACCTTTCCAAACACAGCATTCCGTAGTTCATTGAAAAGAGACGCACAAGCACGTGAAACTCCATCTGAAAGAGAGAGGAAGAGAGTAACTTGGCATGTAAGGCAACACGTCACGTCTTCATATTCGTATTCATGCAATTCTAGTCCTGCAGTTTATGGGATACTTTACCCGCGGGTGTTAAATCTGCAAGATGAGATTTAAGTTGATCTGACGTACATTGCATCTGCCACTGTTATTGACGAGCATTTTGCATTGTACTTTTCTATTTTGAGTGAGCACTGTGTACAAGGTTGACTGTTGAAACCAAGCACTTTGCCTCATGTCCACTTGAAAAGAAGTTGCTACATCGGAGTGTTTATTACTGGCAATCCTTTCATGCAAACTGACGTGTAAATGCATTCAGTTAGCAATTGCAGTGAATGCATTTACACATTGGTGTTTGTTTTTCGGTTGTAAGACATTTCAGCTTGTCAATTTAGTGCTTCTGAAAGGGGAGGGGCAATGGTGCTGGCTTCAGTCAGTCACTGTGCCGCCTGGTGTCAGGACAGCTCTGCATACAAGTGCCCCTCTCTCCTGACCTGAACAGCCCCTGCCTACCATTCAGTCTTGGGCCTCTCAAGCACAGACTGAAAACTGTGCAGAATAATTGAGACCACCAAACAAGAACTACCCTTGTATGGTGTTGGGGTGTCGCGTATTTTTATTTAAATCTATTTCCTCTCATTACATCGCCCTGTAAGTGCCTTGAATAAACCATGCCCAAGAAAGACAACCCAGTTTCTTTTAGCCATAGTGACAACAGAGTACAGGGGTTAATACGCAGCAAATTAATTCTCAATTATGACTTCAGACAGCACTCAGGGTCTTTATTATGCAGCTTTATGCGTTATTATTACCAAGGGACAGCTCTTCCTTTGTTGTAGTCATTTCAAAGGGAGTGGGGGTTGACTGATAAAGCAATATAGCTGCCTTTAAGAATACAATATAAGCTGAAACTCGGGTCTCTTTTTTTGTATTATTTTTAAAAAGGAGAAGGTTGTTACACAAAGGAAAAGCAAGAAAAGAGAATACAACTGAAAAAAATACAACAGTGCATAACCATGCAGATTAAAAAACAGATATATATTCAGGAATGAATTCTGTTCAACAAACTATAGACCAGAAATAACATTTGTGAATAAGTATGTTTTGATATTCTTGAAGAATTGCAATCTGCAGCATTGGCGGTAATGTAACCCAGCAGTATTTCTGAACGGTATACGAACACAATAACATGAACCATTCTTTTTAGTCTTTTGATTGCTTTGCAGGATGTTAATGCAGTCAAGAAAACCAATCAGCTTAGATGACGTTCAGCGTAGGTGGCGAGATGAGTTTGTAATTTGAAGGGGGGAAAAAAATATATTTATGTTTCATTATTTGTGTTAAAAGCTTAGCCTTTCTGCCAATTTATTTCAGGTAGAGTATTTTAGTCAAGGGCTTAAGCGGCCTCATTAAAAAGCGTGTCAGACTGCAGCGAAACCCCAAGCAGTACAATTTGTTTTGTTTAGTAACTGTTATACATTTTGAGATCATTGCATTTTCAATATTCTGAGCTGTATCAGAAAAACTCAACCAATACCGCATGCAATGGTATCCACCTCTTTTTGACAACTGCACTCTGTGCTAGTTATCAGCCAAATGCAGTGGACATTAATTATTGTAAGCTGAGCTTGCATCTTGTTTTCATTTTAAAAGCACATAGAAATTCAGCTAGGCCATGTCCTTTACAGAGGGCATCATTTTTTGACCAATCGAAACTGTTAACTGTACACAACTCCAACAGTAAAAATAAATACATAAATAAATTACTAATGTTTTATATAATCCATAACATTAAACTCAGAAGAAAAAGAAACAACTGAGTTGAACTACAAAACACAAAAAGCACAGGCCCCGTGGAAATGTTTAATAACATTTTATAGCAGGATTACGTCAAATAAAATCAGGACTACCAAATTACAGTAGTCAGACCAACACGACTTTCCAAAAGAAGGTGGTGGAAATGTTACCAGCGAGTTATTTTGACTTCAATGCTTACATTGTTAATTTGTGGTTTAAACACACCTACAGTATACATCCCCTACAACAGATGACAAATACAAAAAAAGAGCAAATCGGCATCATACAAAAGACTCCTCCGCTCGCCAAGACACCCAAGGGCTGCGTTAGGAGGCATACTGTAGACACATTAGAATAGAAAGAATCAAAGTGGCTTCACCAAATTAAAGGGCTACTGATTTCAGAATAATAAACACAGTGCTGCAGCTGAGATCCCCTGCTACACATCTATAAATCAGACAAGTCAAAGGGTTTTGTTTGTTCCCTGAAAAAAGTACAGGAGTGTGGCATCGAGAGACAACTGAAGATCAAAATAACCTTTTCAGTGCATTCCTTTTGTGTTTTTGAGACAATATAAAACACATACAGTGACACCAAGTTTCAATATCCACTGCTTCATATAATATTCAATATAGGTATGTTACAGGTTTAATTCTGTAAAAATACATGTGTTTCTACTTCTTTTACTGCATTATAACCCCCTGTACCATTTGCCAACATGGACACTCTCGAATCATGCCTTACTGTATAAACATCTATAGACGACAGACTTGTTTTTATTTTTCTAATTGCGATAGGTATCCTTAATGTAATGTTAGGAGTGCCATTCAAATTGTCTGACATTATGTGTAGATTATGTGCAGGAATTAATTTGATAATTAGCTACTAACTTCTTTTTTGCTTTTTACACAATTGAACTTAAGATCAAACTTTTTATTTTCTTAGTTGAAACTGAAACTGCTAGTTCCAATGTGGGTGCCACATAGATGTACACAGGGTCAGCTTTACAGTAGTTGCAGTCACTGCAGATAGGGTTGGCTTCCCATCTATCATTTAAAGTTGATACTGTTTCCACACTAAATGAATGTTTTCCGTGAAGGTGGTCTGTGATTAGAATACATCAGTCAAATCTCAGAGACAGCGGCAGCGCGATTTGTAACCACGAACAAAAAGATGTTAAAGAGCTGTATTCAGATTAATCTTCTCAAAAAGGTCACCTGCTAAAGAATACGAGGTAACCTTCCAGAAAAAGTCAACACCTGCCAAGAGATAACAGAATTGTACTTACAGCCAATCAGAACAGCCGTTGCCATGGTTGCAACTGTATTTGATGCGTCATCCAGGTTCAGCATGTTTCCTGACATCTGGTTGAGACCGTCTACTGCATATTTAAACATGAAGGGAACCACTATATTCATCATCTACAAAACAAAACGTTTTCATTCCATTAGTATTGCTCAAGTCATCAATACATCAAGCCTTATACCCAAACTATGTAAAAGGATACATCTGAGGAGTCAAGCGCACAGATATGCACTGGCACCAAAAATGATTGACAGTTAGCTGGAAAATATAGTTAAGAGGATCGGTAATATTACAGATTTGCCAAAATTCCAGAACCACTTTGTGCTTTTTATTAAAGGATGTAAATGTGTTTACCGTAATTTCCAAAATCTACATAAGTGCTGTTACTGTTGTGTGCACCACATCATTAATGTATACGAGACTAGATCTGTGCACATTTGTGTGTATATGAAAAAAGACTGAAAAAATCACATTACACTGTAAACACCCTAGTGTATTAAACACATACTTTTGAAATGGTTAAATGCGTGTAAACACTTTAAAACAGCACAGCTCTACCTCTGCCATGTCGAACTGATCTAAACAATTCACTTCTGGCTTGGAGAAAATACTTTAAATGATACTGACAGTTGAGATGACATACTGCGCTAATTAAAATTAATTAGAGTCAATTAAATAACTGCAGCAAGAAAGTGACACTTAAAATGGTTAATTCCTTGTAGGAGGAATTAAGAAACTAATACCTGTAAATCAATTGCAATAGTAATTAATTTCATGCAAATGTATTAAAAAAAAAAAAGTCAATATTAATTGAATTAGTACACTGTTAATACAGCAGCTGATTCCTGAGCACACAGGGGGCTTACAAAAATGCACCAGAATGCAGCATTAGAAGAGTTCATTTCTTTCATTTTGAACCCAAGACAAGTAGATAGGGAACAACACACATGATGAACCCTACAGATAGGCTGTGTGCATACTGTGAAATCAGTTGGTCTAACTAATTAAGTTTAAAGAAAAACTTTTGCATTAGACATTATTACATTGGACTTTCTGCAAGGCAGAAGTTATCATCTCTTAATTCTATTTTTACTAGTAATAAATCCTTAATGCAGAAGGCTAATCTTCTGTGTAAAAGTTTAACTTTTACACAGCTGAACCGACTATATCATAATACAAGGTTGTAAGACGGTGAGCTTCAGTGTAGGCATGAAGTAGATTAAGTTAGCAGGCCGAGGCAGAAAGCTTTACCCAAACGGTTGCAGTCATACACATCTTTTATATACTGCTTTTAGTGCTGGGACAAACAGCCGATTATTCGACCGAATATTTTTTTTAACATGTATTCGGATACAAAAAATCAGATGTTCGTATTCGATAGAAATGCCAAAAATATCTTGCACTTATTTACCGCCTCACCAGAAGTTGCGCGAAAATTTTAAAAAAATTGTAAACGAAAAAGAGCTCCATGTGATGTGAGATTTAACATATATATATAAAAAAAATTTTTTTTTAAAAAAATCACAGGATCAACCCCGCAGCTCTTGAGCCACTGTTTAAAAGTTTGAGACAGCAAAATGTAAACAAACCAGATTATGCGCACGCACGCATAGTATTCTCTATGGAAAGCCATCTAGGTCAAAAAAGCGTTGTGCTGCTTAGAGCAAGTCAGAATATCACAAAACAGAAATAAGGCAACCACGTCACTCTGAAATGCCTCGCTTAAACAGTGCTCAACTTTCTGGAAATGTTGTGTAGTGATTTTTATACAGATTATATGTATTATATATTTTTTGTATAATGGCTTTTATTACTTTTTGAAAAATGAAAGCATATCCAACCGAATATTTAAATTATGAGCGAATATCCAAAAAGTAATAAAAGCCATTATATTGCTCTGAACGCAGGCAGAGACAGCATAGCAGCAGGGGCAGGGTGTGTGCCTTTATTTTACAGCAAGATCTTATAATATGCAACACGTTAAAATAGAAAAATATTATTATTATTATTATTTGTTTATTTAGCAGACACCGTTATCCAAGGCGACTTCAGAGACTAGGGTGTGTGAACTATGCATCAGCTGCAGAGTCACTTACAACTACGTCTCACCCGAAAGACGGAGCACAAGGAGGTTAAGTGACTTGCTCAGGGTCACACAATGAGTCAGTGGCTGAGGTGGGATTTGAACCGGGGACCTCCTGGTCACAAGCCCTTTTCTTTAACCACACAGCCTCCCAGGAGTAAAGAATAAGTTGTGTGGGACTTACTTTACTCCAGTGAATATTAACTACAAAACAAAGGATGCCAAATAGCAGCTCAAGTTAAACGTTGTTTTGTTTATTCCCGAAATAAACAGTGCATAAAAAGCTGACAATGCATAAAAGCTGATTTTATTTATTTTTTTCATTCCTAGCCGTTGCCGTTTCTTCACAGTAAACAGTGGCTATAGACACGTTTTCATAAAGTAATAACATGAGGTGTACTTGTGCCTTTTTGTAGCTGAACAAGCAAACAAAAAACTAAAATTTAACTTTAAATACTTCAAATAAAACAAACGTGGAAATGGATCCACAAATGGTTCCACATATCAGACTGAGCTCTTTTTAAATTTGCCATTTTTCAGAACTGTCATGCAAATTCTGGTGAGATGGTAAATAAGTGCAAGCTATTTTTGCCATTTGTAGCAAATACGAACATCTGATTTTTGGAATACATGTCAAAAAATATTTGTTTGAATATTCAGATATTTGTCCCAGCACTACTCAGCCCTGTTTTTATTTATTTATTTTTAAATCAGATGACAACCATTAAAATATCTTAATATATAAAGAAGAAAGTTTGTCTGTCTGTTCCTTTATGCATTCGGACCCCGCAGGAGCCAGTGAAACCAAACTTTGCACGGCCTCCTCTTTCATCCAGGGGAAGGTTGAGGGCTATGTTTGGATCCAAAATTTTGACCCCCGAGGTACTTTATTTAGTAACCCCATTTCTGGATCACTACAGTAGCCATATATCTCAAATTAAAGAAACCCACAAAACCAAAAAAAAATAAAAAGAACAAATTTAAAAAATGGCAAAAACCAAAAAATAAATAAATAAATAAATAAATAAATAAATAAAGGGAAAAGGGGTTAGAGCGCATTGTGTGACACCCAAGATCGGTTTCTTATAGGAAACCATAAGGCTACCATTCCCCTATTTGTCACGCATGAAATATTGAAATATTGAATTTCTCCAGGCAGCGGCGGGTACTTCAGCTAGTTAAGAATAAAGCAAGGTAAAAACTCAATATGGTTTGGTTGATGTCATTAATTGAGTTTCACTGTGATGTGTCGAAGAAACAACAGGCAAAACATGCACACCAATTGGATGATAAATCCCCAGCAATCTGCAATACATTCTATACTTAGATATCTGTCACCAATTCTGAACTGTAACCATGTAAGTAGTGTTTAAATGAGTGTGCCAGTATGATGTTTGGGGGTTGGATATGTGTGGAATGTATATGGAACTGAGGGGTTAGACCTTTGGGAAACTGTCAGATTAATTTTGATTCTGCTGTTGTGTAGGAATGCAAGGTATATCAATATCACTGAGGTCTTTCCTTTAACAGAGTGGAATCATGGGAGTTAGGTCAGAGGTCAGTGGCAAATACGACACAATTAGTTTGAAATATTACTTCCCAATTTTACATAGTAAACAGAATTTCAGACAGTTCTGTAAATATCAAATGTCTGCAAGCCAGCTTGATCTTATTGCTCAGAGGTTTTGCTTCATCTTTGGGAGGTTTAAAAGCAAAGACCCCCCCCCCCCCCCCGCAGTTTTTATATAATGGAGCGTTGCATGTTTATTGGTGAAGGCATTACATCTTTTCCAATAAACTCAAAGAAATAATGGTCCATTTCATTTAAACTCACTTAACCTTAGGGTTTGCTTCAGCAGTCTAGCTGTAATAAAGGATGTCTTTTACATACGGTTTTGGTTTATTAATAGTTTTGTGTGCAATGGGTGAGAATGTCATTGTCTCTTAGGTTTTAAAAAAAAAAAAAAATTTAAACATCAGTCAGATGAAAGACGACTCGGAGAAACAGGTCTCAATAATGCTGAACTGTTGCTGTATGAATACGAACAGAACAAGAGTATTAGATTTTTATCTATACAGAGGAGTTGTTATGCAGAATGTCAAACAATTCCTTTAACAATTACCCACCACAATGTATATACAATAGACAATTATATATATATATATATATATATATATATATATATATATATATATATATATATATATATATATATATATATATATATATAAATAAGGTCTATTCCAATTAGTTGATTAACCAGTCCGATTAATCTGTTAGAGTTAATTGCAGATTAATTGTTTTTACAATTTAAATCATGCAGAATTGTATTTTTTTTATATAATATAAAATCAACTAATAGAAGATCTGCATTTTCTTTGCAGCAGTCCAATCATAAGTGAGCAGAGGCAGGACATAAACAGTTGAAGGTATTCTGCCTTGGTTAAAGGTCTTGAGTAGGTTTAACCAATGGGAAAGTCAAAGATCTGCCCTTGTTTTGCATCTGTCCAATTATTAGTGAGCAGAAGCGGCACAAATATGGAATTTCACGCAATATTGCTTATTATAGAGACCGTTATTGAGAACTTCGAAGGAATATTTCAAATTGTTTTTTACAAATTTAAAAAAAAATGGTCAGACAATGGAGACATTGTAGTCTGATTTGGTTACGAATCAATTTTCAAGAAGAACTTTCTCAGAAAAACCTCTCTCAGAAAAAAGAAAGATTGTTTAAAAAAAGAAGGGAGGTATATACCACAAATACCCAAACTGACAAGGGAGGGGAACAGATATACTCACCACTTACAAAATTCTAAGTATATCTGGTATATGTGGCTTACTGGTAGATGTCCATTCAAATAATTACACAGGCGATATGCAACAACACTGGCTACAGCAATCTAGGATGTCTAACGAAGTCAGCACAACAACATGAGCATTCCCAAAGTCACTTGCAAGCCGCTGTAACACTCAAAACTTTTGGACAAACCTGGATTGATGTTCAACTGGGTGAGCAGAAGCATAGGGATACAATGCATCACAATGAGCAAGTAAGAAAAAATCGTGAGGTTTTGAAACGCTTGATCGACTCAGTTTACCTTGGCAAGCAAGAACTGGCATTCAGAGGGCACGATGAAAGCACCAATTCCTCAAACAGAGGTAATTATGTGGAATTACTTTCTCTGATTGCTGAATACGACAGCATGTTAAGCAATCACTTGTCAATAGTCACAGTATTCTCGGGTACCTCTAACAAGATTCAGAACAACTTCATCTCTTCGGTGTCACAAAGCCAAGTACGTAGTTGCACTTATGGTAGATGAAACAACTGATGATGGAAACGCAGCTCAGCTGTCTTGTGTTTTCAGGTATGTGACTGACAGTGGCCCGAAAGAACGAAAGAACAGCTGTTCTGTGAAAATGTGCTACATTTACTAAAATAAAAATAATAATAAAAACGCTTTTAAAAAAAAAAAAAAAAAAAAAAAAGACCAAATTCCCATTGGGCTTATTCTTTTTTTATTCTATTGATTTTTTTTAGTATTACTATGCAGGACAGCCGCTATAAGATAATTACCTTTATTAAAAATGTGCATGGATTTATCTACCGATTAATCAACTAATGCCCATAAATTAACCAATCAAATATTTTTAAAATCAAATTTAAGCCCTAATTTCTATATAATTTGGTGTGTGGGTGTTTTTTATTTTTTTACTTTGTAGTTAAGTCTTTGTGTAGGATTTCTTTGCTTAGAAAATACTAACCAGGGTTGTCAGTATACATCAGAATGTAATATAAAGAGAGTGCATGTATGTAGATATGGTTTAAATGCTGACACCTGCACAGCATTTAAACATTCATAAATGTACATCCCTATATTATACATGTATACCTATGGTATATGCATTTTGGTGGGTGATTATAACATTTTAAAAGAAAATAATCCAAGCCATGCATAAGACAATTCCTAATGCACAGTCATGTGATCTTGTTCAGCCAATCACAGCGTTTAATTTATCCAAGCCATTTTATCAATACATATACTGTACATGCATGCTGTGATTTATTTCTAAAGAATGTATATGTATACCAACACAGCTATTTATGCTGCAACACTAATACAATGAAAAAGAAATCTGATGCTTGGTAGTGCAGCATTTCCTTGTAGGCTGCGGGCTTGCATATGAAAAGCATTGAGGTATTGTGTTACATTAATAATAGAGTCTTTCATTACCTAGGCTAGCCTGTCTTTGTACTGGCTCCTTTACATGCATTCATTCACTCATTCAGATCACGATGCGTCTTCCTTGCAGCCAAACATTACGAGCAAATTTACCCCACCCAAAAAATGAAATTCAATATTTTAAAACACACTGCATGGGTTTACTAAAGTATGTAACGCATTGATTGTGGATTTGGGAAAGGGAACAGTAACACTAAGCCTGAGCCATTTGAATATTCTTGAATTATAACAGCTGTTTTCCAAATCAGACTTGCTTACTTGCATCTGCCAGAAATTTATGAAGTAAAAAATGACTGTTGACATGTTCAAAGTGAATATACGTGTCAATTCTACAATTTTGATAAGCTAATTAAATCGTGAAATATCAGAATATTCAACTGAATAAGAAAAAAAAAAAATCATGGAGTGAAGAAATTATATTTATCACTACACTGTATAAAACATACTGTACACATGTTTGCGGGAATGGATACAAGACAAAGGAAAATGAATTCAAAATTACACAGGAATGGTGATATTGCAGAAATGAAACTTTGTGAAACAAAGAGGACATCTGGAAAGCAAAATCAAAACGTTAAAATTGACAGTCAAGGAGAAACACACACAGTCTACTCCCAGTATACCACCTCCTCCTCCTGTGAATACAAATGCAGTTATTATAGCAAGATTTCTGTGATATGGCAGAATAAACAAGGAGAAACTATACAGTATGTACTGTTAATTTAGAATTGGCAAAGCATTTTACAAATCATACATCCAATTGTTAAAAGAATGTCTAACTAAAAGTGTGTTATATACATTTAAATTGGTATACTTACTTTTAGATTATTTCTTAACTAGATTGTTAGAAAAAAAAAATCAAGGATTAAAAAAAAAAGTGAAAACTTTGCATGGTTTCTGAAGTACTTTATGATGTTCCCCAAAGCGCTCTGAAAAAAGGACACCAATTCCAAGATGCTACTGCATGCTACTAAATAATTTTTTGTGAATTTTTATAGGAAGAGAGCCCCAAAAAGCCCCAAAAAAGCCCTGGTCCTAGGGGAGCATCCCACTGAAAAACGCTTGGTGCTTAAAGGGTTAACAGAGAACACCTAAGGCAATGAAAGCCCTCAAACAGCAATAGACAAGAAAAAATAAAAATAAATTTATATATTATATATATATATATATATATATATATATATATATATATATATATATATATATATATATATATATATAATAAAAGCCATATTCCTGACACCAATGCATAAAACTCATTGTTTTACTTGTCATCATTTTGTAAATAACTGCTAGACATTTACATAGAAAACAATCATTAAGGGAATAACAAATCAGCAAGGTTCTCTCAGTTCATTTAGACCAGCACTCAATGAGTCACTGCAGGTACCTTGCACATCAATATCACATTAGACTCTGTTGGTTACAACTTGATTTCACAAGATTTTACCACAAACATCAAAAGGGACCACACTGCTCTTAACAACCTATTTCTGATGAGACCTCTTGCCAATGGCACTGAAAAGGTTAAGCTTGGTATTGTGGACCATAAATATGAATATTCCTGTTTTAAAATTAACATTTGACTTTTTTTAATGTTATTGTAGCTTGAGAAAAGCAGCTTATTAAATATTATTTTTATAATACTGAACGCTATTTTGCTGAACATTATATTAAATAAGAATATCTTTGGACGGGTGAGGATACTGACATGGGACACCCTTGCTAAATCCAGCACTAACCCTACATGCATGATCCAGGATGAAGATTGGTCCTCCAAGAATACAGGGCATTATTAAGATGGAACAAGGAGCTTTGTCTGCTAGCCTGCTTGAGAGCACAAAATCACTGCATGCTCTAGGGAGTATTGAGATAAAGGGTCAAAGCTCTAAGAGACAGCATCCATCTCTGAATACTGCAGACTCTGTGTCTGGGAGACATTAAAAAAATAGCTGCAGTACTTCTCAAAAATGTATATCTTTATCTCACTGTTCAAATAAAACCGGGAGCTGAAGGTGTACAAGACCACCATGCTACAGCAAGGGAGGCACGCAGATCAGCAGCAATCAAAGAACTTCAAACACTGTAAACAGGTTCCACTTTACCAAGTATTTTTTCTTGCAGTCCAGGTTAGTGTTACTCACAGCGTACAGTATAAAAAAATACACCATATATCCAGAGAGAGACGCAGTCTGGTTCAGATCAATAAAGCATGAGTTGTGCCTAAGTTCTTAGAAATCAGGTTTTGCTCATTTTCGCACAGCTTGATGGGATGGCAGCATTAAGATCTTGTGATAAAACGATGTTGTTTATCTGTGTTGGCTCACTGCTAGCATGTCAATGTTTATCTTAATCCTGCAGACATCAGGATCAAAATACAAAAATATCTGAACGGCCACTGTAAATGTGAATGCTCTACCAGAAATACACCGACTTAAAAAGATAAAAGTTAGCACTGGGGAGTGGGCAACCTGTTAAACTAAAAGTCCTCAGGGTTAACAGATTATTTTGTATTCAAGTTTATCGGCGGATAAATCCAAATTAAAACATTAACTTTTTTCCTCCAATAAACTCCCAATTCAGTATCATTTTGCAATCTGGTAATGTTTTTTCAACTAAGTTAAATCTTCTGAGTATAAATCATACAATATTACTTCTATAGGCATTTTTTATGAGATCCCCTTATTCCTTCGTGTATGTTTTTATAATGTTTTTATTTATCTTCACTGCTGTTTAGTTCAGACTAAAATCAGATGGCAAGAAGGTATCAAAGAGAGAAGCTCGCAGCTGAAATCTCTAAACTAACTGGAGAGGCAACCAGATCGAGTTTTGCCCAGAGGGCTAAACAATACAAGAATGCAGCAAACAGACACCCAGGAATATTAGCCTTACTATTAGTTAAAGCTGCAGCATGCATCTCATGTACACTCTACTTTGACAGTCCAATTTAAGCTGTAGTGACACCAAGTGAACCAATAGGAATACTTTTTACAATAGAATAACGTAGAAAGCACCAACTACAGGCGAGTAATCATACTTTCTTTCTAGAATGTATTATCGCTTTACATTATGTATTGGACAAAACCCAGCATAAGACAGGAGACTTAAACTCCAAACAAATTCCCAAAGGATGAGTCAGCCATGTCTATAACCTGGCTAGCAGAACCCAGGACAATGCAATTGGCCTAGTTCAATGAACGCCTAGCTAATCTATGCATTCAAGGACACACACAATTCAGCACATAAGACTCCAATGGAAGCTTCAATACCAATCTGTTCACACAGAAATGCATGCAGGGTTGTAAATAATAAAAGCATTCGACACACTGATTATGACAGCAGAAATACAACGCAATAAAATACAATGCAGTGCTCCCTCAAAATATCATGATATCTGATCATTCATTCATTTGGTTACTTTACAGTTGGGCCATGTTGACTGTAAACTGTACAAGGGCGCTTCAATATTTCACATTGTTTGATGCAAAACAGAAAAATAAAAAGATGGTGCACTGTACAATACAATGCAATAAAATACACAAAAACAGCTGTATAGGGCCATTCATACAAGAGCCCAATGGGCTGTCCTGTAAAAATCAGTTAAATTCATATTGAAAAATGCTTCTGGTTAACTAGAAACTCCTACAGTCCTACAGTAATCAATTTCATATGCCATGGAGGAGAAAATGTGTTTCTTAGATGGTCCTTACCTGTAGAACCCTTTTATGTATTTGATCAAGGACCATGACTGTGTACACACAATCATACTGAAGTGTCATTCTGGGCTCGTGATCGGGTAAACATGACAAACACACTTTGTTTCTTTGACTTGCTGGGCCACCATACTTTACAGTACAGCTCTTGTTAACACATATCATTGGATAGAAGGAACTGAATTTCACTGCCTGCTTGCTTTTTTTTTTTTTTTTTGTGTGACGTCACTGAGACAGGCATTTAATTTTTAAAGGGCAGAGACATTTGCAGCAAGCACGCAGAAACAAAACATGACAAGAACTTGTCTACAGCTAAGAAAAAAATGGAAAAACACTGTAAATCTGATGTATTTGACTTAGTTATATTATAACATTTATTCTGTCTCATGTTTAATATATATGCTTTTACAACATTTATAAATATCAAGAAATATAAGCAGATACTTTTTAATTAACTAAATTTATCAGGTACGTTCTTGTTTCCTTATTTATAATAATGGAATGAATAATTTATTTTATTCTTACATATTTATTTTGAGAAAATAAAAATTGAGAGTAGTGTCCATTATTGCTCATAGCAACCCTGGGAATAAACGTGTATTATGTCATTGCAGTCACTCAGGTGAAACAATGCCTTGTAATCTGTCCAAACATCAATATTGTTCAACAAAACTTTCAGAAAGTATTGTAAGGTCCCTAGGGTCATAGATACACATTTTTATACATGTATATCTCTAAGCAGAATATATAATAATACAAATATACTTAACATGTAAATAATAATAATAATAATAATAATAATAATAATAATAATAATAATAATAAGTGTTGAAAAAAAAAGTTAAAAGTTTGCATGGTTTCTGAAGTACTTTATAATGTTCCCCAAAGTGCTCTGAAAAAAGGACACCAATTCGAAGATGCTATGTATTTGTATTTGCTTGCGATTGTAAGTCACCCTGGATAAGGGCGTCTGCTAAGAAATAAATAATAATAATAAAATAACAAGTAATAATACAATTACTCATTTTAAAAATAATGTGATATCTTGTAACAATTGTAAGTCGCCCTGGATAAGGGCGTCTGCTAAGAAATAAATAATAATAATACTGTAAAATTATTTTTAGTGAATTTTTATAGGAAGAGAGTCAACTACAGCCAAAAAAGCCCTGGTCCTGGGGGAGCATCCCACTGAAAAATGCTTGGTCCTTAAAGGGTTAACAGAGAACACCTAAGGCAATGAAAAGCCATATTCTTGACACCAGTGCATAAACTCATTGTTTTACTTGTCATCAGTTTGTAAATAACTGCTAGACATTTACATAGAAAATAATCATTAAGGGAATAACAATCAGCAAGGTTCTCTAAGTTCATTTAGAATCCAGCACTCAGTGAGTCACTGCAGGTACCTTGCACATCGATATCACATTAGACTCTGTTGGTTACAACTTGATTTCACGAGATTTTACCACAAACATCAAAAGGGACCACACTGCTCTTAACAATATATTTCTGATGAGACCTCTTGCCAATGGCACTGAAAAGGTTAAGCTTGGTATTCTGGACCATAAATCTGAATATTCCTGTCGACATTGCGGGACACTGCGAAATTAAAAAAAAAAATCCCTTACTTTAATAAAACCAAGAGTGCACCACATTTTCAACCCCTAGCAAAATAGCCTGACGTTTCAGCAATCTGTAAACAGTTAAAACAACAACACATTTTGCTAATGTTACACAATTCTGCATTCAGCAGCTAATAGCTAGCAGCGAGGTAAATAATAGAGAGGTAAACACACACTACAGCAATTAGCTAGCTAGCTAGCTAGTAGTGGTGCTTAAATACTTTTTTCATAGGTTTCCTCTCTTGGATGTCACTGATTCTCAACATTTAACTAATTAATTCGCCAACTGTAGCTCTAGTTAGCGCTAGGTAAACCCTTATAAACAATAACAACTGAACAACAGCTTTTTGGAGATTTCTTCCGTGACAAACGGTTTTAGCATTCAATAAATTGTAACTACAATTAGCTAAAACATTGCAAAATGTGTTTATTATTACGTGACAAAACTATATTCACACAATGTCAAAAGGAAGAGACACTTGAGTTAGTTAGCTAGCTCACTACTTACACCAATCTCCTAACTTTACATTTGTATTTCCTCTCAGACCACGCAGCTTCCAGTACAGCCTTCTCCTTCAGTACATAGGAGTAAAACTGCTGGCTCATAGTTCTCTTTGACCTGATGAGGTCCACACTGCTGCGGTTCCGCTGGTCAGTCCATGCAACTGTCATTAGTGAAAACTGTCTCTACGCAGGCGTTGGTGACAGGAATGCTCAAAACAAATGAGACCAGGACTGTCATGTTTGGCATTTTCATGCTCCTTAATAAAAGTACACCATTCCTTTCCCAACGGGATCTTTTGAGGTTGTGAACTCTTTCAGACATGGCAGAACACCACAAAACTCATCATACAGAGCATCCATGTCGAGTTTGGTAGACATGTGAAGGGCTTCCACTGCTTCACAGAGCTCAGAAAAGTTGAACTCTTTCTTCAGTGATAGGCATGCCAATTGCTTCAAGTGATTCTCGTCAAAGAAATCAAACCATTTTGTCAGGTACATGAAAGCATATTGGTAAAACACTAAAAAGACTTATTTGATTGAGGCAGCCTGTGAAGCAGGGAATTTCTTCAGGAGAGAGTTGGTCTCAAATCTAAAAAAAAGAATCCGTTTTTCTTTGCTGAATTTTCAGTCCGAGGTTGGACAGCAGTTCATATAGTTCACAGGCTGTCACCTCATTTCCCTCAACAAGGAGAACACACTCATGGAACATCTTCAGTGTATGCTGTAGGAATGTCAGGTAGATTTCAAGTTCACACGGTATTCCCTCGCCATCCTTGTCGTTTTCAAATATTTCTGCAGTGATCTCGGGCATTGATCTTCCCCAAATGACAAAAAGTAACTCTTAACAGCTGGCCAGCAATCGTGTAATCTCTTAACAGCAGGAAACAAACTCAGCAACATGATTGTACAGTGTCTTGTACTCTTCTGTCACAAAATCAAAAATGCTTTTTAGTTGGTGGACGCGTTTGGCGGTTGATGAGAAGTGGCTGTACATTTTCATTATTGTGCTCTCAATATCCAGTCTAAGCTTGTCAGCTGCATGGCGTGCACAGCTGTGTATTGTGTGCCACACAGTTCGCTTTTATGATGCCACTATTCTGATCTCTGAGCTTTTGGAAAACAGAGTTATGTTTCCCATAATTTACACTAGCATTGTCGGCTGTGTAGGCAGAAACCTTGTCTAAACTCAGGCCATGTTCGTGCAGCCTTGCAGGAGGCTGTGTGGTCCAGTGGTTAAAGAAAAGGGCTTGTAACCAGAAGGTCCCCGGTTCAAATCCCGGCTCAGCCACTGACTCATTGTGTGACCCTGAGCAAGTCACTTAACCTCCTTGTGCTCCGTCTTTCAGGTGAGACGTAATTGTAAGTGACTCTGCAGCTGATGCATAGTTCACACACCCGAGTCTCTGTAAGTCGCCTTGGATAAAGGCATCTGCTAAATAAACAAATAATAATAATAATAATAATAATAATAATAATAATAATAATAATAATAGGAGTGAATATGGCATCAGCTGTCTCTTCGTGATCATCATAAAAGTCCAGCAATTTTTTTTGTACACCACGTTCGGGTGTCCAAAATCAAAGTGTGAGAGAAAACAGTGTTGTATTGCCATGGTTTGAGGCATCTGAAGCAACAGAAAAGAACGGCCTCGTATCAACTTTAAAGTCGCTCTCGGTCTAGATCATTTTAAAATTTAAAATCGCCTATGCACTTTGACAGAAGCAGGAGCAGGCATGTCTGACAATTGCAGCACATTTTGTGGGTATTTTGCGGGACACTGTAGATGTTGCAGGACGCGGGACAAAGGGTCCAAATGCAGGACTGTCCCACGATTTGCAGGACAGTTGGCCACCCTACAATAGACAGTTACATGTATCTTTTTGCAGCGCCAGGGCACAATACAATCCATTGTATTTATGTGCAGCATTCTGCAGCAGTGACCTCAATATAGGAAATGCATGTGTTTGTTTTTAAAACCACCGTCAGTCACATGCATCCCCCACCAGGGCTGGAAATTCAAGAGTCATTATGATGAGAAAGTTGATGACCATGACATGCATCAACAGTATGTAGAGAATAAGATTCCGTCATTAAATGTTTAAAATCACAATTTGAAAAGGGAGACACTGTATGCAAGAATGCAAGTATGCCATACAGACGGATGGATGAACGGACAAACAGACACACCCCATCTCCCCAGAATCTGAGTCTCAATAATTTAGGATAAATAATGTTAATACCAAATTGTCAAGAGATTTATGAAAATGTAAGCGTGACATACAGATGGACACACAGAGACACCCCCCCAGCATATCTCTAGAATCTTATAGTTTCAAGAACTTTAAATAATAAGTCAATTTTTCCTGCTACAGCACTAAGGTTTTTGGCTTCCTCTTCCTATTCACCTTTCCCGTGTTCAAGGCAACTGGGCCCCACATAGTATCTTATATGCAAGTGTAAGGCAAAGGTACTATTATTTGTAACACAGGAAGTGATCTTATAGTTAACAGGAAAAGTTGGTTTCACCCAAGTCAAATGGGAAAAAATCAACTGCAATGGGCCTGTGCTGCTATGCCAATGTTTAAAGGCTTGGTTATGACTGCTATAAAATACCCAATCTCATGGTTTTCAATGCAGGGATTTATCTGTTTGTTGACAACATTATGTGCAGAGCTTACAGTTAGCATTGTGTTGATGGGAACCGCGGCTCTGACATTGTTCATTTTCTAAACACATTCATTTAGCAATTAAACTCCTGAAAATTACCAATATTGGATGTCACTCTTCCTGGAGAGGCATCATTTTTCTGAAGAATCAATAAATTAGTTTCTTTAAAACTACATTTAACAGGGACATTAAAATGAAATTAACAAGGCCACCGCTGAGTTTTACGAGGACAGGATAATTTCCATGTGTAAAACAGGGGCAGCACGCTGGGCTGAATAATGAGGTTCACTCCAAAAGGCCGGAAGATCGAATTACTCGGTAACTGTGCAGTCATGAATGCAGTCACAGGGTGGCATTATGTAAATCAAGCACCAGTGAAAACCTGTCTCAAATATCAGGGCAAATACAGGGCACAGGAGATGGGGCTAATACCAAACATCTACTAATCAGGCAAGACAACTTTATTCACATGCAGCAACAACAGATTCCAACATCAGAGTTAATAAAAGGAGCGCTAACAAAGACTTCTTCTCATTTTGACACATTGACGCATGCACACACAAATCCCCTTATATACCGATTCTTATACTCTCAAAAATGGAGTTGGATAAGCAGTAATAATTGGTAATAAACTGTTCTCTGGATACGCAGTCGCCTTTTCAAACAACTCACTCTCCTCGTACAAAACGCGTCCTTCAGTTTTATACTTTACTGCATTATTTATGTAGAGATGATTATCTATTCAGGAATAAAGATATTCTGAAGTTAAATTGTACAGTGTACACCCTATATACCAGCATTATTGCATTGCCTTTGACTGCTTAATGGATCTGCAATGCCACTTATTTTGAATAGGTGGTGAATCTCCACCCTAGTTAAGTGAATAGAATTGAACTGAATTGAATAAATTGTCTCGTTCATGATCAAACCTGAACACTGACACCATTTATTTACAGCAAAACAAGCTTTATAGACCAACTCATACTGCCAAGGACACCAACACATTTAGCCTGCAATTATGAAGCCAGCACCTTAAAAGGTTTCTTAGATATTAGGTTTTAATTTTCTAAAATGACTGCCACAAAAGGGTTACTGTAAATTTTTATTGCACAATACCCGTAAGTTAACTTAACCTAGCAAATCATAGAATGCAGTTGGGTAACAAATCTTAAGCCAATATCTAGAAGCATTTGGTCTTTACCGTAATGACATTTCTAAATGTGTCCCATAAAAAAAGCTCTGCTAAACAGTAGAAGACAGACCCCATCCCTGTAACCACACCCAATACTGACCTTTGCACTTGCAAGAAGCACCAGTGAGATGGCAACTCGAGCACGGAGGTCTGGCCTGTCCTTTGGCCAAACATATGACAACATTGCTGCTAGAATCTTGCCAGCATGCACCTCCTTCAACTGTTAAATGGGGAAGAAAAAGTGAAACAAGGCATTACTTACAAAAGAAAGACCCAAGTGTAACCAACACGGATTGCCGTACATTAAAAGGAACTCCAGTAAAGGCAGTTCCAGTATCTAGTGCAGGGCGAGTCATGCGATCAGGAACATACTGGTTTGAATCCTGGTTGTGGAGAGCTGATCTTGACATTTGCTCTCCCATGGGTTGGGGAAGAAAGACTGGTATAGTTCACCAACTCCTAGTGGGCACGCCCCACAGTCAAGACTGATATTTCCCAGTTGAGATGCCTCTAATATTTCATACCCATACGAAGCTGCTCTTCAAATGTACCATCTTTTCAGACTAGAACACACCCTTATTTTCAAAGCATTTACCAGTCTACTTTCTTTGTTAATTTTACAAAATTAAAACCAACAAAGTTCTTTCTTTGGAACATTAACATGGAATTCTCTCCTTTCGAAGATTAAAAGATTCAAGTTAATGCTCTGGAGGATATAACGTTTTACTGTAATGTAGATATGTTATTACTATGATGTTTCCTATTTACGTAAAGTTAGATTCCATAGTTATTCACCAAATGTGCTTGTTGCAACTATCCATTACAGACAGAAGTAATTGGCTAGATCAGTTAGTGAGTGCTTCATTTCTCTGCTGTGAATTTCAACCCAGCTGTGACAGATTATACTGCACATCTAATATAAAAAAAACTCAGTGTGTACAGCTCACAGAAATAATCCTAAAATTACATTTAAGAATTATGGTACCCAACAAGAGTAAGACAATCCTATAAATGATGGTGGAAAAAAAAATAGATAAACATATATAAAGTTTCAGGCAGATTAGTGCCAAGATGGGAAATTTAATTGGGTTGTGTTTGACCTTGGCTTTGGATGTTAACAAATCCAATGAACAGAGAAAATTCAGACAAGCTTCAAAACAACATCGGTGTCTATGGAGCTGCTGGTGACTCCCATTTCAGTAACAGCAGCCTGTCAAGACAGACAGCCTGTTACAGGGGTAGCTGCTCACCTCTTCCCTGTCAGCTGCCACCTGCTGTGGGGACTGCGCTGCAAACAGCTTGTGTAAATTCTCTTTACTGTGAGCGAGTCCAAAAGATGGCCTCTGAATAGATTTCAGATTCACAACAACCCCAACACCTGAATCAATGTCTGACCTGTGGCACCAACGTCAGTGTCCCTAACAGATGAGACAATGGCAGTCTACAGTTACGTACTGTGCCAACAGGCACCGTGGGAGCTAACCCCCTTCACAGCTTCCTCTCAAGCAGGTACTGTCAATTGTCTGAAGTAGTCATCAGACCACTATTCAGCACAAGATTGGGATTTTAACCTAGGCCTCCAGAGGTTCCACTAAGCAAAAAAACAAACTTTTCTATTCAAGTATTAACTGTAAAAATCAAGAAAACTAACATTAAAAGCTAATGTTCCTGATGTGTCTTGGCAGTTTTTTGCTGGATATCTAAGTATTACATTAACTGCTGTTGAATAACTACCCACCAACCATGCTGAATGCACAGTGACCTGTTCTTGTCACTCAAAAAAATAAATTACAGACACAACACAAAAGTTTCAAGATGTTTCACAACTGCCAAGATGTAATGTTATTTTAATACAGTATTTACACATTTGAAAAATAACTCTTTCTTGTAATGGGTTTGATAGACCTGTCTTTTTGTGTGCATGATGATGGTTAGTATTAAGGTGTGGTGCTTCTATACAAGCAGTAGTAAAGCATTTCAGCAACTGCACCAAATTACACACCAAGGACAAGGCTGTCCTTACCAGTTTAATTGTGCGTAGAATGTCACCATGTTACTTTGCAGCAGAGGTTTTGAAATGGTGTAATCATGCATTATGACCCTGTAAGTGAAATCATTAAGACATGCAAGTCTTCAACAATAAAGCATCCGTGTTTGTGGGACTGATTAAAAGAAAAAAAATAGAGCTGAGCAAAGAAGAGAAAAGAACAGATCACAGTAGCAGCCACAAAAGCATATCCCCTGCCATGGATAGTAGGAACTGTAGCAATGCAAGGTGGTTATGAAAGTGAAGGGTAGTTATGAATTACCAGTTACTGTATTATCACAGTAATTAACTGCCTCTTTGGAATCGCTGTCTATCAAGAGCATCATATATAATATCTAATAATTTTACTAGCAATTAAAATTGAATAAATCTGGGATTCCACAAACACACGAGATACTGTGCTTGTCTTTATCTATAAAAAGTAAAGCATTTCAACTGTGTAATAAATTTGCACCAATATCTGAAAGGACCAGGTTTCTAAAACATTACAAAAATGAAATGCGTCTCAAATGGTTTTGAAGAGCGAGCTGGTGAAAGAGCAGCAGAGGGCAAATATTTAATTAATAAGCACCCCAAGACCCCTTGATTTGCATAATGTCCGGAGATGTGAAAACACAGTTTGTTTGCTCAGAATACTGTGTTTACATATCATGTTAGGGGAAATAGCCTGTCTATAAAACGATAAAAGAATAGTAAATATACCCTTAATATTATGTTTGCATGGCTGGATACATTATTCAGAATATAGAATATCAATACAAATATAATGTTTTTTTAAGGGATACAAACAGAGAATTACAAAGCACATTACATTAGACAGACTTTCCCTGTTAAGAATTGTCTCTTTTTGGCTCTTCTTAGTAAAATGTGCCAGCAGGTAGAAGCAACAGAGGTAACAGAACAGACTGTTGAAGAGAAAGGATAATTTCCAAATTTCATTAGAAGTCTTGATTGAAGTAAAAATGAATAGACCAGGTAAATGGCAGGTCCTGTCCCCATGGAGTGCCAGACACCAGGCTTGAGAACAAGCTTCATTAAGATTTAGGAGAGAATGTGTGATTTGTAAAAAAAAAACTATAAATGACAATTTGGACTGGATCCCAGACAGACAAATGATTGCGTATTACAGCTGGGATTACAGGTTAAGCTATTTCATCAATTTTGCACCATTTTGCACACAAAGTCCTGTTTGTCAGTGTAAATTGGAGCCTGAATTACCTGCTAATGTTCATCCAGATTTCCAAAGTAAATAACATTAGATTTGTAAGTGCCTGTGATAGACATGCTGCATCAAATTGCAGCTAAAAGATTCTTATACTGTATGTTTAACAGTTAAAAATCAGGCAAAACTTTACAAGCACACAAAACGTCTTGCATCATCACTGTACAGTACAGTGTTTAATTGAAATACTTTGATCTTAAAAATATCGTGTTTGATAATGTTGGCAGCTTCACTTGCACAGCTTGTTTTTTTTTCCCCCCCAAGTAATCGCAGTTAATGAATACCTCCTTCATACCGAACCAGAACAAAATAGCTCGACAGGTTTAAGAATTCATGACAAACACTGGTTCTCCTGCTCCAACAAGTGAATGGCAGGCAGCCATTGTCACAACTAGCTCCTGCCTTCTACTCTTTCAGCACTAAGGGGTCGAACTGATCACCCTCTATCCCACTGGGATAAGACAAAGACGGATTTTATTGCTTTTTAATGTAATGGGGAAATCACTCTAGATTGTATCAGCCACCTATCCGTGCTTATACTAGGATTACTACAAAAATGGTTAATGCAATCCAGGTGGACTCCCAGGTAAAATGTCTGTAAAATGTTTAAATAAATATCTAGATGTGACTTGACTTAAGGCAGGGTATAGGTTGATGAAATGAACCCCTTAGTAACTTTATAGAAAGAGATACAAATTAATTGCTATAGGCATGAATATACATTAACTAAGACAAGATAAGTTTATTGGTCTAATGTTTCAAGTGGTTTTATTTGTCCCACACTACAAAAGCAGTCATTTCTCCTAGACTATAAAGTACAGCAGTGCTGAAAGAGCTAATAGTCCTCTTTATAATTCAACTTTAGAAGCATTTTGCAGAGTTCAATAGCTTACCTTATCTGGAGTTGTTTTTCTGTGCAGCTGTTTTTTATAGGTGGATGTCAGTGGTCAAGAAGCTCACTAATCCAAGTTAAACAACTTTAAATGCATTCCAAGTTAAACACATGGCACCACCTGGTGGCCTGCAGAAGTGTGTGCACCTCCCCAATGTATGTAAATTTCTGTTGTACGAATCAATTCACTGACATTAATAAACTTTAATCAAAATACTGCATTACTAAACACAGCATGCCTGTGGTGGCTGGATAATAGCTCATTACTTTTTCACAGATTTCACGAAGAATGAAAACAAGAAGTATTGCAGAAAATGTTTTGGGCTTGAAATTATTTTATTTATCTCTAAGAGGAGGTCTACGTTTCTTTTCTGATTAGAAAACAAACTCCTAAACTAAATCTTTTCAGGAAGAAAAATTATCTTTAAAACAAAAAACATTAAAACAAAACGCAGCAATAACGGTATTAGATGCATGTTACGACCCTCCTCGCACCACAGTGCTCCTTCATTATGTTATCCTGTGTGGAAATGCTTATAATTTTGAGCCTGGTGAAAATATTCAGATTTCATTTGGTAGCTTTCGGTTTAAAAATGTAAAATGAGAACCGGTAGGGCAAGTTTTCAAATCTGGGAACTGTGTGGTGAACGCCATAATTGCAGAAACCCCATTTGAGGGAGTAAAATTAGATAATATTTGAGGTGCCACCATTTACTGTTGGAGAGGGGAAAGTTGTCTATTCAGGGATACAATACATTTTATAATCAAGGGTGTGGTTGATGGGCAATAAAGCCTGTTCATGTCACTATACCTAAACAATGGATACAATTTTGGGATACAATTTCTCTTACAAGATTGTCTACTCATTAAAATGACTTGCATATTGAAGTGTCAAAAGATAACGATACTTCGTAAGCAGACATTTACGTAAACCAGGAAACAAGCCAGCACTGTGGGTGAATACTTTGAGTGTGTTTTATGTTCTTACCACGTTTTTTGGATCCGAGTGGAGACGCCCACCCGCGTTCCCGTGCCAGCATGTCCGCTTGTCTACTATCTGCCACCCCTGCAGGCCCTGATTTTAGGGAGAAACACATGGTGAAGTGCTGTGCAAAGGGAGAGTTACAGTATGCCCATTCTTCTTCATCATGAAGCAATGCAACTCAAAGAAAGTCAATTATACTGCACTGATAATGCACAC
This sequence comes from Acipenser ruthenus, assembly GCF_902713425.1. NCBI lineage: Eukaryota > Metazoa > Chordata > Actinopteri > Acipenseriformes > Acipenseridae > Acipenser > Acipenser ruthenus. The sequence goes on from NC_081204.1 coordinate 23,157,259, forward strand.
ATGGCACAGTTCTGCAGCCGGTAGTAATTTATAGCTGGGTCAGCTTGCCTGGAGCAAGCTGACTGGACACTGCTCTTACACACCAAATGGTGTAGCCATCTGTGCAACGGTTTTGAAACCAAGAAAAAAGTGTTTGTAATTTCTGACTTCCTCCGACTAGGTACACTGCTTTTCATACTGCTCGGAGAGTTCTGATACTTTGAAACGTGAAACTTTAGTTCTACAGTATGAATGCTGTTACCCATGAGGCAAGGGAGCATGTTCATGAAGAATTTGATTTCTGTCAATAGCATGGAACTGCAATACATTCACTGGCTACTCAATGCTCTCTGAATCAATCCCAAGATAACAGATACTTTCATGGATAGCTTCAATTATAATTTCCCTAAAAAGCATACAAGAATGTGAAGAGCATTTTCCAAAATTTGCTGAGCAAAATTTGGCCACCAACTTACCTTTGCAGCATCTAACAAGTGTTTGCAATTGTCACTTCCAGCATTTTGCCATGCAGCCTGCCTTAAACACGACTGTGGAACCTACAAGAAAATGTATCAGTTAGTTACAGCTTATTATTCTGACACTGGCAGAAAATACGCCATATTAAGTATCATTCCTTCTTCACAACACCTGCTGAGAGACAGAGTGGTTTCTGTGGTTTAACTTGGATTGAAATCACAATGACCTGTGTGAAACTCTCCTTTATTATAGCTTCCTTAAAGATAAAAACACATAATAGGCCAATCTATGCAATGTGCCAAGATGAGAACACATTCTGTCTGAAATAAATAAAACACATTTTACTGAACAGAACAGTGTTTCTGCTTGTTAATTTGGCCGGATGGAGAGTTTAATTATACCTTTGCCTGACATTATTTTTATATTTATTTATATATATTCATTCAAGGTATTAAGACTTCCACCGAATAAACAGTTTGAGTTTATTGTGAGCTTAATTAGGCACACATGAGCATAATTAGACCCATTCATGTATGTTTTGTACAGTTCACTTTCAATGAACCTCTCATTATTATTATTATTTATTTCTTAGCAGACGCCCTTATCCAGGGCGACTTACAATTGTTACAACATATCACATTATACATTATTTCACATTTTACAGACATCACATTATTTTTACATACAATTACCCATTTATACAGTTGGGTTATTACTGGAGCAATCTAGGTAAAGTACCTTGCTCAAGGGTACAACAGCAGTGTCCCCCACTGGGGATTGAACCCACAACCCTCCGGTCAAGAGTCCAGAGCCGTAACCACTACTCCACACTGCTGCCCTATTAGAATGACATCACTGACTGGACAGAGGTGATGAAAGTTTAATTTCCTGAATGATAAACTTTAAGAACACACATTTGAGTTATTCCATGTCAAGTGTGAAAACATGAGGCTTGATCCTCCTGGATATGAATTCTGGAGTATCAACCATTAGTGTACATGAGAAACAGAGAAATGAATATCTTTACTACCAATGGTCCCTGGGATACTGCCCCTCAGACTAGGGGTGAAAAGGGTAAGGGGCCATGTGGGGTATTATTTGAGGGACAATCCCTCTCCTTCGACTTCTGTCTCTCTCCATCCCCCCCTACCCACAAAGCTGGCCGCCACCTGACCTCACCTTCTCCAGGGCCTGCTGCCCTAGACCTCTACCGCACTCTCCTCTCCTCCTTCTCCTCTACTCTCTCCTCTGGTAAATGTTATTTCCAATCTGTAATCCAAGCCTCCACTAACAACCCATGTAAATTATTCTCTACCTTCTCCTCCCTCCTAAACCCTCCCCCCTCCTCCTCTCTCCTCTATCTCCTCTGATGACTTTGCCTCTTTCTTCTCTTCTAAAATCTTAGATATCCGCAAACTCTTTAACACCTGTCCCTCCCCCGCACCCCCTCCTGCTCCAACCCCTTCACCCACTGCATCCCCTACTAACTCACCCTCCTTCTTTCCCTTCTCAGACTCTGACCTCTCCTCCCTGCTCCAGGGTCACAAACCCACCACATGTGCCCTGGACCTCCTCCCCACTCACCTCTTCCAAGCTGCTGCTCCTGCTGTACTTCCCTTCATCTCCTCCCTTCTCAACACCTCTCTCCTTTCTGGTCTCTTTCCCTCTGCCTTCAAACAAGCCTCTATCACTCCCATCCTCAAAAAACCTACCCTCGACCCCACCTCCCTCCAGAGCTATTGTCCTGTCTCCCTCCTACCCTTCCTCTCCAAAACCCTCGAGCGGGCTGTACACCGCCAGCTCTCTGCTTTCCTGTCCAACCACTCTCTGCTCGACCCTCTCCAATCTGGCTTCTGCTCACTCCACTGAAACCGCCATCCTGTCTGTCACCAACTCACTAAACTCTGCCCGAGCTGCCTCTCTCTCCTCTGTCCTAATTCTCCTCGACCTCTCTGCTGCCTTTGATACTGTCGATCACTCTATTCTACTATCCTCTCTTGCTGACCTGGGAATCTCTGGCACTGCTCTGGCCTGGTTCTCCTCCTACCTCTCCAACCGCACTTACCAGGTAACCTGGTGTGGAGCAACCTCCACACCTCGCCCTCTCTCAACAGGAGTCCCCCAAGGGTCAGTCTTGGGTCCTCTTCTGTTCTCTCTCTACACCCGCTCCCCGGGACCCCTCATCGCATCCTATGGTTTCTCATACCATTTCTATGCTGATGATGCTCAGATTTTCCTCTCCTTCCCCACCTCTGACTCCACCATCCCCTCCCGTATCTCTACCTGTCTGTCTGCTATCTTATCCTGGATGCATTCGCATCACCTCAAACTTAACCTCTCTAAATCTGACCTCCTGTTCTTTCCCTCCTACCCCTCCTCTGATCTCTCTATCTCCATTCCTCTGGAATCTACAACACTCTCTCCCTCCTCCTCAGCTAAGAACCTCCGAGTCACCCTGGACCCCTGCCTCTCTTATTCCCAGCACATCTCCACACTGGCACGCACTTGCCGATTCTTCCTGAGCAACATACGAAGAATCCGACCCTTCCTCACCAGCTACGCCACCCAGCTCCTGGTTCAGGCCCTGGTACTCTCCCGCCTAGACTACTGCAACTCCCTCCTGGCTGGCCTCCCTGCGTCCGCCACCCGTCCGCTCCAGCTCATCCAGAACTCCGCTGCTCGCCTGGTGTTCTCTCTGCCTCACTTCTCCCACGCAACTCCACTGGCTCCTGATCACTGCTCGCAACCAGTTCAAGACTCTTGTACTAGCCTACAGATGCCATGACCAGACTGCACCCAGCTACCTCCAGACCCTCATCTCTCCCTACACCCCCACTCGACCTCTCTGTTCCTCCTGCACTAGAAGACTGGATCTACCTCCTTTACGCTCCCCTGCCTCCAGAGCCTGCTCCTTCTCCACCCTCGCCCAGCAGTGGTGGAATGACCTTCCTACAGATGTCAGGACTGCCCAGTCCCTGACCACCTTCCGACGCCTCCTCAAGACTCACCTCTTCAGACAGCACCTGTAGAACTCCTTTTTTTCCTATGGACACTCTTCCTTAAATGCGCTTTATTTGCTCTTATCTGCCCCATACTTTACTGCATTTAATCCTGTACTTTAGAGTACCGTAATCTGTCAAGTGTTATTTAATCTGTAGTATTTTGTATTTAATTATATCCTGATGTAACTATCACTGACACTGTTATCTGCTCCGTTACTGAATCGTATTTTGTCATACTTGTACTTGCTAGAACCAAAGTCATTGTATTTATCTTGCTCTTAATTGTATTATTACTTGTACTGTGATTCTTGAAAAGTATTTTTGTTTACGACTAAGTCGCCCTGGACAAGGGCATCTGCTAAGAAATAAATAATAATAATAATAATAATAATAATAATAATAATAATAATAATAATGAGAGCTACATCTGTGGATCAAAATATCATGTGCATTTATTTGGAACAGGGAAAGATCTGAAACCTGTAAGGAGAGATTCTTTAAAAAAAAAAATTATGTTCACTATAGAACATTAAAACTACAGCAAACGTCCAGTTAAACTGTCGTTTAAAAGGGGTTAAAAGTAGGCTACTTCATATATATATATATATATATATATATATATATATATATATATATATATAAAAATAATTTATTCCTGGCCAATTAGGAGAAGGGCATTGCCCCTATTTTTTCTAGCTGTGCTGGCTGCTTTCAGCTGCAGTCTGCCCAACGTCATCTGCACCTGCCAGAAGAACGACTTGCTGCCCCTTGCGTCAGTGTAGACTATTTCAGGTGTTGACATAAACCAGCAATGAAGTTCTTGCATTTTCAATCACAGAAAAGATCAATGCGATTAGAACCCCATTAGACAAAGAACCCCAAGACACATTAAAACTTGTAATTATAACATTTGTGTACAATATTTATACAAAACTAATTACATAAATTAAACACTACTTGCACCTAGAATAAATTTGCAGATGTTTAATAGTAACATAATGTTTAATACTGATTTACGGTGAAATTTACCCATTGCCCTGTAATATATAGGTCCCCTTGAAATTTCCTATTTCAGAAAGAACAGTGCAAATGGACATATTTATCACTTAAAAATAAATACAGCAAACGTTTGCCTTATTGACGCACTACCTGTTACACTGCATTTAGGAATCTGGCAGACAGTTTGCTTCCGGTAAATGAACACATTGCATAGAACTGCACGATATCTTCAAAATGTCTTCAATGAAAAAGACAATGAAAAATAATAAATATTATGTTTATATCGCAAAATACCTATTTTTGGGTCGAGAGAAATGCCATGAAATACGTACATTTTTACCGTGAAAAAAATACAGCCCTAATTTAGGGAATATCTTGGTTTGCAGCTGCAAGGTCTTCGCAGCCAGCTGCTTGAGCAACTTGGTGACATCACGCAGCTGGGCCCCTTGAACGCTCGGCTGCACAGAACTACAGTACCTCAATCTGCAGGGGTCGCAGCTATGAGAACACCACCAATGTACTTAGAAAATCAGCTGCTCCTATTTCGCAGACGTGCTTCGATCCTAGTATTTTTTTTCCCCTGTTTGAAATACAAAGATATACAATATGCTAGTCCAGATATCCATTCAAGAGATGTGTCCCTCTTGGAAAGAAGAGAACATAAAAAACACCTCTTGAGAACTCGAGAACCCAATACGTTAATAGTACAGTGCATTCCTCACGTTAAAAGCCCTGTATTATTAGCCCTATATTTAAATGGAAAACAAAACCATTTTTTTTTTTCAAAAGGAACAGTACAAAACAATAAAAACTTAAATAAAACATAAATAAACATTTCACTAGTAACTATTTTGTAACAGGTCTCTGTACATACAAAACTGTATAAACATTTTATTCGTTGTGGGCTCTCGAGTGGCACATCCAGTAAAGGCGCTCCACGTGGAGTGCAGGATGAGCCCTATAGCTTCAAATCCAGGATATGTCATTGCCGACCGTGACCGGGGGTTCCCAGGGGGCGGCTCACAATTGGCCGAGCACCGCCTGGGTAGGGAAGGCTTAGGTCAGCAGGGCAATCCACGGTTCACCACGCACCAGAGACCCGTGGCTGGCAGGGTGCCTGCGGGTCTGCAGTGGAGCCATTCAGGTCTGTGTTGTCCTCCGGCACTATAGGTCTGGTGGTTTCGCTGTGGATCTGCAGTGCGAAAAATGACGGATTGGCAGGGACACGTTTCGGAGGACATGCGTTTCAGCCTCTGGTTTCCTGAGTCACCGGGGGGTTTGCAGTGGTGAACCGGAAAAAAAATAATAATTGGGCATTCCAAATTGGGGTTGATGATGGGACTGGTTGTATTGAAAAGGACAGGTGCTTGTATTGAAAAGGACAGGCAGGATTATAGGCTATATTTGATAAATAAATATGTATTGAAATAACCTGTTAAAATGACCGGTTTTGGCGCTTCTAGGTAAACATGCTTATAATTATCAATTTCTTGAGAATATGTGGCTCAAACGGCGTCAGTACATCTAATACATATATTTCGGAAAAGTCACTAACGGTCATGCGCATTACATTCCGGAACGCAGAGTAATTTAAATTTTAAAACCCAAAATGGTCAAATTGACCGTCTTGGTGTTTCTAGTGTTAAAAACGACACCAACACCAGCTTTCTATGTCAATTATGGAAGAAGTTATAACTATGTAAAAGGTAAGGGTGGGTGTCCATGTCAGGTCAAGCTTTGATGACCTGTATCTCACAAATGGGATGAAATTTACACTGGAAGCACTTCTCCCAAAGGCAAACATGCATGGAAATTTGTTTCCAAATCAAAGGTCGAGGTTTTTGGTGATTGATTTCATATGAATGACCCAAATACAACATTAGAGCCTTCAGTATTATGAAAAAAGTAGATCACATGACCTACAAATAAGACCCCTCTGCACTGCAGTTCAATCTACAGCCATTCAGATTCAGGTAAACAGTGTACAGGGAATGGCTTAAACTGCTATGCAACTATTTTTCCCCATTCCCTTCACTATGTAGCCTATATGCAGTAGGTGACAATAACACCAGATGTGTGGTTTGTTACTGAATATTTAAAAACCTTTAGAACCTAAAGAAAACAAAATACAAATGAATAATATGATTGAAACGTACAAAACCTGGGTAAATGATTGACAGTCACTTTAAAAAGTGAAGAGACAATACAAAAAGTGAAAGGAAGAACCGGTCCACATTTACTACAGAACTGAAAATCTTTGCATCTCTACCTTGTCCATTATTATAGTACTGACAACATTTAGCATTACAAAATATGCACCCTCTTGGTCATATTCACAAAGCATTTAAAACACCATTTTTATTTAATTTTTTTAATCAAAAAAGAAAATGAATGGTTGATGTTAAAACAATTCACATAAATAACTCCGGAAGCTAATTTCAGAGCTCCAACACTGGGTTCCTCAGAAGTTCCTTGCCAGTTATGTAACATTAGCAGTTTGCTGTTCATTTTCTAAAACTGCAAACTTCACACATTTTTCACTTGTGTTACTTGATTTACTATAAATACAATTAAGACTGGTTTCACACGCCCTGATTAACACTAATCTTGGACCTAATGTAACCTTAAGTAATGTAGTGTAAGACAAGTGTTAATCTGGGTCTGTGAAACCAGTCACTAAAGAATGAATGGTATTTCTTGGAGTACATGCCAGAAATATCCCTCAATTGTTGCCTTCACACACCCAGTTACGTAAGGTAAGCTACGCCAGGGTTATTAACAATGGTCAGTCACAAACAGTGAGTCAGTGGCTGGGATTGAACCTGGAGCCACCAAGCCTCCTATGTAGTATCTAGTATAGTTTTACCCGGCATACTGTACAAGCATGCATAGTTCAGTCATTATTATGGTTTATAATATACTGTGCAAAAATTCCAAGTAGGCTGACCTATTCCTTAGTTTACCCCCAATGTCATGGATAATGTTTAGCTACAGAAAGAAACTCTCTCTCATAAGAGGGTTTGCTAACTTAAATACGGTAAGTATTTAATTAAAGTAACACTCCAAAATCTACAGCAGTTCCGTACATATTTTGACAATGGTGTATGCATTCACATAGAAAGATACGCGTTTAAATCTTGCTAAAGAAAATTATTTTTTAAAATAAGAGTTTGTCTAACAATGACATCTGAATGTCTTCGTTTTACTTCTTACATTTAAAAAAATCACAATACGGCGTTTACTACAATTATGAGACCTGTTTGTTAAGTAACATAGCTGTCAAACCAAAAAATAAATTTAAAAAAAACAACAACACAGCAGTGTTTCTGAATTCACAAACTTGTCACCCACTGCCCTTGTGACTGCACTCAAACCGCCAAGTCCATTATAGTAATGCTGTATGGGTATTAGTTACCTGGAATGTGTTTTGCTTGTAATATGTTCTACTTTTCTGGTCATTGTTGTGCCTCAGGAGGTGATAGCAGCTGGCCTGCTGTAATAACACGGCTAGTTTTCTTCTTTGGAAGTGATATCCACATTGCAGGGGAAGTAGCAGCGGCGACATCTTTGAAAGGCTGCAGGAGAAGGAGTAAAGCATTGTGGGAATGGATTATACGTTTGCGCTAGCAGCCATTTTGGCTCCAACAGTGTGTGCACAGAATGCATTGATATGGGCGTTAGAGCCAACATGGGAAGCAGTGGAATTCAGTTGCTTAACTAATATTTTATAAATCTGTTTCACTGACGCAACTAGTAGGGGCTTAATTCAGTGACATTTTGAACTCGTGATTATGACGATACAATAGTACAAATGAAGCTGCACCGGTTATTATTGACCCTTTAAAATTGCTGACCTTGTGTACTGTACCGGTGTAGTGTTAGAAACCGTGTCCGTATACGTTATGTTTTATATACACATGAAACTAGGAGCTAGACTACATAGAAAACTATTTTTTTTTTAACAAATGTATAGAGCACATATTTATTTGTAATGTGCAAACAGTAGCGTGGTATAAAAGTCGAAGCAAGCCCACATTGTTAGAAAGAACAAAAAGTTTCTTTCCCCTTTAATTCTGACGTTAATCGACCGGGTTCTGATGACAAATGATTGACTGTAAAATGCAGCCACTCTGCGATGAGCGGCACCCACCCACCCACTCAACCAGAAGTGAGCAAACATCCTGTTCAATGTCCTGTCCTAGAGCTATCCCACGCACTCTCTGAGCGGCAGAGGGGATCCATGGCACTGGTAACACGTTGATTTATTTGTTTACCTTTTTAAAAGATAAGACTAGTGGCGTACCGTTAGATACCAAACAAGGGGAGCGGTTCTGTTATATGGAAAGCGCTTTACAAAGCAACTTCGGTGCCAAGAAGAAAGCAATGCCTTGCCAAAACCAACACTTGAATAATGCTAACCCCAGCCAACCAGAGCATGCTGCGACGGGCAGCACCAAGCAGGTTCGGTTTGCGAACAGCAGCCCCACGATATCAGCAAGCAGTGACCCACGCGAAGAAGATAAAAGGAGCGAAACTGACATCATTAGTACTGTACAACAGATCGGCCCACAGCTGAAACTGCTGCCGCTGAACGACCAAATCCGAGAGCTTCAGACCATCATCAGGGATAAGTACGTACCTTATTGTGCTTGCGTTTATTTATTTATTTATTTGTTTATTTTTTAAAATCGGTAATTTTATTTGTAAAGTTAATCGTCATAATGAACACAAATATTGAATGTTTCGTACTGACATATTAATAATAGAAAAAACTGCGTCCTCAAGTTACGTCAGTGGAAACGGTATCAATAAATCCTGAATGTTTTTCATATACTGTGTTGTGAGTTGAAAAGCCTGAACTATCCCAAAATGTCCCGCTAAACACGGAGCCATATGGACACCTTAACTATCGCCACCCTCTTAAGCTGCAGTTGCCCTTGCGGTTTTAAAAATAGTTTTGACATACCGCTATTTAAGAAGTCTAAATTCTGATGCCTTAGCTCATGTTGTGGAACAATGGGTTTTCTGTTATATTGTCAGTATGTCAAAATTACTCTTTTGGTTAAACAAATAATGGTGTCCTGCTTTGTTTGCAGTTGTGTTGTGGTTCCCTGAACTATAGTGGCTCTGTGGATCATACTCGTATCCTACTGCTGCATGTGTGTCTTTGTATATTTCAGTGCTGGAGAAGCCTGTGTTCCTGCACAGCCAACACCTTTAGATGTATAGTAAACAAAGTAAGTCAACTGGTTTAAAGTAGAATGCACAGAAGAATGAGTAAACAAACACCAGGAATCACAGTGTAAAACAACATGATCACAGAATACTGCAGCGTTGGCATGCCTTAATTAACGATTAACACATACTGGTATTTTATAAAGTTGCATTTGTAATCTTCAAGGGAATAGTAAGCAAATTCTATTTTAGTGTAAATCAAACAAACCAGTAACTCGTACTGTATCTAGTTATTTTAACCTTTACAAAAGCCCTGGCACTCCTACCCGGGTTCTGGCTACCTGGGTCACAATCCCGTGTAGTGTGAAACCACGTACCCGGTTTGTTGGAACATTTTATTTAGATGTAAATGAATTTTTGGTCTAGAATACAACTCACAGAATGGGTTAAACATTAAGTCAGATTCTGGTTAAATTCCTAGTTAGACAGTAAGTTGATAAAGATCTTTCTGGTCAGTTTGTCCTTACTAGGACAAGGTTGACATCCAAGACATTTTGAAATAGGTTTTGGCCTCTCCTTTGTTGTCCAGTTCTAACATGTAAGGCATTTGCCATTTAGGTTGGATCATTGTTTTTGTGTTAGAGGTACCAACATATTGTTAAACATCTTTACAAACTTGATATAAAACAGGTTTTCTTGGGACATTACAGTTGATTTTATGAGGGTTATAAATACTTCAAAGAGAAACTGGATTGAACCAGGTGCATTAGGACAAATGGACAATTAACCAAGTGATAAGAGATTTGTGTCTGTTTCTGATTGGTTTACGTAAACATCATGATGTCATTGAGAGACTGCATTTAAACTGAGAATACTGAAATGTTCTTGGTATTGCTGTGATCCGTGCTTGAAAAGAGGATACCTGCAAACTGTTGTCACCATGTAACCTTTAAGATGTCTGGTTGCAACTTTGCAACTCAGAACTTTTATCTTCAATAAACTGTACTTATCTGGACTCGAAAAGAAGAAGCCTGCAACCTCTCTTTCCTTGAGACGAAATGCATGACAGCCGTTCATGAGCCAACTAAATACCAAACAGTCGTGCCTGCGTGAAGGTTTCACTTCCACAAGCAATGTTTCTGTTCTGTTTAGACATAGTTTTGTTGCTTGAGACGCACCATGAGCCAAATTGCAGCAAGGATGAAGAAACATTTGCTCTAGTCAACATTTGGGCAGATGTTTAAATCCAGAGAAGCTTGGATGGAAGTGTCAGTAATAAGCTGCTTCCGGGGCATTGATACACACATTTTTTACTTGCGTCTGTCACCCAGGTCAACCCTGCTTTATCAAAAACAGTGTGAAATCGCGAAGCCGACCCACTTGAAACCGGGACCTGACCCGGGTAGAGCATGCCAGTGTGAAAGGGGGAGATATAGTCTGCCGTTGTGACTTATACAGTAGCACACAAAGTGACAGGAAGGACGAGTTAAGGGAGCATGTTTATCTTGGCCATGCTTAACTCCTGTGGTTATTCTTTGTTCCATAGTTTTGTTTTAAACTAGATGTGGTTTAACACATGCAATAGAATACAAGTGTAGGGCTGGTTTGTGTTTTGATAGCTCTGCAGCGCTTTGTCAGATGCTTGCAAGAACTGAATACTACATTAACACAGCTGAAGGAAGTCGATCTTTTTAAGGAGTTTTATGAACAGCCTCGCAGCTGGAATTATGTCAAAAGTGCTTTTATCCAGACAAGCTGAAATCATTTGTACATGCTTGGATAAACATTTACTTTCAATGTGGCCCACACTGAAAAGACTTGTTTCTTAACATGTACAGAGGCACTTGAGGTGGTGCAGTGCACGATTAAATGATCCATGATTAAATGATCACTTGATTTCATACAAGTACCCCATCAAGACCATGCCATGTATCGTGATACAAATCGTATTGTGACCTCAGAGTATCGTTGCACCTGTAGTCAGGATTGTGGTGCAGTCACAAAACTGAAGGGCTGCAGCTCCCAGTACAGTACCATTGACTCTCCCGGGCACTAATGAAGTGTTTTTCTATGTATTGGGTTTCCATCACAACTTAACTATAAAGAGGTGCTGCAGCAAGGGTATATCACCCCCTCTGAATAAACAGCTGACTGGATCTGAACTAGATCTCAATCAGGCAACCGAACCATGGCTGAAGAAAACAATCCGGCACTGTTTAAACAGGTCTGCGTCAGAAAGCAGAATAAACACACCACAGACACGCCTCACAACGACCTCTTTAGCCTTCTCCTGGAATAGCTGGAGGCTGAGCGTAGGGAACTGCAGAAGGTGAGTCACACTGCAGTGTACTGCGATTAGAAGTGTGACACAAATACCAGGGTGCGTGTGGAGGAAGCTGTCGAGACTTTGTTGTTATCCTAGTTGAATTGCAGTGCCACGTTGTGCAGAATCAGGACTTCAATACTAGTATTAGAAATACCATATGTCATTGAATTTGGAAGGGGCGTGTAATATAAATTATCTTTATTGAAAAAACAGACCATCAGTCTTGGGATGATAATGAATACAAAACCTCAAATTATTATTTTTTCAATAGCACACTTGATTAAAAGTTCTTGCTCCTTCTCAGTTACCTTCCTGTGCTGTAGGACAGGCTCAGTACAATGGTCTTGATCATGAGACCGAGAGCACAGGAAGTAATACACTTGTAGCAGGAATTAAAGCAAAGTTGTGTTTTAACTGTGCTTGTACAATATAGGGAATACAAGGTATATCACCATCGTGTACAAGGCATGGTTTGTTTTTTTGAGTGGAAGAGGGTCCTCCCTTTGACCTTTAGGGATGTTTGAAGGGGGCATTTGGAATGGCATCTATGACTGGGCATGGTTTAGTTACAGCAAAGCTTCCCAACCATATCCAAGGCAGCAACTAATTTGGCTTTTAAAACACAAAAGCAACATCCTATAACCCTCATTTTTAACATTGATCTCGTTTTCTAATTTTTAATCTCCAAATGTGATGTTTTCGCTCCTCTGGTAAGAGGTAGCTTGCTCAGAATAACTTGAAATTGTGCAATTTCCATGGAATTGAGATAAGCCAGACCAGTGGTGACCAATACACCAAGTTCTGTGATGGATCCACCAGCAATGTGTTGAACAAGAGTACAATAAAGTGAGTCATTTTGACCAATTATTATCTGGCTTTATGGCAGTGGTGGCCAGTACGTTAAGGTAGCAATGACAAAAAATTAACAAAATGAAATGGAAACACATCATCATTTTCAACTTCATTCAAGGATCAGAACTACTCATTAAAATAAAATGGAAACTTACTAGAATTTTTTATCTGGGGGGAAAAGGAAGACCTGACAGCTGGCGTATATTTTGACAAAATTAATCCATAACAGTTACATTTAAAGAAGTAGTCGAGTAGACAGATGTGTCCTGTTTTTGCATTCTTCAAAAACGAAATCTGAAGGTATAACAAAAGCACAAATAAAAATTGAACAGAGAAGGGACCTCAGGGAAGCCTCGAGATATTAATCAAAAAGCCTTTGACTTTTCCGACTTAATTTCATTGCTGTAAACGCAGTCTCACACGTATGTGTAACCAAAAATTGACATTATTTTGGCTTACAGAAGCTTCCTTTCAGTTACGCTAAAGCTTTCCGATCTACAGAACTGGACAGAGTTTCTACATACCCTGCACATCATTGTGTTACGACTGAGCTATACATTTCAAACATATACATTTCGCTGCATGATTGCTTCATGCTTACATCATCAGCTGTAAAAATCTACATGGATTGGAAAATGCAATCTTTCACTCATTCAGCTAACAGCCAAGTGACCTTAAAGCTAGCCAACATGATAATTTCCGTTTCAGTCATGGCAGTGTAGTGTTGTTTGCTGTGTGATAAGCTGTTTTAAGCTGGGGATTTGAACAGCCTGTTCAGCAGACCCCTATGGATATGTATGTGCAAAACCAGCATGATTCGTGGAGATATGGTGCATTACATTACCAGCATACTTACCCAAACTGGTTTGTCTTTCAGTTCTATATATAACTGCATATTCCTGTTCCCACCTTTCTCTAGCGACGCGCTTCTTTGAAACTGACTTGATATTTTAATACGATTCGGTACTATTAGAAGGCGCGCCCACGTTTTTTTTAAACTCGCACCACAAAGCGATCCATTGAAACCACCCACCCACAAACTCGCAGCTATACAGTACGAATAAGGATGATGTTTGTTTAGATTTGCCCGAAGATCCACCAAATAACTCTTGTGATCCACGTATTGGCCACGACTGAGCCAGACCAATAGGAAATATGAAGTAACAAAATAATCATAAATCTGACTTGTTTTGCACTTCCATGAGATAGGTCTTGAACGTCCACATGTATTTTCTTTTTAAAACATGACATCTGGTACTCATTTAGGTTAAATTATACATGGCTTTTATTGGGGTTCATTTATACTTCCTGGGTCATTTCATATCAGCAGTTTCTTCTGGGTTTACTATGAAGTGTTTCTTTCAAAACTGCACATGTGAGACTTGTGCACAACCTGTAAGAGTTCTGGAATTATTGAGGAATGGAACCACATTCCATTCAGGACCTGTATTGGACAATTGAGGAGGTCAATGTGGGTAAATCATTTGACTGAATTCTGTGCTTTCTCCACAGAGGAGCTGTTCGTCTAACAGGTTTCTTTTATTAGTAGTAGTATGCTGCTATGGTGTGTTTTATAGTTAGGAATTAAATGTATGGGTAAAGCAAAACCGTACATTCTTAAAGGGATTTCATTATAAGAAATTTTCTTTTATCACATTTTTTCAACAGTCACCAAAATCTCCTTTTTTTTAACAGGATAAGAATGACAGCAATAATAGTATTTGTATTTTTTGTTTCTGTTTTTACACAGGACAACAACCAGAGGGGACTTTGTATTTTGTGCTGATCGTTTGGTAAGTAGAGAGCTCTTGATGGTGCGGCATGGTTATGTGTACATTTGGAGGAAACTTTTCCTCAGAATTTGAGCTGGAATGACCCATTTTATGAAAGCTGAATATAAAATAAACTGCGCTGCTAACATGCGATTTGTATGGCATTTCCTGACAATACAAACCATATACCTCATATTGGGATAATTGCGTATTGATTATTTTTTTCATATTATCATCAATAATCTTGTTTCTGAGTCATCTAAAGCTAAAAGAATCAGCGTCTTTGCTACCGAGATGTGTCGCTCCACTGTCTTCCAGTAGACAACTGATTTGTACATACATAAAGAGATGCTGGCCCTAAATGAAACAACGTACTTCTAAACCAAGAACTTTTAAACATGAAGCCCAGTATGTTCAGTTAACCCTGTCCCATACTGCGACGGGATGGCACCGTGGGCCCAGGTGTTACCGACAGGGAAGGAGACTCAGACACAGGGAATAGTTGGTTTAAGCGCTAATGTGCATTTTTAATTAACAAAACAATAATCAAAAGGCACAAGGGCCAAACTAAAAGGTTAAACAAAATAGCAGAGCACTGATACTGCTATCTCTATACATTAAAATCACCAGCACCACAATGCAAACTCACCCAAAAACCCTTCTACCAGACAAAGGATTTCTCCTTCCTTATATGTCATGTGGCTGGAGCCTAATTAATCATCAGTTAATTAATTACCTACTTCAGGCTCCAGCCACAGTCTTGCATGTATTTTGGCAACCCAATATTCCCCACACACACATTATTTACAAGGACAAGGCTGCTGCCCTGCCACACTTACACTGTGATCCTGTATGTCACTCCTCTTGCCCTACCCAGTGCTCATGAAAAGACCATCTTCTACCAACAGTGTATCTGCTATACCCCCAGAGGAGGTCCGGGCAGGGTTCACCCTTACCCTGAGTGACCCTCATATGCATGCAACTTCAGAACACTGAATCCTCAGCCCTTTTTTAAATTCTCATTTGTTAAGTCTTCTTGTCATCCTTGGTGTTGACCTGTCTTCCCCAGATCAGGCTGGTTGTGGAAGAAGGCCTCAATCAGTTACCGTACACAGAGTGCACAGTGACCACTCCTACAGGTGAGCTGGACGGAGGCTCTGATTCATATCAGTGCTGCTTCATTTATACTTTAGATTAGGGGTGGCACCGACTAGATGATTAGTCAAATGGGAAAGTGACAGTCAACCTCACAAACCGGTAATTGCACGCCACGTGATTGTGAGCTGCATTTGCAGTCCGTTGACATTTAAATGACATTTTAGAACATAAAAAAAATATTCTTTAAAAATCCAGGCAGTTAAAAATGTAGTGCGCAAGTTTTATAAAACAGTACGATCCAATACAGTATTTATTCATATTTTTTAAAGTGGCAATTAGTTGATCTATTCAGTGGAGTGGAGGTTGCTAGCCATTAACATATAAGTGATATTTTAGAACATTAATAAATAGTTTTTAAAAAATCCAATCAGTTTAAAAGAGTGACAAAACAGTACGTTTACAAATAGAGCCCCAGACATTATCAAATACATTATCTATTTATCTATTTACCTGAACTATTTACTGTACAGCGAGTAGTAGTTGTACCTGTTACTGTAGATGTGTATCCTCAGTGACTGGTATGTACTGCAGCGGAGGTGCCCTATACTTGCATTGGATCATACATCTATAGAACTGCTTTTTCCAATTGTGATGAAACTTGGTAAGGACAGTATTATAATCTGGCTTATGTTAAGTGGGACTTATCAATTACCTGCACTGATGGCTTTAATGCTTTATCAAGCAAACTGTTATTTGACTGTTTGTCACACTGAATACCCAAATGCAATGCCCAGCTTGGCTACACTGTCATGTCTTTTCTACATACAGGGCACAAGTATGATGGTGTTAAGTTTGAAAAGGGTAACTGTGGCGTCAGCATCATGCGAAGCGGTAAGCAACATTGCGTGTGTGTGTTCCCTTGAATATTATTGTCCAGCAGTTGTAGACAATGACATCTGAAACTGTCCAGAGCTCTGAAGGGAGACACTTTCATCGTGTGACAGTAAACTGGTGTGTGATGTGCTGGTCCCGATACAATATGTATCACAGTACATATGATGATCCTGACAGCATCAGCGTCATCATTGAACGATGGACTGTTCTGTTAAAAGGCAAAAATGAAATGAATTGGGGAGAGAGTGCTTTCATACTAACTATAAAACACACTTATTCTTCATTCAAGAATCACTTGGTGATTTCCAACATTTTTGCATTGAGAACATCTTGAATGCATTTACGTACTTTTTCAAATGTCTGAAAATATGCCAAAGCATGGCTCATTGTAGGCAGTTAGTTTAATGCAAGCTGCAGTGTGAGTGCTGCAAGGCTCTGATGGATTGGCACCTGCTTCCCTCAGGAGAGGCGATGGAACAGGGGCTGCGGGATTGCTGCAGATCCATCCGCATCGGCAAGATCCTCATCCAGAGCGACGAGGAGACTCAGAAAGCCAAAGTGTTCTACGCCAAGTTCCCACCGGACATCTACAGAAGGAAGGTTCTCCTGATGTACCCCATACTGAGTGAGTATGCCTGACCAGCATGAAGCAGTTTCACTGCAATTAAGACTGTGAGCAATCTGATTCCAGGAACCAAAGGCATACTCGCCAAGGTTTAAAACACAACACTCATAAGATAGACAGTGCTAAACACAAAACACCCATTCAGTAGGGTCTTTCCAGCTCACATGGACCAAATAAACTACACTGACAGGAGTATTGAAAGAAGAAGAGCTGTGCGAGTCCTGCCCCACATGGTGAGAAGGTGCTAAAAATGACCATTTGGAACTTGCGGGGATGTCTTGGACAGATGAAGTTATTACTTGTTTCAAGGGTCTGCAACAAAATGAATCCATGTAAGGGATGGAGCAACTCCCCTTGGTCAATTTAAGGTAGAATGACCCAATATATAAATACGTTGGCATTATATGTATTGGACACAGTAAGGTTTACATGCCAAGACCATGGCTGAACAGTAAAAGCAAGATTTGCATTCAACACTTGATTAACATTAGCACCCTTTGTTTTCTAGTTTTCATCTCGATTTAAGTATAAACCAGTTACATACTGCTTTGCAGTAACCTCCCTTCCAACAGCAACAAAAAAACCTTCCTATCTACTCAAACCTAACTTCAAAATCATGAGTCAGTTTACAGCAAACTGGCAGTTTAGAGTGGCCTTATCCATATTGTGTATTGCCAGAAATCTAACCCCACAGCTCTGCCTCAAGCCCTGTAATTAGCCACACCAGTCATTTAATCCTAAATCTGTTTATTGATATTTAACAGGCAAGAGGTCTGAGTAGTGGGGTAAAGCGGGCAGCATGTGTATATTGGAGTGCCAGGTTTCTTTTGCTTCCTCCACAGGCACTGGGAATACAGTGATTGAGGCTGTGAAAGTTCTCATAGAGCATGGGGTTCAGCCCAAACACATCATACTGCTTAGTCTCTTCTCAACTCCACATGGTAAGCTGCTTCTCATTGACACTGTGGTCTCTTAACCATGCAGTCTTTGAAATTTCATTTAGAGTGTTTTTTTTTTTTTTTTTTTAGTGCCATGCAAAGAAAATAAAATAATAAATCAAATTACATACAGTCTTATAGACAATGCACGGTACAAAACCTAAAATAATGCACACCATCACATGATGGCTTTGCAGATTCGTTACAAACATGCTGGAATAATGATGTTTTCATAGATCCCGTTGATATTCTCTGTTTTAAAGCATGTGTTATTGAAGTATGGCAAAATAAGAAGTGTCTGGATAGATCTGCGCTGATGCCAGAGGCCTGCCTCTCGCTGTGTAACGCTGCTTTTATTTTCACTCAGGTGCAAAATCAATTGTCCAGGAATTTCCAGACATCACAATCCTGACTACTGAGGTTCACCCTGTGGCCCCGACGCATTTTGGACAGAAATACTTTGGAACAGACTAAAAAGAGAGCCTTCAAAAACATGCAGACGCCATTGCGTTTTTGATAGTATGCGTTTTTGGTTTTTTTTGGAAATGTTATTTGAACCTCTGCTTTGGCAACAATCTGTGGATGTGCACTGCACTGCCTTTATCTGCCATCTTTCCCTCTGGAACAAAGCCAGGTGTTTTTAAAAAGCACATTCCGTACCGATCTGACAGGGAGTGGTGTGCTTGCATGGATTGCTGAGCACTCTGTGCTACAATTTTATTTATTTCTGTGGTAGTCATTTAGAATCTGCTGCTTGATGTTAAAGAAAAAAAAACATTAAAAATATTTTTTATTTAAATGTTGTTTATGGGTTTTTCTGTGCGTTGTTTTATTTATTTATGTGCTATTTGACATGACAAGATAAAAGCAGGAAACTACGGTTATAACAAGAGTACAAGCCAACAAATTAGGTTTATAAGAATCGTAGTTGTACAGAGCTCTTTACAATAATTAACCATGCGGTTATGATCTGTACAGCAAATGTCAGACATGAATATCACCGGTATAAGATTGACTGGGTTAACTTATTTCTCGAAAATAATTCCAGTCCTCTGTGATTTTCAATAAAAACAGTTTAATTCCGGAACAGAGGAAAAACCAATAACCACATACGAACTGCACAGACAAATCTTCAAACAAAACAATACTGTAGGTTTGACCCTACAGGACCCTTCAGAGTCGTCAGGTGAGCTTGAGGAAAGAGTGAAGAGTACAGAAATACATGGGTTTCAATAGAAGGCAAAACCAGCCCCCCTTGGGAGTCGCCCAGCCCAAGTCTCTGAAGATCAAGCCAACCCAGGCTTGAGACTTGTACCTGTGATCGTAATCAGTATTTTAATTAGCAAAGCAATTCATACATAATCAGGGGTCATCATCCCGAGGAAACAACCGCTCTCTATGCCATAATATAAACCAGTTTGTTATCTTGTTTATGTGATAGAAGCAGGCACCAGCCCCAGTTGTCTTGTTAGTGAGAACCGGTCTTTCGTTGGGTGTGATAAACCCCATGTTAACAACACTTGCAAAACAAAAGGGTCATTTGAACTACAAAGGGACCAAATCTCATTGTGCTATCCCAGTCCTGGTGTACAAAGCTACTCGGAGAGGTCATTTAATGATTATGTTTTTATATAAAACTAAATCTTACACCGGCTATTAAAATGCATTTATTATAGGCTTCTGCACCTTTGTCTGAACTATGATAAAACCCAGAGATTTCTTTTCCAGTAGCAACCTATCCTACATTTCTACCAAACCCACAGACTTTTGACAGTAGAATTTACCTCCTACTCTACATGAAAAGCTACATGCTTTAATTTCTAATCTGTTTGTCTAATCTATTGGAATTCCCCCTGGTCATGATCACATGTCATCCCAATACAAAAGCCTCCTGGCAACAAAAAAAGCATTAACATCTGCTGATTGGCAAGCTGCACATTACAATACCTTTCCCCTACTGAGTAAATAAAACTGCATCACATCCGGTAAGGTAAAGCTGTCAGGAAAGTCACATTCAGTTTGAGTAGCAGTATGCTACAAGGCCTACTGCTTCAGCTCTAACGTGAAGGGTTGCCAGTCCAGTTTTTCAGGCAGCTGTTGACTGCATGCAGGCCAACTCACAGCTTCCTACACACCCTTGTATTATCAGGTCCAGCTAGCCTCAATATTTATTCTGTCAGCCTCAGGTTACTGTGTTTCTACTGAGTGCTGGCACCGAGTTCTTATCCTGTGCCAACTTGCTGTCTGCAGACAATATGGGTCATTGTGAAGAGTCCTGCATGCTCCTGTCTCCCCTTGTGTTATTGTCTCTATACATGGCAGAATGTAGCTGCATTCTTCTGTAGTGTAAGTCAATAGGAAGAGGTCTTATGTTGACTTTATTTACCTTACCTGAATTCTGCTCCCTGGTTAACTGAGCACTTCTGGTATCTTGATATGCCCCTCACATTTTCAGTGTGTTTACTGCCCCTAATGATCCCTGCTCTCTGCTATGTGCAAGTGCCACTTGCTACTCCTTCCCAGAGGCCTACTGGAAACTTACTTTGTAATGTGGTCGACGGTTCACCTGTATGTGCATATATAGCCCAAACAAATTTGATTGAGAGAGAGAGAGAGATTAAACTAAATTAAACCAGTCAGTTACAGTTGTGAGATGGGTCATTTAAAAGCATTGGATTCACACAGTCACAGTGAAAACATTTAAAAATCCCATTTGGAGTTAGTTTGCGCACAGTTCAGGCGTCCACACAGGTTTTAGGAAACGAAAGAAATGTTGCTGTCTTTTCGCTGGATCTTTTTGGGTTTCTCTGACATTGCAATGTTATTTCGTGCACAACACACTGCAGCACAGCAGTCAGACATGCAGTCAGCTCTCACGAGTAAAGGCAAGCACGGCTATGTTGTACATTTGTAATTGCCAAATGGAAGTTTGATTTACAGTTATCACCATTTAAACCTGCCACCTCCACACTGTGTACTCACTGCCTGTGCCACAGTTATTAGGGTCCAGGCTAGAGCTCTCAAGCCATTTGCTGCACTTAGGACTTCAGGTGGCAGCAGGAGGGATCTGATTACCTGCAGCGTGGATAAATGAACTTCATCAGAGTCAC
Organism: Acipenser ruthenus; assembly: GCF_902713425.1. Taxonomy (NCBI): domain Eukaryota; kingdom Metazoa; phylum Chordata; class Actinopteri; order Acipenseriformes; family Acipenseridae; genus Acipenser; species Acipenser ruthenus. Next base: position 23,178,506 of record NC_081204.1, read on the forward strand.
AGTAATAATACATTCTTGGAAATCCATCTGCAGAAAAATGCACGAGTGGTAAGAATTCGTTTTTTAAAACCTTGGTTACGACTCCTGAAACGCTGGCAGGTGGCTGCTCCACACAGCCCATAGACTGTTGTTAAAGAAGTTAGTTTGGAAGAGCTTCATGAATATCACGCTGTATTTAATTCATTACAAGCCACTGCCCATTACAGCAGTGGAAACTACATTTAAATCTGTTAGGAGTGTGGGTCTTGTGCACAAACAGGTACATACAATTCTAAACATACAATTCCTTCCCTTGCGGTTCATATAAATGCCCACGGGAAAATGTAAGCAGACAAGTTACAACCAAGATCCGCTTAAGGTTGTCTCTCCGAAATAGAGACATCCAAAATGATAAGAGGTAGCCCTAAGAAAAGAAAATTAACTTTGAATTATTATTTATTTATTTATTTATTTATTTTAATGACCCCCTGGTCAAAGCTTTGTCTTCAATGATGTTTTAAAGTTGAGAAAACTTTCTTAGAAATTAAAAGTTAAACTAAACAACTGATAAGGGTTATTGTGGTTACTTGGGGCATAACAGTTGATTTAAATATGAGTGACTAGACAATTACCACTGCTGTCTGTACAAGATAAACTTGGCTGAAACGGCGGTTTTGTCTGGTGGAAATCCAAGAAGGTATCTGGCAATGAGATATTTAAGAACATGTGTCTTTCCTGGGTTTGTTAAAGAAAAGCTCCAGGTGCCTTTATACTAGAATTCAACACACTTCCTTGCCAGTTTCACATCGTCACTTAATTTTATTTTTAAATCACAACCACGAAGTGCGTGTTTCTTCTGCAGATTCAAAACAAGTCCATTATGTTGATCTTTATCACCGCCAGTCAGTGAGGAAATCCTGCCTGCATCACAGCTATCCAACCTTTTTGGCAAAAGAGCCATACCAATAAGCAGGGAGTTCTTAATTAGTAACCAGACTTCACTCCAGTGTTTCTGCACTCATAAAACATGTTACATAAAGCTAATCAAGCCTTCACCTCTAAATCAAAGCAACCATACTGTGGAGTCATCAGCATGCACAGTACCAGTACCGTATTTCAAATTAAATAACAATTAGAAACATTATTATACTGGCTAATGTAAAGACGACTGTTGGCAAGGACAAATCTGTGGCAAGTATTGAATAGAGAACTGCATCATCTCTGTGGATGACTCAGTTTGGTGTGTAATACTTTTTTTAAATAACAGTTTATTCCACCAAACCCTCAGCCAAAATGAATTGCAGACTGTAGGCTTCATAATAACTGGTCCACGGGGGACCTGCACACTGTAGACAAACTATATATACTGGTCTTGTAATAAGCAAGCAAAGAAGCAATGGCCAGCCTTGAATCAGAAAAAAGTAATGGAATATTCTTCTCCACAATAAAAGTTGCTATGGTCAAGCACATGGTCAGTAGGTTGCTGGCATGACTCTGGCTGATTGAGTCTGCATTACATACAGGATGCACAGTAACTCAAAGCCAATTCAGCTTCAACATTTGAGCCCTGTTTGATTCCAGGCCTCCAAAGGATCTCCTAAAATCTTTAACAAGAAAAACAAAAACAAAAAAAATGACAGAATTGGATAAACTGCAGGTGATTTCCAGCTGTTCTCTTCAGCAGGCTGGACAAAAACTAATATTTTGAAATTGGAAAATACCCTGTGACCCTAACAAAATAAAAGCATATGTCAGTAACACACATTCCCTTGCCAAGACTTTAAATGCTACATTAGAGAGTTATCGGTATGATGAAAACGCTGACGACATATATCAACAACATGTAGAGAGCAGTATAGATTAGAATACGAATTAGCAAGGAAATGGGACAGACCACCCCTACAGCTTCACAATCTGCTCGACTCAATAAGGTAAACTAAATAATAATACCACGTTTCACGACAGCTGGATAAGTGGTTCTCCATATATATGGAGGAAAAAAAAAACGTGTGACCTTAAGTACATACGGCCGCACGGATACGGATAATCATTGAAGCACTTCTAATCAAACTTACAGACCGTCCAGCGTGCTGTATGTCAAAAATGCTGGACACTCCCTCTGGTGAGATACCATAAACAGCTGCTAAATCCAAACAGTTATTTGCGTAAATTAAACTTCGTAATCGTATGAACGTCCCAGATCGCCTCCCTCAATCAGATCCCGAACCGAGCAGCGTTATCTCGGGGAGACACACCCGGGTTTAAGAATCCTGAAACTCAAACAGCAGCTTAGTTTGAAAGTGCCAAATATAAACCAAAAGAGCCATGAAAACAGAGTTTTTACAAGCTTCATTTTAATTGTTTGTTTTTCTTTTTCCTTGAGTAAGAAAAAGACACTTTAGCATTTTATATAACACGTGAAACAAAATGCTAAACTTTAAAGCTTTAAAATGTTTTCTCCTGTAAAACTCACAAGTCACAATACAAATAGAAACAAGCACATTATACATAGATACAAATACAGCTTGTACAGTCATAAAAAAAAGAGAAAGTAATACAGTTTACATGACAGAAATAGGCTGCTAAGCAACCAACTGCTTCAAAAACACTGATATACTGTGGACGCTGTTTTCTTGTTTTGTACCAAAAAGTGTTTAAAAGAGCAACCTGAATTATATTAACGAATGTATTTTTCTTGCTTATACAGCAGGCTGTGCTGTGTGATGCACTACCATGACGGATTCTGTCCCGTCGATGAAACGATGTTAAAAGCTCTATAACCTGGACTGCAGACGAGCCTGGCTCCTTTACATTGTGGTTAATTACGTTGTAGATAATTTTCTGTTTCACTCAGAATCATGTTTGAACTGTACAGCAGGTACACCAGATTGTAACAATAGGCTGTTATGCAGCAACTCTGCCCCTAGTGGATGAAAGAAATACCATTCTTCCATGATGTGCTTCCACTAGAGTGGAACAGGAGCACTGGTTAATAATTACAATAATAATTCAGATTTTTTAAAAAGTCACCATAATGGGCACACTCAAACCCAAACTTGATTATAAGCAACACACACTGTAACTCTGAATTTGCATACCCATATCAACTTAAGCACTGGTTGAGCTGCAGACAGCTTTGAAATATCCACTCAAAAGAAACAAATAGTGTTCTAGCAAATTACTCAGTAAATAATATGTATTGATGTCCTCTATATATGTGATCTCTATAATTTTCTATGGCTGTTTCTGCTTAGATCATTACTTACCAGGCTTACTTACTAAAATCCTTATTCAACCACGGGCACTATTTCTGTAGACTCCTAGAAGCATCATTTCTGAATAAGGTAGTTGTTAGAAATGACCACTAGGGGCGTTCAACGGTCATTTTTGCCCCCCTGCAACTGTGAATTTGTAAATGGAAAGTCTATATATAAAAAGCAGTTTCAGAGAGGATGAAAATTACCGCTGCACACTCCTAGTGGTCATTTTCTAAACCACCTTAATTCAGAAATTCTGCTTTTTCGGTGAGTTAGTAAGCTTGGTAAAAAAAAAATAAAAAAATTAAGCATTAAAAAAAACAACAGGGAAAGGAAGAAAATATGATACCACAACAGAATAGAAATTAACCATTAATAAAATGAAAATTATACCACAACAGAAAAGAAATTAACCATTAATAAAATGTGAAAATATCATTCAAAAACACATTTTTAAAAACAAAAAAATCAACAGTAAGACAGTCTACTCCAGTAGGTAACTGGAAGTAATGAGTTTTATTTTATTTGTTTTTTTAATTATAATAATGCAATGTTCTGTAATTTCAGTTTCACAAGGCCTTACTTCTTGTCTTTAGGAAGAAACAAATAAACAAAAACAGAATCACATACACAACTGAGCAGAACACACAGGTAACATCAAAATACAAACAAACTTTGCTTACATTTCATGTAAAGAGCTTTGCTCACCTTTGTCATTTTTTAAAACTGTTTGTGCACACAGTATCCTAAAGAGGATCAGTGTGAATGGCCAAGTGTAGACGGCAGCAATTTAAAACTGCCTGTCTGCAGTTACTACATTACTGGATACTTCTTTACTGCCCACTATAACAACACTGTATATGCAATATTAGAATGGTCAAATCCTGCTTTTATTACAAGGACAGTCCTGCTTGATATCATAGTATGGTGTTGTTCTGGGTCAATTACAAATATGCAGTGCATTCAAGGAACCAGTGATTCATTGAAGTGCTTGTTTACTGCATTAATGGTGTATTGACAGAAACAAATTCTTATCTTTTATTTAGACTTAGTTCACTTCCTGTGTTACAGGTAATAGACCCCATCTGAGCTGGCTGTATGCCACATGGGTGCAGTGAGTTTCATGTGACACATGGGTGCAGTAAGTTTCTATTTCTTGTAGCACAGGATGTGAACAAGCAAATAAAAAGATAAAACAGCAAACCATCTAACATTCTGCTAAGAACAGTTATATATATATATATATATATATATATATATATATATATATATATATATATATATATATATATATATATATATATATATATATATATCTCCCTGGTTATAACACCTTTAGCAGCTTGACATTTCATTTTCTTAGTTTTTTCCTCCCCAATAATTCTGAGTGGTTCAATTACTCAAATACTGTTTTTTATTTTTTTAAATGTCTGTGATAAGGTGCGCTCACACAAGATCTTCAGACATAGCTGCCTGCCATAGATATATGCAACATAGGCTACATCAGCCAGTCTGGTTACAGAAGCAAGATCCAGTGCTATCTAGTAAGCTAACACTTTGCATGAAGTTTCCTTTGGTTTTGCTGGTAATACATTGCTGTGCACTGGATGGTGCTGGTGTTAACATGTGTCTATGGCAGGCAACTAGAAAAAGAGCACCTGAACTCATAGTCAACGCAGACTTAAAATAAAAACATCTTGAAGCAAATGTAAAAAGAAGCACTCATAAAAAAGAACCATCAGAAAATGGGGAGGGGGTAGCAACTCTTTTGGATCAGACCTTTCAAGTCTGAGAAGCAGGGTTTTTGTAGAAAGCAAAATTTCTACTGCTTGTTCATAGAATACTGGTCCTTTAGTCACTGCGTGATATCAGAACATCTTCAAGAGCAACAACATTAGTCAATACTGTAAACAACGAAAACAAGGCAGGAGAATACTTCCTGTATATTCAGAAATAAATAAATCTCTCTCCTCTAAGTTTTTTTTTTTTTTTACTGTTTGGAAACTCTAAATTACAAGGACACCTGCCAGTAGTGCTAATGACTTTAGTTGCCTTTGCTACAGAATGTGATCATTGCTTTCTATGTAACAATACAGCTTTAAACTTGTACAGTAATTTGAATTGGGAGCTCAGTGAAATAGGCTTTTCGCTTCAAATATATATTTTTTTTGTAATAATGATAATTTACATACAAAACCAAACAATGAAAAATGACACAGCTGATTTTTATCAACAGCTTAACAGCCTTCTTAAATATATAAAAAATAACGGCAAAATACATTCTTTACATTCGAGAGCTGGTGAAACTATTCTATAGATACACTAAGTTGTGTAACTTTCTCACCTCACTGCATACACATCAGTACAACACAGTTCTGTTCATATAAATATACAGAGTCCTGTGCCATAAATACATCATATCAAATTCAGTAAGAATTATATTGATTCTTAACATAGATTTCGTTAGTACTGAACTGAAAATCATTTAACATAATACCAAATGATTAGCAAAGCTGTAACGTCAATCTCATAATCTTACACTAGCAACACTATCACTGCCTCCTCTTTTTGTGCTGAATATATCGTGGTTATTTACTTTAATGCAGATGTACATAAGAACATCTTCCTGTTCTGTAGGTCAGATTTACTCTAAATAACTAAAATCAGACCTTTGGCGTGGTGCAGGCATGACATTTCAGTTAACTAACGTAATCTTCCTCTTGTTTAGAACCGCTTTTATATAGTCATCACATCCCAGAGATTTTTAAAAGGCCTCTTTAGAGTCTTCTCTCTATCTACAACTGGTACACCAGAGTGTACCCATTAACCTGCTCCACCTGCCCCAAGTGGATATAACAATGACACGTAGAAATACCACACAGAACAAATGTGATATATCTTATGTCCACTGGGGGCAGTGTTGCAGGGGGACAGGATACTGAAATAAAAACGGATATGCATGAATAGAAACAAGAAGAGCACAACAGCTAAGTAACTGTGGTATTTGATACCCGTGCCAAGTTGTTTTTTATAGTACAGCACAAAGGGCAGTAATAATGTTGCACATTTTTTAAGATTTTATAACCAAGTACAAGGTATCAGGATATATACAAAGATACTCTGTCATCATATTCATAACTGTTAAATAATCAATAGTGCTGAGTTTAGAAATACTAAAAGAAACTTTAAAACATGACAATTTCAACAAGAAGTCTTGGTCTTCTTTTAGGATTTCTAAAATTAGTGTCAATAATACCAGTCTCATAACTTGACCAGCCCACAGATAAGTCAGGGGGGAAAGATTGAACTGGGCAGGAGCTAACAGTGTCTTAAGAGTTAAGACAATGCTCAACCACGCCCCCTATGACTCAACCACACCATCCTCCTTCTCATTGTTAACAAAAACATTTCGTTTTACAATGGAATGAAGAAGAATCCATATTTCTAACCAGAATGCAAGAAAATGTCCCTCGTATGTCCTACAAGTCACCAGCACTGAGACAGACACTCAATGTAATCCCACTGGAAGCTAAAAAAAAACAAAAAACAGCTAATGTGTCACCAATAACCCACTGCACACACAAAAAAAGGACTCACCAAAACTAGAGGGAGTTTGTTTTTAGAAAACCCTATTCATTCAATAAGTGAAGCATATACTGTAAACAAACCAGTGTGTGATACCCAGTGCCTACTGCACAAATGTTCCCTGGTTTCATTTAAAATCACCTTGAGCAGTATTGTGCCACACATTGGAATCATTTTGTGTCCCTGAAAGGCGTATCGGGAATTCTCAAAGTGGGATAGATCCCCAGCTCCTGTCAGACACAGCCCTTACCCTGGAATAACTGGTATGTTCCCAACATCAATGTTTAATTACAAAACAAGATCTGATACATATTAAAAAAAGAAGCGTTGCTGTTTTCAAATCCAGTAAGACGGAATGTGGTTATCCATAAAACACAACAGTAACTTGATTCTTGGTCCTTGGGGGGGGGACGGGGGGGGGGGGGACTCTCATCTTAAGTAATCTGCAGTCCTGAAAAAAAAGACAAAACTAAGAACGTGCTGCTGTTAACGCATGTAGATGCTTAGGGTTATACTCTGGGAATCTATTGAAGCTAGGACCATATCTACAGTGCCACCTGTACAGATACAACATTCTTAACATATTTATATTCCATTAGCCCCTAAATGTGAGTGAAAGATTACAAAGAGGCTGCAGTAGTTAGATAAGACCACAGGAATGATGATGAACTGGGACTTATTTTGATTGCAGACCACTGGAGTGATGAAGCGATCACATATCAAACTTACCAAGCAGAGAATGACAATAAGGTTCTGAATCTTGTTTCTGAGTTTGTACCAAATTTCAAGTTGTTCTGTGAAAATGTACTGAAGTTACTGCAGTGGTAACACAGAACACACGTGTAAGTGCTGCTACAGATATATGTACACGTGTAAGTAAGTGTGATATTGGTACATACGAAAACCTACATCATGGTCGCAAGGGATAATAAAAAAAAGTTATTTTATGGAATATTTTCATATTTGTGGGCATTATATAAGGACTAAGGAACCTAAAGTAACGTCTACATATGCTGTACTCTATACACACACAGTGAAGAGTTTCAGCAGTTACAATTTCTAGACCGATGCTGGGTGAATCACTAACCTGTAGCAGGAAATCAGCAAACCCCACAGCTTGCTATGTGTCCAGTTCTATGGTGACTGATGGATCTCCTCTTCGCAGAACTAAAATATAGAAGCAAACAAAGTCAATCAACTTCTGAAAACTTTGAAGAGAGTCCCATACAAATAAAACATCCAGCCAGCCAAGCAGACCTCCTCCAGTTTCAAAGAGAAAGCCCATGTCTACCCCAGCGTCTACTGATTTTTCACTGGAGTTGTAGAAGGAAGACCTGGGAGACTGTGCTTATTATGGAGAACACAGAATAACACAAACATTCCTCATGAGTTGAAGGCTTTACAAATGCATAGGGATAGTAAGTAATGACTTTATTTTGGAAAAAACTAAAACGAATCCTGTGCTTCAACCGGGCAATTTATGAAAAGCAAGTAATAGGCTGTCCTTGTCTCCATGGAAACGGGTGAGAAGAACTTGAGGCCCTCTGTTTAACTGGGTGACTCACTCGAGTTCCTAAATTAAATGGGCGCCCCAATTATTTTTCTTATTGAAGTAATGAGATACTAACATGTGTGTAAGTTGTAAACAAGCTCAAGGTCAAAAAGAGAAAGTACAGTCTTTGTTTCTGTGAGGTCTCAATCAGGATAGAGGAGAGAAGAGAGCGAGCAACAACTGAAGACACCATCTCCATTAATTAAATAAACTTGGAAGAAACTTAACAATTGATTAAAAGGACTTAAACATGAACTATATTAACCCGGAAGAAAGGACACGCTAATAATTGATGGACTGAATAAGTTTTGTGTGATGGAGAGCTTTAATTGACCAAAGACTTAAGTTTCGAATTTCCATAAGCATGATTTTTTCAGAAATGAAAACACACACCCATTAAAGTTACCAAACAAGAAATAAACAGCTCAAGACATTTCATTTAAGTTTGTTTTATAATTTATTAACTAGTATCCATAGCAATTTGGATTAAAAGGCTTTTAAAATCCAGCCCAGTTAAGTATTGTATTGCTTGAAGCAGTGGGACCAGGTAATAACACTGTTTTCAGATTCCTTACTCGTACAGAATGTACTGGCACTGCCCCAGGGTAATCCCGTTCAGGACAATCCCCCATTGATCCCACTCAGTGACTTCTTGGCGCAGTGCCAGTTGATGCCACTTTGTTCTGATTAGTCAGACACCCTGGTCTTTACAGCTCTGCTGGCCAGATGCCTGGTCTTGTTAAACTCGAATCAGGCTGCCCCATCTCTATGTGTTCACTGGTGCAGAGGCGTCCGTTAAAATAAAATTTACACTTTGTGGGTCTACTGAAAGGCTTCATCTGGCATGCCTCTTACTTCCATCTGCTTAAAATGTCATCCATCCCCCAGTTTTCTTTTATATTTTTAGATATTGTAACTGAGAAGCAGTCTTCTCACTCTACTACATTTTTATACTTTCATCACAACTGGATCAGAGTTTCAAATCAGCTCTGAGGTAAATGGGAAGTGAAAACTAAATATTTACTCTTTAAGCTAGGGGCGGGGTTAATGATTTTCGTCATTATGTTGCATCAGTCAGTACACTCCAGACAGAAAAACAACAAACATGGCGGGCAGCCAGTGTGATGAGAGAAAAGTACAGCCTTGGGACGCTGAGGAAGTGCAGGCTCTAGTTTCTCTGTGGGCAGATAGAAGTGTTCAGGAAGATCTGGAATCATGCGTCAGAAATGAGAACGTTTATGTCTGAATTTCTGACTACTTGAAGCAAATGGACATAAACCACAGGGTTCACTTAACAACATACTCAAACACAAAACTCTGCCAAATTTCTCATCCTTGACCTTTATTATATTAATATAAAAGACAAAATTGCGGAAAATAAAACAATTTTGAACTTATTTACAAAAATATAGTCAAACAAAATACTGTACAGCTGTACCATACATACAACTACGGCTCTCTTTGCGCTCGCGCAGCTTCTTTTGTTTGTGCATCTTTTGGCAAAACGAGTTAATTAATAACATAATTAATAACTGTCTTTCGTTGCGTGTGACGTCAGTAGCACGGCAGTGGAAAAACAACCCAGGCTGCCCTTAACCGCACTGTGAGGGCTCGGTACGGTCCTGGCGCGGCTCGTTTATACAGTGGAGAAGAGGCATTATATTAATTAGCAGGTAAACATGAAGCTCTCTATTTAAGTAATGACTCTCCCCACCCCCGTTTTACAGTGTCAGAGAGATGATCTTACTGTAGTTTTCTTCATCCGATCCCCCATCCTCACACTGCTCTTCACTGGCCAACAGAGGATTTCGGGATTCGCTCAGAAACCTCATGGGGAAGAAATGACCATCGCCAAGGCTGAAGCAACGAGACAAACATGCAGGGGATTAGAGACACATCACTGGGCCGATTCTTACAACCTACAAGTTGCCAACAACGTATCATTCACACAATCTGTTGTGTGTTTCTTTTGTTACTTGGCACTTCGTTGAAGGACGTGATGAGGACAGTGACTTACTAAAATGTGAGAGACAGGTAGACCTCTGAATGTCACCAGTTCTGGTTATCAGCTGTTCAGTGGAGCTCAGGGACTGTGTGCCGTTGGGATATGTGTTGTATAACCAGTATTTAAATCACAAGCTTTACTAAGTATTGTTCCCACCTTTCAGATTTCATTACATTGCCAAAACTGTGTTGAAGCCTCTTTTAGAGGAATCTCTTCCTTTATTAACCAGCTTTAACAGGCTCAGTGGTGGTGATTGCTTGCTTACAGCACAAACACTGACAAACCCTTTTATAGTTTATATGTATGTTACCAACCGCTAATCAGGAAAGTATCCTAGTAAATTCCAGTGCTACACACCAGCATGGTTTAAGCACACACACACACAGAGTCATACCTGGTAAACGTTGGTATAAACCAATATTTTCTATCTTCCCCAAACACCTGTTGCAGGTTTTTCGAAAACCCTAGATTGAAGCCATTTTTGTCAGGTCCGTTATGGAAAGTTGGGTATTGAAAAGCTTCTAAAAGGTGAAAAAAGAAACACAACAGAAAAAATAATTTTGCTGTTAACATTCATTGGTAATTCAAAAAAGTACAGTTGAAAATAAAGACATCCCTAGATTCTGATCGTGTCAATAACATGTGCTAAAGAATTCCCTTACCATGGTTCATCACAGTTGGATATGTGGTTCTCCAGATATATGTAGAAACAGAAACACAATATACAGGTGGATGTATACTGTATATTCCTAATTGTAATACTGCCAATAATGTAACACAGACAGCCTCCATACACCCCCTACTGATGCACTAAATGCAAAGAGAATGTCCATAGCAATGTCATCACAAATGGATAACCAGTTAATACACAGACATAAACACTATACTCAGTTAATACACAGACAAACACTATACTCAGTCACAGTCATTTGCACCCCCAGGAGGAGACTAGTGTTTCTCATTAAAAATACAGCAGCCCCTCGGTACTCTACACTAGATCTTATTCCCAGGTCCTTTTAATGATACACTGGAGACATAAACCAAGTATTTTGCTAGTTATTTTTATTGTTCCAACAACAGGTCAAACTTGAGTGTCTGTGTCTGCAGATAACGAGCCCGGAATCAATCATATAAATTGATAAATGAATACAATACCTACGCTAAAGTACATTACTAACATATTAAAGTCAAATGGATGCAAACACTACTTTCACTTTCCTGTTCCAATCAAGTGATGTAAAACCCAGCTAAATATAGCAAATGTGGGCAATGCTTTTAAATCATAAAAGTGCATAACAAATTATTATAAATACACCCCAGATCACCCTTGTTAAATAATAGTTAATAATATAAAATAAACACACAGCATTGAAATCCTCAAACTAGCCCAAAATGACTTGCTCTCTCCCATATTGGAATTTAAACTGGACCTTGACGACACATTATAAACTTTAAGCACATTAATATAGAGAAAAAAACACAAAGAAAATGAGTGCCGGGGCAAACATGGTATTGTCAAGCCATTATATGTAAAATGGTATTTAAAAAAAAAAAAAAAAAAATTCAGAAAAATAGGTTGAGTGTATTTTAGACAAAAACGGTATTTCTTCACAATAAACAAAGTGGCAAAAGACAGATTTTCATAAAGTAACAGCATTACTGAGGTTTACTGATTTCTATTTATTTATTTATTTATTTATTTATTTATTTATTTTAGCTGAACAACCAAGTGAACTGTCAAATTTAACTTTGATAAATTCTTCAAATAAATGGGGGCGTTGTATAACGAAAACAAAACTCCCCTTTGGTTCTCGTTTATTACATTGCACATAACAGAAAATAGGATCACAACATCTATATCCCCCCATTCTGTCTCGCTACCCAAATCTGAAGCAGCACTTTGACTTACTGGTAAAGATCGCTGTTCGGCAGCTTGGGTTGCTCACGTCCTAATCGGGACTGTTTACTTCTTGTGGTCAAAAACTTTGTAAATAAGGCGTCAAGGGCAGCTGTGTTAATTCCGCTGGTTTTAAATTATATATACTGTATATATATATATATATATATATTAATCCCACACATCAGACAGAGCTTTTTTTTCCACTTGCCATTTTACAAATTGTCATGCAAATTCTGGCAAGGTGGTAAATCGGTGCTTGGCAAAACACATTATGGTGCATATTTCTAATTTCTATCAACTATGTCATTTATGGCAGACACAGACATGGATATTTTCCTTCGAATACATGTGGAGCAATGTTTGTTCAAAATATTCAGGTATTTGTCCCAGCTTGAAAAAAAATAATATTATTCCATACCACTATTTTCATGTTGCTTTACTAAAGCCTTCTCTTGTCCATCTTATTCACGCCAGTGTCTAGGACAACTTGGTCAAGCACTGTGATTGGCAATCCCCGGACAGTTGATCAACCAATGAGCTGGCACAAAAAGAAACCAGCACAGCTTTGTTACGCATGCCAAAACGAAATATGATCAGAAAGAAAGCTCAGCCAATCGGCATGCATTGATTATGCTGAGGTTAATGCTGGCCAGTAGCAACTAACAGAAACAGAAGGAGTGTGAGGAATCGGAACGCAAGCTAAAACAAGAACAGCAATGAACTGCAGTGCTGATTAAGCTAAAGTCTGATTTAGAGAGGAGTTGTTGGGGAGCTGCTGTGGCCGCACAAAATCACACTAGTAGCCGCATTTGAGAAAAGCTGCTTTAGACAAGATTCAATGCAGCTCACAGGCCCAGGCATAATAGGCACATAATTAGAAAATGTGTTACCACCAGGGGTTTTAACTCAGATTACCATAAATAAGCATGATTTAATTTTAAATACTTGCTGTTATTAAAATGAGGATATGCAGTATCCTCGCTAGAATCAAATTAGAATGAAAGGTTCAGACTGATCATCTTTTGAACCCCAGGCTATAATTTATTACACACGAGCCACTGAAATATCACAAGCATCAATCTAATTAGGTAGTCAAGCAGAGGAATCCCCCCGCTCCTAATCACCTTTCTCTTCCGGTGGCACAGCTCCAAAGAAAGAACATAATCACAATGCCCAAGTCATCAACAAGCCTTTGCACTGTGCAGTGAGAGTGGAATGCATTTGATAAACGGCGCACTGCAAACTCCACACTCCAGCGGAAAGCTTCATTTTCTTTCTGATTAGCAATTCCCTTATTATCCTCTCTTAGGGATGCTGTGTGCCAGAGCTGTAGTGGAGGCAGGCATATGTCACACATTAGAGTTTTGCATGTAGCTAGAGAAGAGCTTGTCCAAATTGTGATGAAACTTCTTTAGCACAAATTATTGAGTTTATCCTAATATGCTAAGAAATAAATAATATCTGGGTATGTGTCTGTCCAACAGTCTATCTATATGTCACACTTATATTTTAGCATAACTGCTTGTCCAATTGCAAACTTCCTCAGATCCTTCTTGAGCTGAAGTTACTTGTGTGTGAGAATTTGGGGGTATATGGAGGCTATCTGATCGACGTGCTGTAGTATGCATGTCACACTTGTACATATTTCTAGAGAATCACTTAGCCAAATAGGATGAAGCTTGAAATGGAACATTTTAACACAAGCTATTAAAAGTATCGGAACCTCTGACTATACGGTGGCACCCTGCTTGTCTCTCCGTTCATATGTCACACTTAGTTTTACCTACAGAGGGCTCCCCCTTTATAACGCTATAGTCCGATGCCACAGTCACAAGACAGTGCTATTTGTGTTCTGCCTTGTAATGAGAACATCAAGCCATTCTTTGGGACTGGCTTTTGAATTGCCAGTAACATCCATATATTACAAAAAAAAAAAAAAACACAAAGCCTGTGTCTCCTTACCTAGCGTGGATCTGTTTTTAGCCACGAGCCAACAGTGGTAGCCAAACAGGAACATGAGACTCACAAAGAACATGAGAGCCACAAAGAGCAAGAACAAGACATGGAACTTGGCATGGCCGTTTGGGAGCTCACCCTGATGAAAAAGTACATGCAAAAATGTTTGATAAACAAGGAGGTAGGTACTTGATTATCAGTGCTAAGAAACAACCACTCCCCTAGAACAGTGGCTGTCAAGCTGGGGATCTGGAGAGACTGCCCTGGAGGTATATTTGCACAATAAAATGTAACATTTTTGGAGTTTCCACGCTGACAATATGAAGTCTGCATCTCAAATGGTTTGTGAGCTTTGAGCTGTTGAAAAAGCTGCAGCAGTGGTAAACTTACAAAAATATGCAAGCTCCTCTACAGATAATGTACTACATGTGCCAGGTCTTTTTGTTCAACCCTGATTTGCAATGCAAACACAGATCAAGCACTGACATGGTCTTAATACAGAAAGATCTTCAGTCTCTGCATTAAAAGAGATAGCAATAGTCAGTGGGTCTTTATTCCGTGCTGGTCACATGGAGGGAGTTCATTGCATTATGAAATTAATTCAGTAGCTATGAAGGAATATAATTCCATGAATTTTCCCCACCATGCACATCCATTCATTCATTGCATAGGTCTCAAATGCATGATTTTGAAACATTATATCTTGTACTACACTAGATCAAAGAAATCTGTTTGTCTTGCACTTCCTGGGTTACTTCACCCGGAGGGTGAAATTGTCCCCACGCCTTCTTTCTTGTCAATAACCAATCAGCTTCTTGCCCTATTGACTCACATTGACTTTCAGCCAGTAACATGCTTTGGCCCAGAAGACTCTGCTGGGGTGAAATGACCAAGGAAGTAAAGCAGTACCATATTTCCTAGAAGGTGTTGCAAACGGATAGCATGTTTTAAAATGAAAATACAGGTTTGCTATAACATGTGTTTATTTGTTTAAGACTGCACATCTGAAACCTATGCAGCGAATGCAAGTGCAAAAATGGGTAAGGTTTATGGAATTATTATGTTAGCTACAGTGTGAAATCTAGAAAGGAGGCTTGAGAGAGACTTACTGCCCAAAACTTGATGAAGTACTGCAAAACAGTTGAGGCAATGAACACACAGTACACCATGGCATACGTCAGGAACAGCAGAAAGAACTTGTAGTTTGAAAAACCAATGCAGTTATTCACCCTACGAAAAGGCAGAAATGTAAAATTAATGAAAAGTTACTAGGAAGAAAACACGAACACGTACACACAGCAGGAAGAATGCAAGGCTTTTTCTGTCCTTCAATCTGATTGTTTGGAACCAGCTACCAAGTAGGGTGAACTGTCACAATTCATGTCACCACTGTGATGCTGATTTCTATGGGTATTAATGCAGGTTTGACTGTATCCCAGCACTACAGTTCAGATAATCGTGTGATTGTGTACCTACCAAGGGCAGTGATGATCCATTTTCAACACACACCTGCAGTTGAAATAAAAGTACAGTAATATTAACATGGAGCCAGATCCAGTCAAAGTGACTGTAGCTAACAAAATAGAGACATGCACATCCATTCACTATATAGTCCCTCAAATGTGAAGTTTTAAAACACTAGGTTAAATACATCTCTGTTTGCAAGTTACTTTCAGATGGCCACTTCAACCGGAGAGTGAAACTGCCCCCACCCAATCCAGGCTTTCTTTCCTGTAAGTAACCAATCAGTACGACTGCAGCAGTCATTTCCTAGAAGGCAAGACAAGCAAACTGAGAACTTTCTTTAACCTTGTATAGTACAAGATGTTCTGTTTTAAAACTTCACATTTGAGGCCTAACATTTTAAAATGCTTGCTATGACATGTGTTTCTTTCATAACTGCACATTTCCGTTTATTAAAGTGCACAACAGGACAGACTTACTTTGCTAGTGACAATCACTTTAAATGGAAAGCTCATCTACAAAGGGTTCCTGGTGCAGGAACTTACTGTACAATCCATTTAGATGAGACACGTAGTCTCAACTCTCAAACTAGTCGGATTTATACATGAAAAGCCCTATATCAATTGAAATTAATACAATTGAAAGCTATTGTTCAGCCCAACAGTTCTGAATGAACGCATCTTTGCTGTTTTGCATGCCAAGTTATTATTAGTACAGCAAACAATGGCATTTAAAAGGTAAAAACAGTAAACCATAAAGAACAAATCCCATAAATGCCATATATGATAAATATATTGCAAAACATGAGGGGACTTACATTTCACAGAGAGAACAGTGATGGCAGCGGTCCGGTTTAATCACCTGACACCGATCGCAAAACCTGACAGCTGAAAACAGGGAATAGGAGTCAATTACAGAACTACAAGGCTTGATAGAAGAGGCTCCAACTACAGCACAGCTACCTTTAGAGAACATAAATAAACCTGAACACTGATGCACATATTGCAGTAAACAGTCACACAGGAATCATTTTACTATACAAATAAACTTGATTAAACTTCATTGGAGCTAACAAAATAACATTTTCACATCAATTCATTATATAGGTTTCTACTTTGAGTAAAAAACATGTTTTAGAAAACGCTACGCTAGGTTAAAGAAATCTCTGTTTGCAAGCCATGTTTTTAGACGCTCTTGCACTCCTTATGTCTCCTCCCCTTCACTGGCTTCTCTCCTGTGAATAAACAATCAGCTGTTTCCCCTATTCACTGACATGCCTTCAGCAAGCAACATGCTTTGACCCACTAGACACTGCTCGGGAGAAGTAACCAAGGATGCAAAACAGTAACAGACTTCATGGAAGACAAGGCAAGCAAACTGAATACTTTCTTTAACCTAGTGTAGTATGCCTGTTTTAAAATTAATCTACATGTTTGCAATAACATGTGTTTCTTTAAAAACTTCACATTTAATGGGAGTGCAAAATGGGTAAGATTTATAGAATTGTTTTGTTAGCTGCAATCCCTTTAACACTGCACGAACCACCCTGTAAGTTAACCCTTTTTATCCTGCGGATTCCTGCTTAATTCTACAACCATGCGACTCTTCTGGAAATACCAAATGGGAAACCAAATCACACAGAAAAGATGAAGTGCTA
This sequence comes from Acipenser ruthenus, assembly GCF_902713425.1. Classification (NCBI taxonomy): domain Eukaryota; kingdom Metazoa; phylum Chordata; class Actinopteri; order Acipenseriformes; family Acipenseridae; genus Acipenser; species Acipenser ruthenus. The sequence goes on from NC_081204.1 coordinate 23,195,861, forward strand.
TAAAGTGTTTACTTGAAAGTTAACTCGAAGATAAGCTACTACTGTAAAACTCAGATGGTTTTACACTGGGTTTGAACTCGCTGGATTGTATGGTTGGGTGTAACGTACTGCTGTATTATGAGGGAATGAGGCACAATACAGAGGATCAGCAGGTACTCAACTCTTTGGTTATTAAAAGGCAAAAAAGCTGAAATTCATCAGATAAAAAAATAAATAAATAAAATACAGCCCTAATACAAATTTCTATTCAGCACAGACACATCTGCAAACCAAGTACACCAAATGCACTCTGTAAAGGTGTGGTCTGTTTTAAATAGCACTACTGTTTACACAATAACCCTGAATGGAGAGTATCTTCCTGACCTCCAGATGCTGCCCAGGTGTAGACTGGTAACCTCTTGGCTATATCCAGCAGGATTTGCTTCTGTACTTCAGACCGCTCCTCATTCTCATATCTCTCCTTGTCAGAGTAGGACATATGAAACTGGAACAAGAAACAAATAGGATGTAACTGGGGCTCCTGTTCCTCGAGCTGACAACAGCTACTCTCGTGGAATTTATCTGCATTTAAACAGCATATATGAGGGTGTTGACATACAGAGGGGATTTTCAGTGCATCGGCTACATTTAGATTGGTACCATATCCTTCTCATCTCATTTCATTTGGACAAGAACATTGATACAGTACTGCTTTTATTACAAATTAAAACTAGACGAGACCTGGGCTGGGAACAAATCAAAACTTTGACAACCCGCTAATCGCACTTAACAAAACTGTATTTAATAGCGTTTTCTGTTTTTTGTAAGTATCTTATTTCTTCTACTCATAAAAAGTAAACATTATTGAATACAGTTTTGTTAAGTGCGATTAGCGGGTTGTCAAAGTTTTGATTTGGTCCCAGCCCTAGTTTGAAGCCTCAGATTTTCTGAAAAGAAAAAAGAAAAACACTACTAAAGAACTACTGCAGCAATATACTTTGTGTCAAATAAATAAATAAATAAATAAATAAAAAGCAAAGAGTGAAAACTTTGCTCAAAATTCAAACTTAGGTCTAATTTTTAACACACCTTCAAAATATACATTTTTTTGGCATTTCACTGGACTAAAAAAATATGCCCTAACAAATTAGAATAATGTAAGAGGATAGCTATACAGCACATAAACTTTTACCTAGCAAGTACATTGCAATGATAATTTGAAAGATGCATAGCTTAATAAAATAATCTATTATAACTATTACCTTGAAAAATAAATAACCATTCACACATCTGTCTATCTCCAAAAATAATATATAGTAAATCTCAAAACCACAACACTTGAAGACATTGAAAAAGACTCGAAACATTGGTCAGTGAATGTTAGTTTCTTTTAGTATTTCTAAATTCAGCACAGAGTGTTAAATAGTTATGGATGATCAAATAAATAAAACTACCAACACTGTCAAGTACATTATGTTACCTGTTTTGATGGCTGAGAAGGCGGTGTAAAAATAGACTTCCAATATGTCCACGCAAACATTACAAAACAGACATGAAAAACTGCAAGGTAGGCCACTGTGAATAAAACAGGAAAACTTTAAATGTTACAGCAGACGTTGTGTGGCACATCACGTGGCAACTTACCCACAATATTTATGTGCTCCAGGACTAATACATTTACTTCAACATGGCTTTATAACCAACCTGTACAGCAGAGTAGGCAACTGGTATTTCCAGTCCAGGTCTTTGTTCCAACCATGTCCTTAATTATTCAACTGAACCTCTGATCAGCTCCTGTATCAATGATACCTGTTATACATGGAATGGAACTATCCTGCAGGACCGGAGTTGTCTAAATCTGCTGTACAGTCACACAAATCCACCAATCAGAACACTCAAAATGAGTCGCTTTACTATTAATTGTAATGTAATGTACTGCTTACCTTTTTCAAAACCGTTGGTGATAGTAACTGTAAAAAAAAAAAAGAAATAAATTGTTTAGAAGTGGTACTGTACAGGTTTACTATTAAAATTATTGAAAAAAAGTAGCAATACCTGCCATCTCTAGCACACACTTTCCCAGAACGGATTTATTGGTTATGTGACACATACAGCACACCTGGGGTGTGCAGTATTGTGTAAAATATAAAAAAAGCTGCATCTCCCTGTAAGTCAGTTACAGAAACAACAGGCAAACAGTTTTGACAATAGGTGCTCGGTTGGCTGGTGCTTCCTGTCCCAACACAATTTTTTGAGGCTTCACAAGGAAGCGTCTCAAAAGACCTTTCTGTAGAACAGACACTGCTGCCGATTTGTGACCCCCTACTTCCCTGAAGGAGGGTGCGGACGTAACCTTTCAGAACACTGGCAGGCTTCTTGCATCGGTGCCAGCCTGACTGGCGTTCCTACACCCTACTGACAGTGTTTTTAGGGTCTGATCATATCCGTCTGTCTTCCACTCTCTACGTGGTAAACATGATCACTGCCTTGACTTTGCACCAATCTTCACCACAGCCCCAATGCACAAATTCCCTATATTTTCAACATTAACCGGTGTGCACAGCAGAATCCACATTTCAATAGTGCACAAGATGTACCACATTACAGAACTTTTTATAGGCAACAACTGCATTCAGAAAGGAGTAAAACGCTTGACTTTTTAAAGTACTTTTCTTATTTGGAAAGCTGCCCAGTCTTTCTTACATGAGGTCTGTGGTTAGTAAAATACTGGCAGGAGCTCTTTCTATACAGTCTGACAAACTATACCCACATTTGATTCAATGATTTCTCCCGAAGGTATAGAATCAGCCTATAGGGTGGAACAGCCCCCTCAGGTGATTATGTTTTGCACTGTATTTAGTGTACACGTGAAGAACAATTTCTAATTCCAAAGATTACTATTTCATTTTGGCAGACTTTATTACGAGTAGAATTTTTACTGGCACTAAGTCGTTGATTTTGCTGCTACCTGTAGCTACACAAAACAGTTTAATACACTTACAGCCAATAAAGTAAAAATATTTCCCTTTGCTCAACCCTGTTGTTAAACTAACCCGTACAATACACCAGCAACCCGAAGTGTTTTCATAGACTCATAAGAACATAAGGTTAACAAACGAGAGGAGGCCATTCAGCCCATCTTGCTCGTTTGGTTGTAGTAGTTTATTGATCCCAGAATCTCATCAAGCAGCTTCTTGAAGGATCCCAGGGTGTCAGCTTCAACAACATTGTGTACTGTACGTACAAAACCAACATTGTCAACGTTTTTTTTTGTTTTTTTTTAATAAAATTGATGTTGCTACCTTATCACATAAATACACAATGAAGTAATACCGTATGCAGCCGTGTGATAATTCAATTAATACAAAAAAATAAAATGACAATCATTTCCTAATAAAACCTGGATCTTTGATACTAATGACATACAGTGCAAGACGTTTACATTAGTAAATGCTTACAGGCAAGCTGGTGTACATCATGGTACAGTACCGAACGCTAGCAGCACTGACCACTACAGTAGCTGGCAATTAGCTGTACTATTGATCTTTTTCCGAACACTTCCTGGTTTTCTACACATCTGTCGATCAAATAAAATAAAGCAGTGACGTACATGCTTGAAAAAATACTTACACAGACAGAGTTCAAAAACATACGCATAATAGGACCACAACATCACCATAGTAATAATAATCACTGGGATCCAAGAGAAAATACGCTGGCAGCACCGCAACCCTCTCGATAGAGCCATCTTCAACGGCACCACAGTGCATCCTCTCTGCGCTAGATTAGAGAGCCTGCCTGCCGACAACAAATTCACAAGTGATCCTCTGAGTTTGACTTGACAGCCTGACAGGACTGATAAAGGCAACAACAAAGGCAATCTAGCAAGAGCAAACGTCGATGAGACTGTACAGTCGCATACGGTGACGGTGCTGCCCCTAGCGACTGTGAGGTGAATGGCAGTATTAGCAGTTTCAAAAATGATGTCTTTGTGCAGAACAGAGTTGTTGCAAAATATCACACCCACCTGAAAATTGGTCTATCAGCCGAACTGGTCCAGAGATGAAAAAATAAATAAATAAATGCTGATACCTTTTATTGGACAAACACAGTTAATGACCAGCTTTAATGTCCACATAGGTCTCTTCAGCGGGTAAAATTGTAATTTGTAAAATTATGACAGGCAGTTATGGCAGGTATTTTGTAATTTTTGTTTATTAAAAAGAATGATAAACAATTATTATTATTATTATTATTATTATTATTATTATTATTGTTGTTGTTGTTGTTGTTGTTGTTGTTGTTGTTGTTGTTGTTGTTGTTTGTTGTTTGTTTGTTTGTTTGTTTGTTTGTTTGTTTGTTTGTTTGTTTGTTTGTTTGTTTCCTATGTAACACTAAAGCTATTGCCAGGAAAGAAGCCAATGTAGGGAAAATGACAATTTCAAGCTCCAGGTGAAATGACCCAGGAAGTGCAAGACAGTGTAAAAAGGCATGGCTTGCAAACAGAGGTGCCTTTAATCTAGTGTAGTACCAAAGGTCATGTTTCAGATGAAAATACACACTCGCTATAACATGGGTTTCTTTCAAAACTGCACATTTGAGACTTACTGTACATAATAATGGAAGCTCATGCCTAAGAAAATGAATGGAACAAATGTTTTAGCTACAATGACTCTAAGCATTCTGAAGTTTGTTTTTCATTTTGTAATAATAACGTATGCTTTGAAAATATGGCCATATACTCATCATGTCATGAAGCTAGTTTGCATGCATCCAAACTGGACTGCAGCAACAAAGGGACGGTCAATGTGTGGCTGATGGTACATAACCTACATATGATGAGGGAACTGTGCAGGGTGAGTGCTATGTGTATGCAGAAGAGGAGCTGTGTAGCTCTTGCACACACATGGTGAGACATTGCTATTTTAAGCAACCTTTGACATCATTTTACAACATATTCCAAGGGCTTTCCAACAACAACAAAAAAATTCATTGGCATAGGTCATGGACATAAGAGGTTGAGTAACCCCACAGGTCCACATGAGCTGGACTGACCCTTCTGTGCACTCTACTTTATCTGAAAGTGGACCTTGTTGACAGTTCAGTTGGCTTTAGTGGTAGGGACAGCTCCCTTTCCCCTTGATATCTGCTTGCTGTTAGCATATAGCTGTTACATACTGTATTCAAGTTTAAGAATCGCAGGAAAATATATTTTCTTTATGAAGCTCTCATTATAATTATCACCCATGGAAAAGACAATAAATGTTAACAACCATCTTAATTGTGTACAAAAAACAAACATTTTAAACACTATGGGACACTAAAGATACAGCCACTATGTGCCTGTATTTAGTCTATGTATTTAGTCTAATATTGTGTTGCTACAGGCACCTGTAGTTTTAAAGATAAACCTGCAGTGGGCACTGTCCTCCACACAATGACATTTCCCTCCACGATGAAGACTATTCCAGGGGTGTTATTTCATCTATAGGTTTGCAGCTTGGTCTTGGATTACAGTATGCTTTAGAAGTCCATATTAAATGAACTGAAAGACACTTGGACACACTGTCCTTTAAAGTGCTTCTGTAATGTGGAGGAACTCCCTACTTTAGGAATGTTATCGGGGATGAAATTTGTTCCAAGATCTCCCTGAACTAATAGAGGGCAACATGAATTAACCGGTCAAGGGAATGTCCATTTGAGGCTGCTTGATGCTCAGTTCCATTCAGTTTTCAGGGTTTGCTGACCAGTAACCACAGGTCAGTTCAGGTGGCTGTAATGACTGCACCCACCAAGCTTTATTTGAAAGAGAAAGTCGCTTCAGATTTCATTTTCATTCTTTTAACTGGCCCCTGTTTATGATTCTAAGGGGTCCCTATTACACACACAGATATGTTTTTGTTTTAATCAGTTCTACTTGCCCGCCACGAATACTTGTAAGTTAACTGAGGCTAGAGCAGTCAAAGTGTCTTTACAGTGCTGCCCACACACATTTTCAAGCCCGGGGCAAGCTTTTAAGTGAGGCCCTGAGAGAGAGCTTATTTTAATGTCATTGCTTGCGCACAACAACCGCACATTCTGGGAACGTGAGGGGTAATTAACTAAATAGCTTTGCTTGTGGTAGGAATGCTGGCATTCATTTTTCCTCTCAGCTGTAACGGGCCCATGACACCATTTCCGGTTGCCCCCCCCCCCCCAAGCACTGTTTCTTTATAAAACTAAGAGTCAGCGCCATCTAGTGATCTGCCACGTTGGATCAAGATTCAATTTGTTATGCTGGCAATACACTGATATGTACTCTGGCTGATCTAGCATATGTCCATGGCAGGCAACTGGAACCAATAAAGAGCAGCTCCTGAACTCTGAGTCAAAGCACCTTAACACTGACTTATCAAAAGATAAGAATAAAATATTTGAGTAATTGCAATAAGTAATATGCAAAATGATGACAAACACCATAAAACAGCAAGGGGACAGTAAAAAAAGAAATTACATGTGTATCTACATCCTGTATAAGGGGCACTTTTCAGTCTATTAACTGTTAGCAACAAACTTACTTACATATTTGCAACAAGGTTACATAAGATCGAGAAGTGTAGTTATTATCTCTGTAAGATGATGACTTTTCAAACTCTTCTGGAAAGTGACACATTTTTAATATTCCACAATGGCGGTCCACGGTTTTAAAGCACATTTCCAAAATCTAGAAAAATCTAGTAAGATAATGGTACAATGACATCACAATTCTAGAAAATGAACATTCCATTCAATGCTAATAGTAGTAAAGATAATCTTGTATCATAACCAGCATATGAACTTGAGAAAGCCAAATAATCTGCACATGTGCAGATTGACAATGACATGCTGAACACGCATTCAGAAAACACTGGCAGCATGTGGCATGCGATTTAATAAGAGGAGAGTGACAGCGATGTCTGAGGAAAGAGCGTTTTTTAATTCAATCTTAGTAGTATGCTTGACTTGCAAAGGCAATGCTATTTTAAAATATACAACAGCCCGACATAATATTTTTTAATGTGGCATGTAAGCACCTTTTCAAGATCAATTTTATCATTTTTGATGCACATTAAATGTAACTGACAGCAGTCAGTCCTACAAACACAGTGACCGAGGAAATTCCTAGATTCCATTTCTTTGGCAGATCCAGTCTGTAATTCTGTGCTAATTTCAGTTGTGTGGTGTGTTATTGGGACTATATTACAATCAAGATATGGAATGTGCTTTTTTAGGTTTTGTAGTTAATAGGTTTTGTAGTTAAAAATAAATACTGCACTGCCACCTGCAGTGTTTGCCACAGTATAGCTGAAAATAAAAGTGCCCGAGGGCTTAAATATCTGAAGCTTGCTGCTCCCGACACTATCTATCTCCGTGCTGCAGCCTGAAGGAGTGAGGATCAGTCAGAGGGTGGCAGCTGGATTGATGTTAATTGATTGTGACTAGAGAAATAGTAACCGACTTGTGAACATAACATTATTAATAAATACTTACTATCAACAAGTCTCAACCATTCCTGCTGTTTGGATATCTTTTTTTAAGTGATTACATTCCCAGACCTTCATTTTCTGTCTGACTGAACTAGTCTGGCAGTCAAGCAAATAAAATAAGAAAACCCACTCTAGGGGTATTAAAAAGCGATCCGATCGGTTTCACTATTTATTTATAATTATTACTAGCCCTGTATAAACGACGTTATTTATAATCCTATTATTTACAGGGTCTCACAACCCCCCGGAAAAGAATAAGAAGACGGCACGTGCGTCCTGTACTTATTAAAACACAAACGTCTTCACCAAATTCGCCTCAGAACAGCTGTACAATCCCATCCGCGAAAATGAGCTGATCAAAATGACGTCCAGATTTAAAATGTTCTGATTTATGAGGAGGAAGAAAAAAAATACTCAAATTAAAGAAAATTCTACAACAATGAAAACAAAACTATGAGCCTCGGGTCTTTACAAATTGAATACATGAGAAGTCAAAGAAAGTAGAGAAATTCATCAAATTGTTTACAATTAAACAAATAATGCACACCCTACTGTATTTATAAAAGCTGTCATTCCATCTCAGAGCACGAACCAAAACCAAAAACATTCTAAGGAAGTATAGCCCTTTTAACAGTTGGGTACAATGTGTTATAAAAGATGTTCCTGTGATCACACAATTACTGCTAACACTGTCAAACACAGACTGGATTCATTTACAAGCAATTAGACAATTAAAAAATATATATATTCATGTATTTTTATTTTATTTTTTATAGTGAAACTTTGATATGTTTGAGGGCTGGTTTACTAAGTTTATTTAAGTAATTCACTCTTTATTGAGCTGTTTAACCATTTTCTCTTTTAAATTATTAAAATGACTGTGTTTAATTTATTAGTTGTTGAAGCTACACATTTATAATTAGTAGTACATGTTTACATCTGTATGAACTACATGGGTTTACAGCATTATTATTTACTGTTGCTGTGCAATCCCTGTAAAATAACAGATTTAGGATTACAAACCAAGTGGCAAAATCATCAGATCAAAATGACACCCAGATTGTTATCGTATTTCAAATTCAAGATAATGCTGCAACAATGAAAAACAACATTAAAGTCATATATTTAACAATAAAGTGAGAGGGAAGTTAAAAGTACAGTACAGTTGAGTGAACCTCTCAGGAAATGTGCCTTTGCCTTTGCTTTAAAATAGGCTGCTATTTATTTGTAATTCCAACAGTGAACAAAAATATATTCTGTTTTGAACTGCAGAGAAATGTTGTTTTTATATTCTACAGTAATGCTAAGTACCTTCCAGATTCTGTAGTACAAAGCCTGAAATGTTTTGTTTTGTTACAAATTTATAGTGAACACAATCCATTTTAAATGAGGATAATTGCCAGTGCTCCTTGTTTCCAGTAAGGGGCTGTACACGTACCAGGAATCTCTGTGGTTGGCTGAAATATCTGTGAAAACTCAAGCAAAACAGTGAATATGGACAACGCCAGACTGCCTCATAATCAGATTCAGAAGGCAGTAAAAGAGTTTGACCTGTGAGATTCTCCTGTGTTATTTGGAAAATTAATTAATAAATGTCATTGAATCACAATGTGACCTTTAACAAACAACTTGACCTCTCTGTGCCGCTGTCTTCTCAGCTGTCAAACTGGGCAGACAAGACACCCTTGAGGCTGCATTTGTGGGAAGAAAAAATGTACTTGTTATTTTCCGGGTTTTTTTATGTTGTTGTTTTTAAAATCTTGTTATTGTATTGTAATATCATAATAGTATCAAATGTACAACATGAACATCATGTTTTGTAATAAAGTTTCAGACAGTGCGTTGTTTATGAATCACCCCACATATCCTTTACAAAACTGTATCAGTGAATCATCCTGGAATGCTGGGAGAGTCATTATTTGTTTCCATGGAAGGGAATTCATTTTGTAGCTGGTTTCGCAGACACAAATACACTTTAATGAGCTCTTAAGACTGCTTTTGCTGTCGCCGTGCTGTTCTCATTGTACTAAATGCTATGGGGGATACAATTACCTGTGTTTACTTTGGAAAGGTGTGACCCCGTTTGCCCCTGTTAAACAGCCAGTAATTTGTAAAATTATGTTTTACAAGAGAATACATGCAGCCTATGTTCAAAGAACAGGCGATACAAAAGCTGTCAATTTTGTAATTCTTTCATAAATGGAACGTTTAATTATGATGGAGTCTCACTTAAACTGTAGCTTCATGATGGAGAATAACAACCGGAAAATATGAAGTATGAATAATCTCTCCTCCACGGGGGGAGAATAAATAACAGCTACTTGTATTGCATTATCAAGTTTCCATTAATAATCCAGGATCACTGATTCATATTATTTGTGTTGAAAGATGAGGGACTGTGTACAAAGTTACCAAGGTAAATGACATACACACTGTACCAACACTTTAAAGGAGCGGGTAGTCAAGGCTTTAAAATCCATTTTCTCATCTTAAATTGGTTCCCTTTATTGTTGTGCTGACAATGTTTTGGTTCTGCACGTTTCAGTTTGAAGTCAGGATTTTTCACACTTTTAAAACCTTTAAACAGCTGCTTCCTGGTTCCTAATCATCACATCCTGTGCTGTGGGTCATGTGGTAAAATTGCAGCTATGCCAGTGGAGCAAGACTTCCCTACTGCACAAGAAGATGATTAGGTACCAGAAGCTGAGACCTATATACAACAGCACAACAGTAATGATGTTGCTTGCACTAGCAAATAGTAAGAAGGCTAAATGATTCAGTTACTGTTAATTGTACTATACGGATAGATCCCAAGGTTATCTTTTATATCCAATTACATTTAGTCATATTCAACAATTTTCCATCAAATCATTCATTTAAATAGTTGTGGGGACTTGTGCTAAAGAATTGGACTTGCAGGTCCTAGCTATAAATTGTAAAGTGTAACACACCTACGGCCAAATGTACACCCGTGAATTGTGAATTCCCAGCACAGGGCAATAAATACAGTAATTACATTCAATTTATAGATGGCCCTTAGAGATTGCTATTTCAGTTTCTTTAATTGTCATTGAAGATCATTAGATAAGGGCAATGAGCAGCCAGTCCATTTTGGTGCTTGGCAAAGTTGGTCTTTGAGCTGATATTGCATATTCCACCTCCATGTATGCATGCCATGGGTTTTGACCAGCCTTATATATTGAACTGTATTTATAGCTCCACTTGTATCCACAGACAGCTCTAGTATAGCCTGTTAAGCATCGCAGAAACTAAGATGCAGACTTCACAATTGCTTAGCTGTGTGATGAGTCATTTCATTTGATCTGTTTTAAAAAAAACTAAAGTACATAGAGCTAACTAAATAATACAAGCAAACCAACCCTACCTAATATGTATTGCCATAATGTCTTAGATATTATTATTTATTTCTTAGCAGACGCCCTTATCCAGGGCAACTTACAATTGTTACAAGATATCACATTATTTTTTACATACAATTACCCATTCATACAGTTGGGTTTTTGCTGGAGCAATCTAGGTAAAGTACCTTGCTCAAGGGTACAACAGCAGTGTCCCCCACTGGGGATTGAACCCACAACCCTCCGGTCAGGAGTCCAGAGCCCTAACCACTACTCCACACTGCAGACACATATGGTAAAGTTGAATTAGATTTTTCTTTTAAATACCAGTGCAAATAAAAAAAAACCTTTTAACATAGACAGATCTAGGACTGGTAATACATTGTAGGTAAGATTTATTCAATTTATTGTAATTGTTTTAATTTTTTTTTTTTAGCTTAATTTCTTACTTTGTCTAAATGATGTTCTACCCTATTTTGAAATAAACACTGCCTTGTAAACTAATCTAATACCTCAATATGTAAACCTAATTTTATAAACATTGTCAGTGTAACCCTTATAAAAGATTTCCATAGTAAATACATAGGTAGGCATTGTAAAGCCTAAAGGTGTAAGGGAAAGCATATAAAAAACATGGCAAACCGTTCTAAATTATGGTAAACTGCAAAACACCATGGTACATTTTTATAAGGGAAGACACTGACAATACTTAATTAGTTATCCTATGGCAGTGTTTCTGTAAAGTTACTTAGTGTTGAAAGAGTTAAATAGCAGAACTCAGTCTTAGACTACATCATCGACAACAAAGGGGGCTTAACGCAACCGGACAGAAATTTAGGCCTGAGAATGCTTTTCAATCAGCTGTTAAGCCTCTATTATCTACATCAACATATTATGACAACAGATCTTCAGGAGGAGAGGCCTGCATGATCTTGAAAATTACTCAAAAGGTCGGCCTAATAAAGGAGTGAAAGACGTAATCTCTACAGCTAAATTCAAAATATAACATACACATGTTAAATTGACCTTTTATTTTTAATATGTATTTTATGATTCTGTGTTTCTGATTAACTGTACATCAAAAGAGGCCTGGTACACCCGAACAGAAAATTAGGCTAATGAATACTTTTCAGTCACCTCCTAAGCTGTTTTTAATCACTGTAAATATTATCTTTATCCACATATTATGACAACAAAGCACATCTCACCAGAAGAAGAGAGGCCTGTGTAATCTTGAAAATGACTCAAAAAGACGGCCTAATAAAAGGAGTGAAAGACACTACTGCAATAGAAGATAGTGAGTTAATAATACTGACATCAGCATAAGACATGTGCTTACCTCTCGACTACGGAGTTTGCTCTTTTTGTGTTTGCGTCCGGCCCATGCCTTCACATTCAATTCAATGGGCTGAGATGCCAATTCATTACAATGGCGCCCAGCTATGGCCAACAGGTCTATAGGAATTTTTGACAGTTTATTTTACTGCCACAGCGCTCAGTCAGTCCAGCTTAGCCATTGATCATAAAACATCATGAGCTGATTTTTATCAAATGTCTATTGAAATTTGCTGTAAGTGTTGTTGACAAACATTTGAAGACATTGAGCAAAACTTCTAGTTGAAACATTGAGAAAGACTTCTAGTCAAAACATTTGTCAAGTATATTAGAGTTCTGTATGCTGTGGTTGCTGTTATTCTATTCTGAGTTTAAACAGGAGAACCTGCTTGGACCTGTTTAGTTTATGTATTATGTCTAACAAATTACTTTTCCATGCATTTCCCTTAAGAATTTCAGGCGCTATCAAAGACATTATAAAACAAAGTGGCTTAATCTTGAAAAAGGTTTAACAAGTTGTTGAGGAACATATCCAATATTAAAAATGGAACTTGTGTTTTCTATTTTTGTTAAATGTATTTCATTATTCCTTTTACGCACAACGTTTGTTGTGAAAATGCCTGGCAACAAAGAACTATATTAATTTCTGTACCAGAAGGTAATTTATTTTTTATCATGGCACTCCTCAAATCAATGTAGACAATGTCAAAAGGCAGTGTGGAATAAAAGCAGTTTTAAATAATCTGAGGGAGCAGAAGAAATAGAGTGACAGACAGGCAATGAGCTCATCTGTGGCACGCTTGCCCTGGCTCTATGCCCTCAGAGCAGGAATACGTCAACAGTCTACAGGGGTTCACCAGTGCTAAGCAGTGGGGGCCAGTGCATTGCAAACTGACATGCCTTACGTTTTGCTGGAGGCTGCAAGGGCTGCCAGCAAGCATAAAACTAAATGGTATTAGGTGCAAAAAAAACACCTGAGGTGTCTGGCCCGCGGAGTTGTAAACCACATTAAACACACACGTCTCACTTAGAAAAGTCTTTTTAAATGCTAATGTATTTACATAGCCTGGGTTACTAAAACAAAAGGGGCACTGGGAGTGGTGCCATATAAAGGTGAGCTCCTTTTTCTTCTTTTCTAAATATTTTAAATAAAATGACATTTTTTAATCCAGTTGAAATTTTTCCATTTTTTGTTTTCAAGGTTTGTATTTAAATGAAATGGTTTGGGTCATGTTTACCTTTTCAATGTTTGTTTATAATTTCTGTATCTGTACTGTAAATAATAGTTGTTGAGGGGAATCTTTTTCACATTGAAACAGACTAAATTGTATGCATTTCTGTGTAAGTTTTATGTTGTATTAGGGCGTGTAATTGTGTGGGGCAACATCACCCCTGTTTAGGATAATGTATTGTTAGCAGTCTACAAAAACAATAAGTGCAGACTGTTCCCAAAACACACTTCCACAATCTGGCCATTTGACATTTGTTCTTAATGGTAGTTGAAATATGGTGTAAGATGTTGTAGCTAACAGTTGTTTAATGCAGATGGATTTAAAATAGAGATGTGCCAGGTAACTGAGGATTCTTTCTCGTACAATGTAGCTTGAACTCCCTGTGAGTCTATACAGTATGTTATCACTGCAGTGTTTTCTCTTACATTATATTAACTGTGTAAAAGTGTTTAGCCGTGTCACAGCAAGAGCACTAATCTGTGTGGCAGTCAAAAGATGTTATGCATCAATAAAGAATTCTAGAGAAACTGGAGTAGTGGAACAAAATAAAACTATTATAAATACTTAAAAGATAATATCTTGTGACCAAATTTACTGTTGGAGTTTAACATTTTACTGAAAAAAACTGAAAACTCCCTGCCTGCAGTGTCAATTCAAAAGGCGTTCAGACTTTTTTCTTTCCCTAATTTAGGTCAGATGGTCTAACACAGCTGGCCTGGAAAGAACTTTGCTCCAGTTGGGTTTGGTTGGACTCCTCAAGGGACCCGCACATCACACCAGACCTCAAAACAGAGCCTGGACTTGCAGCTCAGTGCGTAAGAGGCTCAGAACCTCAGCCCTGCAGAAGTGTTCCTCATTCAGGGACGCTAATAAATTACAGTGCTGATGTCACAGCAGAGAAGCACTTGGGAAAACACTCTTTAAAATACATTAAATATGTGTGATTCACTGGTGGAAGGGAGAGCTAAAGAGGGAAAGTCATTTAAACTGAGAATTGTTTCTCGTGGATTGTCATACAGGTTTAAACCTAAACCACTGTCACTTCAAATGAAGACACATGCTAGTCAGAGTGGATTTCTCTATCTCTCCAGTTACAGGTGTACAGACTAAGCATTTTCTTACCTTTTATTATCTTTACTCATAAATGTTTCCCACAGTAAAAGTAAAACATGTGTGGGGAATAGATATGAAATCAGAGAAAAATTGTATTAATGTGTTTAGTTTGTTACAAGGAATTATATGTCCCTTCAGTAATAAGGCCACTCCCCTGTTAGAGCCCCATTTTGTTGGTCCCTTGACTGCCCTGTATAGCCCTGTAAAGCATCTGTATTTAAGTAAGTTGCATGTTACAGTAAACCGGGTTTGTAAAATCTGTTTTTAGTGTCGGCCCTATTCAACAGAGGCTATGCAGATCCAAACTGTGGCGACTGCCAGCGTTTGTCAGATTTGAAAATGTTGAATGCATTTAATTCACCACATATTGTTTTTAACAGTTCAGCAAATCTTAAGCACATTTAGCAAATGTTGAACAGACTTAAAAAATGAAAACAAGATGTCAATCAGTTTTTCCGAAAGGTCAGAAAAGGATTTTAAGACTGCAGTCGATAAAGATTTAAAACAAGTCTTAACTCTTATTAGCACATCGATCTTCCTCATATTTTGGCTGCAAATGGTTTATTTTACAGATTTTTCCTTGGCAGAAGCCCAGAATATTCTAACATATGCTTAGCTGGTATTGAATAAAATATCTGATCTAAAAAAAAGTGTAGGTTTAATAGAGTGTGTGTCTCTTTCTTCTGAACCTGTTACAGAGGCTGGTAGATGGACAGGGGATACAGGAGACCCCCAGGTTGTCTTCTGTGTAATTAATTACACTTTGTTCTATGTCACTCTGTGATCACGTCCAGCCAAGTTCAGGTAATTAAAGGTTGCCCAATGTGGTAAAACTTGCAGCTATTGGAACTGCATTGTGCTATGATGGTCTACAGTAGTGCCAGGCCACTCAGCGCCCAACACCCATATTTAAAATTGAGTGGCAACTAGCAAAAAGTAAAAAAAAAAAAACTTTTACGGTTGGAATCACTGTTTGATTTTAAAAATAAGGATGACTTTATTAAACCAAGTTACAGGTGTCAGACTCAACAGTTGCAAGACGTGTGGAAACTATATTATTATTATTATTATTATTATTATTATTTATTTCTTAGTAGACGCCCTTATCCAGGGCGACTTACAATCGTAAGCAAATACATTTCAAGTATCACAGTACAATCTGAAGACCTGTGATGCAAGTTGAGGAAAGGATCTCTGAAAGCCACAATGAATGTTGTGGTTAAAGTAGTGAACATTACTGTTACACACTCAATCAAGCACAGTCAGTTCAGACTTTTAGTTGACAAGTATTTTAGTAACTCGTAACAGTGATTTGGTGCTGCATGCAGAAGTAAGATGTCTTAATCTTGGTCAGGTGTTGGCTTGTTTCATGGATCTGCTTCCTGCAATCAGAGATTTTTTGGAAGAGCCGATTTGATCTACTGTCATACCTGAATGATGAAACATTAACGCTGCAAGTGCCATTTCTTACCGATATCACCCATCGTATGAATACACTTACCCTCAAGCTACAATGAAAGTGCAAAACTCTACCAACCTTACTGATCGACGTTTCTTCATTCAAAGCAAAACTAGGATTTTTTTTCACACATTTCCCAACTTTGCAATTACAGATGACAACATTGCATGACGCAGCATCGTTTTTGGCACAACCATATGTGTAGTATGTTACTGAGTTATCGACAGAGTTCGCCTCTCCATTTTCTGACTTTAAACCACTGCCACCAGTACTTTCACTCGTCGAGAATCCATTTTATGCTGATGTCAAAGCCGTTTCAAACGCAGCAGAAAGTTTTGCGGTTAACAAAAGCTAACTTCCAAGAAGAACTGATAGAATTGCAGCATAACTACTGACCAGCTTTGGATCAACTTATGTCGGTGTGAGTGTATTTTTATCGATGGAGATTATCAAATCAAAACTTTGCACATCTCTCAGTGATAGACATGGGAAGGTCTTTGTTCAGCTACAAGTGACAGAGTATTGCCCAGATGTAAAAACGATGACGAAGAGAATGTAAACACAGTCATCTTGGGCAGGAGGTTGAGTTTGTATGCATGCGATGTATCCTCTAGGTACAGCTATTATTCAGGGGAAACACTGTACTTTTAAGACATGTGTAGGTTGCTGGTAAGTTTGAAATGGACCTTGGTGCCCTTATAAAAGTTCAATGTAGTTTACCATATAGAAAGTGGGGCTCCCGAGTGGCGCATCCAGTAAAGGCGCTCCTCGCAGGATGTGCCCTATAGCCTGGAGATCGCTGGTTCGAATCCAGGCTATGTCACAGCTGACCGTGACCGAGAGTTCCTAGGGGGCGGCGCACAATTGGCTGAGCGCTGCCCGGGTAGGGAGGGCTTAGGTCGGCAGGGGAATCCACGGCTCACCGCGCATCAGCGACCCCTGTGGCCGATAGGGCGCCTGTGGCTCTGCAGCGGAGCCGCCAGATCTGTGTTGTCCTCCGGCACTATAGGTCTGGTAGCATTGCTGTGGATCTGCAGTGCGAAAAATGACGGCTTGGAAGGAGCACGTTTCGGAGGACGCGTGTTTCAGCCTCCGTTTCCTGAGTCGGCGGGGGGGTTGCGAGCGGTGAGCCGGGGATACAGATAATAATTGGGCATGCTAAATTGGGGTGAAAACCGGGGTAAAAATAATTGGCGACGACTACATTTATAAAAAAAATAAATAAAAAAAAATACCATAGAGAAAGTGTAGGAGAGCAAAGTGAAGTCATGTTAGCACAGACAAGCATGGTAACAGGTAACTGGGGTAGAGCATAGTTAACCATTGGAAAGGCTGGTAAAACCATCATAAATAGTAAAACGTGACAGTCAATTTTCATAAGGCTGCATATGACACTGTCGATCACCCAACATTAACATATGATTCATAGTGATTGGTGCTGGTTACACATGGTCTCACAGGGAGAGGCTACTCCTTCCAAACTGTTATAAAAAATACCATCACAGACAGTTCTTAATAGGTACACTTAAGAAGGCACTAGCCAAAATATTTGTGTACTTGACTTAGTTTCGTACTTTTGCAGTATTCTGAAGTTATGGATGGTCTTTATTATGAAATTGGATTTATCACAACTCATTCCCTTTGTGCTTCAAGGCCACCGATGTAGATGTAAAATGATGTGTTGAATATATAAAATGACTCTTGTGTATAGTGGTAAAAATGGTTTAAAATAATGATTTCATCTATTCAATCTATTTTTTTTAAATATTCAAGACTGTAGGTGATATAGCGATTGTCTACTGAGTAGGTTTATTGGATTATAAACAGATTCCTCCGTGGGTCAGACAGATCCACCCCATACACCTTTTAACACGAAATAGAGAGAGAGACACACCAATGTCATGCTAAAACCGCCCAGCCTTCAGAACAATGTTGCACTTCAGCAGTGATGAGAACTTGTTACAATGTATTTTCCACTACCTCCATGGCCAAGAATAATATCACATCAGCAGGCAGACTTCAAAGCAGAGCTGTCCACTCCTTGCTCCTGTGCATATTGCTCCTGCCAAAGCACACAGGGAGGGGAGGGCTCAGCACAGCAGCTGCCTCTAATGTCTGGCAGATTTCACCAACTCTGACCACATTTGCATAAGAAGTTTCCACTTGAGGTAGTTCTTTAAAGTCCTCTAACTTTATTTTACAAGGTCTTTTAAAGTTTCCAGACAGAATTATTAAAGCAGTGAGAATCTTGTAAACTGCTGATGTTATATCAGAACAAAATAATGTTATTGAAACATCTCAGGGGCATCTTTGTTAACAATATACAAAAAATGTTGGATCAAAAGTTTGCTTCAGGATTTATATACGTAGCTGCACAGAGATCGCTCACCAAACAATACAGTGCCAATACAAACCTAAGTAAACCTGCTTTAGACTTGATATCGTTTCAGATTTAAATCAGCTGCAAAACATTCAATATAAAAATCTCACAGCTGGAGTTCTAAAATTTTGTCAAACGTGAAACTTACATCATCAAATCTTGCTGTAATGACATTACAAGGACATTGCATGATATTGGCTTTTTGATGGCATGCTCTTTGAAACAGATTCTGGTACAAGGACAATACTCTTTAGAGATTGAAAATAAAGGTGGATTTCTCAAGAAAGTTTAATTAAGCAATAATGGCCCAACATCATTGTGGTATTGAAAGTTGATCTGCATTGAACAATAGTAGTGTAGCGGCATAAAACAGAAGAGCTGTCATTTAAATTATGAACAGTATCTTTGCCTATGAGGCAGCAAGAAAGCAAATATTTGTTTTATATTTATACTGTATAGCCATAGTTGAGAGAACGTTATATTTGCATACTGCGTTATGCTAGTGGAATTGCTTTATGAGGCAAATAGGAGCCATGACTAAAATCATATTATTCGCAAATGTGAAATTCCACAAAAATAAATACCTGCAACGATTGTTGTCATGACTCCATTGTTAGCATAGACACATTCTGGAAGCCAGGGTTCAACAGGGTTTCTACCGGTGCCTTTGAGAGGAACCGATCTGGAGGTGTGGATCTGGGTGAAGAGATTTATTTGTTTATTTATTATTTATTTATATATTTATTTGACAGGGACAACGTACAGTTTTTAACATTTATGACATGTCATGTAGTGCACCCAGATTTAGCCATGAGCTAATTTTCACTGGCAGTCAGAAGGAGCCGTGTGGGTTGTTGTTTTCACGCTCCGCCTACCCCTTCTGTTGAGTTCTGTGGGACCTAATGATCCATATAATCATACTGTAGCAATGCAAATAGGGGGCATGATTCAGAGCTGATTTCAACCCTTCAGCAATTTGTTTTTATTGATATAATCAAATCATAGCATGCAATCGTTAATTGCTTCCCACACTTACTTAAAAACCCTAACGTCACTGCTGAGCCGTGCCCACCAGCTGATTGGACTTAATAACATGAGCTAAAAGAATTCAGTCTCTTCAGCCTAGATGAATGGTATTGATAGAGCTAACCCAAGACACAATAGCTGAGTAAAGAAAAGTTTAGAACAGAAGGTAGGAAGCACTTTTTTACACAGAGTTATAAATGCATGGACTAGCCTACCAGCTGACATAGTTGGATCTAGAACACTGGGAACATGGGTACTAGATTATGTGCTTTTAAATTAGCCCCCCCCCCCCCAAGTTCAAAGATCAAAACTCAGCATTGTAAGATGTAAAGTGTAGTGTGGGATGATTGACTGTTTGGAAGTAGTGGAAGGTTAGACTGGACTATATAGCTTAGGGAACCAATAGCATTAGTGTAGCGAGCTGAGCCCCGCCCCTAGAACTACGGAAAGCCTATACTAAGGGGAAGACGAGCCTTGATGGGCCAAATGTCCTTTTCTCACGCCCAAACTTTTCTTATGTTCTTATGATTGGGTTTCCACCAATCCACAGCAGCTGTTTCCCCAGATACTCAGGCAGCTGGCCACCCCGGCTCAAACAGAGCGCCTGGCTTCTTCTAACTGACTCGAATGAAGCTAGAAAGCCGGTTTCTCACCTATCAAAGGGAATGTTTTCTTCTTAAAATGAAGGCCCACTCTATCCCCAACAACAGACTTTCACTGTTTGACAAGTAATGCCAGTCTTGAGATGTAGAGAAAGGCAATGGGTGTCGCCTTGAAACAAATATCTAGATAGATAAACAGATCAATACATTATAGTTGGCAGAATTAAAAGTGAACTAAGAGCATAAAATGGAAACAATGCATACATGTCGCTTCACTTGGTATAGATACATTTGACATTTGCAATCATTAGCACTTAATGTGACATTCTGGGGATTAGTTTATACCTCTTGAAAAATATGATTCTCTTTAATGGCTTTGAACACAAGCTCCACTTGACGTGAATTACCTGCAGTACTTACAGGGAGGCTGCCTTCACAAGTGAGTGCTAGCAATGAAACAACAAAGTAAGTGCTACTTAACTGTGTGTTAGCTTCTATGTGAGAGTCCCTAAGGATGGAAACAGTCTGGAGTCCTTTGTAATTATAGCATTGTATTGATTACAGAGTATGCATCACTAACCTGATGTTTGGATGGAGATTAACAGCCAGCTTCCTCTTTTATCATAGTTAGCGTCACTCTGGGTGGTTTGGGGGTACCATTTTTCAAATGCAGTATTTTTCAAATTGGTCCTCTTTTGCAATCCATTCACTTGCTGATCACTGCAATACCAGCATTGATAATACAGTACAATGGATTTGAGCTGTTGCATTGCGCTCTTAGCAGCTCTATTTTTCATTGGAGAAGACTGGTGCTGATGGGTTATCAGTATATATTGAATATACAGTATGGTGCACCCTATTGTAACAGGGTGGAGGCTGAGCACAAACTTGTGACCTCACACAACGCAAGCGAGCTTCTTAACCACAATGCAAAAGAGCCGGGCTCGTCTGCATTCACGGTTTGTAGAGTTTTTAACCTCATCTCATCGACAGGGAAGAGGATCTGCAACGACAATGTAATGTAATGCACCTGGTCCAGGCCCTGGTACTCTCCCGCCTAGACTACTGCAACTCCCTCCTGGCTGGCCTCCCTGCGTCCGCCACCCGTCCGCTCCAGCTCATCCAGAACTCTGCTGCCCGCCTGGTGTTCTCTCTGCCTCGCTTCGCCCACGCTACTCCACTACTCCGCTCGCTCCACTGGCTCCCGATCACCGCTCGCATCCAGTTCAAGACTCTTGTACTAGCCTACAGATGCCTTGACCAGACTGCACCCAGCTACCTCCAGACCCTCATCTCTCCCTACACCCCCACTCGACCTCTCCGCTCCGCCTGCACTAGAAGACTAGCTCTACCTCCGCTACGCTCCCCTGCCTCTAGAGCCCGCTTCTTCTCCACCCTTGCTCCGCAGTGGTGGAATGACCTTCCTACAGATGTCAGGACGACCCAGTCCCTAACCACATTCCGGCGCCTCCTTAAGACTCACCTCTTCAAACAGCACCTGTAGAACTCCTCTGTTTGTATCCTGGGACACTATCACCCTTCATGTAAATGTGCTTTATTTTGCTCTTATCTGCCCCCTATTTTACTGCATTTAATCCTGTACTTCAGAATACTGTAATCTGCCAAGTGTTTAACCTGTAGTACTTTGTATTTAATCACACCCTGATGTAACTATCACTATTTAATCATATCCTGATGTAACTATCACTATTATCTGCTGTATTATTGAATTTTGGTTTGTCACACTTGTACTTTGCTTGAACAAAAGTTATTGTATTTCTTGCTCTTATTGTATTACTTGTATTGTAACACTTGAAATGTATTTGCTTACGATTGTAAGTCGCCCTGGATAAGGACGTCTGCTAAGAAATAAATAATAATAATAATAACACACAACACTGTCCATTACACTGGTATAACCCCCTGCAACAGCCCTAGTGGATGTAAGAAACAGCACATTCATATCTATGTGCTATTTCTTACTGCTGTATTTCTTACATCCACTAGGGGCAGAGTGTTGCAGGGCGACAGGTTAATGGTGTACCTGCTGAGTGAAGCCCTTTTGAGGCCAGAAGGGTGCTTTAACTTCTGATTCAGGGTGATGACTGAAACCAGAATCTCATCTATTGCACTGATTAGCTGCAGTTGACCAAGATGCAGTGAAGATGGAATAAAGAAAAATGCTAAGAGAGCTACACCAGGACTAACACCAGGAATTCACCAGCTATGGTGGGGAGGTGGGAAGAGGCTGGAAAAACGCAATCACTAGCACTGTCAAACCTCTTAGCCTGTTGGGAGGGTAAGGGGGTCGATCGGGCTGAGCTTTCTGCAATTAGATTCCTAATTTCTCTTTATAGCTTACATCACTTCACATCATTCTTTCCAGCATAGACCTATTGACACATTTGGAGTTAAAAAAAAAAAGTCTGCCAGTTAACAGCGCGGATGATAAATGGTTGTTTGACAGATGTGTTCTTTTCGCATTATGTCGGTTTCTATATGAAATCATGACATCATTTGTCAGAAGACTGGCGGAATATATAATCTGGGATTTACAACTTAGTGGGTCAGCATGTTCCTACTAGCGCAATGAACTTCTCTAGCCATCAACATTGTGAAACAAAAGTACTACTGCAGGCATCTGTGACACCATGCATAACTGAAAAACCAGGGATTGAAGGGTAAAACGACTACATCTTAAGCATATCAAACCCCTCTAAGCAGAATTCATGGAACCTGCTCCTATTACAACACAGATCAACAGAAACTTCCATTGTGTTGCGCTAGTGACAGGCACTAGTGCAGGGTTCTTCAGCTGGCGACCCGCGGGCCCAATCCGGCCTGCGAGAGCCTTCCTTTTGGCCTGTTGAGCGTCAGCTGTCCTTCATTACAAAAGAAACGTATCATTTATATTTGAGCATCAAAAGAAACGTATCGCCTATATTTGAGCATCAAAAGAAACTTATCACTTATATTTGGATAAAATTCACTAGATGTGATTGAAAAATCACAAACAGCTGAAATCACTCCATATCCAGTGTCCAATCAACTGTCTCACTAATTAAGTGATTAAGTGCATATGCCTCAGTCATAGTCACTCAAGCGTGTCATGGTCAAGGATGAATGATCGAGTGATTAAAAAGAAACCAAAAATTTTACGTCAATGTCCATCATTTATATACCTTATTTTTTTCAAAAATAAATGTGTTATAATAGTGATAAGTTTCTTTTGATGCTCGGTATATTTTAGCTTAGGTATTGTATAAATTTATATCAATTTATATGATTGATTAACCTATTAAGACTGACCTGTTGTCAGAGCAATAATAAAATTACAAATAAATCTTGAGAAACACCAGATTTTTGTCTCCAGTTTATTGTAGAAGGGCCTGGGAAGTTGAGAGGGGCTGCTGTATGTTTTTAAATGAGAAACATTTTGGTTTTATTATAGAAATAAATGAAAAACTTTAGAAGCGCATATGTTGCAATGTTCTGGTCCTGCCTGTAAAGTGTGATTGAAAAGTCAGATTTTCATGACCATTTAAACAACCCCCCACCGTTACGCACATCATGGCACCCTGTGACCCCCCAAGGTTTGGGCATTGCCTTATCTGGCCTGCCAGAGAATGGAATTGAATACCCATGCACTCATGGCTTCAATTCAGCTTGCAAGTTTTATAATTAATCTATAGTAGCTGCCACAAAAGGGCATTAACAGCAGTAATGAGCCAGAACCCAAGGTAATGCCATTTGTGCAATATTGTGATAATGGGCTCTATTCATAAAAGTTTAAGGACTGCTTTAGGAATGTTTTGTTAAGCAAATGTAGCTAATAAAATAATGTCTCAATTGGGCAAAGAAACACATGTTAGAGTAAACAATAACTTATTTCCTTTCATAAACCAACCAGCTGCTTCTGCTAATGACTGATATGCTTTCAGCCAGGAACATGCTTTGACCCAGAAAACCGCTGCAGTGAAATGACCCAGGAAGTGTAGTGATTGGACTGAAAATAAGGCATAGCAACTGGGGTCTTCCTTTAACCTTAAATAGTTCATGTAATCATGTTTTAAACAGAAAACACATATTTTCTGTAACATATAGGCCTATTTCCAGTTTGAGAGTTATTTGAGAGTAATGTAGCAAACAGTGCAAAACAGATAAGATTTATGAAATTTATTTTTAAAGCCTATTTGAGCCAAGTTTGAAGTTTATGACTATTTTAACTGATTTAGAGAGGTTTAGAAATGCAGTCTCATTTCAAAGTAATATTTTATCCAAGAGAAACTGTTTTTTAAACTCTGTTACCTTTAAGCAGGTCCTATATATTTGTTCCACACAAGGGCTTTTTGCATCACCAGTACATGACTAACTGTAAGAGAGTGAGATTTGAAGCCTAACTGTACGAGTATCCCTTTAATGAAAAATAAATGACACTTTGCGTGTCGTCTGCAGCAGCGATTAACTCAACTCGCCCATCACAGCTCAATTGTTAGCTGGGAAGTTCACAAAGGTATAGAAGGTGTAGACACACTAAAGCTGGAGTTGACTCTGCTGTGCAGTTCTTTGATCTGCTCATGTGTAAAGCACATCTTTACATACTTGACACATGGCAAATCAAAAAAGAAAGTTGCATTAATTTTAATTTGACTTTGTTTGTTTACACACGCTAATGCAGGTTAACATTACTCTGGTATTTTATTATTTACCTGCATTAATTAATTAGAATTAAGCGTTATAGTTTTCTGTATAGTGTTCCATGGTGTTTTTGCAAGGAATATAACCAAAGGCTGCACATTTGTTCTGTTTATACACAGTGTGTGTGTTATACAAAGTGTACAGTATGTCTGTTATACACAGAAATGTTACGGTAAACATATCTACCTGATGCAGTGCCAGGGATTTCTTACACTAGACATTCTCTAAAAACTAAAAAGGGCCATAGACACGCCATTGATATTTTATAGTGCAGAAGCCTATAGAATAATATAAAAAGACTTGGAGAAGTTGTTTTGTTGGGCATTATCTACAGGGCTTGAAACCTGGTGCAAAAACTGTATTTGAAAATATGATGCTGGAGATTTCGAAACAGATTGTCAAGCAGGTTCTTTTTCTGCAATTCTTTTTACAGGACCAGGAACATGTTATAACACAATCGTGAGGCCATTTGAGGTTTTAGATGGGCATATAATAACACTCAGGAGGTTCTGGGTTGAACCCAAGCTCAACTCAGCCACTGACTGACTCACACACTTACTGTGCAGCCCTTGGCAGGCCCATACCTCCCTGTGTCTCCTTCACACCCAGCTATAAAAGTCAAAGGAAGTTAGATGTTTCATTTCAGTTGGGGTTTCCTTTGGGAAATCATTTTTTTTAAAACCTATTTTTTTCCATTTAGTCATCATCTCTTTAAAAAACAAGTACAAAACATCAGCCTTATTGTGAGATCCGTAAATTTATTGAGATGTAAGCACCGACAGTAATGATGTTTTTCCCACCACCAAAGACTGAATTAATATGACATTTTAATTTTGTATTTGTATGTTTTACATTCCCCTTGCTACTTTATCATGCAATTAGTCTGAGTGGCTTGGGTTGTCCTCATGTTAAGTTATTACCAGTTTTCTCTAAACCAGCCTTTACCTGACTTTGAGCTGATCAGCTTTGCTCATTCCATTCAGGTCATGTGACAACGTGACCTTCTACTGCCACCACCTACAACCTACAATATGTCTTCTGGAAGTGTCTGATCAGTCCCAGCACTGAGGATTCCCCAAGCGCAAAGCAAGTTCAAAAACAGATAAGGACTGATATAGAGAAGAAGGGTAACAGCTCAGCATTGGAGCCACAGAACCCAGAACCACTCCGAATGACTGCAAACACCACAGCATAGTAAGGGAAGGAAAAAGGCATTTGCAGTGACAGTGGAAGCTGCTTACTTTTTAAAGTATGTAGTGCTGACAAGGTATTGAAATCAATCTGACAACCTTCCATTTGCACTAGCAACATTACTGGCTCAGTGCTTCTATGTTATACGTGTATGCAGATTACTAATTGTTAACAAATCATCGTTTACCCAGAATGGCTTTGTAGAAAAATATGTGCATCTTTATTGTAATGTACAACCATTTTCTAACAACATTTGAGTTTGGCTATATTCTCTGTTGCCATGGAAACAGAACGCTAGACTGAAAAAAAATCTATCCATGTAATCTTCATAAACATACATAGTGCAAAATATTTGAATGAACAATCTCTTCCACAAACGAGATTGTGTAGTACAGTACCTTCTTCTGCAGTTTCACATATTTTGCATATAGGCCACAGAGGGGGACAGTGATCTATTCAGGTATTCATGATACCACAGTGAGTGGGGTAAAACATCAGTGATCTATTCAGGTATTCATGATACTGCAGCGAGTGGAGTAAAACATCCACTGCAATTGTTCTGCCTTTTTTTCTCTGTCTCAATACTTAGTGGAGGTGTATGTCAGGATCCCAAGCTGAAATACCTCATCAACTATGTCATGTCTGTGTAAAACGTCAATACGAGGCAGGGATCTGGGTGCGGTTGCAGTCTGTTCGCTATTTCTGTAAGTTTCTGTTGTGTTTTATTCGTCGTATACCGATAGACAGAGATGTAACAACGCTGTAAAAGCAGACAAGCCAGAAAACGCCACAACAAGCAAAGGTAAACTTAACCTTTAACCTGCCATAACGTTGCAATGTGGTTGACGTGACCTTAACCTTTAACCTGACATAACGTTGCAATGTGGTTGACGTGACCTTAACCTTTAACCTGACGTAACGTTGCAATGTGGTTGACGTGACTTTAACCTTTAACCTGACATAAAGTTGCAATGTGGTTGATGTGACATGCTTCGTAAGCCCAAGCCAATATGGGTCATATTTCTGACTGGAATCCTAATATGCTGTATATACTGCTTTGGCAATGATGACAGAAGGGTTTATTGGGCTGTTGGTACTCAAGGAATCTACTGGCTTGGGGTGAGTGCCAACCCTGCCCGAGGGCCTTAACTGTCATAATCCATAGCTCGAATGTTCTCTGTACCTGTTCAAAAAGATTTCATAACATGGCTTTGCTTGCTGGCTGACCTCTCACAAGAGTGGATATTTCATCAGTTCCAGATAGCCATAAAAAGTTCAGAACACCTCTAATTAAAATGCATTTCTGGAACATGTTCTTTCAAAGTACAAGCAATACATAAACACCACGAATATATGGAAACAAACCTTCATAATATTTGCTGCACTATAACCAGAGCTTAGTGGGTCCCTCAATGCACGCAACATCTGTTCCAAACCCTTTGTGCGTTTTACTAGAATATCCCCTTAGAAATGTTTTCCTAGAGTTTCTTTAAACACAAAAGGAAAAGGGTACCCACCCACTTTTGTCTCGTTTGATTGGTTTGCCTCCAAGTATGACATGATATACCTCATCTGGTTCGAATTAGGGCGAGGCACTTTACAGAGCTGAGAAGAAAATTAATGTTAAGTAATTAGAATACTGATCAGGTCTTTGTAACATGTTTTGTCAAGGATGACAAATATTATTGCATGATTGTCCATATACTGCCACTACAAAGTAACCACACACCGTCAGCTAATTTGAGAAATTATGAGAACCCGTAATAAGTTTAAGATTTGAGTTTGCCTTCCTTAAATGTTACACATACCGCTGGTGTCTTAAATACCAAACCGCATGTCACACACACACTTCCCCATTGTTAAAAGCCTCGGCTGCCACACTGGCAATAATAAACGTTGGATGTTTGGGCAGCATTGAGTATGTTTAGGCTGCTCTGTCTTGTAATAGCATCTGGCTACTCCATCCCTCAAGTATAACCCTGGTTTCAATTTCCTAGGTCCTTGATTCTGTTTTATTCCAAGGTAAATGCAGCACGCGATTACTCAGAGCAGTTGGCTCACTTGCCATATGCATAAGTTTGGTAGACACTTGCGACATCAGGGAGGTTTTTATGGCTGTACTGCGCTCTGAAGACGGGCCCTTCCTGCTTCAACAGTGCTGCCGGTGAGCCGCAATTCACACTCGGGTTGAGTTAAAGAGCTTGAAGAATTGTAACTCTACTTTTTTCATTTAAGTGTGACATACAGATGGCCGGATGCATGGACAGATGGACAGACACCCCCATATATGCCCAGCTTCTGATATTCTCAATAACTTTATAATGTTAATAACAAATTTCATGAAAAAAGGGATAAGCGGTTCTCCAGATATATGCAAAAATGTGTGGTTCCCCAGCAAAGGACAATAAGAAACAATTTATGCCCACTTAAATTAACCTACATTTTTTTTGCAAACTTTGCATTGGGATATAAATAAATAAATAAATAAATAGAAAACCATCTGGTTTACATTGCAGCAGTCCTTGCCTTACAAGTGGTGCAGTAGGTTTTAGGAATACACTGAGCTGATCCCTGGATGCAAACATGTTGAAAAACACTGACCCAAAAAACATCAGAGAATCCAGGGCCGGATTAACCTATACGCAAATTACACTATATCGTAGGGCCCCCAGCAGAATTAGGGCCCCTGCGAGGTCGTCGTTTGTTTGGGACATTTTACAAAAGCTACATGCGGGCGGGCGGACAGGCCCACACACACAGGAAGAGAGGTGCACAGAAGCTTGCTTTCAGTTAATTGTGTTCTTTTATGACTGCTAGGCATTTCTTATTCGATTACAGCAGAGATCTTTGAGTCTCTCACGTAAGCAGCTTCCTGCCAATGTCAATGCCAAACGCCTTCTACCTTCTGGGAGAGATCCGTCCCTAGTCTTACATCAGAGGCATCAGTCTGCAAGACTAAATGTATGAATCAGGCTCAATTTACGCATTCATTTATTTCAGTTTTAGGGCCAATTTAAAAAACCTGTCCTGTCTCAAATGTGCACAGTATGCCTCTTTAAATTTTAGACATTTTCCTTTTTCATTTGGGGGTTGGAATGTTAGAAAAATAGATAAAGGTAAATGCCTACAATGCAGGAGGCTGAAGGAAATTCAAATGAGGATGTGTGCAGCCAGCAAGAACGGGTTAAGTCCATAGTGTTTGTTTCTCTCACTACAAAAAAAAACTCCAAAAGAAGTAAAGGACAGAAAAGTTATTCCCTTTTTTTGTTAAACTACATTGTTTTTTTCTATTGAATGCAATGCTTCTACTGGTCCATAGAAGGAAACAGTTTTGGAAAAAAAACATTGTCTTTTTTTTTTTGCTATATATAGAATTCTGCTGCTATTGTATGTATTAGCTACTGGACTTTCTGGTAAACTAACAAAACCACTGACCCATTAACCTCCGTATATTATGCACTTGCTAATGCTTTTGTACTTTACTGGCTTTGACTTCTATGTTCCCACAGACGTTTGAATCTTAATTAAAATGATCATTAACAACAGTGAGATTTAATTATCACTCGCATGTGATTTCTGTCGTGTGGTACAAGGCAATAAAAGCATACACAGTTTAACAAGCCTCATGCCCAGCTATGATAAGCAAAGAAAAAAGTCTACATAATTCACATAATTATTGATTGGCACTGAAAAAATACATAAATTGAAAATAAAGTAAAAGTTAGGAAAAATCATCTTGCAATTAACAGGTTTTTAATAGGTCTCTAAGATGTTGTGTACGGTCCACTCACATATTTAAAACTTTGCATATGATTTGTATCAAATTAGTTTTATACTGGGTTTGTTTGAATAAGAACAATATGTTTGTATAATGATTTATTTATTTCTTAGCAGATGCCCTTATCCAAGGCGACTTACAATTGTTACAAGATATCACATTATTTTTACATACAATTCCCCATTTATGCAGTTTGGTTTTTACTGGAGCAATCTAAGTAAAGTACCTTGCTCAAGGGTACAGCAGCAGTGTCCCCCACCTGGGATTGAACCCACGACCCTCCGGTCAAAAGTCCAGAGCCCTAAACACTACTCCACACTGCTGATAACTTTGCATATGATTCGTATCAAATTAGCTTTATACTGGGTTTGTTTGTATAAGAACTATGTTTGTATAAGAAGGCTATGTAATAACCACAGACAGATGGCCACACTGATGACGTTTCTCACATTGTTATATGGCAGCTAAACGATGGGGAAAATATATATTTGAATTATAAAGTTAATTATAATTTATAATGAATTATAAAGTGCAATGCCAATCACATTGAATATAAAAGCTTTTTTTAAAAATGCGATTCTGAAATCCGCAAAACATAAAAGTGCCTAATTTTGGTTTTGGCCTAATTCAGGGTTGCCAAGTCCCTGCCTAGTTCCTCATTTTCTTTTAGTGCGCCCTGGATGATGTCGGGCCCTTTAAAACAACATTTTTGCCTAAACTGTCTTTACTCCCTCTCACTTAATTAATGATACCGTTGTATAAATCTACATGCCTTGGCCCAGCTGAAAATATTGGATTTCTTTACTCTTTGGGCTATGACATCACTATAAATAATCACACACACACACTTTAAACGTTCCTAAAGCCCACATGAATGATGTTGCTGTGGTAACAGCACTTCATCCATAACCACAGCTTATATAATTGGTTTGTTAACACCTAGCAATGGACTGCTTCAATATTCACAGTTAATGAAGAAAAGAGAAGTGACTTAACAGTCATCTAATAGACTATATGTGGCAAAGGCCTCTTCCAAACCTGACTTTATGTAAGACACATTTATTACAAGAAAATGGGAGGCAATTTCTATTGGTCAGAATTGAAACAATATAAATACATTTTAAAAAATGTAACCTGGAAGAACTGTTTAGGATCATTTTTTGTTGTTGTTGCCAAAACAACGATGTCTTGGCAACCAAAGGCTAATCAAAACATTACAGACAGTCCAGACAATTCAGCAGTTTAAAAAATGTATCTCTTAATACCCACCTATTCTTTTCTTGTTCTCTTCAGGTTGTATAAATCGTTTGCCTTTTAAAAATACCCACTTGTCTGTCGGCTCCAGATTTTGCTCCAGAAAATAATACCGTATAATAAGTAATCTGTAAGATGATCTTCCTTGAAAAGTATTTATTTTCAAATAAAAACACATACCTCATCACTGTTGAAATTCTTTCACTAAACTTTACAGTACTGACCCATTCACTGGCCATTTCATGAGGAACTGTCTGCCTGATCGGATTGGGCATCGCCCTGGTGTGGGGCATGTTCTCCTGGAATACCCTGGATGTCTTGATTACTCTGGTAGGCTAAATGAATGGTGTAATTCGCTTGTGCATTGTTGCAGATCAGTAATCCTGCACTTGTATCCAGGTGATGTTGGCTACTTTCAAGACCATAATGCACACAAGCCACCGTGCTGGAGACTTCAGGCATCTTTCATGACACCCACAATCCCAATCCAATCGAACATATTTGGACTGAACTTGAACTATGTATTCATCATCCTGATCCTCTGCCCACCTCAGTGCACCAATTGCATGAAAGATTCATTACTGAATGGATTAGCTTCCCTTAAGACACCTTCCAGCACCTTTTGGAGCCTACGCCACGTTGTGTCAGGGCTGTGATCAGGGTGTCCCAACCCGATCACAAGGAACAGGTCCTAATAAAGTGTCCAGGCATTGTAAAGTCACTACAGTCAATGTGGCAAAGACGTGTTACCAATTACCATCGAAAACCTGACAGGTTTTCCTATGGAACGCAAATGTAAAAAAAAAAATTCAAACAACTTTTGGAATAAATACATTGATTTTGATACTAAAGTCAACGGGTACATTGAAATCAGGAAACCAATCAGCAGCTTTAACATCAGCACTCCTATGTGTGTGTTTATTACTAGTCATGTTATATTAATGGTTTGGCTTTTTAGAAGGAAAATGTACAAACTTCACGCAGGAACAAAAGCAAGTAAACCTGTCCCAGAGAAGCTGTCTATAGATTTAATAATGTGGATGCCAAATTTCCAAATCCAACAAACTAAGGAGTTCAGGAATATTTTTAGAGCTTTAGGCTGGTTGAATAATTTAAAGAAATGAATTATTTAATAAATAAACAAACACAATACTACATACACAAACAAATGAATACAACCTAATAAAAGCTTTATCATTGTGTTTTAGACTTCACATTGACGACGTGAATGTCCCATCTGGGGGTCATAATACAAGCCTCCATTCTCCAACTCTCTAAATCTCCACTGCCCACTTTTCTTTTTTGTAGCATTTTATAGCCAGTGTGATCTCAACCCAGTACCAGATTATACTTAAGCAACTTTAAAGCCTGGCCGTCATCTGGATTTCATTGCAAACCCCAACTGCTCTATTATAACAAGGGCTTCTTATAAATCTGGGTAAAAAAACAAATCAGCAAAAGTCGCAGTTACTTAATATTTTCCCACAGTTGCTCTTGACATTGGAAACTTTGTTGAATTGTTCAAGAGCAAACAGTTAAGATCCAATGTACTGATGACTTGATGGGACTGACGACCAAAAACCCACCTGCTCAGGCCAGTAACTTTCACTGTTTATTTATGTCAAGCCTGAACCGAAGCAGCACTCCTAGCCTGTGGTATTACAAGAGCTAAACTCAGTGCCTACACTCAGCAGATGCAGAATTGCTTATGTGAAAGTATACATAACTATAGCACAGTAAATGCTAATGTGTTCTACTTTTACTTTGTAGATCTCACATTTAACTTTGTGGAAAATGCACAGATGCTGGCAACTCAATCCATCAGTCTCTGTATCACTACTGTTGGTGTTACTGTCTTGTTCATAAATAAAATTGTCACCAGAGCCTGTGACGGAGA
Source organism: Acipenser ruthenus (assembly GCF_902713425.1). NCBI lineage: Eukaryota > Metazoa > Chordata > Actinopteri > Acipenseriformes > Acipenseridae > Acipenser > Acipenser ruthenus. The sequence continues at coordinate 23,228,669 of NC_081204.1, forward strand.
ATGAGAAGCCTTCTGTCTGCCTCTCTCTCTCTCTCTCTCTCTCTCTCTCTCTCTCTCTCTCTCTCTCTCTCTCTCTCTCTCTCTCTCTCTCTCTCTCATAATTAGATTTAAATACAACACAGGTCTGTTTAATACAGAGATTTACAAGTAGGGATCATAGTCTTGGTTTATTTTGTGTGGATTACCGTCCAGTTCAGAAATGCTGATGATCTCAGAATGGAGAGCTTTGAAGGCCAGCGACAGTGTGTACAACTGAGTTCCAACTTCAGAACAGAACTGCTTCAGTCTGTGTTCTTTCTTTCTTCACACGCTCTCTCATACAGTATGCCAATTAGTTCTGTGGCAGAGATATTGTATGTTACAGTTCCACCCATAAGAAATTGGCTTGCTACCACAAAAATACATGAAGCTTAGATACTAAACAGCTGCGCCAGACCACATGCGAAAAACAGTAGGTCTCCAACTGCAGAAAGTGTGGTACATGTAAGTGTGCTACGATGTTACCTTCCTCCTATCTTTAAACCTGCCTTCCATGTCACTATGTGAGCTAGATACAAACAGACATGCTCCAGCTATTACTTGCTAAGGAAATCAAACTCTAGGATTCAGAATCAGTATCTTCTCTGCATTTGCAATGGTGGCTTCAAATTGTGTATTCAAGCTGTGTTTGAGCTGAAAAGTGAAAAAGAAATTAAACAAATTAAAAAAAGGTCTAAAGGGGTTTTGGTATTTCGGCACAGCAGACAATGTGTTGGTCTCTAGAGTCTGGTCCTCAGTTCTTATATCTATATAATGATGCTGATCTTTTCCGGCAGTTCCTGTGTCCCATGGGTTAAGACTCTGGCCCCCCAATGGTACAGTGATACATTCTGCCATCATTTTAACAACTCATTCATTTAACAGAGTCCAGCTGAGTCCAATTTCAGCATGAAGTTTTAACACCTACTCTCGTGTAATGGCAATCATTACTGAAGAAAGCAGACCACAGCAATACCAGTATTGGTAACACAACGGATTTGGAACAGGTATTACGCAAGGGTCATAATATGTTAGCACATATGTCTGGTACTAATATGAATTACCAGTATGCATTGGTTCATCCCATTGTAGTACTACTGGTATGTGGAAATATGAAAACATTACTGCTGTAGCAACAGTCTAAGCAGTCTCATCCACTGTTATGATTATCCCTTAATACAGAGACTATGTGGTAGATGGCGCTGTTGGCTAAACCACAAGCTTCTCATGTCTTTCACCACTGAAGGGCAGAGTTCAAATCCAGCTCAGGTCACAAGGGGAATGAGTATGGTGGTCTCAACCACCACAGAGTCAATGTTTCAACTGGTAACTAGACACCCTCTCCTCTAAACACTCTTACTTGGCTATGAAAATTCAAGGCAGGGATTACAGCGACTGCATTTCTGTGGAAATGTGTGCTTTTCTAGATGATTTAAGAGGAAGAAGGCAGAGGAGAGTGGATACATTAGATAAGATATGTAAAATAAATGAGTGAGGTGTGTCTTGCCAGTGCTAATATATTTCAAGTTCTTAAAACAATACCCTGTCAGAACTGATAGAGAAAACGACCGATTACAATAATAAAAAACCCTGCTCCTGTGTTACTTCCAATCACCTTTAAACCACATGAATGTTTGACCCGTGCTGATCTAATGGAATTAAAACTTTAACAACTGGTGTCACAGTTGGCTGCCAGATTTTTTTTTTTATCTTTAAACAATGTGTGTTTTTGGAAAGTATAGCCTCTTTCAAAGTGGATGTATGTAGGAATTTGAAGTGAAAGGACTGAAGTAAAGCTCAAAGGCTGCTGTGCTAGTGGTCCCTTTTTCTTGAGATTGCCAGTTGTCACTGGCCTATGGCCAGAAGCTGATTCAATACATTTTTTTGACATATATATTTTTAATCCAAATTACGAGTAATTGCAAAATTACTTATACGCAGAAAAATGGCCATACTCGTCACAAATATCTGTTTGTACTCGTTGCTTGGCATGGCCCTACTTTCTCCTTGCAAGTTTCTACACTTGTTCAATTGTTATTTGGTACTGTAGTTTTTTTTGGCCAAGCCGTTAAACACACAGAACCTTATTCTGAAGCAAGTGCAAAAGCAAAGGCACATTTTCTGATAGGCATAAAATAATTCTAACGGTACAAAACTACTGTAGCAACTTAGTTACGGGAAAATACACTGTTGTTCTGGGCACATGAGTAAAACATGGTAAAACTGCAAAGCTACAGTGGTAAACTTTCAGCAGAATGTTACCACACTGGGATGATTAAAGCAATATTAAAGCTAGCAGTTGACCATGTCTGAAAAATAAGAGCTGTAGGCTAGCTACTTTACAGGTAATCAGGGTTTTAATGTGATTAGAACCAGGTAAATGGTGCCTTTATTAGAATTTTAAACATTTTAATTCTCTGCTTTAAAGGTTTATTCACCTTTTCAATGTTGCTTTCTGTTTCACTTTTTCTAAAGCTAGACATTTCATCTGAATGTTTCGTGGTCGTCTACTATGTGGTAGTGCCCAGCCATGGAGTTACCTGATTAGTGGATGAATGCTCAGAGGTTTCTAATTTCATACAGGCAATGAATGGTATGAACCGTACACATTACTGGTAATCCATTGCAGTATTGTATTGTGGTTCCATGTTGCAGTGCTAGTGTGCAACTGTATCAGGAGCACTTGTGAGCTGCTACACCCAGCCATTGTGTTTCTATTGTAGTGGTCTGTTAATGGCCCTGTTTGGGGTTTCATCAGGGTAATGCACTGGTATAATGATGTCATCCTGGAAGGTTGCAGCTGGGTAGTATTTCTCTCTTTCTCCTCTCAAGCATCTCTTTAATACCTTAATCCTTACATGATACTGTTATTGTATTTAGGACTGGGAAGTAGCACTCTAACATCAAGGCTTTTTTAATTATTCCTTTAATCAGTTATTCATTCTGAAATATTTTGAGGCCATTGCTAAAAATAATAATAATAAAGATCACCAAAATAAGTTAATATAAGTGTCTGTTCATTTAAAATAGAAATGCTTTATTCTGCAGCCAGAAACCACAAAACCTAATGAGACTGCATAAGATAATTTGTCCTCTGTCTGATAAAATCATACATAACATTAAATTATCCACAAGTCTAATTAATCCACATCCAATTTACAATGTCCAATTACATTCCCTCACTCATATATATATATATATATATATATATATATATATATATATATATATATATATATATATATATAGTAACAAACTGGAGGGGTACCCTGCGGGATACTCCTTTCCACGGCTTCCACCGACGAGCACAGACACGTACAGATTGCAGGCAAGTAACTTTTATTTACAATATTCAGACACAACAGACTCTTTAAATCACTGAATGCCCTGTACGGGACACTAACTGTCTCACTTCTTCGCCCCTCTCTATCTAGTATAGAATACCAAGTCCTACAGGTCAGAGCCTGTAGAAGTCCGCTCCCGAGGAAGGGTCAGCGTAGACTCTCCCCGTGGTATGAGCTTTGTAATCCACGTAGTCCAACCGCTCCCTCTGCTGGGGTAGTCCTGCAACACGGGTAAGTATCCACAGACTCCTCACTCGCTGCAGTCTCTCTGACACAGAGGTAGGGACAGCACCGACTCCCTCTGCTGGAGTCTCGCTGCAGCACAGGCAAGAACAGCGCCGACTCCCTCTGCTGGAGCCTCGCTGCAACACAGGAATCAGGTAAGGACAGCGCCGACTCCCTCTGCTGGAGTCTCGCTGCAACACCGGTAACAGGTAAGGACAGCGCCGACTCCCTCTGCTGGAGTCTCGCTGCAACACCGGTAACAGGTAAGGACAGCGCCGACTCCCTCTGCTGGAGTCTCGCTGCAACACAGGTAACAGGTAAGTACAGCGCCGACTCCCTCTGCTGGAGTTACGCTGCAACACAGGTAACAGGTAAGTACAGCGCCGACTCCCTCTGCTGGAGTCATGCTGCAACACAGGTAACAGGTAAGTACAGCGCCGACTCCCTCTGCTGGAATCTCGCTGTAACACAGGTAACAAACACTGGGAAGACTCTTGGCTGGAGTATGTAATGGGGCCCTGAATAAGAGCTCCTGGATGAACACTCCTGTGTCCCACCTCCCGAGCAAGACGTGCCCAACGGCGTTGATGACTATATCCAGACTGTGGGGAAGAACCCCGGCAGCCAGTGTCCTGGGAGGTTCCAGAGCACCCCTGTGTAAAACGTGCTTATTTCCTGTTACAATAAACTGTGTCCTGCAAACCAAACTGTTGTTTCAGTCCGCTTTCTTTTCCTTTTATTTCTACCCGCTGCTCCTGCAGCGCGTACTCATACAATCCCTTTCCAGGTCCCGGATACTTCACACAGACACACAGACGGCCGCCGTGACGGTTCTCAACCGACACGGAAGCTGCGGAACTGCTTTACTTAATACTGACGAGCGGCGTTCATCCAAACGTTTAAATAAAACAAATTATCCTAGTAAAACAAAAGGCTACCTCACCAAGAGGGAAAACGCTCACAATTTACACAAAACAAAACTCTTGTTCACCAAACAAAACCCGTTCGCTTTACCTTGCGAAGTTTTACAACACTCTCTATTCTCTGGGTATTTCCTGCAGGACAATCCGGCGGTGCTCCCCACGATCACCCCCGTCCTGTCCTACCCTACTTCCTTATATACCCCAGGAACCCCGCCCTACCAATTAGTGCTCCGGTTCCTGGGTGCTGTTTGCTTCATTTTCCTTAGTAGCGCCGCCATTCCTTAAAGGCGACGTTACTTCTTTCTTACATATCCTCTTCCCCAGCTCCAACCTATCGGTTAGAGCGGCCCAACTAACCCCGTGTTTTCTCGACAGCCCATCCGCGTTCGCATTTTGAATCCCCCGTCTATGTTCAATCCTGAACTTATATGGCTGTAAAGCTAAAAACCAGCGGGTTACCCTAGCATTTTTCTCCTTATTCTCTTTCATGAATTTTAGGGGTGCATGATCTGTCACTAGGGTAAATTCTCTGTCTAACAGATAATATTTCAACGCCTCGATTGCCCACTTCACTGCCAAGCATTCTTTTTCAACCACGGCATACCTTCTTTCTCATGGTAGAAGTTTTCGGCTCAAGTACCCTATGGGGTGTTCCTCCCCCTCAACTATCTGCGACAACACTGCCCCTAAACCTACTTCCGATGCATCTGTCTGTAATATGAAAGGCTGGGAAAAATCGGGTACCTTCAACACCGGGCTGTTACACAGTACCTGTTTAATAGCTTTAAACGCTTTATCAGCCTCGGGGCTCCACTTAACACGGACCGGGGCCGATTTTTTTTATCAAATCTGTAAGGGGTGTGGCAATGGAGGAAAACTCCGGCACAAACCGTCTATAATATCCTGCTAACCCCAAGAAGGCTCGTACTTGTTTCTTATCCCTTGGTATCGGCCAATTTGTAATTGCCTCTACCTTGCTCGTTTGGGGTTTGACTTTACCGCCCCCTACGACAAACCCCAAGTATTGCGCTTCCTGTAAGCCCACAAAACATTTCTCCGGGTTCGCAGTTAATGCTGCTTCCCGTAAAGACTGTAATACGGCATTCACTTTTTCAAGATGTGTCTCCCACGAATCGGTGTATATCACAATGTCATCGATGTAAGCCGAAGCATACTGTGCATGAGGTCTTAATATGATGTCCATAAGCCGTTGGAAGGTGGCGGGTGCGCCATGCAATCCAAACGGCATTACCTTATATTGGAATAGTCCTAGGGGTGTGGCAAATGCAGTTTTTTCCCTAGACTTAGGGCTGAGGGGAATTTGCCAATACCCCTTTGTGAGGTCTAAAGTGGTTAAGTACTTCGCCGAACCTAATCTTTCAATTAACTCATCGACTCTAGGCATAGGATATGAATCAAATTTCGATACCTGGTTGAGCTGGCGAAAGTCATTACAAAACCGCCAAGTTCCATTGGGTTTGGCCACCATCACAATTGGACTGTTCCACGGACTCGAGGACTCCTCGATGACGTCCAGCCTTTTCAACGCTTCGACCTCGCGAACGACTTCGTTCCGTTGGGCCTCCGGGATCCTATAGGACCTAACCCGGACACACACCCCCGGGGGTGTGTGGACCTCATGTTGGATAACCGTTGTTCTTCCTGGCATGGAAGAAAACACATCGTGGTTAGCTTTCACACATCGCTGTACCTCCTGGACTTGTTGGGGAGTAAGGGAGGGACCTATATTAACTGATCTCCCTTCCAGCCCCTTCCCGTCTTTTCCCAAGGCCACCAACGCAACCAACTCCTCCCGATCTACCCACGGTTTGAGAAGGTTAATGTGGTACACTTGTTCTTTCTTTCGTTTATCCGTCTGCCTTACTTTATAATTAACTTCTCCTACTGGAGCTATTATTTCATATGGGCCTTGCCACTTAGTGAACAGTTTACTCTCTGGCGTTGGTACTAACACCATAACCCGGTCTCCGGGTGAAAATTTCCGGCGTACTGCCGACCTGTTATACTGACCTGCTTGTCGGGCCTGTGCTTCCTCCATATGGGCCTTTACTATGGGTGTTATTTTTGCAATTCGATCTCGAACCTGTAGGATATAATCTACCACATTACGTCCTGACGAAGTTTGAGCTTCCCACGTTTCCTTAGCTATATCCAGGATGCCCCTGTGCTGTCTCCCATATAATAATTCAAACGGAGAGAACCCGGTTGAGGACTGTGGTACCTCCCGAACAGCAAACACCAAATAGGGCAATAGGAGGTCCCAGTCCCTCCCATCTTTGGAGGCCACTTTCCTTAACATCGACTTCAGGGTCTTATTAAACCTCTCCACAAGTCCATCCGTTTGAGGATGGTACACTGACGTTCTAATGGGGTTAACCTTAAGGGTAGTACAGAAATCTCTCATCAACTGGCTCATAAAAGGAGTACCCTGGTCCGTCAACACCTCCTTCGGGATACCTACTCGAGAGAACAAGTGTATTAATTCCTTAGAAATAGTTTTAGATGCCGTGTTTCGTAAAGGAATGGCTTCTGGATATCTAGTAGCATAGTCTAATATGACTAGGATATATTCATGACCCCTAGCTGACTTATTCAAGGGCCCCACCAAATCCATCGCTATTCTTTCAAACGGGACTTCAATAATCGGGAGGGGTTGTAACGGTGCTCGGAAACCTGGATTTGGACTCGCTAACTGACATTCTGGGCATGACCTACAGTATCGATCCACTGCCTTTCTAATGCCTAACCAATAGAACCTTCTCAATATTCGTTGCAGGGTTTTTTCAGATCCCAAATGTCCCCCAAACAGATGTGAATGGGCCAAATATAACACCTGAGATTGGAAAGCCTGCGGAACCAACAACTCTTCTACTGGTTCTTGATTAAGCTGAGTACAGCGATACAGTAGATCATTTTTTATTATAAAATGCTCAAGCGGGTTAATTACAGTATTTTCAATCCTGCTGCCATTTATCGACACCACCTTTTTCCTAACATTTACTAGCGTGGGGTCTTGTTCCTGTTCCCTCGCAAAACTTTCACTGGGAAGTTGGAGACACTCCTCCCAAGAACCTTCCCTTGGGTTGTCTATAACTACTTCCCCCGACTCTGCAAGTATTTCTGCCTCATTGCATTGAGTAGATACCCCCTTGCTATTGCGTTTTGTCAAGACCCCGACTAAACTCTGTATCTTAGTGTCACGTTCCTGTCTCCGCTGTCGGCGGGACTTCCTTTCTTTTACACAATGACTTTCAATAAATAGGTCCGGGTCTGTAAATGGGAAAATAGCCTGGGGGCTCTCTGAAGGCTTACTTTCCTCCTCCATAGTTATTCTAGGCTTGGCCAATTGCCTATTAAATTTCACCAAGGTGTCAAACCCCGGAATATTTCTACCAAGAATTACTTGGTGGGGAAGATGGGGGACTACTCCAACCCGTAAGTCTACGATCTGAGATCCAACTTCAATAGTAACTACGGCCGTTGGATAGTGCTTAACATCCCCATGAATACAAGTAATCCCTGTTTTAAATTCCTGATCTAATGCGCGATCTAATAATAAATCGGGCGTAATTAACGTAATTGCACTTCCCGAATCAGCGAGAGCCTCCGCCCTTTTCCCATTGACCGACACCAAAACCAAATAAGGGTATGCCCCGACAGGGTGTCGTGGAACAATTATGTTTCCACAGAATGAGCTCTCTGCAATACTGGGTTTAACAACATTGCACTCCATCCTTTCCTCATTCCTGCAGTATTTGGCAATATGGCCCAACTGATTACATTTAAAACACCTATAGTTTCCATAACCCAGGGCCTCAGCCCTTACCCCCTTGTCTGTCCCCAGTCCCTTCACGGCCTCTGACCGCTCTTCACCCCTTTCCGGCATCGCCGGTCGCTTACCCGAACCCAAGTCCGATCGAATCTTCCACGTGGGTGGTCTCGAGGTCCTCACCGCTGGGTTCTGGGACTGACGAGAGAGTTCTTCTGCGGTTAACTGCCGCTCCACGAGGTCCACAAACTCATTAATGGACCGAGGGTCTCCTTGGCCGACCCACTTCCTTAATGGGGCCGGTAATGACCGTAGATACCGGTCCATAACGAGGATCTCAATGACTTTTTCAGCATTATTGACCTCTGGCTTGAGCCACCTAGTGGCTAAGTGAATCAGGTCATACATCTGTGACCTGGGTGGAATGCCCGGCACATAGCCCCAGGCATGATATTTCTGGGCCCGCACAGCTGAGGTCACCCCTTCCCGAGCAAGGATCTCCGCTTTCAGATGTGGGTAACTCTCAGCTTCCTGAGGGGCCAGATCATGGTATGCCTTTTGGGCCTCTCCTACTAAAAATGGTGCCAAGATTCCCGCCCATTTTTCTGATGGCCATCCCTCCCGGGTGGCGGTGCGTTCAAACGCCAGTAAAAATGCCTCCACATCATCCTCCCGCGTCATCTTCTGCAAGACGTGGGAGGGTCGGATTGAAGACAACGGTGGAAGGGTTGCCGACTGATCCATACGCCCTTTTAACACGGCTACCTCTTGCCGGGTTACCTCCAACTGTTGGGCGTGCAGCCGGTTGGTTTCCTGCTGTACTTGAATAGCAGACTGTTGTAGTTCCTGCATTTTCGTGTTAGTGTCGTATTGTACGGCTGTTGCATGTAACAGCGCACGAATTAGTGCGTCGGTGTTCTCCATCTTGTTACGTTCTCGTGGGTCCGACTGAAGTGTGTTTTCGGTCGTTAGGATCCCACCGCTGCCACCATATGTAACAAACTGGAGGGGTACCCTGCGGGATACTCCTTTCCACGGCTTCCACCGACGAGCACAGACACGTACAGATTGCAGGCAAGTAACTTTTATTTACAATATTCAGACACAACAGACTCTTTAAATCACTGAATGCCCTGTACGGGACACTAACTGTCTCACTTCTTCGCCCCTCTCTATCTAGTATAGAATACCAAGTCCTACAGGTCAGAGCCTGTAGAAGTCCGCTCCCGAGGAAGGGTCAGCGTAGACTCTCCCCGTGGTATGAGCTTTGTAATCCACGTAGTCCAACCGCTCCCTCTGCTGGGGTAGTCCTGCAACACGGGTAAGTATCCACAGACTCCTCACTCGCTGCAGTCTCTCTGACACAGAGGTAGGGACAGCACCGACTCCCTCTGCTGGAGTCTCGCTGCAGCACAGGCAAGAACAGCGCCGACTCCCTCTGCTGGAGCCTCGCTGCAACACAGGAATCAGGTAAGGACAGCGCCGACTCCCTCTGCTGGAGTCTCGCTGCAACACCGGTAACAGGTAAGGACAGCGCCGACTCCCTCTGCTGGAGTCTCGCTGCAACACAGGTAACAGGTAAGTACAGCGCCGACTCCCTCTGCTGGAGTTACGCTGCAACACAGGTAACAGGTAAGTACAGCGCCGACTCCCTCTGCTGGAATCTCGCTGTAACACAGGTAACAAACACTGGGAAGACTCTTGGCTGGAGTATGTAATGGGGCCCTGAATAAGAGCTCCTGGATGAACACTCCTGTGTCCCTCCTCCCGAGCAAGACGTGCCCAACGGCGTTGATGACTATATCCAGACTGTGGGGAAGAACCCCGGCAGCCAGTGTCCTGGGAGGTTCCAGAGCACCCCTGTGTAAAACGTGCTTATTTCCTGTTACAATAAACTGTGTCCTGCAAACCAAACTGTTGTTTCAGTCCGCTTTCTTTTCCTTTTATTTCTACCCGCTGCTCCTGCAGCGCGTACTCATACAATCCCTTTCCAGGTCCCGGATACTTCACACAGACACACAGACGGCCGCCGTGACGGTTCTCAACCGACACGGAAGCTGCGGAACTGCTTTACTTAATACTGACGAGCGGCGTTCATACAAACGATTCAATAAAACAAATTATCCTCGTAAAACAAAAGGCTACCTCACCAAGAGGGAAAACGCTCACAATTTACACAAAACAAAACTCTTGTTCACCAAACAAAACCCGTTCGCTTTACCTTGCGAAGTTTTACAACACTCTCTATTCTCTGGGTATTTCCTGCAGGACAATCCGGCGGTGCTCCCCACGATCACCCCCGTCCTGTCCTACCCTACTTCCTTATATACCCCAGGAACCCCGCCCTACCAATTAGTGCTCCGGTTCCTGGGTGCTGTTTGCTTCATTTTCCTTAGTAGCGCCGCCATTCCTTAAAGGCGACGTTACTTCTTTCTTACAATATATATATATATATATATATATATATATATATATATATATATATATATATATATATATATTCCATCATCATCCACCTCAAAACTGAAATATTTCTATACTTCACTGCACACAGACTTCTGAGTTTTCTCCTCTAGCCATTCCGGAAGTAATTGAATCTTCAGCTACTCTGCGTAATGACACCTCTAAAAGTATTAAGCACAGTGTCATGCCGAATTTTGCATTATTTTGAGATGTGTTTTGAGGTTTTAAAAGTACATCTCATTTATAATACTGAAAGTTCACATTTTAACTACGATGATGAATACATTAATAACAGTGTAAGTAATCACATGGACAAAATGCAATGAAATGCTGACGCATACGCACATATCTCAAAATAATGCCAAACGGATGGCCAATAGTGCCATACTTAATGCAGCATGCAAATAGCATTTGGCACCTAAACGCCAATCAATGGAATAAAATGGTTAAATAATACTTTAGTGTATGGTGTTACGAGACTGACAATGATTGGTATTGGACCCCAGGCCATGTTTCTGACCATGCAGCGGCACTTCCAGATCTAAGTGCAATAATGTGGCACTGTGTATAAAAACTGATACACTGCAAGTGTTTAAATGTTGTGGGAGAGATAAGCACATGGGCTTAAAAGCAAGACAATCAGGTAGAGAGTGGAAGAGATGGAAAAAGGGAAACCTACAAGACTTTGATATGGCCTTTTATTATTATTATTATTATTATTATTATTTATTTCTTAGCAGACGCCCTTATCCAGGGCGACTTACAATCGTAGGCAAAAACATTTCAAGCGTTACAATACAAGTAATACAATAAGAGCAACAATTTTAGCAGTGAGTTCTGTGTTCTTGTAAATAATTACACCGCCTCTACCACGCTGATTTCTCCAGGATTAGGATGTGCAGATGTGAAATATAAATACAATTCACATGAATATTAGTACTGGTTCTCCCTTTACTGTGCCAAGAATCTTTAGGCTCCTCTTGTTTTTTTTATTTTAATTTTCATTCCTGCAGTGTTAGCTCCTTATGAAATTGTATCAATTTGCACAATGACATTTGTATTTTTATTGTACTTAGTGATGTTCACGAGAATCAGTTTGCTTCATTTTTTTACATTTAGGTTTTTCAAATACTTTCATAAATTGGCTCAATTTCCCAGCTGGAATGAAATGTGCTCCACTCCAGAAATGTTGTGCTCCCGCCAGACTTGTGCTGCCCAAACCCACGGCGGTCACATTCCTCACACCTGTGTTGTATTTGGAAAGACAAGCCTCTTCCAGGTGGTATCCAGATTGTAAAAAATACTGCTGCTCAACATTTCTTTGAACCCGCAGTTTAAAAGGTCACAGGGATTCGAGGTATACTGGACCCCTATTCACAAGCATTTAACTAAACATTTAAATAAAGTGATATTCATGTTCTTGGTTTCTTTAAAAGCTGTCCTCATTTACAATCCTGAAACTATCTTTAAATTATGCACAGGCCCAAATATGGTCTCATTCCACTGAGTCTGGGCATGCTTGGCTCCAATGTCTGATAAAGAGTGGAATTAGAAGACATGGCTAAGATGCTGAAATACAGCATTACATACAACAGCATGATATGTTGCATAGTGAAATTCAACGCTACAGTATCACAGCCTTGTGGATGGGTTGTGTCTGGAGTTCCACAATCTAGTGACCCTCATACAAGCATGTGCACTTATAAGAACATAAGAACATAAGAAATTCTACAACGAGAAAAGGCCATTCGGCCCATCTATGCTCGCTCGCTTTGATGCAAGCATGGTCCGTTGCCACCTTGGGTTAGGGAAGCAAAACCGCCAGGGACTGTTTCTCCTCATTGCACTACAGTGAAACCTGCTGGCCAGGTGGCCAGTGATTTCAGAACGGACACCTGTAGGGCTGGCCTTTGTCCTCCAAAAGCCAGTAGCTCGCTGACATCCACTCTCGAGTTCCTGGGTGTAAAAGAGGAAGCTGGCTTGGTCATGGGATCAGAGGATGCCCTCTGAACCTTTGCTTCTCCTGAGCTGTGTGGGGAATTGTGGTGAGGGGAGAAAATAATTGGACATTACAAATTGGGGAGCAAATCAGAGGTAAAAGAATTCGGCATTCAGTAAAGGGCATTCAGTACAGACATCTATTCACTAGATATCTACAGAAATAAAATAACATCGCTCTTTTTTTATACTCTTTTTACATTATCTGTATTTACTTCAAGGTAAAAAATACATGTAAACTGTGGAATCAATTGCATGATTAGATAACAAAGTTTAAAAATAGTTTCTCATGAAACAAACATTAATATACTGAATGTTATATCACTGATGTTTAGCGCCTTCAAACTGGTACAATATCAGTAAAATGAATGTTACAAAAAATGCATAAGATGTATTTATAATATTTAACATTTTGTCACTTTTTAATTTGAATTCTCAGTGTGTCTCTGTTACTGTTAAAATGTTTAAAAAATAACCCTTTGGTCGTGTTATAAGTCATTATATAGATACGATTTGTAAACATGTTACTAATTATTCTATTAACACTTTAGATGTCATACAAATGTTATAATATTTCATATTATTATATAATATACATTATATTATATGGTAACAGAACAATGCGAGTAACGACACCTGTTATAAAAGCACTGCTTCCTGACGAAACGCTTTACACAGACGCCTGAGCCCTGCTCTCAAGCATTTAACTCAGTGGACTACAAGGATTATTGCAATGGTAAATGTAACTGGCACCTTCTACTGGTCATGTTGCCATGTTACAGCTGCGCTTACATCGTGTTTATACAGTCTCCTGGAGTAACAAAGTAGGGAATTGTTGTTTTCACGAAGTGCTCATAATGGCTTTGCCCCCAGTATTCCAGCCTTAGATGTCATTTTAGAACAACAGACCCCTTTCAATGAGTACATTGTAGCTTTCCTTTGTTTCTGAAGCTGCTCAATACATGCCCCAACAGCTCATCTTTGAAACCCTTTCTAGACTAAATCACCTGTAATCCCCAGGCTGTCAGACATCCCACATAACTACAGGGAACAGCATAGTGTTCCCAACACCACATGTGTGGTAAGGCTGGTCACAGTAAGGCTTCAGGTATGCAACGCTCTGATGTCAGGTCCTCAGAATTCCTTGCCAGCTACGACCAATATAAAAACATGTGCGCTGACCAGGCAGGCCTGTATTGAAGACCACCTGCACTGAAGAACCACCTCTCTGTGGCCTCAAGAACACCTCTGTGGGGAGGTTATAAATCAAGTTGCTGTGGGTGAGACATGACATTCACACATTCACACGTTATTAACAAGGTACAACAGTTTATTACATATTACATATGGCCTGCAATGAGGTTATATTTGGTAATACTTTAATATAAATCATGCAATAATAAAGGGATAACGGCTGTGGCGTGGTATGATGTAATAATGGAGTCAGTAAAGCCGGAGGCCAGGGGATGAGGGTATTATTTGAAAGAACAGAGTTCCGTTGTTACCGAGGAACACGCCACAGCAATGCCGGTAACGCTATTATACTATGACTTTTAAAAGTTGTTTATCTACCTGTTGTAAATCCAGATGGCCACTATTAGATAAGTAAAATCGGAATGTTATGCCACTATTAACTCATCAATTTCTTAATAATGAAAATGTAACTAGCAATAAATAAGAATTGGGACATCTGGGTAAAATAGCAGGGATTATATAATGGTTTGTTTTGCTCAATGTGCAAAAACAGTCGACACTTAAGTAGCTATTCATATTTACATTGCATCATTAGGGTGAGTTCTTCACCCTTTTGAAAACTAATGTTATTCTAAAGTCTGAATACCATAACTTTTGAAAGCAAAGTAAAAATTCCTTTTTGAAGTAATTCATTGTAGGCTTAGATCAGAATGAATACTTTTATCACAGCAGCTACCATATGTCTAATATTAACTTTATTTGTTCACCAGGGGCCAAAATAAAAGTAGCTGTAAAACTGACGAATACCGTACAGAAAACTTGAAACAGTGACAGCTCAAGGCTTATTGAAATACCTTTTTATACTATAAAATCGTCATTATGGAATGGGTTTCATATAGTTTCACATTTGGTAATTTGTACATTGAGCAGGTGCTACAGCAGCAAGAACAGTCACATTGATAGACTGCACCAAGCAATGGCAAAATGAAAGCTGTCGCCAAGAGAGGCAGCTGTGGCTGCCAACAGTTAGTGACAAGTAGAGAGGCCATCCAATGCGAGCTCAGATAGCAGAAACGTTCAATGCAGGGTATCCTGACCCATCTCTATCCTCCTGTAGTTAGAGACCATGGCATGCTCCCCTGGTATACCACGGGTCCTCCTTGTTACAGTGCAGGGCATGCTCCCCTGGTATACCACAGGTCCCTTCATTACTCTGGCAGGCCCAACAAATGCCATTGTTTATTAAGCATTGCTACGGATCAAGTCCACCCAACAGGGCTGCACGTTTGCTATGGCTGCTTTCAAGACCATAATGCACCAATCCAGAATAGCTTGAGGAGCATAATCTCCGGATCTCAATCTAACTGATCATGTAAGGATGAACTTGAACTATGCATTTGTCATCACGATTCTCTGCCTACCTGTCTGCACTAATTACGTGAAATGGTAATGACTGAATGGATCCCTTGAGCCACCTTTCATCACTATGCCATGTCAAGTCTGTAATCGGGGCAAACAGTGACCCAACACAGTATTAGGTACAGGGCTGGGCAGTGTTTACAACGCTATTGAAAATTATTGAAATAATACTTATTACTTAAGGATATCTTCCAGTAGAGCTACACTAGCACATTACAAGGCAGGTACATGTTTTTGACGATGATTCATTTCAGATTTCCCGTGGCTGCTCAGCATTCCCAACAGTATTTTTTTAAGAACTCAGGTATGCTATGATTTGCACATACCGAAAGTTGAGGTCATGCTTTCTTTCTGTCAAAGAAAATGTCAAACTCAAGACAAGGGCATATTTGAAGAACTGAAATTACCATAGTAACCTAACAATAATGGGCATAAACACGCTGCAGAATAACTTTTTTTTTTTTTTGCCAGCATTAAAACCTAAAGAAAGCGTGCAGAAAAAGGCAAAAACTTTTGTTTCTGTACATTTACGAAAAACTAAACTCAGACCTTTGGAAAACAGTTTGGATCTGGAAAACAGCAAAAATATAATACAACCTTTAGTGAACTCATGAGCAGAAAATACAAACTCTGAACTGTATGCGCTGCATCTATCTAGGAAAACTAGTCCTCGCAGGAAGGTATTATTTTTAAAACTACTGGAGGTGCACACAAATGACTTGCCTAGATATAGGCAATGTATTATAACACTGTAATTCCATCAAGGGGGTCTGAAGAAGAAATAAAAAAAAAAACAAGAACAAAGCTGGAAACCAGAGAACAACTTCATTCAGCACAGGGAATTGCAGACAAAATATGATCAGGTGATCAATGGCAAAAGGTTATGTGTTCAGTCGAATCACAGTACAGTATGTTTGTGGAGATACACCAATGTGGTTTACTCCCTTCAATGTTTTGTTCCAAGCCAAGGGAGGTGGTGGAGGGGGGGTGTTCTGTTACAGTGTTGGGTGGCACAGGCTGGTAAGAATGCATACAATGGGTAAAATGTGCATCAGAGTGAATGCAGAACATGATATAATGTACAATACAGCCAACTAGCACAGTCCCCAGTTCTCAACAGAACTGGGTGACTGGGGGACCTCTTAGAAAGGTATTTAAAAAACACAAGGAACAACATATTAGCATTTGTAAGAAAATCTTGCATGTCTCCAAATACGATTCATTAAAAAAAATGATAATAGTGTACAGATTGCATTAAAACTGCTTTTTGATTCACACACCGCTCTGAGAGACTATGTTATGATATACAGCAGTAAACTTGGTCATAGTCAGCACTTGAAAGGGATGAAGGCATCTCACACCTTCACTATTACAAACTGCACAAACAGGCCCGGCCAGTGCAGAGCGGGCAGGGGAAATAATTTGGCACGCTAAATATGTATATATTTTTTTCAATGACTACACGCAATATCAGACAGTGAAATAAAGTCTTTAGATAATCAGGTTTATACATTTTAGGGCATCGTTATTGAGATCAAATGCTGTTTAAATACAAAATAGACCCCGTTGTGTGTGACAGCTACAGTGCATCTGTATGAGGCCAAACATTATAAGGAGGAGGGGGCTGTATTATTATTATTATTATTATTATTATTTATTTCTTAGCTGACGCCCTTATCCAGGGCGACTTACAATTGTTACAAGATATCACATTATTTACATACAATTACCCATTTGTACAGTTGGGTTTTTACTGGAGCAATCTAGGTAAAGTACCTTGCTCAAGGGTACAGCAGCAGTGTCCCCACCGGGGATTGAACCCACGACCTTCCGGTCAAGAGTCCAGCGCCCTAACCACTACTCCACACTCCTGCCCTTTGTAATATCTCACTGCATAGAACAGAGACTATGTTATCCACCTAGACTGTTCTCAGTCCTGAGTGGACACTTTCATAGACATACAATGCCAGGATCAACGGGGCTGTCTCAGCTGAACCCATGAATCACTCTGCGCTGTCTGAAGGATTTACTAAATATTTCCTCTGTCAGGAATGCGTGGTCCAAGCCACTGGGATAACTTTCCCACTCTTCAGAACTCAGGACTGAAAGCAATACCCCAGTATCTAAGGATGAGCACATTTGAATTGCAGAATGATGAGCATCTGGAATTTTCACATGTCCATTCTGTGGGATAAAGGGGTGCCAGCAATGCATCATTAGGGCAGATAAATGTGTCCTGCTGGCTCCATTATTGCATTCATCAGGGCATCGTTGAAAATGAGTATCCTAGCCAGGGGAATGTCGACACATGTGGTATGTGAGCATGGGTAGTTGACTGTGACCAGTCTGTGGTTTGGAATCACTGAGTTGTACATAAATCTTTTTTTCACACCAATATGTGTTGATAGGTGAGCAATTGTCTGAAGCCCTTCTCTCACCCACATGGCAGAAACAGCGCCCCTCGCAGAGAGAACCTATAATAGGCTAGGTGTCTGAATGTTTAAACAGTTCTATAGATGAAAAGTTGCTGCTGTTTTTTCCTGGTTCCTGATTACATCGCTCCCCGTGGACCCAAAACCAAAATCATCATTCACTCATGCATGACTGAGCTGCGGTGCTTTTACTGGGTGAGCCACTGGGCATTCTACTAAATTACTAATTTCTTGGCTTCAAGGAAAAGACTCTCTAACATGTACTGAGAGGCAAACAGTAAAGGGAGCAAAGATGCTGTTGCAGAAAATCACAGGATTTGCGCTTGAGCAGAGCTGTGACCTCAGACAGGGAGAAAGCGAAACCTGATTTCTAGGACTGCAATGCAATTGACGTTTCAAGGATTCCATCCAACTTTCAGCCATGCTTTATTCAGAACATTGAACCTGGCCAGGGTCCACTTTGGAGACATGCTTGTGACTTGGCATGGAGTCAGAAACTCTGCTGCCAGCACTGCTGGAGGAGCTCAGGTAAGGGGCTTCAGTTATGACAGGCCCCAGAGTCTCTTACTAATCACACATGCTGGACTGGAACTCACAGAGAGAGAGACGCTAAACCGCTGATACACTACATTTACAAGACAGAAGCGTCATCTTTTTCATGCTTGAATATTCTTTCAAAATTCAGTACCATGCATCCCCGACCACGGTTTTACACAATAGTATCGAGTAAGAATTAGCAATGAAATGTTTTATCACAATTTGATAAGCAATTGTCCAGAATAAAGTGTAAGTGCGACATACAGGCGGATTGATGAACAGACATTCAATCAGACTCCCCCCTATATCCCCAGAATCTGTTACTGCCAAGTTTAATGACAAGTGGTTCTCCAGCGATGCAAAAATGTGGGAAGTGTGACACACCTGCATACATATGACCCGGCAGGGGAGAACAAAGGAGAGACGCATGGGTCATTTATTTCAGCAAATACATATTATATCTGTGTCACAAAGACGGCCGGAGTGGGTGGCGTCAGACCAGAAGCAGGAAATAAATAAACAAAGACTTGGAGGTTTGGTGAAGCTGAGCATGTGATCGCGCTCAGCATTTAATAATTAACACAGAAAATAAAAGGTTTTAACACAAAACACGGGACACGGCA
Organism: Acipenser ruthenus; assembly: GCF_902713425.1. NCBI lineage: Eukaryota > Metazoa > Chordata > Actinopteri > Acipenseriformes > Acipenseridae > Acipenser > Acipenser ruthenus. Next base: position 23,247,635 of record NC_081204.1, read on the forward strand.
CTATACGCCAAAATAAAAAGACAAACAAAACGTACTAAACACTTAACAAACGGTGCACGGAGAGACAAACAAACACGGTGAGTACAAACACTTCTAGATTATTATTTTACTTCACGTTCTCCTTCTCTCTCACCCGTTCTCCACTCTCGAACAGCCACCACTGAGTGAAAAAACGTGCATCTATATATACTGTTGTGCTGGGATTCAATTACTAATTAATTATTCACTTGAATCCCAGCACGTGAATTAATTCTGTGCAACCCCGTGCTCACATATTACATTTAACCAGCACGTGAAGTGATTTGTGCCCTCCTCGTGCCTAAATACAAATCTACATTTTTAACTCACACGTGAAACACAGACCCGTTTAAATCCTGTGTACCAATCTATACACCAACATTAACACACGCACGCATACATACAACACATAATATGCACACAGGGGCGGGGCACATTGCCACAATCTGTCATTCAGTTCAAGATGTACAATTGGTACTCATTACTTTGTTATATTTTATACCTGGTGATGTTAACATGCAAACCCTATGAAGAGCTAAGACTGAGCTGGTTGCTATTTTAAGGTCCTCTGCAAGAAGCTGTAGAGAATCTGTTGTTGATTATTACTGCTGTTATTATTTTGTGGTGCATTGTTGCCCTGTCTCTGCGTATTGTAAGTATAGACTGTGGTGTGTATTATTAAAACTTGATAAGAGGACATGGTGTGTGGGGGAAGTCATGCAGTCAGGGGAGCAGAGTTTTGCATCCAGGCTGTGCCAAGTTGCCAGTCAAGGCATTGCATTGGCCCTGGCATTCAAACGGGTTGGGGAAACGTAAAACCAGCAGAGACTGCTTCACCTCACCAGGCTACAGCAGCCCCTACTGACGGAGTGTAAAAAGACAATTAGCTTTGTGGGAAAGGAGGGATAGGAGGATGCCTACTGACCATCAATTCTCCTGATCTATTGTGGAGCTGCTGTGATGAGAGAATGTAATTGGACACATTGGGGAGAAAACAGGGTAAAATAATTGGATCTGTAAAATAAAAAGACTTGGTATAATCTACCTGTTACTAATCTTTAACTTCTTACCTGTTTCTGTTTCTGATTAATTTGTTTGCTATGCTCAAAACTACTCCAGCATTGCACTGTGCACAGAAACCCACAAGTGAAGATGTGTGCACTAAAGCCAGTACAATACAGACCTGCTTAGTATTAAGGGCTTAACATTGTTTTTAGTGGTGTTAACAATGCTGTGTGAAATCTTTCATTGGGAAAACACCTGCGTTGTGAATTACTGCAGGATATTAACATGTATACTGCAGGGCGGGGTCGTTCTCTTTCCCTCTTACTCTCTGATTTAATGAAAACATTAGGAGCAGGAACTTGAACTGGCACTCATCGAAGTGCATGAGTGACATCGCTGACACTTTTAATTTTAAGGGTGGCAGGTAGTTTAGGACACCTGTTCCTTGCTCTCTTATTATTGCTATTATGGTGACATTAATAACATCAATTTAAATCACTAAAATAGCAGGTTTTTACTATTATGGTGTAGGATTGCTTGGAGCCTGATGCCGCCAGCTTCCAGAAGCAAGGCTGGGTCTGGTTTCTGTGTGGATGTGTGGGTTAGCTCCAAGGTGTAGTGTATGCAGTGGTGGCTCAGTAGAGAGCGCTGTCTCTCTCTCTCTCTCTTTCTCTCTCTCTCTCTCTCTCTCTCTCTCTCTCTCTCTCTGGTTAAATTCTGATAATGCTTGATAGAAAGCTATTTGAATTGGACATGATGTAACACCTTCACACAGGCTACTTTACACCGTGTAACTGTGCGTTATCCTACAGAATAACTGAAACTCTTGGGACATTTTCAAAATAGGCAAGTTAGTGATTGTCTAAATTAACTGATGACATGAATAGGCCGCACATGAAATTGGTTTAAAATAGTGAGAGAAGAGGAACACATAGCCACAAATGGTAAAGTGCTTGAGACTTATTAGAAGTTGTTTAAGATGCCTAATTAAAGCACAAAGTGGTCTAACATTTTCACACGAGTGCCTATTGTTTCTATATCACTGACTACTGACCAAAACTTGAAATTCCCACACCCAGAGGTTTGTATGCAGGTAGGTATATAAATGACTTGAGGTGTTCTAATAAATTTGCACACGATTGTAAGTTTTCATAAGACTGTTGTCAAAGGAGTTGCCATAGCACTTATTACTGTTTTGTAGCAACAGTATTATCAAATAGATGGTAATAATTATTTTAAAAGCTGTCTATTAAATGATAGAAAGCTAAATATAACCAATTTAATATTACCTAAGACCATTGGAATTGAATTTCTGCATCGCTTAGTTCAAGGGTTGTAACTTCAATGGGTGTGTCTCTCCTTTCAGTAAAATATGCTGATGATAATTTCAGAGTAAATGGCTTCATCAACCCACACCTGTAGTAAATGACTTCATCAACCCACACCTGTAGTAAATGACTTCATCAACCCACACCTGTAGTAAATGACTTCATCAACCCACACCTGTAGTAAATGACTTCATCAACCCACACCTGTAGTAAATGACTTCATCAACCCACACCTGTAGTAAATGACTTCATCAACCCACACCTGTAGTAAATGGCTTCATCAACCCACACCTGTAGTAAATGGCTTCATCAACCCAAACCTGTAGTAAATAGCTTCATCAACCCAAACCTGTATGGCTCACCCAGCACACCACCATGGAAATATGAATGTCTGAACTGTTTGAAATATATGCATCATCTGTTTTTATAGATTTCTATACCTGTTTAATTGTGGGTGAGTGTTCTGATTTTATATATGTATATATTTAAATATATTTAAATTTGAGATTTTAAAAAATACATATATCTAACAAAAAATATCATACAATATGAATATAGAAGCAGACATACAAATGGCAATATTCAAGTGCTGATTGGGGTGGCATGCTGAGCTCTCCTGGTTTTGTGCAGCCCCTCTAACACTGAGGTCATTTCCAATGCTGAGCTCTCCTGGTTTTGTGCAGCCCCTCTAACACTGAGGTCATTTCCAATGCTGAGCTCTCCTTGTTTTGTGTAACCCCTCTAACACTGAGGTCATTTCCAATGCTGAGCTCTCCTGGTTTTGTGTAACCCCTCTAACACTGAGGTCATTTCCAATGCTGAGCTCTCCTGGTTTTGTGCAGCCCCTCTAACACTGAGGTCATTTCCAATGCTGAGCTCTCCTGGTTTTGTGCAGCCCCTCTAACACTGAGGTCATTTCCAATGCTGAGCTCTCCTGGTTTTGTGCAGCCCCTCTAACACTGAGGTCATTTCCAATGCCGACTCACAGAAGCAGCCTCCCAAATGGTTGACAATAGACATTAGTTAGTAAGCCTACTGAACAATGATTTAAGCAGAAACAGCAGAAGAGAAATATACATAACGCTCACGATAATATATTAAACAAGTAACAATTAAAGACTCGAAATGATTAGATCATTCAAACAGGACTCACTGGGGTCTAACCCTTATAAAAGCTTTTCCCATGGTTATGCTTTGCATTTACTACAATGTTTTTAAATCTACTTTACCTTACCTCTCTGCGATTTATAATGCATACCAATGCTTTACCATGCTTTATTACAAATTGCATTTTTATAAGGGAAATACCACCACATTTGAACTTCATATTATGCTAGCTGGGTTTTCCCTGAGGGGGGTTTTATTGGCCCCCTTATTAACATTACTACATACAAAACAAATAATAAAATGTTAGTGCAGCAGTACACAGATTAGACTTGTAAGTCAATGAAATAGCGGAACCTGAATGGCTTAGAATGCACAAAGCAAGTCTGCTGAAACCCTGAGAGTGGACTTCTTTAAGAGCAGTCTAAAACAGTCCCACACATGCACAACTTCATTAAATCAATCACAACACTTTTTAAACTTACATTCGCAACACATCTGTTTTTAGTGTTTCGACACACCAAAAAAAAAAAAAATGAAATCACTAAAAAAAATAAAAAATAGAAAGGTGGTTTTAATTACAGGGCTACAGATAAACCTCTTGGGCAGCTTGGGTTGAAACAGAAACATTCAATTCACACCCTTGGCTGATAAAGTCATTTTCATGAAAGCCGATACTTCAGCTCTGTGTGTCATCAGCTGTATGCAAGTTTCAATTCACATATCTCCTAGGTCTAACTGCGGGTAACTATAAACACTTTGAAACAACATCTCCATGGGAAGCACGCTATGGTTCAGACCTGTGAGGTGTAGGCTGTCTCAACTGAATGGTTGCCATAACAAAAGTCGCTGACACTTTACATTCAGCGTCTCTAATTACTGTGTATTTACATAGTAGTTACATAGTAAATACATATGTACTTTCACATAACTACAATGTTATTATGCATAGTTACAATGTATTTAACGTGTAAGTTGTCTTGCTCAATATATATCAGAAAAAGTTAGGGTTAGGGTTAGAATTAGAGTTAGGATTAGGTTTAGATTTAGGTTTAGAGCTAAGGCTAGGGTTAGAGCTAGGGTTTGGACTAAGGTTAGGATTAGGGTTATATCATGCAAAGAAAATGACACATTAAGTACATTGTAACTATGCCTAATAACACTGTAATTATGTGTAATGTGTTTACTAAGTAACTAGTATGTAAATGCATAGTCATCAGAGACACTTAATGTGAAGTGTTACCCACAAGTCTTCAGTATGCTTTCTTGCATAGAAAACAACATAATCAGGCAGCATTCAAGAAGCAGATTGTGGGTATTATCAATCAAATCATAGAGACAATAGAACAGGGGCTATAGTGCAAACTATAATCTGTCATGTGATGGTGTTTTAACGAATCACAAGACAGATTTTAAAACCAAGGTTTAATAAACATACTGTGTATATATATACACTCAAATATATGCTCAAATATCTTTCTTCTCTGGATTAGAACATCAGATTGATCAAATAATATGTCTGATTTATCCCTATTAGCACATGGAGAATGTCTCTTATTAGCAGACATCATTTCTATAAAATCTTTTGATTAAGAGTGGAGCTACTGTGGTTCTGTAAGCTGTGAGAGCCTGGGCCACCGTTTGAATGACTGAGAACAAGTGATAATATAACTGTTAACAGTCCTGGTAATAAAACTCAGCATCCTACATTACATTTTAAAGCCTGATATTAAAGACCTTGTTTTTTGTTAAAGGGTTATAATTAGAAACAGCCCTTGAAGAGAAACAGTGTGCACTTAGCTGTTCTTTTTTGGTTCATTATTAATTTTCTCCAGCCAAAGGCTTACAGGTGCACCACTGTCTTGGCAGTTGAGAAGCTTATTAGCACAGTCTAAGCATTTCACTAAATTAAAATCAAGGTACCTATGCACAAAACTGTTTACACACTGGGTTATTTACTGTCCTCTGAAGCGCGTGCCATCAGTCGACCACTTTTTTTCACACTGCGGACTCACCATGCAGCCACCCAAGAGCTACAGCGTCGGAGGACAACGCAGCTCCAGGGCAGCTTACAGGCAAGCCCGCAGGCGCCCGGCCAGACTACAGGGGTCGCTAGTGCGCGGTGAGCCGAGGATCCCCTGGCCGACCTAACCCTCCCTCCCCCGGGACGCCAATTGAGCGTCGCCCCCTGGGAGCTCCCGTCCTCAGTCGGCAAAGGAATAGCCTGGACTCGAACTCACGATGTCCAGACTATAAGGCGCATCCTGCACTCTACGCAAGTGCTTTTACTGGATGCGCCACTCGGGAGCCCCGGGTTATTTACTCTTTTAATCAGTTTGCACCAGTGGTTATAGTGGGTGTCATATCCAGGCTATGTCTACATTCCCAAGATCTGACTTTTATTTAAGTGGCAATAGGTTTGAACCAAGTTATCGCTGGGTAAATATTTGCTATGACTATGTAGAAGATTATGTACTTTAACACATGCAACTGTATCTATCCCCCAATACAGATACCAGAGTAATGTCTGATTGGGTTTTCAAACTAACTAATGCCTACCAGTTCAGCATATTAAAGTACATTTATTTCTGGTTGTTATTTTCCATTTTTTGTCCGGGATGTAGAAGAAGCTGACATATTTGTATTTGTTTCGATTTCAGATACTATATCAGAAACCATAGCTGCTGGAGAATTGTTCATAGATGTGTCGGCTTTGTGTGTATTCAGTTCCAGAAACAGTATTTAGATAGAAGACTACATTTCAAAATACTGGCAATGAATCTACAACAGGCTACCCTACCACATTTCCCATTACAGAATGTTCTTATAATAATAATAATAATAATAATAATAATAATAATAATAATAATAATAATAATAATAATAATAATAATAATAATAACTAGATGACAACTTTACAAGTAAAGTTGTAGGGCTTGCTTTAGGGAAAGTAGTCAAAATTTCAGTTGTTTATAAAAAGTTCGAGAAAATGTAGTTGGTGCGGTTACTAAAACAGGTGTACCTCTTGATTGGTAAAAGTTATTTCTGTTTTGATTTCATATTTGAATAGCAGAGAAGTAGAGGAAGATTCCATATGTTCTTTTTGTCTTACTTTTTGGGAAAGTGGTCAAAGTAGCTGATTTGTGTCAAAAGTTTACAGTAAATAGAATGTTGGAAGTCTGGGAGTTTTTAAACAATGGGGAGCTTTAGAATGTTGAGAAAAGTCCCATTAAAGTGAATGAAGATGGACAAAAAAGGACAAAAAGCTTAATAGTTAAAAAAGTATAAAATATATCAAAAAGTTGTATACAAGCACACTATTCCAGAACGGTCTACACGTTTTAAAGTTTTAGCTTAAACGGTGTAAGAAGAGTAGCGTGCCAAAGAAGAAGAAGAAGAAGAAGAAGAAGAAGAAGAAGAAGAAGAAGAAGAAGATGAAGAAGAAGAAGTATGTCGAAGATTTAAAGTGGGGACTCTTGCTTCGCAAGCCCCACTAATAATAATAATAATAATAATAAATACCTGAATCCGAATCCCACAGGGACGCTGCAAGGCTTTCTCCAGTAGAATGTTGTTACAGTTTTTTTTATTTTTGTGGATCCAGTTTACCCGTAACACCTATACAAGTTCAACACATTCCTCAGCAGATGGCAGCAAGCTGATATTAAGCCCCATATTTGTCTTTTTGAATAAATTCATGGAACAAACAGTTATTCTTCTTTTTCATGTTTTCGTGACAAACCTTTTTTGGTTAAAGAATCTTGCCAGGGCTACTTTCAGCAGATTTGAGTTAATAAAGAGTTGCTTGGTACGGCCTTTAGTTACAGTAGAAAGTTACGCGAGGTGATGTCACAAACCATCTCTTCACTGCTGAACTCTCCTGAACATATTGTATGGCTTTCGTACTTGTTTCCATGCAACAACAAGCGTGAGCAGGCGTTGTACCCCCCCTTTACAGTCGTACTATGTTTTGGCCATGCATTTCCTATAGCACGAGGGATGTGCATGATGTAAGCGTGCTACGTCACATTCTTATGACAATGGAGAGAGAATGTGGAGTTTCTAAGCATGTAAACCACACCACTGTTTCTGAAGCAAAAAAAAAGATCAAATAAGCCATGCTCAGTTACTGCTGCTGTGGAGCTCGATTACTTAACTCACGACATTACTATCCAACAAATCAAAATGTAACTGGGAGTGCACATTAAATGAGCTCTTGTGAAGGCACTGAAAAGGTTAAACATGTCCACTTTAAGCATCTTGGTTTTTGTTTTGTTTTTTAACAACAAAAGGAAAAGGCCACTCTTTTTTTCATTCATGAGGACATGCTTCAGCAGCAATGCACTGTGCCTGTCTGCCATGGGTGAAGGATATTTTGTGCTCAGTGTAGACTGCCAACTGCAATTTGTTTGGAGCGTGTGCACCTACCCCTTTGAGTAGACTGAGCAGAAACAGAAGGCATCCTCTTCAAGCTCTGTTCCAGCTCAAGCTAGCCCCAGGCTGTGCACTGACGCAGTGACAGGTACAGTCCTTCCAGTCGGGCAGGGCCTGCGTGTGAGCGTGTTCACAGTCTTGCTTTGGATACACGCATAAACACCACAGAAGCCACAGTAATACGATGCAGACACGCACCAGTAGAAACTGTGCTTGGGAATTAAAAGTAATCTTCAGTCCTGACACATCAATAACATTTGTATTTATCTTTTTATTTAAAGAAGCATGCTCTTGTTTGTTGGTATATTGCCTTGTTTGAATCATTCCAATACCATTGTTTTTTTAAATGCAGTGCTTCTGAAGCTAGTGCCCATGAAAGGTGAGGGGCACTGGCTGCAGTGCTGGTAGGAAGCATGAGAACGTCTCTTCCCGGCACACCTCAATCAAAATACCCACTGTCTGTCATTCAGTCCTGGGACATCTTCAAGCAGACGCTGTCAAATTGTGCCGAACTGTGTTTTGTGGATTGCCACCAAGTTTACACTACATCAAAGAAATTACAGTAATTTATGCACTATAGCATGCACTTTTCTATAAATGGTAGGAGATTTCCTGTTTGTTGTATGCAGGCAGTGTGATAAATGCCTAGTATACTCAGGTAATTGTATTCTGTATAATATATAATGATATTTTTGCTATACAATAGGTGGTATGCGTGTTATACGAAGTGCGCATTGTATTCAAATAATTACGGCAACCCTTCCCTAATCCCATAAGAACTAACGGTAGCAAACAAAGATGTCTAAGTAGCTTGAACTGCCTTGGCTTGTGACTGCGTACCTCCCCATGTGCCTCCAGCAAACATGACATCACTTAGAAGAGAAATCTGCTAGCAATTGGTAATAGGTAGCATCTCTCTTTGAGGTGTCACAGAGCCCTGTCCACAGCGACACAAACTCTTGATGTTGAAAAGACATCCAAGGCAGTCAAGACAAGCCCAGGGCAGGTGAAGACGAGCCAAGACTATTCCAGCACATTGCGCTTTCATCTCTCATTATTAATCTTCATTAACAATGGGAGGTCAGCCACCAGTTAGAGAAGGTAAAGGGTGTCAAAAGAGAGATGAAATATGCACCATAATGAATTCCACATCTTTTCATATGAATAGCCAGAGAGAGACTGTCACTTTCAAAATGAAACGTGTACATTACAGCCCCTAGTTTGGTTTGAGTGACCAGAGCACTGTGGCTTTTAAAACTTCAATTCCAACTAACCCTTTAATAGGAGCTGTATCAGTTCTCATCAGTTACATCAAGTCGCAGTAATAACCATAGATATGTCTGTGGGATTGGACTGTGAGCTCTGAATGCAAATTAAAAACAGATGTTGGAAATTATATCTCGTAAAATGATAATTGTTATTTTAGCAGCTGTCATTCTTAAAGTTTCAGTTGGCTCGGTAACTATCCGTCAGAATATGTAGAGTCTTTGGGAAACGACTGCTTTGAGAAAATGGGGACGGCTAAAGCAGATGGGGGGCGCCAATGAGTGTGTTTAGAGAGACTGTGGTTTTCCCAGGTAACCACTAGATGGCGGTATGAATAAGCCCAGAGATACAGCTAAAACTACAGGGTTACAGCAGTGGTGGGAACACTCAGAATACTGTGTGACAGTTTAGAAATTACACCTTGAAGAGCAAATTGACCTGGGAATAAAATCTCAGAGCTCTCTTAACTAGTGTATTCATCTTGTTCTTTAAATCCACGTTGTATAACATTTTCTGTTGCAATCATCACATCTTGGTGACTTTTTTAAATTAAGAAGTGTATAGCCTCAACGTGGCCTCATTAGAGCTGTCAGATACATGTCAGACGAATCTAGTCCGGGGGATCCCAGACTGGTTTCAAGGGGTCATAGCACATACAACAATGTTCTCTTCCGAACGATCCTGACACAGCAATGTTCCCCAGCCCAGGTGAGCAATTTCTTTACACATAGCTGCAGTTTGGTGCTTGGGGTAATTTTGAATGTAACAATTATACAACAAAATTGGGTGATTGTAAGGAAAACAACTTAGACAACTATATTAATGCACTTTATAATTATAACCTCAAAAATGATCATTAAAAAAAAACACATGCAGGATTTCTGCCAATGTATGTGTTTTCTGTAAAGTTATTGATATAGTTTCTTCCTCCTACATGAATAAAATAAACCATAGCGCTCCCTCTTATCGTTTCAGGTTTATGCTGCTTTTGCAGTCAGTGTACAGCTGAGTACAGTAATTAAGGAGCTGAACATTTTTCACACTGAACATAATGACATGTGTAATTCATTTTCTTTCGTTCTTTCAAAATGTTGTTTGCAACGAAACTACGGCACTCCATTCCTATGGATTCATTGGGTAAGGGTCCTCAGTTAGGACCTAGTGTTGTTGCATTGTGTTTCTCTCACTGACAGTTGAATATGGGAGTGGCTAATTAGGAGGCAGACATGATTCGGTTGGGATCATGTCAGTCACAGGGTTTAGAGACTAGGCTTGGAGAAATAAAAACAAGTGGAGTGGCAGGGGAGTGACTAGAGAAGGCACAGTCAAAACAATGTGGTGACAGGAAAAAAAGAGAGTTAGGGGCAGGAAGAGCTGCTCCAGCATGGAAACTGAGAACTGACCTGGTGTAGTACCAGATATCACCTTATTAAAGGGAAATACACACTTGCTATAACATTTGTTTCTTTTAAAACAGCACATTTGAGACCTATTTGACTAATGCAAGTGCAAACCAGGTACTGTATGATTTATGGAATCTGGGAGTTACAATCCTCCATAGTTTCATTAATAGCCCCAAGATCAAGGGAGCTATTTACAGTTATGATATCTGCAGTCTCTGTATTGATTTCTTCTGTTGCTGAATCCTGCAGTGTACATATTCCTGAGATGGGAACCGTTTTGTTTACTTGTGTGGGAAAAGGTAGAAACAGCCAACGGTTGTTCCACATGGATGCTGCACAATTTGGAAAACCTGCAAGACCTCCAGTGGAAACCAGATATTAGGTTTGCACAGATGGATACCAATTAGGTTTTCTTTTTTTCTTGTCATGCAATCCAAATGCTTTGATCCCATGAGATTTGGAAGCTGTGATGGAGAATCCTAACGATGCCAGGTTTTTGGAATACATCACTCCCCCTGGGGGCTTTGACAGGCGTTGATTTATCTCTGCTCAGAGGCCTTCACTGGAGGTATCACCGTGCTGGAAGGTATTCTGAACTTTGCTGTTACTCCTTCAAAGTGTGTTGACTTCACACGCAGCCCAACTGTCTTGCCCATAATTGATTATGTTGGTTTCTGCTTTTCGGAACTACTTGCTGTTTTAAATCAAATCTAGCTGTGTGAGCTTGTTGGGATATTTACACTCATCACTCATATTTCATGTACAGAATTGTGAACTGCACGAGGTACATTTTACATTGGGTTCCGTTTTCTGTTTAATCGTGCAAGTAAATGTCCAACTACATGCTTAGAACATCGAATACAAATACATACTTTTTTAGTCCTGTTAACATTCTGAATAGTTTCCAAAGATTTAGTTTAAAAGAGATTTTGTTGAAATCATCAAGGGCTGTTTGCCCTCCCCATCCCACACCAGACCCTGCTAGCCAGGCACTTGGTCAGCTCACGTGGACAGGGCTGGCCTTTGTCCTCCAGGGGTCGGTAAGTTACCTGCGTCTGCTGTGTAAAAAGGCAATGGTCTTGGGGTCAGAGTTCACAATGATCCACTCTTCTATTGAGCCATTGTGTGCATGTCTACTGTGATGGAACATAATTGGACTCATTATGGATCATAAATCAGCTGGAAAGACATTTCTCAAGTTTGACCTCTTTAATGAGTATCTTAATGTATCAAGGAAGTACTGAGGCAAAAATGTCAGGGCCTGAGTCACCGCACTACAGTGGCCCTTACTTGCCCAGGTACCCGGTGTGCCTACAGGGCTGGCCTCTGTCCTCCAGCAGCTGGAAGCTGGAGTACACCCCTGACCATCTCCTGAGCTGTTGTAGGGTTTACTGCAGTGAGGGAACATAACTGGACATTCTAAAAAGGGGAGTAGAATAACTAAGCACTCTAAATTATATACAGTATATAATATGTAATATCCTCCCTGCCAGAAACCTGTATTTGTTTATTCATTTATTTGTTTAATTAGTATTTATTATTTAATTATCATCTGCACCTGGCTATTATTGTACATTAGAGCCAGGTGCAGGGTATTTAAAGAAAGCAGCCAGTCTGCACAGGGAGGCTGCTGTGTGAAGAAGCCTGTCTGTGCGTGTGTGTGCAGCCGTAGTTAAAAAAGAAAGGCAGTGTAAAAACCTTTGGTTCTGTGTGTAATTGTGTGCTTGTTTAGTTTTATACTGGTAAACAGTTTAGCTGTCCAGTTTATAGTTTAGGTTCCAGTGTGTTTTAGTTATTGCTCGATTAGAGCTAGGTGTTTGTTTTCATTTTGTTTATATTCTTATTTATTAAAAATAGCACGTAAACATTTTGAAAACTCTAGTCATTTTTAAAGGGCAACAAACCTCAGAGAGAGAAGCCTGGTTTATACACACACAGTACTGGTACAAAGTATAAAAACAACAAATGATTTACAGCAAGACTAGGGGTGAGGATTGTATTGCCCATTTTTGCTCCCTCAGACCCTTTACTTACTAAATACCTCTGAATAGATAACCGTCTCCTCTTTAAAAAATGATGCTTAATATTCACATGTAGAATGGTCCCCTGAAATGTTCTTTTTAACCCTTTTTCCACTGGGGATTGGGAGTTTGTTGCCGGATAACGTAACTAAATATCTTGGTATCCCTGAATAGATTATTGTCTCCGATGCAGGAACTTTACATTTAGATCTAGTTGAAATACTCTTATTTTTAAAACAGAAAGTATGGAAAAATTGTTAAAACGCTGTCCTTCCAGTTTTATTTATTAGTAAGACAAAGGCCCCTCAACTTTTTTTTTATTGCCATTGGTCATGACAATGTTGTGCAAAAAGTAATTGCAAAACATTTCTATACATATTTAGGTAGGAGTGGCTAGGAGTAAAGGCATGAAAGCGTGGCTGGAGGCTGAGCCATGGCTCTGGAGCCTCAGTGCAACAGGGAGGCACTGAATCACCTCACCATGCTACATGGGCCCCGACTGGCCAGGAGCCTTGTAATATCAGGCAGACACCAGCAGGGCTGGCCTTTGTCCTCCAGGGGCTGGTAGCTCGCTGACACCAGCTGTCAAGCACATGGGTGTGGTTTGGTGTTTGGAGTGGAGGATGATTCCACTGACCTTCAGTGGGGGAGTTGCTGTTATGAGGGAACACCACTGAACATTCTATTGTGTATCTATTTTAAAAAAGCAATAAGGCAACTCATGGTGGTGTGATTAACATGAGATAGTCACACCCATAAAGGCGTTATGTGTCGTGCCTTAAAACTAACAGCTGCCATGTTTTCCCTAGTACACCAGGGGGAGTAGAGTTATATTTACCATGGCTTTGAGAATGTAATATTCCTCATCATCGCTAATTAGTAGTCTCCGCTTATAGGAACACCTCCTAAGAGAATACTTCGGCTTACGGAACAACCTTGGGGTGAAATGGAATTTTCTCCGCCTAAAGGAACAGGAATTTTGCTTAAAGAACACCTTTTTGGCACCGATAGCGATTCATTGCTAACCAATTCAAAAGTGATACAGTACTATTTTGTAACCTGATAACATCATCAAACTCAATTCAAATGGTTTATTCAATGTTTTAAAAACGTACTTTTCATTGCAAGAGTAATCTGTGTTAATAATCATTGTGTTCAAATTAATTCTTGTAGTGTTTTTTTTTTTTTTAATTTCGTTTCTCACTTAGTATATTAATGTTAGTTTGTCTGTTAGTTTATTATTATAGTTTATTAACATACGCTTGCCTGTTACTTTTCTCTTACTTATTCTGTTCATGTCATGTGTTGATGTACGTGTGTCATGACATAAGTAATAAATAATTAGTACTTTTTGATTCATATCGTGGTTGGCCTTGTCATATCGTGCCTGGTGGTCAACTCTGTGTTAGAGAACACTTTGGCTAAGAGAACACTTTGCTTGCTTCCCGAGGGTTGCTCTCTTAGCCAGAGACTACTGTGCTTGTTTTTATGTGCACAGTCATCAGTTTGTCGTATATAGTTTTCAAAGTGATCAATCTAGATCAGAAAACAGATTTGAAAGCTTAGACACAGAGGACACACTCTGACCCACTGTATAAAAAAAATGACAAAAACAAAATAAAATGTTTTGATTTTTAATGCTTAAGTCACCATCACATTAAATAAATAAATAAATAAATAAATAAACATTCATCCCCCTCCACAGCTGTAAATTCATAATAAGAGCTATCAATAACATGGACATGTTGATCAATATCCGTGTGAGTGATTCTCTAGCTGGATTTATAAAGACATACAGACAGTGAGGTAGTGAGAAAGTCCCCTACACCTCCAGATTGTGATGCATTATATAACTTCTTCTAATGAATCTCCTTATCAAGTTTAATCACTATTGGACAAGCATTTCTTTAGATATATGCAAAAATCCAGTCAAAGTGACAGATAGCCTTCATATACCCCAAGAGTATTACACATCCTACAACTTGTGCTGAAAACGTCTTGCTTCAACTTGACAAGTGGTTCCCTCTCTCTCTCTCTATCTCTCTCTCTCTCTAATGTGAATATCTGAGTATTCTGAATTAAAACCAGCAGCACAGGGGTGACATTTATTGATCTAGCATTTGGTTATTTTGTGCTAAAGACACCCCAGATGGCCTTCTCATATTCACTCAGTGTTTAATCCACAAGTATATAAACCCATATCTTATGTAGGCCTGCATTTCAATGTTACTTTTCAAAAGCCATGGATTGGTATGAGACAGTGTTTTTCTTATGTTTGAGTCAGTCAAAAATAAAGACAAAATGTTAAAAACGGAAATTATGAACCTGTGTGTGTGTGTGTGTGTGTGTGTGTGTGTGTGTGTGTGTGTGTGAGTGTGTGTGTCATTTGCCAGAGAGTTTATAGTGAATATATTGGATTTCCATGCTGTCCTTTTATTGGTGCTAAACCGGGCAGTTGCCATTACTATCACACCATGTGTAAAGATCTTTTATGTTTTTCAACTACATACAAAGGACGCTCTGCTCATTTGCATTGACAGCAATGTTAAGAGCTGCGGCTGTAAAATACACTATCCTTTGAAAACAGAGTAAATGACACCCGAGTGAGAGCTGCTGCAGACTGCTTTCCTGATACACAGCCTCCGCAGCCACTGCATCACCATGAGAGAGATACTTTACAATCCACACCTTTTACCACCAGACTATCCCCTCATCTTAATGTGCATTATTCATCCCTGTCTGTTATTTAAAGGTTTCATTACAGGGATGAGAACTGCATTTGAAAAACAAAAGCCCAGTTCCTGCGGATTATTGATTTATTTTGAACCCCCCCTCCTCCTCAGTGGAAACTCGACAGCTCTGACACGCTGCTAGGCTTTACATAAAAAAGTTCAAAGCACTTTTCTAGGTCACTATTTTAGGCACTCAGACAACAATGCAGATGTCAGAAACTACATTCCCTTTAGTATTGAGGGGCATTTTAATGTTATGTGCCTGCTGCTGTTATATCAAATTAACAAACGCAGAAATCCTGTGGGACAGATTCAATAACTGAAAGGAAAATGTAATTGAGCTACCTTAAATTGCCTCTGATGCAAAAGAATTTTAAATGCTAATCCGTAGCTGCTTGCTAATTTTGGCTCTATTTAAATTTTCCATAAACACTTACAAAGAAAGCTAAAAATACTCAGCGATATATGAATCAAATGGAAATTTAGATTGCAAACAGGATTGCTGTCAATTCTGCAGCATATTTTCAACAAATTGTCTGTTCTGTAAACACCATGTTGCTTTTGGTTTTCATCAATTAAAACCCAATATAAGTTTCCATGTGCAATTAATGAAATCAATATGAATAAATATTTTTAAAAGCTTTTTTTTTTTCCAACAACACAATATATTAAAGAATGTACTTTATTATATAGCCTTTCATTACCATTCAATAGCACTAACAGTTTAGCCTACAGTATACTGATTGGATCAACCTGTTAATCTTCATATGACAAAACAACTGCAGAACTTCAAAACAGCACAATGAAAAATATAACACTTATCTTTAAATCGTTTATTCATATTAAGAAAATTAACATTTATAACTTTTTTTTTGTACAAAGCCTTCCGTTATTGTGATGTGTTATAATCAGGATTGCTCTTTTTTATTTTTCATAAAATACCATAATAAATCTCTCACCTTTTAGAGAAACAGATTTGTTTTTGAGACGGGTCTCAGGTTCTTTATTAAAACATAATGAAACTTGTTAACTGTGCAATGGTTTGCAGGGGCTTTGCTGACTAATGTGATCATTTTATTGAATTGCTTCTGAACAGCAGCTTACCAAATACGGCCCTGGGCGGTTAAAGAAAATCTTCCCCACTCAATCACGGTGTGTCGTCAGCTCAGCTGCTCAGAAACAACTCACAAACTGAAAGTGGCAAAACCTGTTAAAAAATACTCTCCAGTTAACTACATATACTCAAAAAGGTGAGTGATTTTTTTTACGGTATTTTGTGGGCCCCTGGAAAAAAAACAGAGCTGAAAGCCTGATTATAATGGCGTGTGAATCTCAATAGGTCTCGGTATCATAACACTCTGAAACTCTGTAATTGAGTTTGACATGCTGTGTTATACAACACATGCCCCACATCTAAATTCTTACCATTCAGTGTCCCTGATAGAACTACTCTCTCCAAACAAGCACCAATTAATAGCAATTATCTCCTTAACTTACTTGGCATTAAAAAAAAAAAAAAAAAAAATCTTTGCGTTCAAAAGTAGACAAGTCTTAACAAGCCAGGCCTGTATTACATGAAAGCATTGCTGCAAAATATATTGGAGAGCACTAGGGGCTTCATTTAAGAGTTTGCTGTACAAAGGCTGTGGCTTATCAGGTTGAAAAAATTGACACTAAGTCATACTGTACACCACTGTGCTGTTCGTTTAATTGAACAGTGGACTACTCAGACCACCCAAGTGACCGACATTTTGCGGGTCAGACCCACAAATGAACATTAAAACCAGCAGACCAGCGACAGTCATTGGACAACCTGCAAAATAAAGTGTATATGTATTACAGGGCGAAGTGTTACATGTGTGGGTAGTCACTGGAAAATACTGACAGACACAGAGCAGTGGTGTTGCTACGCCGCTCAGGCGCACAGATTTAATGTTAACACCGAACTGACACTAGGGTACCAGCGATGGTAGACCTCGTGTCACATTTAATAAAGCAATAAAAACAAAGAAACAAAAGCTAAAAATAAAAGTTTGCCACACAAAATGACGAGCGCTAGTCCCACTAAAAGGAACGTCCCGCTCCAGGAACCTACTACACTACGGTAACCCTCTTTATACTGTTTTGGGATCCACCTCCCCTAAGCTGACCTACTTCTGTTGTGTTATTTCTGAAGTCCTGGCCTCCCAGCGACTCCGAGCCATTCTGACGGTCCTGGCTGGGCAATCGCCTTCACAGGCCCCGTCTTGCAGTTAAAGGGCTCTGTAGTAGTCGTTCCCACAGAGCGGACGCTTCCCTCCTGGATGTAAACAAACTCTCACTCAGCGCCCGTCTATACAGCAATGGCCTTGCAGCAGCCCCGAGCTGTAGCGCAGCCGCTTTTTGAGCTCTGCGCAGCATCCCCAGGCACGCCCCCCAGCCAATCCAGACCTCCCGATCACTTTAGCTCAGGACGAGCCTGCCACTCAACTGGTTGCTTAGCAACGCGTCTCCAACTGCGCGTCGCAGCTTATTTTCCGTAGGCACACACTTGCGCAGGAACCAGCGACCTGGTTCCCTGTCACAATATGTAAGATTTGATTACAGGCCAATCCTGGCTGGTTCCCGACCTCAGTGTGCAACACAAGACTAGAGTCCTCCACGTCTGCGTGGTTATCAGCACAAAACTAGAGTCCTTCGTGTCTGCACAGTTATCAACACAACACTAGAGTCCTCCTCTTGTTTGTAGAGTTGAGAGCACAGTTTGAGACAAATTGTCTTGCAATAGATTTTGCTGACTGTCAGCTGGTTAATAACTGCTAGAGTAAGTGTTTTACCAAGAACCCTGATTTCAGGACATTGGAAAGCACCATACAGACAATGTCAGCTACCAAAAGTAATGACCAATGATCAGAGTTGCATTGCAATTAGTATCCACTAACAATTGCCTGTATTGTTAAGCATTTCAAATCTCTAATTTACATATCTATTTACCTTTTCAATGTTTCACATGCCTTATGTTTCACTTTTTTTAAAACCAGATCTCCATATCTGAAGGTTCAGCTTCTTGATTGGTGGATGAAAGTTCTGAGACTTCTAACGGTAACAGTAGAAAGTTGCTTTTATTCTTTTACATGTTTTACAAACAGTTTACAAACCACGTTCGCTTTTTGTGTAGCAGGTACTGAACTGAAGAGCATCTCCATGTACATAGAGGATTTTGGTTTAGTATTTAGGTATTATTTTAGGGTCTGCAGCCTGTAGGCCACAGCTCTACTTGAGTACAGTTTCTGTAGTTTTAATTGGATTCCATCAAATAATACTGTCCTGTTCACTGTGGCATTGATTAAATCTGGATTATTACCATTTTGAGTCATCTCCCAGCTAAATTATTAATGTCCTCTATATTGCCTTATCAACTGTACAGTCTTTTGTTACTTCAAAGATAATTGCAATACTGATATACTTTAGAGATGACTGATTTCCTGTTTTAACAGACTTCAAAGACAATACATTGTTCCCAAGTTCAGAAGCAATTCAAGAAAAAAAGGGTCAGGTTTCACAGGAAAATGATCTTAAATTGCATTTAATCTGAAAATATGCGACATCACTCACATTAAATTGAGCCCGTAGAAAAATAATACAAGCTTTAGGAGAAGGTTATTATTTCACTTTTTGGCTCCGACTTCTGTCAAAATCTGCAGTTGCTGTATGTGAAAACATATGTGTTTGTATGCACCCTTTGGATAAATGTATAGGTGTCAAGCAAGTCATTCTAGTTTAAACATCCTATCCCAATGCTTTAACTGATACCTCTGATTAGCATAACAACATTCTCACAAGACCTGGTTACCCTGGTTACCCTAGTTACCCTGCCACCACATAATAAGTCTGATGGGAACATATCCACTTCCTGGGTGACAAGTGATTGGCCCACGTCTGACATGGGGCTGCAAGTTAGGTCTGATACAACTGGGAGTCTCTCACATTGTCAGACTGTAACCCCCCTGCACAGACCTTTGGTTTGACTTTGATGTGTCCTACAGTTCTAAGCCAACTGTTTTGGGGCCAGTTTACCTGCTACACAGGAAGCGAATATACTTCCATTAAATATGCAGGGTGCTATGTTTCAAAAGTGGTCCTAGAACCCAAAGCAATGAGCACAATCCAATGCATTTGGACCTGTCCATATGATTAGGATTTTCAAGTCCTGTAAATGGGTCGAACAAATCACTTTTCTGAACCACACTGGACCTGAAGCCAAAGACATTCTCTTTAAGAGCACTGTGGCCTCTACAATCAACCCACTGTGATTTTGATAGAGGCTTGAAAAAGCCACAGGACAATTATTACTGGTATTTTGCATGGTTTTGATTGTTTAAATAATGTTAGCCTATTTAAATGCATGTGTTTATTGCGCGTCAATAGATGGCTTTGTTGGGTTCATTTTATTATAAACAGCATACTTTTTAAGGGCTCAGTTTAAATCTTGTTGTATAGTGAATTGTATTTTATAAGTATTGTAAATACTTCCAAAACACAATCTTTAAATAGGAAATATTAACTCTATAGTACATAGCAACATTTTAGAGTCATTTATTTGAATGTGAATACAGAACGTTAGCAGTGTACAGCACCTGTAGGCCATGCGGTGGTCGTTAAACTGATATACCGATGCAGGGCTCCCCCTTTATAACGCTATAGTAAGAGGCCATAGTTATGAGACTGTGCTATTTGTCTTCAGCCTGATAACAGGATTGAAAGTGCAGGTGGAATGGCATTATGTGGCAAATGGGAGCCGTGACCATGCGGCGTTATAGCTGGTTCTGTGGTATAAAGGGCCTCCTTATGAAGAGGGAGCACTGACAGTATCTGGTAACTGGAAAGGTGTTCTCACTGAAAGTATTCTTAATCCTTGCTTGGTATCCCACCAAAATGAAATAGTTTTAATTGTATTTGTGTTCATGCTGTTTAAAACAAAACCAAAATAATTATCAGTCAGTCCCACACATGTCTATAGGAGGCCATGTCTATGGATTATCATTAGGAGCCCATGGCTATGGATTATCATGTTCACCATGCAGAGTGTGCCAGATGGATAGACGTGACCAGTGCATAAGGGTCAGCATGGGGACCATACATGTGATTTCTTTGCATTTAGAATATACTGCACCTCTGTCCACTGTCAATCCTGTTCATATTTGTTTTGTAATGCCTACAAGATGCAACCAATACAGTTCAATGTTAATGAAGACATAGAAAAAGACTTTCGTTGAAAGTTTCTTTTAGTATTACTTCATATGCTATCGTGTTTTATAGCCCTTAAATAATATACAGTATGTAAAAATTGAACTACATTGTTAGTTTGTAGACTCTTGATATTGTAGTGCAATACCAAACAACTTAGAAGCTACATTTTGTACATTTTTCATCCATTGTATTAGGGGTGAAACAACAGCTGTCACCAGTTATCTAATAAACTGCCTAGGAGTAAAAAAATCTTTCAAGATTCAGGGTAATATGCTGGTATTAAAAGGTTATTCCAATATGCTCTAAAAGCGTTTCAACTATTTTATTAAAACATTTTCTTGTACAACACAAACATATTCTGTGGGGTAATTTCCAATTCCATTCTGCCAAAAAGGGTCCTTGGAGAGAGATCAATGAACTTTTCAATTATTTACACAGCTAATTATTCGATTCCATGCATGGAAAATTCCCTTTCAGTTCCATGAGAGATCCCACTGTACTGGTTCGAGGCCAGTGCTTTCTCGACTGCGTTGATACAGAGACTCTGCACTGTTAACAGCGGGACCTTTGATACAAATCTGTCAAATGAGTGATTAGGAATTCAAAATAGAAACAAATGGTTCTGTTACTGTGCAGTGCAAACAGATACACAACATGGAAAAAACAGACTATAATTAGGGCTGAATAACACTTCATTGTGTGCTGCGGTGCTATATTTAATGTAGTCTACCGGAGACTGGCTTGTGTCCTTCATACAATACTCCAATTCCTATCAGCATTGCTGTGACTCTTTCAACAAGCTTAATGCCTTGTGTTCTTTGTAGTTGTAGAGTTGCTGACAGGTATCATTAATTTCCCCAGCTATTCTAAATCATGGCAAGGATCTTGGATAATGAATGCCTGTGATGCAAAACAAGCTAAAGGCATACTTCTTGACTATATGGTTACTAATACAGTATACTGCATTTTTTTATATATATACTTTACATTGTACTGTCTTTTGGTTCAAACATAAATAATAATTTATTTATTTAGCAGACACCTGTGTGAACTATGCATCAGCTGCAGAGTCACTTACAATTACGTGTCACCCGAAAGACGGAGCACAAGGAGGTTAAGTGACTTGCTCAGGGTCACACAATGAGTCAGTGGCTGAGGTGGGATTTGAACCGGGGCTCTCCTGGTTACAAGCCCTTTTCGTTAACCACTGGACCACACAGCCTCCTATTTACAATGTGATATTTAAAGTGTTACATATGCAGTAGAAGCTGTTACATTATAGCATCGTACAAGTCATCTGTGCTCTAAAGCAGGGTTTTTTCTTTCCCCTTTTGAAGTGGCTTGGGTCTGCCGCAACCTCCCTGATATATGCCCTTATTAATATATCTATACCTGTACATAGATTTTAACATTAGTAAAATGAGTTATTCTTAAGTAGACTTTCATAATGCAACTATCTACAAAATATTCACTGTAAATATACAAAATAAATACATCAATAAAATGTGATGTGGCTGTTTCATGGCCCCAGGAACCCTGTCTGTGGCTCCCCAGGAGAACCCTTGCTCTAAAGTGCTTGTCATAGTTCAAATAGTAATTCTGTGCCCCCCCCCCCCCCCAGGAGAACCCTTGCTCTAAAGTGCTTGTCATAGTTCAAATAGTAATTCTGTAGCCCCCCCCCCAGGAAAACCCTTGCTCTAAAGTGCTTGTCATAGTTCAAATGGTAACCAATAATATACATACTGAACAAATTAAATAACTACAGAAAGGAAGTGCCATCCCTAACAAACAACAAAATACTGAGTTGAGAGTGTTCAGTGTTTACAGAAATCTCACAAACACAGAATCATTAACAGGCAGTCTATCTGTCTGTGCATGCAGTAGATCTGGGTAACAGTTATAAACATTCTCATATTACTGAAGGCTCAGTTCTGCATTTACAGCTGTGGTGTGATGAAAGTCTCTGACATGCTGGTTATTGTTATTATTACTAGTAGTTGTAGTAGTGTTTTATCCAACTGTTTTGACACAGAGGCGATGCGACAGGTTTGAAAACTGCCAGATCTATACAACTGTTAAAAATTGCTATTGACAAAACTATGATCAAGACTGGGACATATTCGTCAACATGATGTGGATATTATAAGTGTCTTCTCTGACACTCCACAGCAGTGTGGAGTAGTGGTTAGGGCTTTGGACTATTGACCAGAGGGTTGTGGGTTCAATCCCAGGTGGAGGACACTACTGCTGTACCCTTGGGCAAGGTACTTTACCTAGATTGTTCCAGTAAAAACCCAACTGTATAAATGGGTAATTGTATGTAAAAATAATGTGATATCTTGTAACAATTGTAAGTCACCCTCAATAAGGGCATCTGCTAAGAAATAAATAATAATAATAACATATGGCAATAAATCATACACACTAGGCTTATCCAGTTCCTTCGAAATGGGCTCCCATATATTGTCTTTCAAATCTGTATCTTTATAATTGTGATGACCTTTGTCATAAAGGTATTTTTTCAATGGCAAGTATTGTTGTTTCCTCTGTCATTTTGGATGCTGCTTCACCCTGCTGCACCACATGCATTGAAGCTCTTCTCTGATTGCTCAATGTCCTAGTTGATGCTATTTATTTCGAGTCACTCCAGTGCCGCTCCAGTGCCGCCCTGGTGCAGCTCCCGTGTGTCCTGCCACGAAATCCGCGTGTGCAGATTTCTTTTACGTACTCTTTTTATTTGCTCAGCACACACTCTTATCTCAGGGGAGACGTTTAGGAGGACAGAGATGTTATTACTCCTAGTGGGATATAGTTCGTGCTCTGTATATTCGGATGACCAATATAGTACCCAAGAAATTGACAGACTCATGTATCTAAAGTGTTTTTACGAATCAGAGTATGATCAGTACTCCTTCGGTTTATTAACAGTTAAATATTGGATTGAGTAGCTACAGACTACTTCATATCCCCAGCTGACAGACGTTCTGGGCTGTCCAGTGTCTTAACAGATATTAACGTTAACACTTTAATACCACGACACTAAATACACCCAGTAGCCTCTTTTCAGCACATTCAACAAATGTTCTCCTATCTTCTAAACATAGCATGAGTCCCCCATAGCAATACATGCAATACATGTGAGATAAAATAATAATTGATTAATGCTTACCCTTTAATATAGATCGTAAAAGGATATGACTGTCTTCACCAGGCAAATTAAAATGAGTTAAATCAGTTCAATTGTGTTTTTGGTTTGCAGAAGATGGACCACCTTACCCTGTCTGGGATGAGTGTGGTACTCCATTGAAATTACTCTGGAGTTAAAAAGGTTTTTCGTCTCATTGGAATACATGGGACGCCTCAATTAAATCCAATCATTAATCAGGTGGGACAGTTCTTATCCATTTTACAAATAATAGTTTTCAAAAGATCCAGACTAACTTTTCAGAATTAATAGGTGTCATGTACTCAATAAATTCAATACTTCATATTTGTCTAACTCCAAACCTATGATCTCATTTCTTTGCTTTCCTCCGAGCCCCTCCTTTATCTGAAAAGTTAAGTGAACCAAGGTTCCCAGGATCTTGGTTTATAATATAATATAAAAACACTACTGCATGCAAAACACTAATTTTATATGTGTTATATATGAGAGATGTTCTTAATATGTGGCATCATCTTCTAAGTGATTATATTATGCTAAATTAAAGGTATGTGTTTCTTTTATCTTCATATTGTTTCATCATTTTGTTAATGAGTCAGTTTTGATTCCATATACCATTGTCTAACAGAGTATTTGACAAAAGTTTGTCTCATACAATATTCAAGTCATTTAGTTTCACTAAGTTTAAGTGGTAATAGTTTTCATTACAATGTAACACAATTTTTGTTCCTGGGTAGCAAGTGTTATTTCCTAATTGCTTATGCCTCAAAAGTATAGAAAATGGCTATTATTCCCCACAAACTTTGCTTTTGTGACCAGGACAGTGATATTTTGAAATTTACCTATTTCCAATGAGAAAACGGGCGAATTTGTGTCTTTTCGTTCACATTAGGTCAGAAAAAAACAACATATGAATCCAAATTAACATGTATTTATACTAAAGTAATACAAAAATGACTACAAAAGATTTAGAAGTGAGTAGTTTTTCGAGATTTACGATTATACTGTAAATCACTTTCACGAACCAGACCCCAAATGTAGTCTCCCATCATGTTCTCGTTAGACTGTCCTTGGTAGAGGCGTTCAAAGTCCAGTATATCCTGGTGGAAGCGCTCGCCTTGCTCCTCCGAGTATGCTCCCATGTTCTCCTTGAATTTATCAAGATGAGCATCAAGGATATGGACTTTGAGGGACATCCTACAGCCCACTGTGCCATATTTCTTCACCAGAGTCTCAACCAGCTCCACATAGTTTTCGGCCTTGTGATTGCCCAGGAAGCCCCGAACCACTGCCACAAAGCTGTTCCAAGCCGCTTTCTCCTTACTAGTGAGCTTCTTGGGGAATTCATTGCACTCCAGGATCTTCTTTATCTGTGGTCCGACGAAGACACCGGCTTTGACCTTTGCCTCAGACAGCTTAGGGAAGAAGTCTTGAAGGTACTTGATGGCTGCCGACTCCTTATCTAGAGCTCTGACAAATTGTTTCATAAGGCCCAATTTGATGTGCATTGGTGGCATCAGCACCTTCCTGGGGTCCACCAGTGGCTTCCACTTGACATTGTTCCTCCCCACAGAGAACTCGGTCCGCTGTGGCCAGTCCCGCCTGTGGTAGTGCGCCTTGGTGTCCCTGCTGTCCCAAAGGCAAAGATAGCAGGGAAACTTGGTAAAACCGCCTTGGAGACCCATCAGGAATGCCACCATTTTGAAGTCTCAAAATGCGTCTGCCGGATGCTTGCAGCCTCTTGATGCCATCTCAGAAAAATGCAGATATGTATCCACTTAGGCAGCTGGAACTAAACTGAACTGGTGGGCTTAAGGCCTCTGTATTTATACTACTATTTATATTACTGGAAAGTTCTAGAAAGTTCTAGAAGTTACTCCAAGTTTACTCAGCACTGAATCTATCTGGAATGTTCTGGAAAATAGGTAAATTTCGAAATATCACTGTCCTGGTCACAAAAGCAAAGTTTGTGGGGAATAATAGCCATTTTCTATACTTTTGAGGCATAAGCAATTAGGAAATAACACTCACTACCCAGGAACAAAAAAAATATATATATATTGTTACACGGTGTTATTTATCCATTAAGAGATGCACTGACCAGGCTCTGACCTGTACCTCTCTGGGAATATGTTACTGCTAGCAGTTTCCATAGTCTCTTGTTTTTTTCCAAGGTCAGAGTCTGTGCAAAGCACTTTATTAGATATATGATCTGTCCATTAAGCCATGAGTTGTGCATATTATTTCAAGACATTTACTTATCAGTACTAAACCACTAACTCCATAAACCTTAACACTCCATCTCTATGAGGCTTGCAGCTCTGCTGAAGTGGAACCCAAGGACATTCCTTCTTTCTAGATAAGAAGAGAGGCCCTGGTTTCACTGCAGCAGTTTCAAATCACCACATTATAAGGAATCCATCTACCATCATTAGACAATAGTATAGTGGATTAATAACAAGGTACATTATAGTATATTATTACAAACTTAACACAAAAACATAACACAACACCTTTTAACTTCTATACTTCAATGGATATCATAATGTCTAGAAGTCTTATTGTTCAATAGAAAGAAGAATAAACTTGTACCATTTTCCAATTTAAGTAAATTGAATACTGCTCCAGGTTTTAATCTTCTTATCACTACAGCAAAGTCGTGAACAAGCAATAATGCTTGTCAGTTTTAAATAATATGTTTTCTCATTATAGCAAATACTTAAAACATATTATTAATCTTATGAAATAACTGTTATGAACTATAAACAGTGTCAATTAGCACTGAACCTGTTTCATTATAAGATAATCTTTCAATTAATTTACCTCTGTTTATCAATTGCTATAATATTATTTTGGTGAATCCCTCTTAAGATTTAAATCCAAATATAGGCCAGTATAACTGCATTCAACTAGGCGTGACCCTTCTCTTTGTTCATACAAAATCCAGCCGAGACAGGATTTTTTCTCAAGACCTCTGGATTGTTAGTTAATCTTTTGGTCATAAAGAGTCTCTTCTTATCTTGTGTTTTTCTTGACATAAATTTGTAGATTAACGTTCACTTTTAGCCGGAATGGTGCTTTTTATCAAGCGTCATGCTTTCTGAAGATAAGATATACTAGTGGTAAATCGTTCATTATATATATTTTCTTAGGGATTCTCAGACTACTAAGTATTTAATTGAATACATGTGTAATTCCAAACAAGAGAGGACTGACCTATTTCATGGAGCAAGAGAGCCACCTACTAGTGGTACAAGGATACTCTTTCTTTATCCTTCCTAATATCTTTGACACTTCATTTTATAATACATTCCATATTTGAAATTGCCTAGTCCATGTCCTGCATATCCCAGCGTTCCCAGCAGGATTCAACTTCTGTGCCGGGTTCAGCTCTGGTTGGTTCCGCGAAAACGACAACAGGCCCCTTTATCCAAAGTTTAGCATCACAGGTGTGAGACGCCATCTTCCTCACTTCGTACCTACAAGATACTTGGACACGTTTAGCTGGGACACCTTATACACATTCCAATTTACCTAGATGAGCCCATTTCACTAAATGACCTCCTTCACAATTTATGCATTCAATCCTCTTAATATCCTTTGGATCTACATTTAGATGAGAGAAAGAAATTCCTTCAGAATCATTACATTCAAACAAGATTCTACAGTGTTTAGCTAAATGACTACAGGCTGGACAAAGTTTGGGCCCAGTCACTGATGTCTTGCTTTGGCACATATTACATGCACACATAACAAGAGGATTATGTTTCAATTTGTGTGTCAGGGTTAATTCTGCACCATGTACAATAGTTCTGAATCTGTACACATTATTACTATACATTCCCTTCTGATCGCACAGAGTCACTTTGCGAGGTACGCCTTCCATCCAGAACACTGAAGGAGGCCAAAACTCACTGTTATTCATATTTTCTGGTATCCAATTACTGTTCTGCCTCACATCATCGGTTGGTAAACACAATACAACTGAATCTGTTTCATTTGATGAACCATTTACTGTAGCTTACTGAGATCCTCCATGCAATAGAGTCTAATGTTTTACTATATGGAATAACTAGTTTAGCGTCACCTGCGACAGTCCTGTCGTGTCGCCTGTGGTGTGAAAGATACTTATTAAAAGTATATGTTCTATTCATTGTGTCCCATCGCTGCACAGTCTCACTAACCACATCATGTCTGGTGGGTAGCAGCCTTTAGAATACATGTCACTTGTACTACATATTGCATTTGTTTCTTATATTTTGTCCACCCCCTGTCATACCAGGGTCTAAATACCACTTTAACTATGTATAAACCTGCTGGTGTTTCCTCCCAGCCCAGGTTTATTGTTCTCTATATTAAACACTATACCTTCTGAATGTGCATATTATTTTATCCTCTTCGGTCTCAGTTATCAATAATTCAAAGTGGAATGAAATCCAATGAACAGAAATCTTTCGGGTCACAAGAGGAAAGAGGATATTACTGTTTCTGCGCTCATGGATATGTGGCATGATTGATAAGCATGTCGGTACCAAACATTATTATTTGTTTATTTAGCAGACACCTTTATCCAAGGCGACTTACAGAGACTAGGTTGTGTGAACTATGCATCAACTGCAGAGTCACTTATAATTACGTCTCACCCGAAAGATGGAGCACAAGGAGGTTAAGTAACTTGCTCAGGGTCACACAATGAGTCAGTGGATGAGGTGGGATTTGAACCGGGGACCTTCTGGTTACAAGCCCTTTTCTTTAATCACTGGTCCAAACACCCCCCTCCAAGGCTGCCAATTCAAAATTAGAGCTATCAATATGACCACAAAGTTAATGACCATGATGTTTGTGTAGAATCGCTGATTCCAGGCTATTAGGTATGATATTTATCTAATAAGTGACGTCAGCGCAAATACCCTACGACATGCGAAGCAGGGGGATGCCAGCGATAATGCATAATACATTAAATACAGTGGAAAGTGCATAATACATGATAGTAGCATAATACATGAAATAGTAGCAGCAACACAGCAGTTAATAGCAGATATGAGGGTTAAAGAGCATGGAAAGCAAGAGAGAACAAGTGGGACTTGAGAGCGATGGTGGGAGCATCACGCTCCAAAGCTGGGAGAGAGTTCCAAAGAGTCGGAGCCATGAAGCTAAACGAGCGTTCTCCAAGTGTGCTGCACTTTTGCTTGGGGAAAACAAGCTGGCCAGAGTCGGAGGACCTCAGCTTGCAGTAAGGGACAGAGCGGGTCAGCAGGTTGAGGAGGTACTCGGAACCTGTGTGATGAAGGGCATTGCAGGTGAACAGGAGAGTTTTTAAAATTAATTTAATTTGTAGCTTTTTTCTAGAAAGCCAGTATGATTAACTGTAGCTTAGCAACCACTAAATGTTTTCATTGCTAGGCAGGAGTTTCACGGAAGTAGGCCTAAGAGAAGAAGGAGCAAGCGTGAAAGCGTACCAGTTATACAAATCAAAGTTTACACCCAGTGCTATTTTTCTTTTTTTACTGTAAATGGAAAATAAATAATGTTAAAAATACTTTTCGTGGTGACCTAGTCTGTGTTTTATGACGTGGTTTTCCTTCTTGTTCATTTGATTTTTTTTAGCTAACAAGTGGTATGAAGACCACAAATACTGTCACTCTAGATAGACCACAATAATAAATCACAATGAATAGAAAATTGGTATTTACTGCCTAGATGCCAATAGGTAAGCAGACTAGGTGTTAGTATCATGATAAAGTAGGCTATATTGAAATGATTGAATTACAGTATGGGGAATAACATCTAGTGTTCTCAAGAACAGTGTGGCATACAGACACCCCATATACATTCCCAAGAATGAAATGCCCTCAATAATGTATGCTTAATAATGTTAATACCAAGTTTGATCACAATTGGATAAGTGGTTTTCACAACCACCTCCAATACATCCCGTCGCAGGGTTTTTCATCACCTGCGGGGGGTATTCAATTCAAAACAGCATATTTGACCTTTATGGTAAAAATGGCAGTGAGTTGGTCATATATTTTCCATTGTGCAAAATGATTAATGCACACCTCAAGTGCAGCATACTGAACATTTTTATATTGGCCTACTTTCTGAAATAATGATAAACAAATTAAATATCAAATGTATTTAGAGAGTACTAAATCTTCTTTTAAAATGGTTGTACCTTATAAAATGATTTCACAAATCTGACCTGTCATGCACTTTTATTTACTATATAGGGTTCAAATGTGCCATTTTGAAAGAAACATGTAAAAGCGATTTTTATTTTAAAACATCTGCCTTACCTTCCACGAAGTCTGTTACTGCGTTACACCCTTGGTCACCACAGCATTGTCTTCGGGGCTGCATGTCAATAAGTGGAGGAAGCAGCTGGTTGGTTGTGGACAGGAAAGAAGGCCCTGAAGGGGAGGGGACAATTTCACTCTCTAAGTGAAATGACCCAGGAAGTGCAAGACAATGTGAAAGCATGTCTTGAAAACAGAGATTTATTTAATCTAGTGTAGTACCAGGTGTCACATTTAAAAATGAAAATACTGTACGTTTGCTAAAATATGTGTTTCTTTCAGAACTGCACATCTGAGACCTACAGTATATAGTGAATAAATATATTTGTAAGCTACAATCACGTTAAAATACAAATCCAGAAGAAAGTGGTCCTCAAATGCGGGTGCGTTAGGATCACGAAAAAATACCCACTATGAAGCACATGCCTGTTTAATTTAAGAGACTGATTTAAAACACATACAGAACTTTTCCATGTCACTGATACCATCTTTTTTATATATAAATAACCAGCAGCAGTGTTGACAAGCATTTTTATTTTCCAACAAAAAAATACAGGAAGTCTTTTGTCACTAACAGTTCAGTCAAATCCACAAATAAACAGAATAACAAATCCAATACGCATTTAAAATGTGGTGTGCGCCATTTCAGTGACAGCTTTGAAGACTTTCCCTTTGTACTCGGAGCTAAAGAGGAAAATGTAGCATGTGAAAACCTGTTTCACCTAGCAGCACTCAACACGTAGTGTCTGCAGCTGGGTACAGAAACAGTCGCTCAGTGCAAGATCAAAATACACAAACAAAAGAATGAGTTTTCCATAGTTTGAACAGGTAATTAAGCATGCATAAATATAGCTGAAATCTAATTTGTCTTGCCACATGTCTTCGAGCTGTAGTGACTGAATGATTTTCCAGACAGCTTCTGTTAATGAATATGTGAAGGAACACTAATATGAGGACACATTTTACTCCCCAAAAGCTGCAACATCTATGAGGTTTTTCTAGTTGACTCATGAAGAGTTAAAGAGTGACAGTATTTAGATGACCTATTCAGAGGTACCAAGATGGGAACAAGGGGTTTGAATCTCGTAAATGGGCAATAAATAAACTCCCTCTCCACGGGTCTTCGTCATTGCTAGAAAATTGATAGTTTGGAGAGGAACTTTCGAGTCAGGTATAACAATGATTTAAGACGGGTAAAACAGCCAACAAATGCCCCAGGACCAACAACCACTTTTATTTTTTTGTTAGGCCAGAGTATGTGTTTTGTTTATATTTATGTATATGTCAGCACTAAATTAGTATATTTTTCAACATATATATATATATATATATATATATTGTAAACGAGCCTTGCGGCTCGGGTTCGTTTTGCCCTTTAAAATACCGACCAGACACAGAGATGGAGGGTTCGAAAGCGCTTTTGCGCTATTTTTTAATAAAGAACCAATGAACAAAACAAAAACAAAATACAAAATACAAAATACCCACAAACAAAATAAACACCTAGCTCTGTATGAGCACTAACTAACACACAGGAACACCCTGACTACAAGTGGGACAGCTAGGCTGTTTCCCCACTAAACAATAAACAACAACCACACAGGTTTAATACCGCACCTTTTCCCTCACGACTGCCAGGACGCAGAGTACAACTTTCTGCCTCCTTCTTCTCAGCAGTCCCGAGCAAACTAACTGTTTCTCTTAAATACCCTGCACCTGGTACTAATTTAACAATGGCTACCAGGTGCAGGGGATAATTACTAATAAAACAATTAACCAATTCAATTAAACAACAGTGCATTTCCCCAAACTAACAAAAACCATACATTTTACTGCGGGGATGATTCCAATCCCATCCCCCACTGTGCTACAATATATATATATATACACTACCGGTCAAAAGTTTTAGAACACCCCCATTTTTCCAGCTTTTATTGACATTTAAGCAGTTCAAGTCCAGTGAATAACCTGAAATGGTACAAATGTAAGCGGTAAACTGAGGTTAAAAAAAAAAGTTTAGTTTACCAAAAACTGAAAAATAATGTACATTTCAGAGTTATACAAAAAGGCCTTTTTCAGGGAACAAGTAATGGGTTAACAACTTACAGCTGTTCTGCAGCAATGGAAGTAAATTAAGCCTTGACAGTTGATGCTAACAATTCCTACAGGTGTCCCAACTTTTGTTGATTACTTACAAACCCTCTGTCTGTATAAAAGCAGTGTTGGAATAGACTGTGTTACTACACCCTCTTAAGCATTATTTGGACAGTATTGTACTGCAGGAAGTAGTATATTGCTCTCATAATGGCGAGAAAAAGGCAATTAACAAAGGAAGACAGACAGACCATTATAACCCTTAAAAGTGTAGGTCTTTCCTTTAGAGAAATTGCAAAGAAAGCCAAGGTGTCAGTGAGTACAGTTTCCTACACCATCAAAAGGCACTTGGAAACTGGAGGAAACTCTGACAGGAAGAGGTCTGGCAGACCCAAAGCCACAACAGAATCAGAAGACAAGTTGCTGAGAGTCAACAGCTTGCGTGATAGGCGGCTCACAGGACAACAGCTTCAAGCACAGCTTAACACTGGTCGAAGTAAGCAAGTCTCAGTTTCAACTGTAAAGAGAAGACTTCGAGCTGCAGGTTTGACAGGTCGAGTGGCAGTAAAAAAGCCATTGCTAAGATGTCAAAATAAGAAAAAGAGGCTTGTCTGGGCCATGAAGCACCGCTAGTGGACTACTGAAGACTGGAAGAAGGTCTTATGGACCGATGAATCAAAATTTGAAATCTTCGGTTCATCACGCAGGGTTTTTGTACGCCGTCGAGTAGGCGAAAGGATGGTTCCTCGGTGTGTGACACCAACTGTCAAACATGGAGGAGGAAGTGTGATGGTCTGGGGCTCTTTTGCTGGATCCAGAGTCGGCGACTTGCACAGAGTGAGTGGCACCCTGAACCAAAACTGCGACCACAGCATTTTGCAGCGCCATGCAATACCCTCTGGTATACGCCTAGTTGGTCAGGGGTTCATCCTACAGCAAGATAATGACCCAAAACATACCTCCAAGCTATGTCAGAACTACCTTAGAAGAAAAGAACAAGACGGTAGGCTTCAAATCATGGAATGGCCAGCACAGTCTCCAGACTTAAACCCCATCGAGCTGGTTTGGGATGAACTGGACAGAAGAGTGAAAACAAAGCAACCTACAAGTGCAACACATTTGTGGGAACTTCTGCAACAGTGTTGGGAAGAACTTTCCGAACAATATTTGATTTCCATTGTAGAAAGAATAATCTAATATATATCCCACCCATCATATTTGTTTTCGTCGAGTTGAATTTGTTTGAATTTCAGAAAGTCCGAAAACAGTGACAGTAATGTTTTAATCACCATTTTAGTGTTTGGAGCATCTTTCTTTTGTAGTATGTTTTGTAATTCATTTTCTCTTAACTCACAGAATCGGTGTTCAGCCATTTTCTCTAGTGAAGCGCAGAGGGGAGAAGTGTTCCTTTGAAAAGGGGCGGGACTGACAGTGATGTGAACCAATCACATAACAGAGACTATTGAC
This sequence comes from Acipenser ruthenus, assembly GCF_902713425.1. NCBI lineage: Eukaryota > Metazoa > Chordata > Actinopteri > Acipenseriformes > Acipenseridae > Acipenser > Acipenser ruthenus. Next base: position 23,281,195 of record NC_081204.1, read on the forward strand.
TGGTGGTGTAAGGATGTTAGGGCAATAGTTCAATCTATTTTTCCTCTTATGTATATATATACACATATATATATATAACTGTAGCATAATACAATAGTACTCAAAGTGCAAATACTGCAAAAAAACAAAAAGCATGTGGACAAACAAGTTTAAATTATATATGTGTATATATATATATATATATATATATATATATATATATATATATATATATATATATATATACACATACATACACATACATTTTTAATTTGTTGTGGATTAGTAGCAAATGCATAACTGGCTCTGGATTAGTAGCGTTGGTTTACAAGGCTTGTTTCTGTGACCCAAGTCAGACTGTAAGAACATTAGAACATGTATGACCCATTCTGTCTCATCAGTGGGGTCTTTGGGTTCAAAGCATGTTAAGCTGAGGGAACACAAAGCCACTGTGGCTTGAAACTTGGGATTTAATACAGCAAAATTGCCTCAAACGAGGTCTCCTGGAACCAGGTTTCAAGCCACTGTTCCTGAAAAAGGACTGGCTTTACTACAGCTCTTTGGTTAATGACAGGAAGGATGACATTGAAGGGGTTGGGACAATTTGTACGGTGAAATTAATTTTCACAGTAAGGTTTGCATACATAAATTTCTTTAAAAGTACCAGATATCATTTCTTTTATTTTTTATTAAATTATTTCACCATTGACATTTAAAACAAAATGGAAAAGCCACTTTAAAGTAACTATTCTAAAAGCTTGTGAAAGAAGCCAACTCCAGCTTAAAACAACCTCTTGAACTGTTATAAAACTTTCTGAATATGGGTCCGATGATTCAGGACTTTCTCTGCAAGAGGAATAATACAACAGTGTAGTTTTCCAGTGCAAATAGGGGAATAAGACAAAGCTCCCTTGCCCTTGTGCTTGAGCCACACTCTAAATCAACTTCTTGGCAGTAAAAATAAGTGGAATTTCATATTTAGAGGCAATTATCTTAAAATTGGCAGCATTTTCGAAAGAAGTGTTCTGAAAAGTGACTGACTAAAAAATAGCTTTTAAAAACTGTATTTCATTTCTGTAGCAAAAATGTGTAAAATCTCCAGCTGCATAGTCTCTTGAGTATTGCTTTATGTGTAAAGCAGATATTGGCAGGCCTGTTTCTTTCCCCTCTCCCTCGTTTTCACTCCCACAACTTGTGCTTGAGAAACACCGCCATCAATTGCAAACAAGAGTGCTAATTGCTATGCCTGCTGCCGTATGTACACAACTGGCAAGGAAAACAAACCGATTCATCAATTTTAAAGAAAGCATCTCACACTGGAGCAGAGGGAAGCTGAGATCCAGAGCGATTAAGGTAGCGGGGGAGATGAGAGAACACGAGAAAAGCTGGAAGGAACACAGAAGAAAGAGTGTTTTGTGTGGTTCAATCCAGAGTAGCCACAACCCTTAACCTGAGCTGAGTTTACACTGAGCAGGTCAGCGGCTACTCAAATTACAAATAATCGAGGCGCTCTGTAGCCGAGGCACCTCAGTGGTAACTGTACAATCTCTGCAGGTGCGCCTCTCTGCCAAAGAATCTCACACTGCATACCTCCATGTTCAGTAACGCAAACCTTTATCTAGAGAAATGCACAACATGACAGCACTTGTGACACAGATACTCCAGACTTTAATCCAGTCTGTTTTTCTGAGAGGTGAAAAACACCTTTTAGTTAAAACCAAACAGTAGAACAAACTGTCTAATCCAGCCCCCACTAGAACTGCATTCTGTATAAATCGGCATCATTTTTTGGTCCCGACCAAATCCCTTTTGAAATGAATGGTGTGATACCCTCACATAATCTGGAGCCTGTCTAGTCTGACATGATTTGTAAATCTGCCTAAAAGCAATGCACTATTTCCAAATGTACTGTATAATAAAGTATATTACCCGTGGGTATGGCACCCCTACAGCACAGTCCTTGCATTACAGGGTATACCTGTATAGTACTTCTACTGTATGTACTGAAATACATACAGTAGAAAACTGTTTTTAAAGTGTTCAAACAGTTTGTCATTTATAGCTATTTGATTTTATGTAAACTATATAACCCAGCTCAATTTTCAGTTCCAAAGTGATGCCGGATTATACAGGTTTTAATGTATTTTTAAATTGACCTCTTATGAGCACTTGCAATATTATAGCTGCTTCTCCTCTTATCTGTTGAAGCTCTTGGTATGGTAAGTCTCTGCTATAAGGGTACAAAACAAATGGTGAATTTAAGCTAATTCGAAAATGTTCTCTGGCAAATGGAATTAAATCAAATTAATAAAGTACATTTCCACATACAGATTTAAAAAGAAAAATGTTTTACATTGTGTCGGAGGTTGTTTATCTCTGTAAATTCTATATTTTGTGCGGTGCATCCATAACTAGAAAGGGTTCAAGTGAAAGAATTCTATGCATTTATGTCACAAATGACCAACATTTGAATTGTTTTATTCACTGGTGGTTTTATTGTACACTGTTTTAGTTGCGCTGATTATTGTATTTTTTACACTGTGTGTTTTAATTATTTATTATACTCAAAGGGAGACCCCAATAAGGAGTTTTATGTGTTTTTATCCTTTTCATTATTTTACCACAGGAATGGCCACAAGTGATTTGGATCTTAATTGTAGTCAGGTGCAAGTCATCAGCACCACTTGATTAGTTCCCCTATATAACGGGACCCAGTGGAACTGGGCTGTGGCCATGACATGGAAGGAAGAGAAGCAGAAGGAAATAAACTGGCACAACTAAATGCAGTGAAGACTCTGCGTCACAGAAAAGAAAGTTAAGTACTCTTTGCATTGTTGAGATTAAGAGAATACTGTTTCATAGACTGCGAGTATAACTCATGTTGATGATGTAAGCGTCCCGTTTGGTGGATGCTAGTGTTCTAGTTCTGTTACACGAATCCAGTACATAGGGACTGTGAATGGAATAAGTACAATGTTGGACTGGAAGATATCTTTATTGTATTATGAGTGCTGATGCATTGTAGTTCTGTCTGTCTCCAGGGCTTGCCCTCTCTCCCTCAGTTCCAGAAGGCTATATTATCTGCAGACATTCCAATAAACAAGGCTCTCACCTACTACAGTTAAGTATCAGTGGCCGGGTCGGAAGACTAATGCTCTTGTAGGGAGGGGTCGAATGCGGGGTGTGTGAACTAGCCCTGCTAACAGTGAGACGGGGAGGGGAGAGCAAGTATTAAGGACGGATTGTTTCTCCAGGATTGACGTCACGGAGGGAGGGAGGAAGCACCCCTGGAGGTGGGCGTGGGATCTGGATGCAGTGTATTGGCAAGGAGCCAGTTGGACTTTCATAGACAAATTAAAGTGCTTGTATTATGGTGTAGACCACTTTGGAGAACATTGCTTTTTGTCCTTTGAGGAACGAGACACTCTGCGGCCATTGAAGGTCAGGTGATACTATAATGGTATTCTGGACATAATGAATCTACCTTCTAAACAGTGTGGGACATCTTGAAATACTCCGGTGGGACTGAACTATGCTGTTTACTTACCTGAATACTCACTGTGTGTTAAATTATAGCATCGCTGGGAAAACCATTGTTTTAGGGGGTATATGTGTTCTTGTTGACATTTCTTTGTGTAAGAAATGTCAACGGGGGGGGGGGATCAGTCTGAGATCCAAACAACCTGGGGGGGTGTAGAAGAGAAGGTTATTATAAAAAATATATATACTTGCCTGTAAAGTCACACAAACAAACCCCTGTCAATGATACAGAAACAATAGGCACTCTTGTGTGAATGTTAAATCACTTTGCTTTAATTAGGCATCTTAAACAACTTCTAAAGTCTCTGCATTTTACCATTTGTGGCTGTGTTCGTTTTCTCTAACTTTTAAATTAATTGCATGTGTGGCAATTAGATGACTTAAGAGTTTTGTGAACACATTTGGGGCGTTCCCGTGTTATTTATCTGATCTGTGCAATCTACAAAGGTGGAAGACACTTTACAGCACATTCTCAATTGAGTGACATTAAAATTAGGAGAAGTCAGCTTTTTAAAAAATGGGTATTAACCACATTCTTATACATTCAGTACAACTAAACATGTGCAATGTGAAATTGTAATCACTTTAAATCAGGGATTGTTTGAATGGTGATATCTTATACGTGTTCTCTGTGTCTCAACATGTAAGGAAATAAATAACAACACTTTACTCTCTCAAAGCAAATGCTTAATCACAGACACTCATACACGGCATGTAATATGTTTCACATTTGCTGTTGCTTGAAAGTAACAGAAATACAACCTGAAAATGTTTTTTTTTTTTTTTTTTTAAATAAGCAACTCATTTAAGAAACGTATATTAGAACATGAATGTTTTTTAGCAAAAGATTTTTTAAAGCAAGCTATATAACCCCTATGTGACTACAGGCAGCTAACCATTTATTTGAAGGAGATAATAAGGGAAGAGCCCCACTACCCTGTAAGCTGGGTGCGATTAACGCCATGGAAAAAAACGCCAAATAATTTTTTTATTTAAATGTGTACATTCAGATATAATTTACGCAATTTGATTGACTATTGTAATGATAATCGGAAAATATGCAAATTGCAAATTTCAGCATTAGAAGAGCCAATCAAATTGTGTGAAAGCACAAAGGGGGCGGAGCTCATTTGCATACAAACTCCAGATTTAGCTGGCCAGTTAAATATTTAGCTAAATATTAAATCTTGTTAAGAGATTTAAGATTTAGTTAAATATTTAGCTAAATGTTAAATCTAGTTAAGAGATTTAAGATTTAGTTAAATATTTAGCTAAATGTTTGTTAAATCTAGTTAAGAGATTTAATATTTAGTTAAACAGATTTATAAATTATATCAGAATGTACACATTTAAAAAAATATTTATTTATTTTCACAACATTTATAAATCTGGGGAAATGTGGAAGGGTGGGGGAAATCACTGACACCGGAGACAGAAAGTTTGGTTTCTAAACACCCCTTGGGTGCACTATTTATTTCTCACCACCAGGTGGCACTGAGACACCGTTGTTACCAACGATGGTAAAGGTGTCTCAGTGCTCACCTATGGCGCACACGCCATTGCAATAAATCATAAGAAACAGAAGGCAAACGAAAACAAAAACAAATACTCAAAATCTACAAAATAAAGTACTGCACTCAGCAGCAAAACAAACCCCAACCGTCGCTAGCCGCACGGCCCGGGACTCCGTCCTACACTCCCACTGTTCCCTCGCTACGCTATATACTTTGGGGTTCTGCCCATTTATTTTCCCCGCTACACTTATTCTTTCTGTGCGCGGCGTCTTTGTTTTTCTTTTCAAGTTGCGCGCGGCTCTCTTCCAGCCCCGCTCTGTCCGTCCGTAGGGTCTCTGCTGGCCCATTCATTAAAATCTGGCAGACCTGAGGAAACAGTAGAGCATTATCTTATAGGGCCAACAATCACCCCAAGACCCTCCTCCCAGCCATTCAGAGAGAGGGAGAGTCCACACACACACACACTCCCACCTCCCCGTGTCACGGCCATGACTGACAGGCGGTTGTTGGACGACTGCTGCCCTCTTCCTGCAGCACTGTGAACACGCCAGCAGAGTCAGCACAGGTCTCCCTCTGTTACATATCCTCCCCCTCAGAATGGCACCACCGGTCCATTCGAAAATCCTACAACCCCATGCCTTCCCGAGAGAAAAAATCTGCGTTTTGATGCAGTTTCCCTGCTCGGTGGACTACCCTGAAGGCATAGGGCTGCAGGGCCAAGTACCACCGCGTGATTCTGGCGTTGTTATCTTTCATCCGGTGAAGCCATGCTAAGGGGGCATGATCTGTAATCAGGGTGAAGTGTCGTCCCAGGAGGTAGTACCGGAGTGACTCGACTGCCCATTTTACCGCGAGACACTCCTTCTCGATGGTACTGTAGTTTTTCTCGCGGGGCAGGAGCTTCCTGCTGATATACAGGACCGGGTGCTCGCTTCCCCGTACCTCCTGAGACAACACTGCCCCGAGACCTGTCTGACGCATCCGTCTGCAGGGTGAACCTCCTGCCGAAATCAGGACTGCACAGCACTGGCTTGCTACACAGCCTACGCTTCAAGGCGAGAAAGGCCCTCTGGCACGGCTCCGTCCACTGAACCGTATTTGGGGCAGCCTTCCGGGTGAGGTCTGTCAAGGGAGCAGCAAGCGTAGCGAAGCTCGGGATGAACTTCCTATAATAGCTCGCTAGTCCCAAGAAAGAGTGCACCTGGGTTTTGGTCGTAGGGACCGGCCAGTCAGCCAAGGCTTTCACCTTAGCAATCAGCGGTCTGATCTGGCCGCTCCCTACTCGATACCCCAAATACTCCGACTCACTCTTCCCAATGGCACATTTCTTTGGGTTAGCAGTGAGCCCAGCCTCCCGCAAGGATTGCAATACCGCCGCTACCTTACGCAGATGACCCGGCCAATCCTCACTGTGGATCACCACGTCATCTATGTAAGCAGCGGCGTACTGCTGATGGGGCCGCAAAATGCGATCCATCATCCGCTGGAAAGTGGCTGGTGCTCCGTGCAACCCAAAGGGCATGGTCCTGAATTGGTACAACCCGAAGGGAGTCGAAAACGCCGTTCTCTCTCTGGATTCCGGAGTCAGGGGTATCTGCCAGTACCCCTTCGTTAAATCCAGTGTCGTCATAAAGTGAGCCGTACCAAGACGCTCCAGCAATTCATCTACTCGGGGCATGGGATAAGCATCAAACTTCGATTTTTCATTAACTCGCCTGAAATCAATGCAAAATCGAGTTGATCCATCCGGCTTATCCACTAACACAATCGGACTGTTCCAGTCATTCTGGGACTCTTCTATTACACCCAGTCTAAGCATCTCATCAATCTCCGCTTTCACTACCTGCCTTTTACGCTCAGGTATGCGGTACGGCCTCTGGCGAACTGGCGCCCCCGGCTCAATCTCAATGTGATGATGGGCTACTCGAGTCTGCCCCGGGACGGGAGAAAACACGTCAGGAAACTCCGCCACTAGCGCCCGAGCCTGACATTTCTGTGTTGGTGTCAGATTTTCTGCAATCTGTACCGACCCTGTTTTCGCCAACACAGAAAGATCAGGTCCCAGGTCCGTGACGTCATCTGCTTGCGCCACTAACAAAGCCTCCTGCTGTAACCACGGCTTCAACAGGTTGATATGGTAAATGTGCTTTTCTCTCCGTCGCTCCGGCTGGCAGATCTCATAATCCACCGCCCCAACCCGGCGTGTAACCTCAAACGGACCTTGCCACTTTGCCAGGAGTTTGGACTCTGAACTGGGTAACAATAGAAGCACCTTATCCCCCAGCTGAAACGTGCGTAACCGAGCCCCCCTGTTATATTGGGTCTCCTGTCTGTGCTGAGCCTGTTGCAAATTGTCGTGCGCCCACTTTCCCACCGACTCCAGACGTTTGCGCAGGTCCAACACATACCGGACAGTATTAGTCGAATTGTCCTGCTGTTCCTCCCACATCTCTCTAACCAGATCGAGTACACCCCGTGGTCTCCGTCCATACAACAACTCGAATGGCGAAAAACCGGTGGACGCCTGGGGTACCTCTCTGATAGCAAAGAGAAGGGGCGGAATCAGCTGGTCCCAGTAGCGCACGTCACTATCAATAAATCTGCGCAACATGTTCTTGAGGGTCTTATTAAATCGCTCCACAAGACCATCAGTCTGAGGGTGAAAAACCGAGGTCCTAATGGTCTTAATACCCAAAAGTTTACATGTTCCGCGGACTAGCCGAGACATAAAGTTGGTACCCTGGTCGGTCAGTATTTCTTTGGGGATTCCCACCCGGGAGAAAACCTTCACGAGCTCGTTGGCAACAGATTTAGCGGATGCAGATCGGAGGGGAATGGCCTCGGGATAACGCGTAGCGTAATCCAGAATAACCAATAGGTGTGTGTATCCCGCCGCACTCCTTTCTAACGGACCCACTATATCCACTCCAATACGCTCAAACGGAGCTTCCACTAGGGGCAATGGCACCAGTGGGGCGCGTGGGACGGCTCTAGGGCTAGCTTTCTGACACTCCCCACAGCGTTCGCAAAAACGTCTGACGTCACCATCCAGCCCCAGCCAATAGAACCGTGTCACGAGCCTCGCTTTAGTCTTGTCCCTTCCCAAATGACCAGACAGGGGAATAGCGTGAGCAAGCTGCAACAAATCCTCCTTAAAGGGCTGAGGAATGAGCAACTGATGACGCACTTCCCCGGTCTGGGGTAATTTATCAACCCGGTACAGAAGGTCTCGATTGATTTCAAAGTGAGGGTACGTGGCGGCGCGTCTGGGCTCGACCACCCGACCATTAACCACCGCTGCTTGGTCAAAGAGTCTGCCCAGCACGTCGTCACGCCCTTGCTCGAGTCGGAAGTCACGGGAGCGAGCTAAGAAATCAGCTCCCATGGCTTCCAACTCGGGGTCAGATCGGTCCCGAGCAGAGGCAGCCGAGCCAGACCCCTGCGCTGGCTCCGCGGTCTCCCCCCCAGACTCTTCACCAACCGCCCCCACCTGAAACTTCTCCGACCCCCTCCATTGCCAGCCCTCATTCTTAGCGATCCGACGCTCCCGTTTAGTTTTACGGGGTTTAAATTTATGACAAAACCACTCCGGATCACGAAAGGGAAAAATCTCTCCAATTACTTCCTCTTTCTTAGCCAATAAGGAGGACGGGGCTGTCAGGGCAGCTAACCAATCTTTAAACTGCTCACAGTCCCGTCCCAGAACTACCGGCACTGGCAATTGAGGACATAATCCTACCTGCACCTGCGTCACTTGCTGGCCAATCGTCATATTCACACTGATCTTGGGATAGGAGCGTACATCCCCATGAATACATTTAATATGCACCCGTCCCAGTATATGTTTATGCCCCGGTGAGATTAGGCTCTCCTGTACTAGAGACTGACCACACCCTGAATCCAGGAGAGCCTGGGTTTTTGCACCATCCACGGTCACAGGAATAACAAAACCCTTGTGCTGAAGTGACTGAGGTAATTGAACGTGCTTACCTGGTCGGCCGAGGTCACACTCCATCACCGGACAGTCCCGGGCGAGGTGGCCCACCTCCCTGCATGTCCAACACCTCGGTGGGCTAGTTTCTCTCCCCGAGGCTTCGACAACAGGTGGAAATACCGGAGCCATAACAGGGGCTCGCCGATAAGGTGTCCGCGCGAGACCCCGGTCCGACACCGCAGCAGCCCGTGGGTAACCCCACCCTGCCCCAGTTCCCGGGCCGGGAGCCCCCGCCGACACCCCCCGACCAAATACTCGATTACCCCATCCCCCCAGTCCCTTCGCCCTCTCCGGGGCCAGTTGAGGGAACGATCCGGTAGCCCCACTTTGTCCAGACAGTTTCGCTGGCGTTGGCTCCGCCGCCTGGTATTGCTCTGCCAACTCAACCGCCCGGTCCAAAGTGGCAGGGGCCTGCCGCTGTACCCATAGCCGAGGTCCCGGAGCCAAGCACTCCAGAAATCGCTCCACCACGATCACCTCCACCAACCTGGCTTTGGTGGTCGCGTCCGGGTTCAACCAGCCCAGAGCGTAATCCTTTAAGCAGTGGGCTATGGTTCTGGGATGCTCCTCCGCCGAAAACTGCGCCTCCCGGAACTTTCGCCGATATCCCTCTGGCGTGGCCCCCACCCGATTAAGGATGGCCGCTTTTAGGGTGGGGTAATCCATCATTTGTTCCGGGGACAGCGCCCTCGCAGCTGCCTGTGCCTCTCCCGTCAGCTGGGGTAAGAGGCAGGTAGCCCACTGTGCCTGGTCCCACCCGGCCGAGATCGCCATAGCCTCGAACACCTCCAGGTAGGCTTCAGGGCGATCATCAGCCGTCATTTTGGTGGGTCTCTGCAACCTGGGATCTGGACCTGCGGGTCTAGCAGCCCCCTGCACCGCAGCAGTGAGGGTCTGACGTAACAGGTCCATCATCGCCGCAAATTGTGTGGCATCCATGTTGGCACCTCCTGTGGTTGCACTGCTTTTAATGGGCAATGCCAGTGAATCCCACTTCTGACACCACATGTGGAAGGGTGGGGGAAATCACTGACACCGGAGACAGAAAGTTTGGTTTCTAAACACCCCTTGGGTGCACTATTTATTTCTCGCCACCAGGTGGCACTGAGACACCGTTGTTACCAACGATGGTAAAGGTGTCTCAGTGCTCACCTATGGCGCACACGCCATTGCAATAAATCATAAGAAACAGAAGGCAAACGAAAACAAAAACAAATACTCAAAATCTACAAAATAAAGTACTGCACTCAGCAGCAAAACAACCCCCAACCGTCGCTAGCCGCACGGCCCGGGACTCCGTCCTACACTCCCACTGTTCCCTCGCTACGCTATATACTTTGGGGTTCTGCCCATTTATTTTCCCCGCTACACTTATTCTTTCTGTGCGCGGCGTCTTTGTTTTTCTTTTCAAGTCGCGCGCGGCTCTCTTCCAGCCCCGCTCTGTCCGTCCGTAGGGTCTCTGCTGGCCCATTCATTAAAATCTGGCAGACCTGAGGAAACAGTAGAGCATTATCTTATAGGGCCAACAATCACCCCAAGACCCGCCTCCCAGCCATTCAGAGAGAGGGAGAGTCCACACACACACACACTCCCACCTCCCCGTGTCACGGCCATGACTGACAGGCGGTTGTTGGACGACTGCTGCCCTCTTCCTGCAGCACTGTGAACACGCCAGCAGAGTCAACACAGGTCTCCCCCTGTTACAGGAAACGATACAAGATTTAAGTAAAATTTGGGAAAAAATACAAGATTTAAGTTAAATCTGGAAAAAATAGACTTTTTTTACACATGGCACCCCATAGTCCTGTAGCACTTTTTATTTGAGTATGTAATTTAATTATATAACAGGGCCAGATCTTAATCCTTTAATCTTTTTATTGATGTGAGTAAAAGCGTATTATTACTGCTCCCACCAGCAGTAATAATATAGATTAGACAAGTACTATAGACCTTGCGTTCTTTAGGAGTGATTTTAATTATTTAAACTGTGCCCCATCTAATATTACTACATACAGTAAAACTACAGTGACATGAGCAAAAGTCTTTTGAGTGCGGTACTAAAATCTGCTACTGTATCATCAAAGTAGACCACAGTCTCTCATCTTTCGGCACCGTTTTCTTCAATATTATCAGTGACATTAGGGGGAGATAGTGTTCCCCATCCCCCCATTCCTCTCCTATTCAGTTTCCTTCACGTCCCCATTATGCACCTATAAGCAGGAACTACTCACAATCAGCACATTCTATATGAACAGATTAAACAGGTTAATATCAGCTTTTTGTCCGCTTTTTTTTTATTTAGTTGTAATGGCCTGAGTGTTTTTAAGTGTTCAGTGGCTACCTCTAATCAAATTAAGAATGTATTTTCTCTTTGTACTCTTTGCGCTTCGTTCGCAGGCCAGAGACAGCAAAGAGTGTGTGAGAAATACACTGTTGAGGAGATCTGGGCCCAGTTGATAGGTAACTGAGAAACTACGAGAACCTATTTTAAATCATAACTTTAATCCTGGTCTTGTTTTGTTGTTTATTGTCTCGTCTATTTTAAATTACGTTTCTGTTTCTGTACTTGAGACGATACACTGAAGTAACGAAATGTGGACACACTCCTTGTTACCAAGGTTTAGGGTTAAAGTGGTCGAGGCTAAGAAAATACTGCCATAAATCTTACTGGTCACATATTTACATTCGCTGTTGGTCTAAAATATGAAGTTTTGAAAGAAACACGTGTTACAGCAAAGACGGATTTTAATTTCTAATGTTTGCTTGTCTTTTTTAAGTCTGTTATTGTTTAACTTCCTAGGTCATCTCAGTAGTGTCTTCTGGGTCAAAGCAGGTTACTTTCTGCAAAACATGTCAACAGGACAAGCAGGTGGTTGATTAGCGCCAGACAAGGCTTTCACACAGAGATATATGTAACCTGGTGCAGAATCAGATATACCTGTACAGTCAGTAGACATTTTATCATAAGGTTTGTGGAATTACTTTGTTTGCATTAAACACTGTAAAGGAATAGTGAATCTGGATAATATATTTTTAATAATATATTCATCACATTATCTCATTTTGTGTTCTTAATCATCATTTGTTACTGTTTCACAAGATTTATCCCACAGGTAAAATATGCTGGTGAATTTAATAAAAAATATCCTTGAGTGCAGAAAAAGTTGGAAACCCATAAAAAACACAAGCTGAATCTGGATCTTACCCTCTTTCTGTATTAACTTGGCAATATCATCAAAGCTACCAGCGAGTTATTAACCTGAAGCTTGGGTTCTGTAAACAGACGCCAAGAAGGGAGCAGAGCAAGAGACTGCTCTAATCTGCATGGAGAATTGCTTTTACAGTTTGCATTTTATAAAGGAATGTGAGGAGCTGTTTATTTGTGTAACATCTGTCTTCAATGACGCCTGTGTCGTTTGCTTAATGATAGAAATCCATGACTGGTGAGTATGAAGAAAAGTGCATTTGGGTTTGAAGTGCATTTTTCATCTTTCTACCCTGATAAAGAACATTAGACTGATTGGACTTTCAAATCATTTAGAATAAAAGCCTTGTGTGTCCCATTATTTATCACTATTACCATGACCAAGCCCAAATCACTTTTTTCAAAGATGCAGACCGCATCAACTCTGAAGACATGCATGGACGTACGGTGGGCCGCTGAATGGAAAGCAGTATGACACTAAATATTTTCATCACTGTTTAACACCCATCATAATAATTACATTATTATTGTTCTTGTTGTTAATAATAATAATACTATGAAGTATTATTATTATTATTATTATTATAAACTATATGTCAGTAATTTGTCATGACGCCAACGTCAAAACAATCACGTCCATTTAAAAAAAAAAAAAAACTTAATCTGGATATCTCTGAACTAGAAAGTAGCCTTACTGTTACAAAGAGTTTTAAATGCCTTTCGATAATGTGTCAACAAGACAAAAGCTAACACAGGATTGATAGATAGATAAGACAGATAGATGAACACATACATGGATATACACCTTTCCCATAACAGTCAAACATTGACAATGATGGTCTATTGTACCCCAAAGAATGGCTTTTTACAATAACACATTTTGGGAGTGAAAAAAGGAACACATATATTAATAAGAAACAGTTACCCTGCCTCCAGCTGTTCATCAGGCTTAGAAAATTGATACATTTGGGGGTACCGCTGCCCCTGTTTGCTCATTTGATTTTAATTGCTCATTAAAATCATATACTTATATTGGAAGAGGGATGCTGTGATGCTTAGGTATCAAGGGGTGTGATTAGGGGTTAAATGGGCAATGAATGTCCCATGTCTGGCACCACAAACCAGCACAGGCTTTACATTTTTACATGTCTGCTCCATACAAAAGCCTTTCACAACAGTTTAGGAAAACACTATTACCAGCTGTTGACCTACTGATTTTAAGCAGGAATTTGTAACGTTAATCTCATATTAGGATAGAATTATGCAAGGAAATATTTATAGAGCTGCAATAACACATGCATGTATTTTGAGGTTCAACCTGCAGAATATTTAAAGACCCCCCCAGCAAAGCTCCCCTTTAGCTGTTAATTGGTTCCTCTAGTGCAAGAGAGAGGCTGCCGTTTAAAAGCAAACACAGTAAAACAGAAGAAAGAAATAAAATGGGAGTAAGTCACAGGGGTTTCACCCTTATTAATGATTGCTAATCCATATGCCAGGAAGTACTTTCAGCCTTCATAAAACTGAGTGATTGTTGGACTCCTTTAAAAAACAAAAAGGGGAAAGAAAAAAAGAAGGGAAGTGATGAAAGGAAATCTTTTGTTGCAGAAATAAGTAAACCTGTTAGCAGGTCGAGCATGATGATGTCATGCGTGGAAATGTGCAGTATTTGGGGGTTTTTTTTTCACAAAGCAGGGAGATTCCATGCTCTTGATCAGATTCACTTTGTTTGTTTGTTTTATTTAGAGTCCCCAATTTGTACCCCTGATTTTCTCCTCAATTTAGAATGTGCAATTACATTTCCCCACCACAGCAATTCTCCCGAGTTCCCCTGACTGTACACCACGGGGCTGTACTTTTACCAGGTGAGCCACTCGGGGACCTTTTGTTTCATTCATCACACCTCTGTGGCCTCAATATATTTCACAGAATCATGTCTAACCTCCAAATGCATCTGGTTCACCAGAGTGTAACTTTAACATCCCCCTTGCATGACTCTGCCCACAGGGCAGAAAGAAATACAGGTACCACACATGCTCCACTGCATGTGGTATTTGTCCTTGTATGAAAACCAATTGAGAATGTACATGTTTTTATGAAAGGACTCATCCTGAGTGGACATTTTTAAAATATATATTTATACAGAAAAAAATCTAATAAAAAAACAAATATCAAAACACACAAAATAATTTAGAATAAGCAATATATTGTGATTAATGCGGTTCAATAATTGTGTAAAAGTGCTTGTTTGCATCTCATTGGTCAGTTTCCCTAGTTACAGCAGTTTGTGAATGCTTAAAATAATAATTTACATTCCTGGCCATTAACAAGTTAGCTCCTCTCTGCTCCTTACAGATTATTGAGATGAATTTGGATGGCAAAACAGCAGCAGGTTCTGCAGTGCTAATAAACGCACACTAAAAGCACGATAAATAGCTCCCCTCACTAGCTCACCTGATTTGTTTTTCTGGTGAGTTCAATAGTTGAAGTAAAAATAGTCACTTTATCAAATAAATTATTTCTTTGTGTCTGGTGCTGGCTGTACCATTTCATTACACTTTGCGTTTGTGCACTATATTTTAAAACTGCTTGGAATTTTTTAAAACAATTTATGAATTACCTCAAATGTCATTTATAGGGGTCCCCGAGTGGCTCATCTGGTAAAGGCAGAGACGCATGGTGTGCTGGGTGAGTCAAACAGTCAGGGGAGTGCAGGTTCACGTCCTGGCTCTGTGAAGTCACCGGTCTTCACTGGGGATTCTGAAGAGAACATCACTTTGGCTCTGGCGCGCCCACAGGTTAGGGAGGCAAAACTGGAAGGAACTTTCTCCTCATCGCACTACAGCGAACCTTACTGGCCAGGCACCTAGCGAGCTCAGGAGGACACCTGGAGTGCTGGTCGAGGTGAAAGGATCTAAGTGAAACAGTACCAGACTGAGAATCAGGCAAGCAAACCACACACTTTCTTTAAAACAGATATCATGTTTTAAAATTGAAATCCATGTTTGCTGTAACATGTGTTTCTTTCAAATCTGCACTTTTAAGACCTATATAGGGAATGGTTTGGGACGATAGGTAAGATTCATGTAATTATCTTATCAGCTACAATCACATTACAGCACAAATGTCAAAGTGTTATATTTAATCTAGCCTGGGACCATACTTATAGACGATACTGCAAATCAGATCTAAACTACTTCTTTATTCAAGCAAGTTCAAGTCTTTACTATTACCTTGGGATTTAAAAAATACGGTTTTGTTCTCAAAACAGTTTCAGTGATCAGACATTATCCATTGGAATCCAGCGATCTGAACTTGCAAGGTCTTGGATTACCCACGCTCATTAGTCACAGGCAGATATTTTCTTAAAGGGATGCGTAAACATTAAGGTTTTCCTAGTCCAGGGGTGAGAACCCCAGCTACAACCCAGCCACACCCCACAGCACAGGGCAGGAGTGAAAGACACTTCCCTCCTTTAATTACTTTTCTTTCCTGATGTTGCAGAGTCTGCCCACATATTTCCAATTTCTCTCATATCTGTATCTGTGAGAAGAATGAATCCTTAGATTTATTCTTCCCAATTTATACAAGAAACTATATATATACAAGTACTAAATAAAAAAAATACATATTCAATTGATTTGTTTAAATAATGATCCACCGTCTAACATGTTATATTTCACAGTCACAAGGAATATTGCGTAATCTGAAGGATTGATGGCTACAGTAAATATCAGCTGGTAGGAGGCTCAAAGTGTGTTTGTTGAGATGAGATGTTACTATAGATTCTGGGAATTTTTTAGGGACCATCTGGGTTTTCCTCATAGTTGTCTCCAGACTGGCGCGTTGCAGAAAACAAATTGTTGGTGGTAAAGATCAATGTTATATGTTGACTATTAACAATGTAATAGGTTATCAATATATGTGTAAAGGATAAGAATTTGACAGTTTCTGAAACTGACAAAATACAGTCATAAACGCCACAGTTCAGACTGCAATGGATGTTCCAAATAATGTCTTGACTGGGTCAGTTTGCTCTTTGTCACATTGGCTCAGGACTTTTCTCAATTTTTTCCCTCAAGAACAAAGTTCATTTTTTGAATAATTAAGTTAAAAGAAAAAGGAAAATAACCTTGTTACTGATCCCTCCAGAAGACTCGAGTCCTGGGGAATGTGGCGGACGACACAAAGACATGAAACCAGCTTGAACTGTAGGGGTATCCAGTGTATACATGGTTAATAATTCAATAATACTACTTTTATTATTATTATTATTATTATTATTATTATTATTATTATTATTATTATTATTATTATTATTATTATTATTATTATTATTAATAATAATAATAATAATAATAATAATAATAATAATCATTCTTCAATTCAAATTGTGTTTTAAATTCCAGAAGACCAACAGGCAACCTCTTTTCCCTCTGTCAAACCAAATCCCCTGCCGATTCTAAACAGGGATTGCTGTTAAATTACTGAATCCTGGAGACACAGCCCAGCAAAGACCAATGAAGCCCTTTCTCTGGTTCTTCAGCCAAGATTGGCAACTTAGCATGACCAAGATTGCAACCAGTGAGCTCTCTCAATCACATGACTCGCCCTGAATCCCATGTGTGTTTCTGAGTCACTGGGGATCGCAAACGCAAGGTTCTAGTATACACTGGCAAGCCTAGAGTACAGTATGAAAAAACGTGTGCATCGGCACTCACCAGAATTCTTACTGGATACTGGATCCAAATCATGTTAAGGGGGGAAAAGTGCTGTTTTCAGAAAACTAATAATTAGATTTTTTTTCTGAAAAACTGCACTTTTCAGAAATCTGAACTTATGAAAACATGCAGTGATGGCTGCCTGGATCTCTTCCAGAAGATGATGAAATACTGCAGTCAACCTGAGGTGAGACTGACTGGAGAACTCCACTGGGAGTGGATATAATAGGAGGCCGATTGCCATTCCAATCCCATTTTCATTATGAGTTGATCAGTTGATATTTAGGTAGTGTAAAGTACAAGAAACACAAAGTATAACAGGAGTGGGCTGGTCAGGATTCCTACAGATACATAATACTGCCTGTGAGTGATAGGCCCACAATGTGACAAGCTGCCTTAGTATCAACTAACACTGAAAGACGCCAACTCACTGATACAGCTTATCCCATACAAATGACCTTAATCTCCATGCCTGGTTTCATGGCAACAAATACAAATAATTTCTTTAGTCATATTGAAAACATTTTTTATCACCAAAACAATATTGTTTTAAACACTGCATAGGATTTTGCTTCAAGCAAAGGAATACTGTACTACAATTCTGTCTCAGTACGCAAAATGCTTACCCCAAGCATTAACCTTTTTCATGGTCAATGAACAATAGACCCCCTCATTGTGCCACTGTAATAACTGCAGTTATACACTGCTATATTCAAATGTTTGTTTAAGCATTAAAACCCATTAAGTATAATACAAACGTTTTTTTTTTATTATTATTATCTGTTTACTACAAACTGAAAAGTAAAAAAATAAATACCCACCAGGGTCTGTCTCTACAATACTTTACAATTACAAAACACATAAATACACCTACTCAGATAAAAAAAACCTCTCCATAGTAACACGCACCAATCAGATGGCACACACTGGTAAGATTGATACTCGGCCTAGAGAAGTTCTATTGTTTTTCTGATCCCTGTGTCACTTTTGAGCTGCTTGGGTCCCGAGCATCGGATTTTTCTGCTTATCGCTGCCCTGCAACTGCTTCCAACTACAACAGCCTCTAGTGAATGTAAACAAACTAACCAAGCCTGGTCACCAGGGTCTGCTTTCTTCCTGAGAGAGGTTTTTTTTTTTTGATAAAGTAGTTAGCTAAACGCTAAACTATGGAGCTGCATTAAGTAGTAAACAGACTCTGAGCGTGATTGTGGGACGCTGCAGCTTGAACATAAGTAATGTATTAGCCCTTAAAACCTAAAAATGCATTTTTCATGTGAATTCTGGTTGCCCATTTCAAGAAATCAGACACGTTTTACAAAGACACAATAGCTTTGGTCATGGAAAGGGGAACCCATGATTAATCTCCTCTTTCTAAGTGTTCTTGTCAAACGCTTACTTCACCCTACACTTTCTTCATTACTCAAAAACATCTGGCAGCCAGGTTTTTTTTCTTTTTCTTTTCTTTTACAAGTTGCCTAATTTTTATCCCAGTAAACAGAAAGGTATGGCATGAACCAGCCAGCTGCCCGGAATGACATCACGCCTCAGATAGCAAGCCGGCTAATAAAATATTCCATGGCTCACCGCTAAACCTTCCAGTGGCTTGGATTAAATATAAGAAAATAAAGTAATGAATAATTCAAGACACATCCATGCCCTATTACTTATCAAAGTGGGTTCCTGAGTGAATGTATTGTATTTGGACTCTGAATTGGGGAGAAAATCAGGGTTAAAATAATCAGGCAATTTATAATAAAGAAAATATTAAAAAAAACTACAAAGCAAAAAGTGCCTTATCCATGGCTTGCATACAGCTCCAGACCATAATGTCAAAGAAGGGGTTTGCTAAACTAATGCAGGTCCTTATTGTAAGACTTCTTCAGCTGTACAGTTATCCCTCGGCTGTGTTCCGTTCCCCTTTGGGTAGCCGCCATCGGCCATGTTTGATTGTTCGCTATGCATCCCTTCTTAGCTGAGTAACTACGGCATTCCGTCATTAAACAGCAACAAACTTCATATAGAGACAGGCACCTGCCGGACACAGCGTGATTGATAGTTTTGAAGAGTCACTTTGATTGGTGTTGCAGCTCTTTTTTTTCTTTTCCATCCAACAAAAATTGTATATGTATTTTCAATTTCAAAGAGCAACGAAAACATCTAATACATGTAAAGAATACATTTTGTGATATTCTAAACGTTCGAAATATGCTTATATGCATGCATAAACTGGGCAGGAGTAGTGGTTAGGGCTCTGGACTCTTGACCGGAGGGTCGTGGGTTCAATCCCTGGTAGGAGACAGTGCTGCTGTACCCTTGAGCAAGGTACTTTACCTAGATTGCTCCAGTAAAAACCCAACTGTATAAGTGGGTAATTGTATGCAAAAAAGAATGTGATATCTTGTAACATTTGTAAGTCGCCCTGGATAAGGGCATCTGTAGATAATAATAATAATAAACTGTAAAAACCCATGTATTCTGTATTTGTTTTGTACAGTGTTTTATTCTGTCATTATGTTAGTGTGATAGTGACCAAGCTTGTTATACAGACATACAGTATGCATGTCAGATAGAATGTAATGGAATTAGGAGGACATGCTATGAATGATTACTATGTTTCTTTCTACTTATAGATCTGTGTTGTGGACCGACATAATGCAATAAACAAATATAGAAAGTAGTTAATTACATTGTTTTTCTTTAATACATTCCCATATTTTAAAGCCTTTTCTTTGGGTTCTATTTCTTAAATAAATCTATTTGCCAACATATGGCTCCTCCAGAAACGGTGCCCAACCTGTTGGGTTTAACATGTGGTGACCATGACCATGAAATGGCCGTTTGTAGAAGTCTCTTCTGGTCCGCTGCCATACTGTAAACTGTAAGGCATACTTTTGTACAGTTTAAGCTATATGTGGGTTTATGTATTATCTTTCACTACAACATTAATCTATATCTAAATAATAATGGATAATTGAATACCACCCTCTAGCAAATATTAAAGCATAAAAGCCATTCATACAGTACAACATACTTGCCAGATTAAATACACCTACAGACGCAATAACATTAATGATAATACTAAATACCAACGATGAGGGCACAAGTCAAAACAATTTCCACTTGTGCTGGTTTTGAAGCTATAGATGAATAACCGACAGCATGGCAAGATTCACTCAACTCAAGAAGAAACCAAAGCCAGTAATACATTACAAATACAAAGCATAATCTGTACTGCTTTTGTAAGGGCTTGGGTGTATTGTGGGTTCAAAAGGCTTTTATACAGCAATACAGGCAGTCCACATATCAGGCTCTAAAGAAGATCCCTATTCATTGTCCTTGTTATTTCTGAGAGATTTGCCTTTGATCTAATAAGGGAAAAAAGACAAGTACATTTTAGAAATTATTTTTAGTGGCAAAAGCTATTAACAGGACGTGGCTTGCCCCAGATTCACCGTCGATTCATCAATGGACTGACATTGCAAATGAGGTTGACATCATGGAAATGTTGTCCTTTGCCCCAAGATTACAAAAACCTGTAGTATCCAAACAAATTGGGACCAGGTAGTGGAATTTAACTGTTTAAACTGTCCCTTTCCCAATCAATAAAAAGATACAGTAATTCAACCCCTTCACCTTTAATGATGCACGATACTATACTGCACTGTGCTGTAAATCCCACAGGTTGAGAGCTGAATAGCTCATTTTGTATGGGGGAGCTCCTTATTTTTTTCTGTAAAATGCTGTCTAATAAACAGGCTTCCTAACTTAATAGGCACCTTTGCAAGTTTGCTTTCTGCCAAAAAATACATGATCCTCGATTGAATTGTACATATCATCTAAGAAGATATTTAGGCCAAAATGTGTTCTGACTGACCCTCTCATAATACAGACAACAAGGTACTGTAGCACTTTTTACTTTATTTCTTGCATATAATATCCTACTTTTCTAAACTAGATTACCGTCTGTGTCGCCTAATCGGGATACTGATAATCAGGATTGCTGCTGAAATGGGATACAACTCTGGGAGACGGTTCTTCCCAATGCTAATTTCATTCTTTTCATTAAGAATAAAAAAAATGTGTGACTAAGGTCGTCTCAACTGCCTCTCGTTTAATTGGGACAGCCGCTTATTCGGGATATTTTTACTTCTCCCGAGGCGTCCCGATAAAGCAGCGCCGACTGCATACATAAGCAAGGTGTCTAAAATAATTTCTCTAGCTTTTTTAAGTCTTGTTTTTTTTATTATACCTTACAAAGTGTAAATAATAGGTGATGTATTCGGCGGATCAATCAATCAATAGATTTTTATTGTCTGAGTAATGTAATGAGGAAGAAACAGTTTGTGATATTGGTCCATTTTGTGTGCTATACAGTAAGTAAGTAAGTGTGCTATGCAGTGGCAAAGAGGGGTAGCTGCTTGTTTAACTCCCATAGGCCTCAGTTGGCTGTGTGCTACTCCCCCTACACAGGGAGGTCCCACACCTGCAACACTAGTCTCATTAAACTAAATCTCCATAGACTGTCATTGAGCTGCTTGTGAACAGTATCAAGCTTTACAGCAGGGCAACATTAAAAAGCTTGTGCTGCTCTAATATGTACTGTTCCTGTGTCGATTGTCAAGAAGAATAAGGTGAATTCATGCTCCACTTGACCCTTTTTAAATAGCTTGGTGTAGATGATGATCCCAACTTCAAACACATGCAAAAGATTTTTATGAGCAATATTCCATTTACTGCCAGCGAAGAATTACTGGGTGGGGCATTTGTTCTTTATTTTATCCTGGTTACTGGTTACTTGCAATGTATTTAGTCATCTATACCAATTATGTGTTGAAGGTTAGTGTATACAAGTAGACATAAAAGAAAAAGAAACATGGGGTGAAACTCTTAAGAACTGTAGAAATTCTTTCCACAGATTAAAAGTGTTTGTTCCTGTCTTTCTGACAACCTGTCTGGGGGCTTATTGTAAATCCTTTCCCTTTGTTTTTTGTTGCCATTTTCTAAAGCTTTTTGGACATTCTGACAGGTCTGTATAACCCTGTTCTTTACCCAGCCCACTGGAGCACTTAACACAAGGAGATCTGTCCCATTCAGAAGCCTTGCCGCAGTGCTGAAATGTGTACATGTAATTGTTAATTGTATTTCCACAAAGTCTGTTAAGCTGACCTCTGTATAATATGTCCACTGTTATTTCAGATCTTGTTAGTGTCAATACTGTACATGTATTGGCTTATTGGGATGGAAGCCTGTTTAATCTCTCATTAACCTCATCATCTATTTTTTTATGCTTAGCGTTTTCAAAAAGACAGCATTGACGTTATGATCAATTTGAATGTGGTACTTCATGATTAGGATTTTTGAGCATACAGTTTTGAAATGATTAAAAAAAAAACAATCTGCACAAACAAAAGGAACACAATTGAAATTAAATGGTGTTATTTTAAACAAACATAAACAAACAGCTTGACCATTTTAAACATGTCTGGTAAAAGACATTGCAACACAGAGCAGTCAAAACGGTAAAGACTACTGGACTGTGAAATACTGGGAAATTCAAAATATTTATTCAGCTAGACACTAGTGCCTTATTCTGTAAGATTTCACAGAATTAAAGAGAACATAATTGCAACCAAGAAGGGGAAAGGACTTTGGGCCCCATTTTCCTCTTCCATGGATTAAGCTGCGTTTCTTTGCAGTTAGCAGGCGGTTCTTCATTTCACTTCTTTTTTCCATGTTCCATTTTCCACTTGTACTTAAGTTACCCATAAAAAAGATGATCTAATTAGGCAATTACTGACCTTAATATCACAATTACTGGAAGCACTAACCAAGGATCGGTTCTGGAACAACAGTGACATTCATTCATTGGGCTCCATATGCATCAAATTCCTGCAACACTGTAACCTCTAGTTCACATTTCACCACAGATAGAATTAAGTTCTACCCCATTATTATCATATAATAATGGGTAACATTACATACCATAGGCTATACCGACATTGTCAAAGAAGCTGAAATCTAAAGCAGACAGAGTACCTGCATCCGAAAAATAGGTTTGAACTCCCAGCTAACCTAATATTAACTCATACCTCGCAGTTTCAGATTGTATCTGAAACTGCGAGGTATGTAAACATGCCGTTCAGCACATATACGGCTCTACAACAGGAATCAAGCCTTTTGCAATCTGAGGTGAAGAAACGATCAATTGAAAGATTTCAACATGTACAGTAATCTGGGCATGCAGAGTTCGTTCAAATCAACAGCCCACAAATTAGAACACTGTATTATGAAAACTCCAAAACCCAACGGATCTGCTAGTCAGACTCTGAACTTTGGTGTGCCCGTGGCTGTATATTTGATGTAATGCAGTATAAATGGAGGATATAAACCAGTACGATTGTGTATTAATGCTAATGTTGTGTTGTTGACTGTAGCCACACTAATAAATACTCATCCTCCAACACATCCAAAACACCACGTCCATCGTGGCTGAGGGGTTTCGGTAGCTTCGTTCACTATAAACTCTGTTACAGAGGGCACTAATTGACATTACAGAGCACAGGATGATGTGGATTCACTAATCACAGTACATCAGCAGCACTCCTCGGGGGGAATGGGGGTGTCTCTCTGAGGGTCTGGTGAGAGAAGAGAGACATTTAGAGAGCTAAGTGATGACTCTGTTACTCAAGATGGTGATCTGTACCTATTTCTCATGGGCAAAGGGAACTACATCCTCTTGGATTAATAGAGCATGTGGCCAGACACTAATTGACAATCAATTTATCAATTTGCATCTGGCCACATTCGTCGTGTTTTTTTCAGGGATGGGTTTTTGGCCAAATACAACATATTTATACCATCCACATTTTATTTTTACACCTTAACATCCTATTATGTGCATTTTGTTTAGTTTTACTAGAAGGGACATTTCTGAAAAGCCTCCTAAAAGCCAAATCTCTGAAGTGAAGTGGCTTTTGAAATGACCAGGGGTGCATTAAATCTGTCAGTATCAGTGAGTTAGACAATGGACAATCCCCATAAAAATTACAGTTACAGAGGGGACAAAAATGACAGAGATTACAGCTGCACATCTCACCTCAGAAATCCTTCTTTTCAGAAGCAGATCCAGTGGTTGAAAGTGGAATATTTTTTTCTGTGTTCTAAGAAGAAATAATAGGGAATACTAGATACACACATAGCAGGATATTAAACAAGTGATACATTAAATATCATGAGAATATAGATGATACTGTATAAAGCATCCCTTAAATATGCAGTTAAGAAGTGTAGTTACAGGAAGATCACCAATCCATACACATGCCAATGGGATCCTGATAGTATATATTAACCTATTAAAACACTAGTCAAAATGTACAATCAAATAAAACCCGATCTCAGTTGTGCTAAAGTACTATAACAAACTTTGTAACATTCGATGACCAATGTCAGTTTTGTGTGCTGAACAGTTTAAGCTGCCCTTTTTTATTAGTTCATAAACAGGCTAAAACCATAAATGTAGTGTCTCTTAAAATAAAGTGTGACCCAACGATTTACATAAAAATGGTAAAGGATTGCCGGAAAGCTGTTAAGCTAATGAACGGTAAGAAATGTTTTTTCAAATTCTTGGTTTTTAACCATTTTAGTACAGAAACTCTCGCCATACTACACTTCTACTGT
The DNA here is from genome assembly GCF_902713425.1 of Acipenser ruthenus. Lineage (NCBI taxonomy): Eukaryota > Metazoa > Chordata > Actinopteri > Acipenseriformes > Acipenseridae > Acipenser > Acipenser ruthenus. The sequence continues at coordinate 23,305,822 of NC_081204.1, forward strand.
CATTAGTGTGTGGGATCACTACTGGCAACCAGCACAGCATTTTTTTGGCCTGTCAGTAAGATGTTTAAATTGTTCTTGAAGGATACAGAACATAAGAAAAGTTAGGAACTAGAGGAGGCCAGTCAGCCTATCAGTACTCTTTCAGTTCCTAGTCATTGCTTGATACCAGAGCTTTGTCAAGGCAGTTCTTAAGAGAACACAATGACTCAGCAACATTCTTGTTAACCCATTCCATACACTCAGCACTCTGTAAAACAATAGTGCCTCCTACCCTGTGTTCTAAGGTCTCCACTCAATTCCCAACGTTGTCTTCTAATCCCAGCCTCAGTGCTTGTCTCCTGTCGACCCTCCTCACTGATGCATTCTTTTGGTGTGGAATTTCACAGTGATATCTGTTCTACAGTCATCACATTTGACTGCAGTCAGCCTTCAAACTAACTTAATCAGTGACGTGAGGCCATTGACATGCCTGTTATTGTTAGACACGCATACCCTGTGTATATCACACATGACTGAGTCGCCATATTGTTCGCAGTAAGTTTATTCTATAATCCTTTATTTGAATTGGACACTATGGAGCATTCTTACCACCTTCATAAAGGTTTCTTAATGCTGTACGACAAGGACACGCACTTGCCTCTCAATGCCAAGCCATTACAGTGGCGCCCTAATGGAAAGTACTGATCTTTGTGGTTGAAAAAGGTAATTTAATTTCCTGTTGTTTGCATTCTAAGCTGTAGCATGTGTGCTGTCTTGTGTGACATGTAATTCTCGGAAGTCTCTCCAAGATTGCGAGTGGGCGAGGTTATAACCTCTGACATTGAAATTCTGTGCGCCTCGGTGGACGCACGCTGGTGTTTGCTCTCAAGCATGAGCTTTGATTAGGCTGGGGGAGAATGTAATGGAACTAGTGGCTGATGAGTTAACAATATTGGACACCTATGTGCCTCTACAGAGCTTGCTCTTTAGTTGAATGGTAAGATGTTCATCTTTGAACTGTGAAGTTCCCAGTTAGCTTCCAGCCCCTGCCTTTCCGATGTTATGGGCTGAGATGCCAATTCATTACAGTGCATAAGCTGTCATAATCACTTTGAAAACCAGCGTGCATATAATTATTCATAACACTTTGTAACTAAACGTACTGTATCTTTAAAATAACATTTCAAGTGCACGTCTGTGCGTTGAGATCTATGATACCATTTTTTAACATTATAGTTAGGAATGTTTCCTGTTATGTGGGTTTTCAAAGTGGTTACGAAGGATTATTCACAGTTTAATCCCTTTATTAAAGTTGGTAAGCATGGGAAAACTGAAAAATGAGGTGCAAATTTACCATGGTAAACTTTTATTAGGGTAGTGTTATATAGCCTTTTTGAAGGAGTTACAAAGTTTCCAATTCAAATAAAGTCTTGACGTTTATTGGCTCATATCGGGAGGAGTGCTCTTACCTGTCTAAAAAAGATTTGGACTTGTAACTCTAGTCTAACTGCAGAGGAATTACATTACAGCAGAGACACAGTTCTGAAGAGGAGGTGTTTGAGGAGGCCAGGTCTAGAAGCCAACTGTATCTCCAAGCTGATAGTATGTAAAGACTCTGCTTCAGTCAGTTGCCATGACAACGATTGTAAATGTAAACTGCTTGGCTGGATAAACCGCCTCCAAATATGAAAACAAAATAAAGCCACTTGGGAGAAAAAAGAGGTGTTCTAAGTTGAAGTCTATTGGAAAATCTAAAAATAAAGTAAATCATTAAAAACAAACATGACTTACATCACCCCTGCTTGAACTTTCCACAGCAATTAGCTTATGTGTCTCAATTCATCTTGCCCAGACAGACTATGGTTTTAAGTCAATCCGAGATGTTTGTTTAAAAAAAAAAAAAAAAAAAAATTGGACATTGTAGCACCATCTGCTGGTGTTAAACTTTTTGGAAACAAAGCCTTCCCCCTTTCCTTTCTATATTTCTGACTCTCATTAAAGAGGTTAATTGCCCTCTTTTCAGTTTAGATGATAGAAAGAGGTTGACTAATTTATGTCTGGTACATGCAATCCTTATGGAAAGACTCAGGGGCCTTCGTTATGTGTCCACATCTCTTTCACCTTCACTGGAGAATGGTTTTATAAAGCTCAGCATGTACTTTGATTATTTTACCTCTAACCAGCCAAAGAAGAGAAATGAGAGCAGTAAAGTGTTGAAAGCTGGACCAATTCCACCAAAACAAGCCTTGAGCGCGATGAGGTCCTGTATTGTTTTCATTATTTTGGCCCTTCACATTATTTCACATTCCCATCTGGGGTTCCCTTTTCAAACAGGCCGAGCCAGCACAAAGTAGGGAGTGGAAGAGCTGTACTGTTTTGTAGGAATACCTAAATGCAGGGACTCAACCAACTTCAACTTGATAACAGTTAAGAAGGTGAGTTATTCAGCATGCATGTCATCAGCCTGGATGTCTATGAGTAGGAGGATTGTTTTAAAGATACGGTGACTCAAAAGGGATTCAACAACAGAGTTTGTGGTGTTTGGGGGTGGGACATTTATTGCCCTTGATACTAAATATTGGTGTCCTTAAATAGATAACTGTCCCCTCATCAAAAATAGGCAAAAGATAAAAAACACTTTCCACAGGGCAGTGGCATTATAAATGTAACCTATAAAAGCAAATGTCAGTGAACCACTGGCCCCCAGCAAGTGTTGGCATGAGCTCACAGGGCAGCTGACCTCTAGGGGGTGCTGTAGGGTGGTGTGGTGACTCCTTAACCCATTGCAATACTCCCTGTGGATTCCCCAGTGAAGAGAACCAACTTCACACAGCCAGGACTCTTCCATGCGCTCCCCTAACTGCATGACTCACCATGGGATTGTTTCTTTAACAGGTAAGCCACTGTGGGAACACCCTCTGTAACTCATTTTAACACAACAGTCCAGTGCATTCCAAACCCCCAAAATCACCAGAATTAAGACAACCTGTAGTCATTTTTGAAAAATTGTTAGTTATGAAAGTTGTAAGAGTATAAAGGATACAAAGGGTTAAAGAAGCTTAGTGTACATCGACTTCAATGATGATGAAACTATGTGTTATAATAGCACCCAGCTGTTAGCACACACAGACAGATTACTGGATATTATGAACTGAACCTACGGCTCGCCATTCATTTTCCACTCAGCACTGCCCTCCTGTTGGGAGTCCATGTCTGGAGGCACATCCGCGGCACTGTGATCCTGCTTTTCTGCACCTGCAAGAGCGCTTCAAACAACACAATGAGGATGGCACAGAGACGAGAGCTCAAGCATCCAGCCAGCAGATGTGCATCCCAGGGATAGCAATAGGAATAGGAAAAGGAATAGCGATAGAAACGTTCACTCAAAATACGCTGCGGATGGTGACGAGTGGGTCATGAGCTGCCGTTTACATGATTTAATCCAGGTTAAATGGTGGAGGACATTTTAAAAGCCATAGTTATCTCCTGCTACCAAAATATTGTAGCTTTAATCTATGGTGAAAGCATCTCTTACAAACATTGAATATAAAACTTTACAATAGGTCACACCTGTTAGAATATACTAGATTTCTTAATTAAAGGCTGATAGACTGTTAACACAGGTCTTTGACTCTTGTTAATGCAATGGTGTGTATGTTATGAAGTCTAATAAATACTGGCATAGAACTGGGCAGTAAGTATAGATGTGCTTTGTATTTTAATCTCTCCCTTAATGCTCAAACTGTATAAAGCATTAGCACTGTACCACAACTGTCTCTAGTAATACTTTCCTGTGTGGTCTGGCAAAAAAAAACGAAACATTTAATAAGCTTTTAATTTAAAACACATATACAACCCTCAAACAAGAATGGAACATCTAAAGAAAGCCTGAAAGAATGTAATGTGTTTAACCTGGAATAAAGAATAATTAGGGGGAACATGATTGAAGTATTTAAAACCTTTAAATACTTAAATACTTTAAGCACAGAAACCAGGACCAGGAAATTAAGTGGAGATCATCTTAGGACAGAGGAAAGAGACACTTTTTCACACAGAGAGTGGGGAAGAGATAGAATGGGCTTCCTAGTCATGCTGTTGAGACAGAATCACTTGGATCCTTTAAGACCCAGATCAAACAGTTCTTAAATGTTCTTTTTTAGATTTAAATGTAGGACAGAGCTGCTCTTGTGAAGAACATTTCTGGGGAACTGCAGTCATCTTTCAGAGATTAGCAGACTAAAGATGGCACTACATGTAAACAAAACTATGTGGAGACTAAATTTACAAGCGCTCATAAATGTTTGAACTCAAGGTCTAGTACATTAAACTGAATTGTCATGTAACATCTGGCAACATCTGTGACCATATGCTTCATGTAATGAGTCCATACACTTTCACTTCAGAGAACATTATATATGCTTCGAGGTTGTGACATTCGTACGCTACACACACACACACACACACACACACACACACATATCATACAACCTGGTGTGTCTCATCAAAGGGTCACTGTCCCAAGAAATATTGAGAACTAAAGAAATTTCTTTTGAAATCTAAAAAGTTGAGGATTTATGTAAATAAGAGTCAGCCATGGGCACAACATTCCATTTCTAAATAATTCAAAATACAAACCAAAATGTTCAAGATGCTGCTAAACTGCAATGGCTTATGGACGATCTGCCCTGAATTTAAATAACCTACAGAACACATCTTCTGCAATGAGGATTTTTAAAAACATGGTGTGGGAGAATGGGTTATCACGGGTCTGAGAGTGGGTGGTGAGTGCAAAAAAAAAATAGAAAATGTCTTTGACACCAGCACTGTAGTTTAGCAGTTTTGACACACTTATTAAGGAGCTAAAAAAATTTTTTAAAAACACAAAAGAAAAAAGATACCCAGCTGGTTACCAAATCATACACCTCTTACCAGGATGTCTGGATACATTTACATAAACAACCAAACCACTCAGAGCATTCACAGGACTTGGGGAGAGGAGAGCACGGTGTTGCACTAGTGAGAGCTTCCCTTAATATACAGCTGGACTAGATCAATGAGGTAATCAAGCACTTGATAAGGCCTGGCCATTTTACTGCCAACTAAACCAGGCCTGTTGTCCAATCACTGCCTAATCAGCTCATTGATTGTTCCCATTCTAATCTTAGTGAAACTATGAACAATGTTGATACACAGCAAATTAACACTATATCTGCTGGATATGAAATATGAATACAAACAAAAACTATACACAGTCCAACATTGTATCATTTACACACAAGTCACATAGCGGTATTCTTTAGAGCAGGGTTTCCCAATCCTGGTCCTGAGGACCAACTGTGTCTTCTGATTTTCATTTCAACTGAGTTCTTAATTACTTAATTGAACCATCAACTGAACTCTTCATTAGCTTAATAAGACCTTTTTAATTGTTTTCAGCATTTAAACAGTTGGAGATTTCAAGTTAACTATACAATGTTATAAGTAACTTGAATTCAGCAACTTTTTAGGAGCTCAGAACAATTAAAAAGGTCTAATTAAGCACATTATTAGTTCAATTAAGTAACTGAGAACGGAGAATGAAAAGCAGAAGGCACAGTGGGTCCCCAGGACCAGGATTGGGAAACCTTGGATTAAAGGACGCCAAGAGATGATCTGTGCAGGGTAAGAGTGCCCTGTCACACATGGGTACATTTAATGTTGTAAAAGCATTTATAATCTTATTATATGGAATCACCATTGCAGAAACACACATTCTGTTTATTTGTACTGGGTTAAATGAAGAACAAATGTGTCACCTGGTGACTGGGAGGTGCCTTAACATGAATCATTCATTTATGCAAATGAATCCCCTGGCGTTATTTCTGTAATATATAAAAACTGTATCTCTGCATTTGAGGGCTGACAGTAGGCACTGGGTTGGCTGATGTTTCAGTTTTTTGTTATGTTCAAGAGGAACTGTCTTGAATGACAGGACTTGGAGAACATGTGCTGCAGATTTCCAGCCTTTCGTTAATGGATTAACAATAATCATTGAGGAGGATCACATAGCCCTTCAGAACAATGGATGCACACCTTTCAGACCGGGCACATTGAACCAGTTCATCTCAGGTAAACACTGACTGGCCAAAATAATGTTGAAGGTTGCTATGATTTGGCCCACTCTACCATTCTGCTTTCAAGACCGTTGTGCTTTTCCTTGGTGGTTTCCATTCCATTTTTCCAAAATATGAGAAAAGGCCCTGCTAAAGTTACAAAACGAATTCAGGTATGCAGTTTAAGGCTTTTTAAAGTTCAGTTAGGTTGTTTCCTTGTCCTTTGGGAACTTTTTTACCATTTGATATGTGCAATAAATTCACAGACACATGCTCAAAACATTTATTTTAACATTACTAATGAACGAGTGTTCAAAGTGTGAAATTATGGTATATGAATTATCGCCCATCGTTTCCAAGTGTTTGCTGAAATGCTGCCTGCCTGTAACCCAGCCCCCTGTATTCATTGCACTTCATTGGGAGCGAGTTCTTTTTTTGGAGCTGGATCACACACAGCTTGGGGGTCACCCCCTCCCTGATTAGGCGAGTGGTTACTCCCAGCAGGGGTATTGTTACCTGTTAAGTCTACTGTTGTCCACATAACTTATTGACTTGCTGAACAATGATTTAATTGATAATTGGGTAAAAGTGCGTTGCAAAGACATGCTTGTGCCGAGAAACTTCCCACATGACGCAAACCTTGTCTCCTGTGTATGTGGTTGAGTGTGGGTGGGTCATGTGAGTAGTCCATACCCAATGAGAAACTATCATCATCTACAGTTGCTAAGGAATACAAATACATAAATAAATACAATTAAGCATGTCTACTGGCGCCTGAATGTAATGTTGCTGGAGTTATATGAGGTACCCTGGCGCTAGAATCTAGTGCCATAGTGCCAAATCTGCACCCCTGGGGGTTCTGTAGAGGAACTCAATGTCTTTACACTCAAAAGGGTTGCATCTATTGTTCGACAATCCTGCTCAAAAAGACTGGGAATTAGAGCACAGCTGGAGAATCAGAGCCATGTAAATAGTTGTGAAGATAGGTAAAGAACTGGGCACCGCTCCAAAAAGCACTAAAATAGGGCTCCCAACATCTGTTTGAGGGTCGACTCTTAATCTCGCTCTCGCTCAAGTGTTTTCTAATTGTGTCAGATCATGGGCGTGCATACATTCTGCGCAGTCGATGCTAATCGTGAAACGACAGAATTAAATGAACTCTGACCTTCAAATCATCACTTCAGTATTCTATTGCAATAAATGGTGGATGAAGCAAATTAATAAACCAATTTGTGGATATTTACAGCAACACTGTTTAAATATTTTTTTTTTGGCTGCTGGCTTGCACTTAGAACTCCCAGCGTGTGTTCGTGTTGCATCCAGCGCTGTGCTAATGTATCTATTCTGTCAAACCTTAAAGTTCATTTTTCATTTTCCTGGTTCGCCCTCAGTTAAATCAAAGCATTTTTTGTCAGAAACTGAGCTAAAATCTACAGTCTCCCTGATCCCTTCTTTCATCTGGGTTTTGTATTTAATTCTGTATTACCAGGTGCTTTGGCTGCTTACCAGAAACTAGGAATTAACCCTTAACAGGTTTGATGTGAAATACTCTCCTAGCAGAGACAAAGACTAAAATCCTTCTGTTCAGCCTATGGGGACCAGAAATCCAGGACCAGGTTTTGAACAAGGCACAGGCCAAGGTGGTCAAGCAGCATGTGTCAGTAGAGGTTCATATTGAAGTGAAGGAAACCAACTGAAAATATATATATATATATATATATATATATATATATATATATATATATATATATATATATATATATACATTTTACACAATTGTGTGTTTTGGGAGGGGAGGATGCATCTAAAAGATTGAAAGCCAGACTCATTTTCCACAAGCAGTTAAGGAGCTTTTAACCATGCATACAGTAATGCATCACAAAAAAACTGTGATTTTAATGCAGTAACAGTGGGTCAGGGATACAAAAAAACATGAATATTTCTCTTCATTGGACAACAACCCTCCCTATTGGTCAGGTGTCCTGTGAGCTCAAGTTGATACCCATAGGCTTTCTGGACAACCCTTAGCTATCAAATTAAAGATTTAAAAAACTATGGTAAATGCCTAATATAGCTTTGGGAAAAGCATTGGAAAACTGTCAAATGACCAATTTACAAGGGGTCTTTAATCAATATACAATATGGCTGAACATAAACTATGGCAGGGGCCATAACTGAACTAACTGCTCATCTCATACAAAGATCAGTTAGAGGATGATATCATCTGTTTTTATTACACCTTCTTGAAGTAGAAAATGACCTGTTCTGGGAAATATTTGCAGAGTTGGTGTTATGTTATCGTACTCCATAACAAAGACATAACATGAAGTTTCTCTTCTTTCATGCAGGCGGTCCTCTCATTCAGGGTCAGATATATAGTCAGACGGTATTAAGGGTGCTGACAAATACATTTGAATGTAGGTAATGGTGTTTAATTTCACTCCGTGATTACCTTGGCTATACATTTTAAACATAGTGTTAATTTATTTATTTGCTTTGCATTAAACTGTGATGAATGAATCCATCTGCTCGGGAGAAACTATCAACATCAAGGAATACTGTCTAAAACTAACATTTTTTATACAAATTACTTTCATATGTTTTGGTGAAACAACAAGATGGATGTCAAGCAAGCCTCATACATTTGGGTAAAATGTCTGAATAATTTAATAAAAACATACATCTCTTAAAGAGCGCAACTTATTTATCTTTGATGGAAAAAAAAAATTGTTATCTTTGTAGAACGTATTTGACATTGGCTCGAAAATCTTGAATAGTTTTGTGTTTTCCCCTGTGGCGCGTCTTGTCTAGAAATTGATTTAAACATACTGTAGAACCCAGCAGCTGCCCCAAAAGAAAACAGTCAGTTTTCTTCTCATGGATGTATTTAGTTCAAATGAAATTCTACTATTAGTGTAAATAATCTTTTCCCCCGTCTAAACCAGAAATACTTTCCTTCTTTGCGACAAAAAAAAAAGTGTTTCAGATGTAGCATGGTTGAATTATTTTCATAGGTTTTGTTTTTCATAGGGTCTTTGTCTACACAATTCTTAACCCTTCACCAGGGGTGTCTAAAACAAAACAAAACTTTTAAGTTTGGGGCCAGGCTCCATGTGTTCAAACAGTAAGCCGCTACCGTCATTGATTTTGATGCTATACAGGTGACAGATCCCAGCTTGGCACAGTAAACTGGAGAGAACTTTCTGTAAAGTGTAGGCTTTCTCCCTGTTTGCACCCCATTACAAACTCTTTGATATTTTTTAATTGGCCAGAGTGGACAGCTAGAATTGATTGCAGAGTTGACTGACTGGGGTAGTATTTCCATGTGCAATAAAACAGATATTTTTGTAGTTTGCATGTGTTTGTGTCATTTTAAATGCAGGTGCACAGAGAAGTTTATAAAGAACATTCTCATCCAGTCTCTGCAATGTTGGTAAGTGCTTGCTGCTGAGTCCCAGCCCTGTTTTCTTCTGTGCATCTCTTGCCTCAGTCTTGATCCTGAAGTCTGAAGACAGAACTGTGTTGGACCACTTCACTATTAAAATACACATCTAAACTAGAACAAAAGCACCTCCTGTCAACCTGTGAACTACTGATACCCCTGTAGTCCCAGCAATCAAAAACTATAAATAGCATTGTTGAGGTCAAAAGATTTGAATCACCTAGAATTATAGGGTTGAGACATAAAAATAAAATGATATATATATATATATATATATATATATATATATATATATATATATATATATATATAAACATTTATCTTTTATTTAACATCAAATCAAAGAAACTACAAAATGATACCACAAAAGTCTACCAGAAGCCATAATAGTAGTACAGTATTTCACATTAGATTTCAAAACGTCACAATTTTCAATTTTTGTCAGTTTTTCGTTAACTATATGGAAAACTACAAAGCGGTATGTAATTCAGTATGTTAACGTAACATTATTCAGCAGGTTTCATTCCACTTTATGAAGCAAAATTAGTTAATTCTATAGGGTGGTGCAATACTTTTGGCCAATGCTGTAGAGCTTAGGGTAACAAGATACTAGAAAATGGACTCTTTGTAACCAAGGTTTTGGAAAACAGTCTCAAAAGAAACAAATATCATTTCATAGACAAAGGGCATCTTCCTTTAAATACAAAACAAAAATTGGAAAAGTAGCTTACAGTTTTGACTAAGTTTGATATGCCTTTGTTAAAAGTGACATTTTAACCCTAGCCCAAGGTTGTTCTAGGAAAGGTGTGGTATTAACATTACAAAAGTCCAACAAGTACATTTACAGGATGCTTTTGACAAATTGGCCGTGATTCAAACATTATTCCACCAGGTCCTTCCATCCCTACCTTTATCATCTGGTTGCTATTAATACATTTCCTTTGATGCAGCAAATCCCTTAAACCCCAGCACATATTATAACTAAAACTGGGATAGTAAAACTAAATAGAGGTCTAAAGGAAACATCGCCCACACTAGGCATGGAAAATAAACCAGCCTTCGCTGGAACAAGCAACTATCTTCTGACGCCCGTCACTCAAAAGGGGTTTAGCTTCACGCTATGTTAAGTTGAAAAAAGATTCCCAGAGCGTAATCACTTCCTTTGCTGTAGGTCATGTGGTCTGATTGCAGCTAGACCAGTGGAGTAAAATTGACCTACAGCACCAGGAAGCAATGGACACTTTTAACCTAAAGCACTGTATTTGAAATAGCTGCATGCCCCTGAATTGAAGTCTAATAACAACATAATAAAAGGGGTACCTGTGCCAGAAAATAGATTTGAAAGATGAGTTTATCAATCATTCTTTAACTGCTATGCAAACCAGAGAAACCAGGTGTGTTTTACTAACGCAGTGGTGATGTAACAATCCACACTTAAAAGCTGACATAATAAAGGTTAGTTTCACAGGAAACACCAACAGAGATAATATGTAACCCTACTATGTAAAAAATATTATTATTAAAACCGATGGAGCACAAGTTGTATTTTTATTTAATTTTACTATTATTTTAGCTGAATTTAGTGCTTATGAAGAGAGAGCGATAACACTGTCTAAAGGTGCTGACAGGAATCTCAAGAGATTTCCTTCCCAGCTCAGCCTCAGTCCTGACTTGAACACCCTGCCATTCACTCCCGGGTCTTTCTCAAGCATAATTGTGACTTGTGTGCTGGTTCAGTGGTGTTCACTGCTAAGCTGAGAACCCCAATGCAATTTTCCTTTTGCTATAAGCTCAATATGAACCCAGGCCTCCCAGGGGGATGAGTAGCAAGTGATGTATGTTTTGCTTCAACAAGGGTCTTTATACAGAAAGATGAAAATAACTAATCTGGAACTGTAGTATATTGTCATGTCAATACCCTGAGAAAAATGTCATCTCTGTAGAGTGCCACAGTCTTAAGCCCCTTTCACATTGGCACTCCGGGTCCGGACCTGGGTGCTGGCTACCCGGGTCACAATCCCACGTAGTCTTAAACCACGTACCTGGGTCCCAGCGACCCACCTCAGGATGTGGGTTGGCACGCTTTGACCCGGGTTGAGCAAGACAAAATGCTTGACGATCGTTCGTGAGCCGACGCAATTAAAAACAGCAACGCCTGCGTGAAGGTTTCACTCCTGCAAGGAACGTTTCTGTTTAGCCATATTTATGTTGCTTGAGACACAGCATGAGTCAGATTGCAGCAGGGATGTAGAAACATTTGCTCAAATCAACATTTGGGGCCAACGGTTCAATCCAGAGAAGCTTGGATGGAAGCGTCAGTAACAAGCTGCTTCTGGAGCATTGATACACACATTTTTTACTTGCGTCTGTCACCCAGATCAACCCTGCTTTATCAAAAGCAGTGTGAAATCGCGTATCCGACCCGCATGACACCAGGTCCTGCCAGGGTAGGTTCTGACCCGGGTAGATCATGCCATTGTGAAAGGGGCTTTAGTAACTGATGCTACCTGGTTGTAATCAAATCTGTACCTCCAACCTGAAACTGAATGAATAACCAATAACCAACAACTAGCCTGGCAACAACAAGCTAGCTATAAAAACAAGGGGATCTTCCACAACTGTATTGTGGGATTACAGAAATCCTACAAAACTGTCTTGTTATATTTTTTCCTCCAATGTGCTACATTTTTTAGCAACTGCGGGTAACCCAATAAAACGATTCCGACAGCTCTCTAATGCGGTTTGAAACTTGCTAGATACAAAAAAAGACAAAGAGGAGGAGGGAATGTAGTTAGCATAGCTGGCCACTGATTCTCAAAGGTGTCGAGTCGCTAAAGGCTTTTAGGAACTGAAAGTTCAACACCTGCTCTCAAAACCGGGCTAACGTGTTCCTGTTAGTGCTTTGCCAATGCGAGTTCTGACAGTTTATGTGTATTTTGACTACCCAAGTGCTAGCCGAGCTCTGAATCCTGTGCCGTATCCCCTTGACAGCCAGTTAACAATTTATCCTGTGGAAGCGTCCCATGCGCTGCACAAAAAAGCAGGGATGAGTAGAGTATTGAAAGATAATCCGATACACTTCAAACTGCAGGAACATCAGCAACACTGTACCTACACTTGTGTTATAATATTTAATACAAGTATTTGCAAGCAGACTCTACACGTTAACAACATTAATTTCACAATCGTAGAATTGTATATTTAGTAAATGGGAATTGCATTTTTGAAATATATCTAATTTTATTTGAATACACTATTACCCTTATACAGTGCCTTGCATAAGTATTCCACATTTTGTAGTGTTAAAACCTGGAATTAAAATGGATTTAATTGGGATTTTTACCATTTGATTTACACAACATACTTAACACTTTGAAGGTGCAAAATATTTTTTATTGTGACACAAAAGTTAATTAAACAAAAGAAAAGACATTTGTTAGTTGCATAAGTATTCACCCCGAGTCAATACTTGGTAGAAGCACCTTTGGCAGCAATTACAGCTGTGAGTCTTTTTGGGTAAGTCTCTACCAGCTTTGCAAATCTGGATCCTGCAATTTTTGCCCATTCTTCTTGGCAAAATTGCTCAAGCTCTGTCAAGTTGGATGGGGACCGTTGGTGAACAGCAATTTTCAAGTCTTGCCACAGATTCTCAATCGGATTGAGGTCTGGGCTTTGACTGGGCCATTCTAAGACATTCAGGTTCTTGTTTTTAAACCACTCCAGTGTAGCTTTGGCTGTGTGTTTAGGGCCATTGTCCTGCTGGAAGGTGAACCTCCGCCCCAGTCCCAGGTCTCTTGCAGACTGAAACAGGTTTTCCTCTAGAATTTCCCTGTATTTGGCTCCATCCATCTTGCCCTCAATCCTGACCAGTTTCCCAGTCCCTGCCGATGAAAAGCATCCCCATAACATGATGCTGCCACCACCATGCTTCCCCGTGGGGATGGTGTTCTCAGGGTGAAGAGCAGTGTTGGCTTTGCACCACACAGAGCGTTTTGCGCTAAAGCCAAAAAGTTCAGTTTTGGTCTCATCAGACCAGAGAACCTTTTTCCACATGTATACTGTGTCTCCCACATGCCTTTTGGCAAAATCCAAATGGGATTTGATATGGGTTTTTTTCAGCAATGGCTTTCTTCTCGCCACTCTTCCATAAAGCCCAGCTTTGTGGAGCGTCCGGGTTATAGTTGTCCCATGGACGGTTTCTCCAATCTCAGCTGTGGATCTCATGCAACTCCTTCAGAGTTACCATTGGCCTCTTGGTTGCTTCTCTGACTAATGCCCTCCTTACCTGGTCACTGAGTTTTGGTGGACGGCCTTCTCTAGGCAGAGTCGCGGTTGTGCCATATTTTTTCCATTTTTTAATAATGGATTTAACGGTGCTCCGGGGGATGTTCAAAGTTTGGGATATTTTTTTATAACCCAACCCTGACTGGTGCTTCTCCAGAACTTTATCCTGGACTTGTTTTGATAGCTCCTTGGTCTTCATGATGCTGTTTGTTTAGATATGCGCTCTAACAAACTCTGGGGCCTTCCAGAAACAGGTGTATTTAATCTGAGATCATGTGACATTTTATTTGCACACAGGTGGACTCCATTCAACTAATTATGTGACTTCTGAAGGCAATTGGTTGCACCAGAGCTTATTTAGGGGTGTCACAGCAAAGGGGGTGAATACTTATGCAATCAAGACTTTTCAGTTTTTTATTTGTAAATAATTTTGAAAAATATGTAGATTTTTTTCCCCACATTATGGACTATTTTGTGTAGATCAGTGACAAAAAATCCTAATTAAATCCATTTTAATTCCAGGTTGTAACACTACAAAATGTGGAAAAATCAAAGGGGGGTAAATACTTATGCAAGGCACTGTACATATTTGCCATAGTAAAAGCAAAGTGTGAGCACATGGTATATGGTGTACGGCAGGAAAGTGCTTTCAGGCATGTTATCCTAGTAAACAGAATTAAGAAATGAAGTCAATATATTCAGGTTTGCTTTATTTCTTTATTAAACTTCAATTTGCATTTAAAATGTTGCTTTTGAATAAAACATACCGATAGGGTGCAACAGTCAAACAGGCTCCTTTATTTTTGTGTTCCCTTTCCAAGTTCAAATAAAGGAAGGGGTCTTTTTGAGTAATACACCACAACACTGCTCTCATGAAAAATGAGTTATTAATTGATTTATTTTTATCAGACTCTAATTTAAAATACTTATATATGCCAAGCATAATTCATTTTCGGGAATTCGTTCTTGATTCACTCGGAACAAATCCTCTTTTTACTATGAATAAAAACTAAATAAAATTATTTGAAGGACACGTGTGCCGGAGTAATTGGGTACGGGTTTTGAAATGTTAACATTCTTTTTTCTGTCACGAGAAACAATGGTTCCCTTGCTGAGGACATACTACACCAATACACAAAGAAGGTGTGAGGCTGCCACTGAGACAGGTTCTGATTTGGGGGGGGGGGGGGGGGGGGGGGCTGGAACACCAAGGCAGGGAAAGAGGCTTTATACAGTCACAAACTCAGTATGATCCAAAAAGCTGTTCCCTTGTGTCTGCATTGCTGTGTTGATTACTTGCATTGACAATTCAATGATGGATAATCACTAAAACATACCTTAAATGGTGTAAAAAGATTGCAAAACTATAGAAAGAAAAACGTTTAAAATGCACTCATTTTTATTTAATATTGTTTTTTGACCAGCTCTATTGACCATTCGTTTTTTACAGCAGTTCAATTCAAGTAAATGGTACTCCTTGAGGAGCTAATCGCAAAAGGCATAATGTGGGAATAATTATGAGCTGCCTAACTGCTTTAACTAATGAGTTTAAAAGACTTTTAATAGACTGTTTACTAACAAAATGAGATATGTGTATATCTGTACTAGACAGTTTTCAAATAAATCAATTGCAATTTTAAACAGTTTTATGAAAGTCACGCTTTATTTAATGAATCAGACTTGAAAAAGTCTTAAATAACATGCAAGTTACTGTAACTGTAAAATTATTAAAATAATGTGGTACGGTTTGTTTTGGATGTATAGTAAAAAAAAAAAAAAAAAAGAATGTATTTTTATAACAATGTGCCATTTATTTAATTAATCAGTGTTTTCTCTGTATTTTGGTCAGATGTTCATTTTATTTTGAACCTTTTTTATATTTTAATTCTATAGAATTAAAATAGAAAAGGCTTAATTGAATTATTATGTAGTTTATTCCAAGACACCGAATGGCCATGCAGGTAATCCCCAGCTCTTGTCCTCCTTTTCAATTCAAGTACAAGATTTCAACGTTGCCTTCTAATCGGTTACAAATATTTATATATATATATTAATATATGATAATGTCTAAATATAGAATCTTCATAATAGAAATCCAGTTTTTGGAAGCGATTTCTCATTATGTTTGGTCTACTGAGCTTGGCAAGCAAATCTAATAAAATGTGAAACCATCTTCAGCACAAAAGAAATGAACAGAGTAGGGTGAAATCAGGTACATTTGTGGATCTTGATCAATTTTAATGAAGTATCCTTCATTTATAATAGCTATTCAACATTAATGAAGATATCTATTAGGTTAATAACTCTTACTTTAATCATGCTTCGTTGGGTTTAACCCTTAAAATAAAAACTGCTAAACACGTCTGAATAAAAATGCTCAGATACATACGGAACGAGATGAAAATTGCAATAGCAGTTGAAACATGGATTCACACATGCACCCCGACTACAAATCTGTTGACTGCTTATTAACATTATTCATTAGCAGACGCCTTTACCCAGGGCAACTTACAGTTGTATACAAAAAACACATATTAAAGAATTACAGTACAATTAAGAGCAAAATACAAAACACAATGACTTCAGTCCTAATAAGAGCAAATACAAAACACAGTATGATTTGATATCAGGGCAGTTCAAGAGCAGATAAGTGTTGGTAGTTACATCAGGATTAGATACGAGTGCAGGTGAAATACAAAATACTACAGATTGGGTTAAGTGCAGGATTAAATACAGTAAAATAGGGAGCAGATAAGTGCAAGTTAAAGTGCATTAAAGGCAGAGTGCTATATTCTCCAGAAGGTTAGAGTTGAGTTTTACAGGTGTTGTCTGAAGAGGTGTGTCTTGAGGAGGTGCCGGAAGGTGGTCAGGTACTGGGCAGACCTGACATCCGTAGGAAGGTCGTTCCACCACTGCGGGGCGAGGGTGGAGAAGGAGCGGGCTCTGGAGGCAGGGGAGCGTAGAGGAGGTACAGCCAGTCTTCTACTGCAGGCAGAGTGGAGAGGTCGAGTGGGGGTGTAGTTAGAGATGAGGGTCTGGAGGCAGCTGGGTGCAGTCTGGTCAATGCATCAGTAGTCGAGTACAAGAGTCTTGAACGGGATGCAAGCAGTGATCGAGCAGTGGAGTAGCGTGGGAGAAGCGAGGCAGAGAGAACACAGGGCGAGCAGCGGAGTTCTGGATGAGCTGGAGCAGACGGGTGGCGGACATGAACAAATGGTTAATTGTATGTCAAATAAATACTGTAATACTGGAATGCATAATTAACCATTACTGTTTCCTAGCCATAGTGCTTTAAGACAATATAATAATATTAACAGCCAGGCGAGCTGTTTACTGTTTCAGCAGAGGTGCATTTCTAAATTCACACTGTTAGTTCCCTAGATCATGCCAACCCCTACATGCATGCATAACTGCTTGAAAATCCCCCTGATATTATCCAACGAGTTATCACAGACTTTGTTTTTCTACAGGATGTGATAGTGTCTGTACAGAAGCTTAGGAATTGAAAAGCAATATTTTGATAATTTTGCAAACATAACTGTGTTATTTACCTGTCCCACGGTTTCAGGAAAGCACCATGACACGTTGTGATAGTTTAAAGGAAAGCATATGGGGGTGGGTACTATGAAAGATGCAGACCAATATGGAGGAGAGAACAGTTCTACTGAAAAAAGTACTTGGAGAGGCTCACCACCACCGTCTCTTGCTTTCTTGGCTGCTTCTTCAAATCTGTCTGCATTACTGAGACAAAAATAAGTTGGCTTCTTCTGATACTCAAACTGCAATGATTTATACATTTGACATCATCCTGAGGCTTGATGCAATTCATGTATGCGCAGCTCATCAAAGCAGTGATAATCTTACCAGAATAAATCACTGTCATCGTCATGTAGGAAAAAAATCAGCATGATAAATTGTAGCAAACAGTAAAGTATGTTTAAAACGAGGAGGGTCCTTTTGAAAAGATGGGATACAGAAATACAATCGCACTTTGCATTTTTTTTTTTTTTAATTGCTTATGAAGTTATGCAATGTAATAATATATCCCTTTTGTCATTTCATGCTGTTGTTTTTTGTACATGATTTATTGATTCAAGAAACTACTTTGTTTAAGTAAACCTTTCTTAAGTGAACAAAACCAGTGTATTCTCGATTTCTCACAGTAAAAAGTCTCACAGCTGGTGCTACAGTTGTGTAAATTAATCAGTATTGTTAACACTTACAAAGTGATGGATAAAGTCAGTATTTTCTTTAACAGCTAAACCTAAATTCTGAAAGCGCTCACTGCAGTCTTTAATGAATTCCCATTTTTTCAAAAGGAGGAAATTCCATGTAAATCATATTAAACCGAGAAGCAAACAGCTTTAATGCATATGAAAGGCCATCCATAGTAGTACAGAAGTTATTCGGTTCTAGTTTTTATTTTTTTAAATAGGAGTTTATTACAGACTAGAGTAAAAATAGCTTTGAAAATATAGCCCAAAATCAGCTTGCAGTTTAAATACTAGGACTCTCCAACAAAGAGTTTCAGCGTATCCGAAGGTCTAAAATGTCACACTTCTCTAGCTGACCGTCGTCACTTTTGTTCCTTGAATAGAGACGCCCGTAACCTGGGATCCTACTCGCATCATCTGTCCATCAGATCAGCTGGCCTGCTATCCCACTGGAACTGAAGCTCTCTTGTAACAGGGAGATGCATCTTTCATATATTACAGAACACATGCAATGGATGCCACAGCTAAAATCAGGGAATCAAAGTGTGTGCTACATATGGCAGGTGTATATTTCCATGTCAAGCCTCTGTATTCATCCACATTGTCTGTATCCATTTAAATGCATTTTGGGTATTTATTACAGAAATCAGGACCTAAAAGCGAAGGCACCCCACATTCTATAACTCAAGACAATACTTTAAGCGATTTAGAAAAAGGAAATCCAAACATGTGTTTAAATTAAGAGGGTCTGAGGATGATCTATCTAGACTAATGGGTAGGGGAGTACAGATTTATAATTAAATCAACATCTAGATGTTACTGGCACACTGATAATAACAATAGCATGACTACAACTACTACCTCTGCTGTTGCTTTAAGCCCTTATTCCAAGTAAAACTAAATAAAAAAAAATGACTACCTGAAACAGATTCAGCCCCAAAGTCCAAAACATTTGTGTTTGTTTCGTTCAAAAGTATTTTTAAATAGTCAAGAAAGCAGAGTGCTAACCAATTGTGTATTTTGGGTTCCCTGTCCAGCTTATTCATCCAATAAGTTAACAATTAAAAGAAAGCAACTCCGAGTGCTGCACATATATATACTGTGTATACTGGACTTCGATTTTTGAGGTATTGATTTCTTAATTGCATTTCATTGCCTGCATTTCCAAAGCACCCAAGTGATTGATTTATATATATATGAGAAAGTCTGGCCAGTGATTAGTTAAAACCTCATCATTGGAGCAAAAATAGATTGAAATAGCTGTATCCGCTATATTTAAACTATATATATTATATATTTAAACTATATTATATATATATATATATATTATACAGGTGTTTATATAATGCGTGTGTGTGTGAATTATGGCTGATAGGATCAAGTGACTAATACAGATGTTTATTTTTTACAGGTTTGTAATATTTAATTTATTATTATACAACATGCTTCACAAGTCAAGTTTATTCACACCCTAGCGCCCCCTAGTGTCACCGCAAGAACTCCCCAGTGAATTCCTAACCCCTGCCTCCTGGTGTATTTGTCCATCAAACACAGATCCACCCAGTCAGATCACGAACTTTTGTTTCTATCACATTGGAAAAACAATCCCCAACGTCTAACAAAACAGGAATAAGAATGATCAAACTAAATAACATCATAATTATCTCTTTGCCAAGCCCTGCTAAAACAATATTAAAAGATGAACTGACACTGCATGTTGTTTGCATTACTCTCTCAGGTGGTTCTTGTAAATGGGATCAACGGCGCCGCCTACTGGCCGCCCACTAAATAACCTCCCTAAACATCAAACATTTCCCCCAGGATCACAACAATGACAAAAGACAACGAAGAGTCTTTAAAAACGACGACAAATGCATTAATAATACCACTCTCAATTTATATTCAGTGTTTCTGTATTGGTCTTTTTGTAAATTCGCATCAGTATTGTTTTTTTTTTAATCCAACATCTGGATTTCAATCTACAGTAACACCACCGAGGGAAAAAATTAAGGGGAAACACCTGTTTCCAACGAGAGAGGGTGGTTGGGGCAGTTTTTATTAAACTTCGAACTCAACAAGTATCCCGTGGCTCGTAATATGTTGTAACCCTAATAGTAATAGTGTGAGAGTGACTGGTCGGTTCTGTTGGCATTCATCACGCAACCCGAGCGAGTGCATGCTGGCCTCCGGCCCGGATTAACATGTACGCTTGTGGCAATAATTTGTCAGGTAAACAAAACGAAGCCAGAAGGCTGTGCATGCAGTACTACTAGACTTCAGTTCCTACGATAACACAACTCAAACAAATGCCTGGGCGTTTTCAGTATGTATTTGCTTGACTTTTATATTCCGAACGCGGTTACTCTGTTTGTTTGTTGCAGAAATGATCTTTCTTAATATTGCAGTCCCGAGGCAAGCACATGGCAGAATGATTTCATCAGCAGTGAACAAATCTCTGCCAAAATGCGACATGGTCCATTGCTTGGGTGCAATCTGTAGCTTTGTCCTGCTTTTTAATAATAATAACAACAATTATACAAGAGGGAGTATACTTACATTTTTCAGCAAGCAATGGATGTGAGAAAAGGATGGATGCCAGCCAGGCGTGGCTTATTTAAATCTCCAATATGTCAATGCAAGGGGAGTATGTATATAAACGGCAGTATCCATCCGATAGCCAGACATTTTCAGTTATGAATAGCAACGAACGAAGGTTAGTGAAAAAGGGATTCTTACAAAGTATTCAATCACAACGAAGTCTGTTGTTCTTACGCTCCAGAGACGACTCGTGAAATTGTATTTTCTTTCATTGATTTGTTACTACTGTGTTGTGTTTGTTTGCACTCCAAAGCAAGCGTGATTCCTCTTCAAGCGAAGTTTTAATTTCACCTTTGCGATGGCGGAGGTAGGGGGCTTTCTCGGAGCGCACGATTTGGATTTACACGGATTTTCTGCCTTTGGGAATATTCCTCTGTCCGACTCTCCCGGTGTTTTGAATGAGAGGCTGGGACAGATTGAGGGGAAGTTGCAGAGGGGGTCTCCCACGGATTTCACCCACCTGAAAGGCATTTTGAGGCGAAGGCAGCTCTACTGTAGAACGGGTTTTCACCTTGAGATTTTTCCCAATGCTACCGTGCACGGAACCCGGCAGGACCACAGCAGATTTGGTAAGAACTTGAAGTTGACACAGAGAGCACCAACGTTTAAATCGGGATGATAAACTTTAAATAGCTCCCGAGCTGGAGGATACTTCTCACAGCTGCACACGCACTCTAATGCAGGGGTCTCCAGCCCTGGTCCTGGGGAACTACTGTGGCTGCTGGTTTTTGTTTAAACTAATCTCTTAGTAACTTAATTGAACCAGTTATTGGCTTAATTAGTCAAGATTAACAGGTGTTCCAGATCTTTAGCCACTGATGATGTAAAGACACCTATAAAACGTGCAGGATGGGGGCTCTCCAGGACCAGGGCTGGAGACCCCTGATCTAATGGGCTTCTAAAATCATGCATTACTGCATCGGTGTTGGATACACAGGCTGCACATTCTCTCTCTTTCTGTGCATAAACCAAGTATATAAAGTATATAAAACATTACATACTTTTAAAGTTATTGGTGTGCTTCTGCACACTTCAAATTAAAGAATTTGGACATGCAGCTGTTTGTTTCAAACTTGCAAGAACCCCCCCCCCCCCCCCCCCCAAAAAAAAAACAGAAAAAAAACTTTCTTTCATTTGAGTTATATTTCAGTGCTATATAAAAATAGTTAAAGCATCTGGTTCATTTTGTTTCCATATTAACAGTAATGTATTTTCTAATGTCCTTCTATGAGCCTCTTTTTTCTTATTCATATGCCTAGGCTGTAACAGGTGTCTTTGCTCTATTGCAAACACGCGACCAAAGAGCTGTCTCATTTTTTTTATGTTGTTCAGCAGGGCCGCCACGACCACATACCCTGTTAACTATTATAAACCATCCCGCCAGCAGTTATAATTAGAATTATAAACAAATGTGTTCATGCCACAAAAATGTGTGCATTCTCATTTTCAAAGACTGCTCTGGTAAGTTATTCTGCAGGTGCAAAAAAAGGGCAAAGAACTGTAAATAAAACCTTGACCGCTGAAAAGAAAGATCAGGAATATATATATATATATATATATATATATATATATATATATATATAATATCTTAATTCTAAACACGCTGCTTATAGGTCGGGTAAGGTCAATGTGACACTCCATATGTCGGTAGTTCATACGGGATGGTACCCCCGTTGTGCTGCAGTAAGTAATGCACAGCGTAGCTAACATATATGATCAATAGTAGCCACCAAATAGTTATTTTGTTATAGTGTAGTTCTCAAAGGAAACGGCAATTTTGTTTCAACCTAAACATATCCAGATACTACACTGTATGAATTGTATTACAATCAATATAGTTTTAAATGGAGTAATAATCAATAAAAACACATCATTATGCTGACCTGACAACTTGTGGCGCTTTTTACTGTGAAATCAGTTCGTACTAGCACTTAAACGTGTATATTTACACTTTAAATTTAATTTGTGTTTTTTTTTTTTACATTCATTAACATTTCGTTTTGTACATAACTTACCTTTATTGTGCTATATTGCAAAAGTAATATCCTGTAACAACCAAGGGGCAATGAAAGACACTACAGGCATATTTAATTAATACAGTGTTTTAAATTGAGGAGTTCCTTCACGTTTCTGCAATTTAGATTTTTTTTTTTTTTTTTTTAAACTGGCCTATTGATGTTACACATTTGACCAGCAATATGGGCCACCCCAAGCTGATTGTAAATATATTGTATTTTCAAGGAATTCTGGAGTTTATTAGCTTGGCTGTCGGTCTGGTCAGTATCCGAGGGGTTGATGCAGGACTTTACCTGGGGATGAATGAGAGGGGAGAGCTCTATGGGTCGGTAAGTTTGAAACTTATTACCTGAACCGTATTCGAAACGCTTCACAGCACAGGTTGTGTACACAGGTGCAGACAGTTAGTTTTATGACACAATCTGTATTTCCCCTAAGGAATTTGCATGAATTGCTTAATTAACAAAAGAATAGTGGGTGCTAAACCTGGAGTTGTGACTAAACAAATCCTGAGTGTGGTCTCTAATTGGTTTTTCTAGAGTGTGAAATTAGTGTTTGCATGTCAGGTACTGGCAGACAGTCATGGTCCTTGCAGCCACATTTTGGTATTGTAATTATTTGGCTAAAGGATATGAGGGAGCCGAGTGCAGCAAGATCATGTAAAACAAAAAAGGAGGTCAAACAGAATTTATTCATACGGTTTATTTGAAATGATCAGAACAGAAGCAGAGAGTAGTGCAAACCATTAAAAAAAACTGCAAATACATTTTCTTGCCTCTTGTTAGCATGACATCATCACTGGTCCCCCTTTTTATCTTAAGATCTTTTTTTATACTTCACTTAAATATTTGGTTCTTCCTGGTACTGAATCACTTCCTGTGTGCTAGGTCACCTTTTAAACAAGGAAACAAAATTTGGTTTTAAAACATTGGTCCACCCTCCTTTGATAAAGACAGCTCTATAATAAATAATCTTCCCTGAAACTTCTAAATAACAGGATTATAAATGTTTAGGGTGTCAGCATTAAGACCCACAGCTGTTTCAGTTATTAAAATAGACCCTTAAAGTTTCCATTGAGTTTTTAACCTTCCCATGGTATCGCTGTGTGCTAATGGAGCACCTGCCATCACCACAATGTTAGGCTGTAAGATCTGCTGTATTGGTCATAGTGACTGAAACAGGCTTGCAACAGGGTGATGCAGCTTTGCTAATAACAGAATACACATGAGGGATGCAGAGCACATGAGTCAGACATGTGCTGCAATATGAGGAAGGGATGTAAAGATCAATATTTGAAACTCTTGCCAGCTTTGGGTTTTTGCACCTGGAATTGACTGAACCTTGGAGACAGAAAACCCTGAGATCCCTTGTGGCAGGTTACACAGAGCCAGGAACATCCATTATCTTTATCACTGTTGCTTTATTATTTTGTACTTTCTAAAAATATAGCGGAACCATAATTAGGGCTCAATTTAGAATGCAGTAAAATAAAGTGTTTAATTTTCCATATTAACCCTACCCCTGCTATTCGCATTGTTTTCCATATTAACTCTACCCCTGCTATTCGTATTGTTTTCCATATTAACCCTGCCTCTGCTGTTCTTATTGTTTTCTTTAAACAACAGTACATATTTGATGGTAATATGCCCAAGATTAGTTGACAGACCCCCAACAACTGATACAAAATGAAGAGACTGAGCTTTGTGCCCTATATTTGTAAATGCCAGTTTTGGCTGCCACTAAAAACGTCTTCTGAAATGAAAAAAGGAGACATTATCTTCACACTGCCTAAAACAATAATCAACTTGTGTTGAAAACATGATTCAGTCTTTTGACAGGCACGATCAAGATGCAATTTTTCTACATAACATTAACACGCTGCAATACTACTGCAGACTCATGTTGTTAGATATCCCCTTGTCTCCGCACGTGGTCTACAGACTACTATGAGCATTTTTAACATGGGTAGTGTAAAAATAAAAAAATGTAATTCCCATTAACCAAGGATTATGTTTCCTAACCAGATTATTCCTCTTTGGGCTTAGTGTTCCCTGTCGCATAAACCACAATGCAGGGATTTTTCCCATGCTGCTTGTGTTACACAGTGCCTGAACTGCAACATCACACCTGCTGAACCAGCCAGGGATTGAGAGAGAGAGAGAGAGAGAGAGAGAGAGAGAGAGAGAGAGAGAGAGAGAGAGAGAGAGAGAGAGAGAGAGAGAGAGAGAGAGAGAGAGAGAGAGAGACTTTTAGAGTGAGCAGTCACAGAAAATATGAGCTCCTGAAAATTTAAAAATTTATGTTTCTTTGTGAAATAAAATGCCAATTTAATAACATAAACATATGTATAGTAGTACTTAAAGAGTAGTATTTAACGTAATATGAAAAAATAAGAAAAAACATTTTGATTAAATATTATAAAAACACCAAAAGAAGATCAAGACCAAAAGAAAAAAGAACACAGAGGAAAGGGAAGGAAGGAAAGAAGAGAGAATTAAAGGAAGAGAAGAAAAATTAAAAGAAAAGGAAAGAAAGGGAAAAAGAAAGAGAAAGAAAAGAAAGAAAGGAAGAATGAAATAAGAGGAAAATAAAGGAAGGAAGAAAATCACAGAGCAAAGGGAAGGAAGGAAAGAAGAGAGAATTAAAGGAAGAGAAGAAAAATATTTAAGAGAAAAGGAAAGAAAAGGATAAAGAAAGAGAAAGAAAGAAAAGATAGAAGTAAATAAAAGAGGAAAATAAAGGAAGAAAATTACAGAGGTAGAGGTAAGCGTTTTACACTACCATCATTTTATTTTATAATTTTATAGTAATAAATACAAAAAATAATACAAAAATTAAAAGTTCAGCAGTAGTTTGCTTTTAAAAAAAAAATAAAATAAAAAAGTTCAGTTTACTTTCAAAAAAGCAGCCGTTGGCAGTGACAGTTGGAAATTGCAACAAAGTGTAGCAGATTCTCCCGGTTGCCATGGAGACGAGTCAGAGTGCAGAGAGCAGGGAGTTCCAGTGCCCGGCTGAACTGCGCAGCGCACAGGCCAGGAAGCATCATAAACTGAGCGTGCTGAGAGAGAACCCGGAGTGTCTGTACACAGACTACTCTGGGACAGGAGACAAGAAGATGAGAAGCAACCTCATCTTCTACACTCAACACCTCAATGCCTGGCACACTGCTGTGTGTAAGACGTACAGCAACGTCACAAAAAGAGGGATCTGCCAAGGTAGACAGATCCTCTTAAGAGAAGACTCTGACCCGGACAGCACAGTCCTGAGTATTAATGTCTACCACAGCGGAACTGTGTTGATCCAGGGCAGTGAGGCTAGCCTGACCTCCTTTGAAAAAAAATATAAACAACTAAAAGAGGCAGCAGAGATTGAAAAAACAAACACTACAGCCAACGACCCCGAGAACACCGACCCTGAAGACCCTGAAGATCCTACCTCAGACAGCACAACACCCGACACCAACCTGCCCACCCCCACGACCCCCAGCGACACCCAGCACATGCGGGAGTGCCTGGCCCTGCTGGAGCTGGAGTTTGTGGAGTTCAGAGAACTTACACTGGCCAGGCTCAAGGAAACCAGCATCACCCAGCAGCTCAGAGATGAGGTGAGCCAGCTCAAGAGAGAGAACAGGGTGGCCATCACCGAGCTGACCAGCGAGATGAAGGACCTGCAGCAGGAGAACGCGAACCTAAGGACCCAGCTGACCAGCGTCAAGGAGGAGATGCAGCGCAGAGAGAAAACCACCAACAAGGAGCTGCAGGGATTGAGGGAGCAGCTCCACAGATACACAGCCCCCCCCAACCCTGCTCCCCGTGCTACCACCCCCGCTACACTCCCACCCCTGCTCCCCCCCCGCTCCCCCCCTATTCCCACCCCCGCTGCCCCCCGCACTCCCACACCGGTCCCATCCCCACCCCCGCTCCCCCCCCGCTCCCCCCCTATTCCCACCCCCGCTGCCCCCCGCACTCCCACACCGGTCCCATCCCCACCCCCGCTCCCCCCCCGGTCTCCCTCCCACCCCGCTCCCATCCCCACCCCCGCTTCCCCCCCGCTCCCCCTCCCACCCCGCTCCCCCCCCCACCCCGCTCCCACCCCCATCCCCACCCACACCCACAGCATGCTGGCCAAAAAGAAGACAAACGCAGAAGTGGTCCTCCTCATTGACAGCAACGGGAAATACCTGGACATGAGGAGACTGTTTCCCAGCCGGCGTGTCAACAACATCCGCTGCACAAACACGGAGCGAGCCCTGCAGCTGCTGAACCGGGACACATTGGGGAGCCCGAGCTGCATCGTCATCCACACCGGCACCAACGACCTGGGCTCCCTGCGCCACGACACTGCCAAGGCCGTGAGAAGGGTGGCTGAGAGAGCCACGCAGGAGTTCCCCGACTCCAGAGTGGTCATCTCCACGCTGCTGCCCCGAGCCGACACCCACCCACACACCATCAACGCTGTGAACGCAGAGATCACCAGAGGCTGCGCTGCGCTGCCTAACGTGCACCTGGCACACCACCCCACAGTGGGGCCCTGGCACCTCTACGACAAGGTGCACCTCAACCAGGAGGGGGTCAAAGTCTTTGCCAAGACCCTGAAGGATGCAGCCATGGGCCGTAGCCCAGCCAGCCCCCCTCGCAGCAGTGCCAGCAGAGGCCAGCGTAGCATGCAGCCCCCCCGCACTGCAGCGCACACATCCCGCCCCCGCAGCACCGTACAGCCGCCCGCCATCCGGCCCCCCACTCGTCCCACTACCGCCAGGCTCAGCGACCACCAGCAGCAACTCAGCTATGCTGCAACTCTGTCCCGGCCCACCCCCCCAGCCCCCACCGAACTGGGAGAGATCAAACAGCTCCTCAGCATCCTCTGCTCCAGGCTGCTGAACTGAGACCTGCAACACTCGGGTAGGAAAAAAAAAAAAAAAAAAAAAAAAAAAAAAAAAAAAAAAAAAAAAAAATATTCTACATGTAAATAACTACAAATAAATAAATAAAGTATAAATAAATAAATAATTATTAATACTACTAAAATAATTACTATACTTGTACTTTACTGTTTAAAGGGAACTTAAAAGGTTGTGTTATTGTTAGACATTTTATTTCATTAAGAATAATATTGGTTGGATTACATGAGTTCATTTACTGTTAGCTGTTGGAACATTCAGGGCCTGTATTCCTCTGCTTTTGGGCTGAAGAGCACAGATCCTGAATTTATTAAAAATACAAAAGATGTCGATGTGATAGTTCTGTTGGAGACATGGTGCCGTGCAGACGCGCTCACACACTGCCCCTCAGGCTACAGGGAGGCGATAGTGCCCTCTATTAAACTGAGCACAGTCCGGCGCGGCAGGGACTCAGGGGGGATTATAGTGTGGTACAGAGAGGAGCTGGCCAGCTACATCAGCCCAGTCAAACAGGGCCAAACACACACATGGCTCAAAATTAACAAGGGAATAGCCCAATGTCAAAATGACATATACCTGTGTGCAGCATACACCCCCCCTTCTGAATCCCCCTATTACAACGAAGAGTATTTTAACACCCTCCACACAGAGATCGGCCATTTCCAGGCCCAGGGGAATGTGCTGCTCTGTGGGGATTTCAATGCCAGGACAGGCTCAGAGCCTGACTGTATTAACACCCAGGGAAACAGCCATGTATTTGGACAGACCCCTCTGTACCTCACACCCACCACAATCCAGAGAAACAACCCTGACCGTGCCGTGAACAAAAATGGGAGAGAATTAGTGCATCTCTGTCAAGCCCTAGGTCTGTACATCGTTAATGGCAGGATCAGAGGGGACTCTTTAGGGAGGTTCACGTATTGCTCAGCTCTTGGGACTAGTGTAGTCGACTATGCCATCACTGACATGGACCCCTCCTTTCTAAGTGCATTCACTGTCAGGCAACAAACCCCTCTATCGGACCACAATCAAATCACTGTGTTCCTGAAAAGAGGAAGTCAGGCAAGCAACACACAAACACAGCCCAGTAAGCTGTACAATCTGAATCAACCATACAGATGGGCTCCAAACAGCACTGAGGAATATATCAAAGCAATCAGTTCCACTGAAATAACTAACACCATTAACACTTTCCTCAACACTCTGTACCAACCTAATATGACAGGACTAAATCTGTCTGTTAATGACCTCAATCAGATATTTGAAAAAGCAGCCATAATGGCAAATATTAAAAAGACCAAAAAGAAGATCAATCGGAAACAAAAACACACACAGTCATGGTTTGATGATGAATGTAAATCAATACGAACAAATCTAAGAAAATTATCTAATCAAAAACACCATCAACCACAAGACACAGACTTACGTCTGAGGTACTGTGAGACTCTAAAACACTACAAACACACCCTCAAACAGAAAAAACAAAAACACACAAACAAAACCCTCACAGACATTGAAAAATCTGTTGACCAAAATCAGTTCTGGGAAATGTGGAACAATTTAAACCCAACAAAACAACAAGAATTGACGATACAAAATGGAACAGTTTGGAAAAATTATTTTGAAAACCTTTATAAAGATATTCAACAAAAAGATCTAACAGATAAACAAAATGAAACTAGAGAAAAACTGAAATTACTTGAACAATCAATTAAAGATAACCAAAACACAATTGATGTTCCAATCACCCTACAGGAATTAACTAAGAAGCTGCAGGCACTGAAAACCAGGAAAGCCTGTGGCCCTGACAGCATCAGCACTGAGATGCTCAAACACAGCAGCCCTAAATTACAGGAGGCAATGCTTAAATTGTTCAACATGGTACTAAGTACTGGTTACTTCCCTGACATCTGGAACCAAGGGCTTATATCCCCAATTCACAAGAGTGGAGACAAATTCGACCCCAACAACTACCGGGGCATCTGTGTGAGCAGTAATCTGGGGAAGGTGTTCTGCAGTATCATCAACGCCCGGATACTGGCCTTCCTTACCGAACACAATGTCCTGAGTAAGAGTCAAATTGGATTCCTACCAAATCACCGCACAACAGATCATATTTACACCCTACACACCCTAATAAACAAACACGTACACCAAAAAAATAAAGGCAAAATTTTCGCCTGCTTCATTGACTTTAAAAAAGCATTTGATTCTATTTGGCATGAAGGTTTATATTACAGAATTCTTCAAAGTGGTGTAGGGGGTAAAATCTATGATATAATAAAATCAATGTACACAGAAAACAAATGTGCAGTCAAAATTGGCAACAAAAGAACTGATTTCTTCACTCAGGGGCGGGGGGTGAGGCAGGGCTGCAGTCTGAGTCCAACACTGTTCAATATTTATATTAACGAGTTGGCTACGATGTTGGAGCAGTCTGCAGACCCCGGCCTTACTCTACACAACACCGAAGTCAAGTTCCTGCTCTATGCAGATGACCTGGTCCTGCTGTCGCCCACAGAGCAGGGGCTGCAGCGGAGCCTGGCACTGCTGGAGCAGTACTGTCAGACCTGGGCCCTGGCAGTAAACTTTAAAAAGACCAAAATAATGATTTTTCAAAAAAAGGCCAGAACTCAGGGAAACAGATACCATTTCACCCTAAACAACACTACACTAGAACACACCTCAGACTACACGTACCTGGGCCTGACTATCAGTGCGTCAGGGAGCTTTAACCTAGCAGTGAATGCACTAAAGGAAAAAGCCAGAAGAGCTTTCTATGCCATCAGAAGAAGATTCTATAAAATCAATATTCCTATCAAAATATGGCTAAAATTAATTGACAGTGTCATCCAGCCCATTGCGCTGTATGGAAGTGAGGTATGGGGTCCACTCAGTCAACAAGACTACACTAAATGGGACAAACACCCAATCGAAACCCTGCATGCTGAACTCTACAAAAACATCCTACAGGTGCAAAGAAAAACACCAAATCATGCATGCAGGGCAGAATTAGGCCGTTACCCAACACTCATAAATATAAAGAAAAGAGCACTAAAGTTTTGGATGCACCTAAAGAAAAGTGAATCAGACTCCCTCCAGTATGAGGCCATGCAAACCCAAGAGCTCAGCCCTGAAAAGAGTCCTCTAAGCCAGCTGGCCCTGAAGCTCACTGCACTGAACCCAACTAATAATACTAAAACAAACCAGCTTCAGGGCAGCACTGCTTACCAGCCCCCAATCAGAGTCAACCAAATTATAAAACTAACCAAAAACTGCTATCTGAAACATTGGGACACAGAAACAAAATCTCAAAATAAACTGGATTGTTATCGGGCCCTAAAAAGAGATTACACTCTGGCAGAGTATCTCTCTACTGTCAGAGATACAAAGCAGAGGCAGATCCTGACCAAGTACAGGCTCAGTGACCACAGCCTGGCCATTGAAAAAGGCCGTCACCGGCAGACCTGGCTTCCTAAAGAAGAAAGGCTCTGTGGTCACTGTGAGACAGGAGAGGTTGAGACAGAGATGCACTTCCTTCTTCAATGTAAGAAATACTCGGAAAATAGACAAACTTATTTTAAAAAATTTGCAAATTCCCTCCCAAACTTCCCAAACATGACCAACCCTGAAAAAGTCCCAATCCTCCTGGGAGAGGAGAGAAGCACAGCCCAACTAGCAGCCCAGTATGTGTCTGCATGTCACAGATTGAGGGACACACAATGAGAGCTCTGCACAGAGACACACACACACTTATGTATATACAGTATGTATGTTGTTGTGTATGTAGGCATGTATGTATTATGTAAATGCTTATTGTCCTGATACATGTTTATTGTTAGTAGTGATATGTGTTTTTTTTTTTTTTTTGGTTTTGTTTTTTTTTTTTTACTGTACTTTATAAATCAGTTTGTTTATATATATGTATTCATGATGCATTGTATATATACATGTCTGTATTGTATAATTGCTTTGGCAACACCTGCTATTGTAAGTCATGCCAATAAAGCACCATTGAATTGAATTGAATTGAATTGAAATTGAGAGAGAGAGAGAGAGAGAGAGAGAGAGAGAGAGAGAGAGAGAGAGAGAGAGAGAGAGAGAGAGAGAGAGAGAGAGAGAGAGAGAGAGAGAGAGAGAGAGAGAGAGAGAGAGAGAGAGAGAGAGAGAGAGAGAGAGAGAGAGAAAAAGAACAAAGCATTGAGAGTCCTCAGGGTTTCTTTTTATAAGTGGTGGTGACGGGAGGCTGTTGTGAAGAGTACCCAGTACAGACTAGCTGGCACGAATAGGAAAGAAAGATGGAAAGGTTAACATGGTGATTGATTTCATTTGAATTGAAAGCAGCCCATAATTACCTTGTGATGAATTTTGTTCCAGAAAAAGGTGCTGGATTGGCAGTGCTGGAGACTTTCAATGGGTGCAGGCAGTAGCAGTGTGAACCACCTTTTCTCTTAGGGGTTTAAGAAGAAGTGCCTCAAACCTGCCTGTACTGGAGGGACCACCCTTTGAGGGTGAGGGAGCAGTTCAGTCTCCATGCCTCAGCTCTGTCCTGTACCGGAGAGACCACCCTTCGAGGGTGAGGGAGCAGTTCAATCTCCATGCCTCAGGTCTGTCCTGTACTGGAGGGACCACCCTTTGATGGTGAGGGAGCAGTTCAGTCTCCATGCCTCAGGTCTGTCCTGTACCGGAGGGACCACCCTTTGAGGGTGAGGGAGCAGTTCAATCTCCATGCCTCAGGTCTGTCCTGTACCAGAGGGACCACCCTTTGAGGGTGAGGGTGCAGTTCAGTCTCCATGCCTCAGGTCTGTCCTGTACTGGAGGGACCACCCTTTCTCTTTATGCATCATGTTTATCTTGTGTAAGGTCCACCTAAATTGTGTCCTGAGAAGTTAGAATTAAGTGATTATTTGTTTCCCCAAACCTAAGTATCAAATAAAGCATATACTGAGCAAAATGGAAGGTATTTTATTAAGATGTAAAGCTAGTCTCAGCACCAACGCATTGTTAAAATTACGGTCATAATACAGTAGAAAATACAACACACTAGAAGGATATCTACCTCATAACATCCCCCTCTTTGTAGCATCAGCTAAATCTATATAGTAACGTGAACATGGTCTCAGTAATGCTAGTTTATGAATGTTCTGCATCTATGAGGCAGCAAAATGCACACTGGCTACAAAGAGACTGCAACACAGGTGTTTCCCAGTACAGTAATATTTCACATTCTGTGCACATACTCTGAACAAGTGAACTATATGTTAACATGTCTTGTTTGGCCATAACTCAGAATCAATAGCAGTGCAGCGTATACTATTCCAGAATTGATCTGCTCATAAATAAAATGCACATGAGAAGGTCATTTGGTAATAGCAATAGTATTTCAGCTTGTGAGTGACACTGAGTGAACACCCTTGAGTCTTTTGATTCCCATTTTGATATTGCACTAAAACTAAAAGCTGTCTCTTACCAAATACTGTGCTGGTCTTTTCAACATGAGCTACGAAAGCAACAAGACGTGCATGGGCTTTGCAAGATGTGACATGCGATCTGCCTGAGTGATTGCTTGACCACCTGGTCTTTATGTTGGAGCTGCAGGGGCTGCCTAACTGTTCCTCCCAGGCTAGCACACAAGCTCTTTCCTTAACTGCACCACAGCGCTTAAGCCACTAATAACTCTGGCCCCTTTTTGTCTTGCAGAAGAAGCTAACGGCTGAATGCGTGTTCCGGGAGCAGTTTGAAGAGAACTGGTACAACACCTACGCGTCCACTCTGTTTAAGCATTCTGACACGGGGAAATACTACTATGTGGCCTTGAATAAAGACGGATCACCGAGAGAAGGATACCGGACTAAAAAACATCAAAAATTTACCCATTTTTTACCAAGGCCTGTGGACCCTGATAAAATACCAGTGGCATATCGAGACCTGTTCCACTACAGGTGACATGTGACATGCCCAGCGATGCATATAGGGGGGTTTCCAGAATTCCCGAATTCCCAGTACTAGATGTTAGAAGACAAGCACTTAAATTCACCACTACCGTTTCATATTTAATAGTTGATGTAGATCTGTGTTGGAGCTCCTCTCAAATTCTTATAAAGGAAAAGTCTAAACTGTTACCCACACTGAGAACCTCCAGTAATGATATCACAATGTGGACAAAATGCTGCTGCAAATAAGCTTAAAGCTATAATATATTTAAAGAAAAAAAAATGTTTTAATAAATTGGATAATGAACTGAGGAAGACGCGTGATGTTCCAGCTCTAGGGAACATTATTAAAAAGATGGTGTACATATGGATGGAACTATTTATAAAATGTACATTATATTTATTTTATATGTATTATATATAAAAGTATATTTATTTATTGCAAAGAATTTATTTTGTAATGAACTATAGATTCTAATGAAATAAGATCTTAAAGAAAAACAAACAGATGAATAATAAGACAATAAAATGGTCCTGTAATATCAGGTGCTCGGGTGTTTTTAATTGGTGTTTTAATGTTTGTGTTGAACAACAGGGTTTGCATTCACACTCAAATAAGATTTGCAAAATCTTACAAGTCAAATTAATAAGGCTGCATCAGTTCAAGCTGAACAAAAAAATTTGTGTATATATATATATTATACACACATATATAAAACACATTAGCAATCACCTGCCACACAACTGTCAATCGGCTGACGGGTCATTCAACATGAAAGTGAGTCTGAGAGATGTTTAAATTGTTCTGATTCATTGATTAATGATTCCTGCCTCCAATTCCTGTACAGAAGTTGGAGGAGTCAGCTTTTTTTCAGAGTGTAATTCAGGGAGCATTTATATAGTATACAAAAGCATATCTCACATACCAAGTGATAACAGACCTACAATTGTGTTGGAAATTGTCAATAGCACATATATATGCATGCACACACACACACACACACACACACAAGTCATCCAATTTCTTCCTGATCTGAGGACCTGGGTAACCCATTTCAAGTAAGTTTCCAATTCCGTTGCTTGGTAACGAGTTACACAGAGGTCTGATTACCTCAAGCCATATACCATTCTGGATACACAGTGACTATGATGTTTACAATTTGCAGTTAACCTAATAATAAAAAAAATAATAATTCAATAAAGTATGTCCTTGAAGTGTGCAGTGCGTATGGGTGTGGTAATGGGGAGAGACTGTAGATGCAGAAATGGGTTTGCTCAGTTCCCTAGTGGCAAATGCAAGATGTCCTATAACACTTTTGACCTGCTAAGTCATAACAGACGTGATTACTGGTCTGCTGTTTATCCTACGACTATCAAGGAGGCCTGTGCAGGGTTCCCAGTGTTCACAAACACAGAAAACACTCAACTGTTTGCCAAGATGGTCCGTTTGAAAAGATAGAACTCGCAACGCAATGATCATTACAATACAGCTACCGCCAAAAGATTTGCATCACCTAGAACTCTAGGTTTGAGACATAATACAAATGAAAAAAAACTACACAAACATCATATAACCAAAGAAACTACAGAATGATATCGCAAAAAAACATGCCTGAAGATTATTAATAGGGCATTGGATCACCATGGGCAACCAGGAAGACAAGTTGTTCTGAGGGGGTATGTGGCCATTTCACAATGATAACCACTTGATCAGGGATGTTGCCAGAAAGCATCAGCAGCAAAGTCCAGAGTGGCCCTTTGTCTCACTGATTTCAAGACTGCTCCTTTTGGAAAGTATATCTGCACCTGGATACAGAATGTCCTGCCAGCCCTACTGTCCTGCCTCTGTCAGATCTGCAGTCTTCACCCTGCTCCGATATATGGAATGCAAGATGGAACTTAATAAATGACAAATGTTTCTACTAGAAGTCTTTTTCAATGTCTTCAAAAAGATTGAAAAAGACTTTGTCATTGAATTTATTAACATTCTTTTAGTTTGTAAATTGAGCATTATGAAGTGTTTAATAGTTATGGACGAGAACCCTTCTCTAGATGTAGCGATCCTCCCTGTATGTTTACATTCTTCAGAGACTGGACCCCACACTGTTTTAAAGCTGGAATGCACAACTCTCTCGACTGGCTGAGCCGCTCTCCACCAGCATCGAGGTGCCAAACTGAGCTCCAACATCAAAATAGTTTATTAATAAGTATAGGCTCCTAGCTGTTGTACTGTATTACCCTTTAAATAAAAACAACAAAACAGAGTGCAGATAGCCTTGGCTCTGGCAGGAACTTGCTCTGTGCACTCTGTGAACCTGGCTGGGATTGTAATACTGCGGGACTCGCGGGGTTTGATCTACAGCCTGGCTGGGATTGTGATGCTGCGGGACTCGTGGGGTTTGATCTACAGCCTGGCTGGGATTGTGATGCTGCGGGACTCGTGGGGTTTGATCTACAGCCTGGCTGGGATTGTGATGCTGCGGGACTCGTGGGGTTTGATCTACAGCCTGGCTGGGATTGTGATGCTGCGGGACTCGTGGGGTTTGATCTACAGCCTGGGTGGGATTGTGATGCTGTGGGACTCGCGGGGTTTGATCTACAGCCTGGCTGGGATTGTGATGCTGCGGGACTCGCGGGGTTTGATCTACAGCCTGGCTGGGATTGTGATGCTGCGGGACTCGCGGGGTTTGATCTACAGCCTGGCTGGGATTGAGATGCTGCGGGTTTCGTGGGGTTTGATCTACAGCCTGGCTGGGATTGAGATGCTGCGGGACTCGTGGGGTTTGATCT
The DNA here is from genome assembly GCF_902713425.1 of Acipenser ruthenus. Taxonomy (NCBI): domain Eukaryota; kingdom Metazoa; phylum Chordata; class Actinopteri; order Acipenseriformes; family Acipenseridae; genus Acipenser; species Acipenser ruthenus. The sequence goes on from NC_081204.1 coordinate 23,342,070, forward strand.
ACAGCCTGGCTGGGATTGAGATGCTGCGGGACTCGTGGGGTTTGATCTACAGCCTGGCTGGGATTGAGATGCTGCGGGACTCGCGGGGTTTGATCTATAGCCTGGCTGGGATTGTGATGCAATTCAATGTCAGCATAACATTATTCAGCATCTTTCATTCGACTATGAAGCAACATGAGTTCATTCTATAGGGTGATGCAAAACCTTTGGCCGTAGCTGTACAGTATAGCTCCGAAGTTGAAAACCCAGATTTATGCTAGAAAGCTTGCTTAAGTGAGCAGAAAAATAAACAAAGTTATAAACAAAATAAAGAAAATAACACAAGAAGATACGACAAAATGCAATAAGCCAAATATGCTGAAGTTGGTAGAGCGATGATAAACTCTTCATTGTTAAGGGATGCGATCAAACTCGCAACATCTGCCGAAGTTAGTTTTGCTGGCAGATTTCTGGAGCTGTGAACGATAGTTCCCTGGGGAGTGAAATGGAAAGAAAAAAAAAAGAACAAAAAACTGGCAGAAGAAATAAAAACAGCTCAGAAAAGAAAAATGTGAAAATGCAAATGACCAACGCAAAATAAAAAATAAAAAAAGCATTTTACTTTTAAAATGTTTTAAAATACAAGGAATGAAGTCCACACAAAAATACATAATGGGGATGGAATTTTATTGAGGCAATCTGGTGGCAATACAATGGTTTTTTCATGTCACAAGGGCCCAGAAATACAATTCAAGCTTTAAATGTACAGTAGGGTGGAACTGCTTTTGCTTTTGTAACCATTTGAAAGATTTTTTTTTTGTCATTGTTTCAGCATTTTCTTGTTGAATATCATTGTAATCCTCTTCAGGGGTCAGCATTTAAATTATGGAGGTTATTTTGATTTGTATATGTTGCTAGTGAAGAGATTTGTTTATTTACTACAGGAGGTATGTGCAGTCCATTATTATTTAGCCGTTGTCAGAACAAAGATGTTGAATGTGCGTTATTTTTCTGCAGTGTAGGCCATTATATGATGCGTAGAACTCTTCTAATGCAACGTTCATGGCAATGCTGAATAAATGCATACAAGCATGAAAAACTCAGGTATGGAAGCTCGAGAACACCAGAACATAGACTTCTAATATTACAAAAAACTAAAGCAGGGCAAACTTCACAATACACCTTAACAGACAAGTCCCCACAGCAGAGCAGGAGAATTGAAGGTCAGTGGGCATCCTCTGATCCAATTGCCTCTTTACACCCAGGAGCTCGTCAGCAGATATTGTCGAGATACCAGCCCCCACGGGGGTGCCGAGACCAACGCAACACTTTATGATGGGTATTAGGCCCAGCCAGGACGTGAACCTGCGCTCCCTTGACTATATGACTCACCTTGCACATCAGTCATGCCTTTATCACCATGCTTACTTTATAACTATAGGTAAAAATATAGAATGTGTTCCCAAACCTATATCGTAAGGTAAAAGAAAGGAAAACTACACTACTTACCTACAAGTATGCCACTTGTGTGATCTGTAATATCACATTTGGACAAGGGGAAGTAAGTTTAAAAGCTAAAACTGCAACCTATGCCTGTATGCCAGCATATTTGTAGATTTTCTTTTTTAACTATAAATTAGCAATAGGCAACAGCATATAAAACATATTTGATTACTGTTGGACTGACTGGGATCATAAAAAAAAGCGGATCGCAAAATGTGATACAACAAAAATACCACGATAACAGCATGGGTCTGAAGGAAAAAAATTAACTATGTAAAAATGTTACTCCCTGTTTGCTGGAAGCAGAGTGCGCCTGCTGATTGAAATGGGATGTCAGTCAGGCTTGGATATGATCGTACCTGCAGTGTAATTTTCTAAAAAGTGATCAGATAAAAATACTTTCAAAGGGACTTTTCATTTTGCACAGTGCAATGTGTAGACCTACTGTAAACTAAATGTTGAAACAATTTATTTTCTCTACTTTGAGCTTTCAGATTTTTATTTTATGTTTGCCTTAATGATTTGTGCAGAATCTCACATTATTACATCAAATGTGCCTGTTTTTAACAGGGCTTTAACATCAAGATTTGAGATATTTTATTTCATAGTATTATGTACTTTCTGGAGGGTTACTTTTATTGTATTGCCTGAAAATGACGACCAGTGAAAACATAAACTTGAAACCAATTTAAACCAAAAGAAGTGTAGCACTTCTTGTAAAATCTTTGACAAAATGAAGAAATAATCACAGTATAAATACAAGAGAAACACCCTTTTGGTCACTTTTATTAAATGTGATATTAAATACGTAACTAGTAAATAGCAGGTTACCGGTAATAGCAAAACAAATAGGTGAATCTCTAGCATGAAACAACATTCTTGCAAAAAGAATACAATTCAGAACAGCTGTGCCTGTACATTTCTCAAAATACACCTTGGGCAATCAAAAAGAGTTTATCTCCAGAATGAACGATATTGACCTCAATATATTTTTTCTTTTCAAGAAATTAAACCGTCATCACAGCTGTGCAACTTCAGCATTGGAAGTAAGCTGATGTACTGAAACATTACTACACAACTGGGACAAAAAAGAACATACAGGAACACAATATTAAGCAAATAACACTTTACAACCAGAAGTCAGGTTACAAAAAGTCAGAGAATTTAGCAAGCAATTTTGGAACAATACAGGCAATCTTTTTTTGTTTCTTTTTTTTTTTTTTTTACAACTACTACTAAGATAATCACTTCAAAGCATTATACAAAAAATACTTCCTATACTGAACACGACTTTCATTTCTGTAATATTTTTGTATCTCTTGATGTTACAACACATAAGGCCATAACATAACATTTGTCTCAAGTGGTCCTTTTTTTTTCCAGCATTAGACCTTTTAACTCCCTCATCGTGCAATATCATTTTTATTTCCTGCCATCCATAAAAAAAAGGTTAGCGGGCAGGTGCTACAATAAGCATCAGGATGTTTTCATCAATACCTATGTCAATTAGCAAAGCAGTGGTCCCATTTTAATGTCCTCTATTGTTATAAAATGAATTTTGATGGGTTTTGAAAATTAGAAAACTGAAAAAACAAAATGGACCAAGAGACAGAAATGCAAAAAAAAAAAAAAAAAAAATTAAGCAAAAGCACTGTTTAGTGTATTAAAAGCAGTTAAAACAGGGCTTACGGTAATTAAACTTGAATAAAATTAAGGCTATGTACACAGTTTTTCAATTAAAATAGCAGATCCCTTGTGTGTATTACATTGCCCTTATCTACAAAATAAGCATTTTGTTTTTACTTCAAAGGCGGACGGGCTTGCATGTTCCTGTTTCAGTGTACAGCAGAGCCTGCTGGCTGGCCATGCAGCGCTAGTTTCCTTGGGAAGGCCCTGGGTTTTTGCTCTTCATCTGGTTTGCAGGAGATGGTACTCGCTGCAGAGACGGGGGCTGCATTCCACCGGTCATCTGCTGATACAGTCCCATCAGGTCCAGCTGGCTGAACCCTCCCTGCCCGCCGCCCATGGCTCCTTTGGGCATTGCCATGCGGTTCAACAGCGTTGCTCTCTGCATTGCCATTTGCTGCTCATGTATTTTTCTTTCTGTTAACACCTTCTGGATATACATGATTAGCTGTGAAGTAAGAAGTTGTTTTAATTTGCTGAGAGAGACTCCAACGCATTTGCTTTAACCTGGAATTGTTTTGAACTTTCTAATGAATTCATTTTATAAATATTTTTTTAATATGAAAGCATGATTGCTTGTGTTTGGCAAGGGCTTGGCATTTTTCAAAATTGTGTGGCAATAACCCCTAGAAAATACATAATACAGCGTGCCAATTAATTTTTTGCAGGAAACATGTATTCTTTGACAGAAAGACAGCAACTTACCATCAAATATTATCAATGCTGTTGGCAGTAACAGGAATATGAAAAAACAACTGGTTGTGAAAATGATATACACATTGTAAGTTCTTAGTCTTCTATTAAGGCTTAAGGAATAATATAAATCTTTAAATTGTCTTTTGAAATGCAATGCCAATTCTGGAACACGCAAAGGGTTTTGGTTAGTAGAAAAAAAAAACAAAAAAAAAACCCCATGCAGTTAATATTTACCGTTTGCTGCTTTGTGAGTACATCTCTGTACACTGCCTCCCTGCGTTTGAGTTCTAGCTCCACACTGGCCTGCCTTCCCAGTGCCATGGACTGAACCTGAGCCTCATTCAGTTTGGGATTTTCTTTCCACTACAAGAGAAAGAAACCACAAACAGTGCATCAGAGGTTTAGCCAACATTACACAGAGATGACAACTTCTTAAAGGAGAAAATAGTAGCATGAGCTGAGTGTAGCAAGGCAGATTTTTTTTTTTTTAAGGCCAGTGGATGCTAATGCCTACAAATTAAAAAGTTCTTAGGCTTTGGCAAGCCAATGACCTCATTTTTGCTGTTCAACCTAGAATTTTGGTAATTGTAAATACATAGCATTTAGAAAAAAACAAAAAAATATATATATATTTTTTTTTTCCTTTTTAAAATTTGGAATTCTATTATTCTGGATTTAAATATTAGTAATGAAAAGCGTTTTAGGATCTCGTAAGTGCTGTCAAACCTGGACTGAAATATATATTTTTTTAATTTAAATTTGTACTACTCTTCAACTATCAAAAAACACAAAATGCTGTGTAGCATTCAAAAATTAATTACATTATTTAAAGTGAGTTAAACTTCAAACATACAATAATGGGGAGTGTCAGATTGTGCGTATTGCTGGTGTTTCTTCGTACCTATGTGAGCGATACAGTCGTGACGCTCATCATGTTTCACAGAGAAGTCTGTCCCGCAGTACTCGCAGTAGACGTGAGATTCAAACACTCTAGCCTTACTGATAAGCAACCAAGTAAACATGCGATTGATAACGATAGCAAAGCGATATTTGCGCAGCAGTTTCTGAAGGACCCCTAAACTGGTTACTAAGCAACCCAGCTCAGAGCTTTTAGTATGTTAGTTAAAATGCCATAATAAAAACGGTCAGTGAAATACAGTATTTAGAACAATTAACTAATAAAAACAAATTAAACAGGAAAGCACACACATGGTATTGAAATAATATTTCTTAAATGTTTGGGGAGTATCCATCATTTATTTATTTATAAAAATCGTAGCATTATACTCCTTTGACACAGTGCCGGAGCAGAACCTCAAACAGTAACTGCTACGGCTAAATCGTAGCCGTTGGCATCTCTGCATTATAACAAAAACGCAGAACGTGAAGATGGAAATGCCCTGTACATGTCCACCTGAATCTGCAGAGACTTTATTGGGAGATAAACAAAGATTAATGTAAAAGTCTCATATGCAAGATGATTCGTATGAGGCATGTAACACTTAGCTTTCTGTATAATAAACCTCCGGAATAAATCTACTGCAGCCACTCACCACATTTCCAATGATATCTTCGAGGGGCTCTCGAGTTACTGATGTTATCTGAGTGCTGGCCTCCACAACTTTCTCTCTCCCTTGGTTAATAAGATCCTGAAAGAAAACACCTGGGAAGTCAGATTCGCAGACGCAGAGATAGACATACACTTATAACAGAACAATCCAAGACCATCATACAAGGGATTAAACCGTTCATGCACAACATGACCATTTACATGACTCTGCTTAGGCACATGGGTTGCAGTTAGTGTTAAACACAACCTGATCCGGATATGTAGGTGATCAATAAGCCTGAGAGCGGGTTTCAAAACAGGAAGGTAAAACGTCATTAGAATTTGTTAACGGATAAAAACAAAATTACATTACACTCTTGAGCAAGACGGTATGCAAACCTGACAGTCAAGCCACAGCTCTCTTAGTAAGTTTAGTAAGTCAGTAAGCAAGTCTGAATGAACTGGCTCACGATTCAGCACTTCTCTTGGTTCAAGTTATGTTTGACTAGCTATTCATATTTGACTATTAAAAGTATACGATATCAATCAATTACTCACATAGTTACATGTCACAATTAGCTCCCAAAGAATGTTCCATCCATTTGGCTCTCATTACTTACCTCCAGCTGCTGGTTCGACATTGTGCCAAGTGCGGCTACATTGAAGGGGAAATATGTATTGGGAGCTGCCATGTTAAAAGCAGAATAATTGAGGTCAGGTTGCACATTCCCACGGATAGACAGACCCTGCGAAAGAAAAAATAACAATATAAAAAGAAAGAATCTTATTATAAAATGGCTAGAACAGAGGGAGCAATCTGATTGGCTAACAAGTGTTCCAATCTGTGCAAATATGTCACCATACCAGTACAGCTCGGAACTTGATAACCAATTCACTTTGGTAGGGGTGCTATTTTAAAAGCGCAAAAACGAACTGTATTTTAATAGTGAATACTTTTATGCTGGATATTAGATCATCCCCTTTTTGATCTTTAAAAGTAGTTCATCTTATTTCTTGAATCAGTCCAGTTCACTGTAATTGCATCTATAAAAGACAACTGTCATTTACATTGCCTTTTTATTTCTTCGCATTTTATTTCTTTTATTTTTTTAACCGTCTATGAAAAGTCCAGCTGAAGAGTGGTAGTCTTAGAAGTTGGTTGACCATCACTCGGTGGCTCCCCGTGTCAAGTTTCATTGCATGGCAGTGAATGTTTTTTCCACAACTCCAGCCCAAATGACTGTATAAAATCACCATGTATTTGCATTTCCATAGTCACTGCGACATTACACACAAGTCAAACATCACCTGTATGTTTATTTTTTTCCGTACAATTTCTAATTCTTAATTATTTCCTCCAATATTTCCCTGACAGGATAATATATTCATATGCTTCATGTTCAGCCAACAGTCGCAGATTTAAAACACGTCTCGCATCCAGTGCGTCAGGGTGAGTAAGAGAGATAGAATTCTGCCAGCCCGCGACGAACTGGGGCTAACAGAGTTCCACTTGAAATCGATTTGATCTTGATTGCTAATGGAAATAAACAACGCCGGATTTCAAATCACTAAGCTGATGCCAATAGCAGATGGAAACATGCTGTGGTCTCCCAAATACTATTCATTAATTAGCAATGCAGATTGATCAGGGGGATATTTGTCTGTCATGGCCTTCAGCAATGATTACTGTGAAGAACAGTACTTACTGAAGGGTAGGGTTCTTTCTATTAGTTGGTTATTCTTTCTGTACTGTAGTAAATAACTGTCCATCGCTAGTTAGTGTTTAAAATGCAGTACAAGACAACCGGAGAGGTGCTACAAGGCTAAAAGCTGAAATAAATGAGCTGTGCATGTCAGCGATATCAGAGCCATTTTAAAAACACACTGAACAGGGTCTCGTGAATGTTAAGAAAAGAGGACCCATGCTGAAAAGAGTAATTCCTTTTTAAATAAACTCAATTAACTGGCTGATGAAAACTTTGACAGGGTTGCCCAATTCATCAAGGTGATGATACAACTCAACCAGAATGGATACACACTACCTTTTCTAAATCTCAGAAAATCGAGTCTCTCTCAAAACATTTACATAGTATACGGTGACAGAAATATCACACTTTTATAAGTAATATTTAATATTCCTGTGGGAAGTGATTTCATGAGCTGGAAAGCTAAGTATTTACTTTACTTCCCACAAAGTGGCGTTTCTTAAGTAGTCTTTGACAAACATTTGGCTCAGGTTCTCGCTAAATGTTTAGAGCTGAACATATGTAAAACTAACCATATAACAAGGGGCTTGTGACCGCACTGTGGCTTGATGGGGAAGGAGCAGTCAATTATTTCCAAGTGCCTAAGTTGTACTACTCAGGACTGCAATTCAAGTTTTTTTAAACAAGCTGATGTTGGCTAGCCATAGTAAAAAGGTCAAGAAAAGGCATTGTAATTTTTTTTTTTTTTTAAACTTTGATGAGGTTATAAAAAGATGCTATATTGTCTTCTCACATAAGGATTTAATTAAAAAATAAAATAAAAAAGTTCTATTTAAAACATGCTGGGTGTCAGTCATCTGAGAGTTTACAAACCTTGCTAAATAAACTTTACATTAAAACAACTGAAGGGGCTTAATGTTTTACTAGATAATGTGTATAAAGTTAAGTCTTAAGAAAACCCAAACTGTTCATTAAAACCTAATGTACTGTGAAGTAATTTACATTTCAGCACACATCATACAACACCTATGTTTCCCACGCGGTATGAATTGTTTTGAGGTTGCAGTGTAATAAATGACAACCAAAACGGCATGTTGTTTCCCCTTCACTTTACAGCGCCATTTCCATGTTTGTTTTATTTGAAGTATTTAAAGTTAAATTTCAGTTTTCGTTTGCTTGTTCAGCTACAAAAAGGCAAACATAAACTTCATGTTATTACTTTACGAAAACGCGTCTACGGCCACTGTTTACTGTGAAGAAACAGCAATGGCAAGGAATGAAAAAAATAAATGCGTTGTCAACTTTATGTACTATTTATTTTGGGAATGAACCAAACAACGTTTAACTTGAGCTGCTATTTGGCATCCTTTGTTTTGTAGTTAGTTCACTGGGGTAAAATAAGTCCTGCACAATTTATTCTTTATCCTGGGATATTGTTTTATTTTAACGTGTTGCATACTGTAAGGTCTTGCTGTAAATAAAAGGCGCACACACAGGGGTCACGGCCATGCCCTCTGCCCCTGCTGCTATGCTGTCTCTGCCTGCGTTCAGAGCAATATAACGGCTTTTATTATTTTTTGAAAAATGAACGAATATCCGAACATGAAAATCCTGTGTTCGTCCCAGCACTAGAAAATAAACAAGAAGTTACTTTAGAACAAATTCCTTTACAGAGTCCCCTCCCCATTTGCGAAACATTATTCTCATGCACCACTATGGGTAGCAGAAATGGTAACGACTGTGTCAAGATCAAAATCCGCTATATAAAATAACACAAACGAATGCACCGTCACTTGAAAGTGTTGACTGAAAAGTAGCCAGTGATGTGCAGCAGGCCGAGCGCTCACCTTCTTCTCTGCCTCGTACTCTGCCCAAGCTGCTTTGCGGTCCTCCTCACTGAGAGCTTCCTCCTCTTTGTGGTCCAGCAGGGAGTCGTGTTCATGGTAACCCACGATGTGCTCTTTCTGGTTGTGCAGCAATTCTGCCAAAAACAGGTCCTGTGCAGCAACACAAATAAGCAGAATTTTTAAACAGCCCTGCATCCCTGCACCCCCATGTGTGGTCACTTTTAATAACACTTTCTTTAGGAGAGGCCGAGTCCCTGTAAAAATGAATGCCGTTTTTAAGATTTGTCAGATCCTTTCTCAAAACAAATGGCGCCGCTAATAGGGAGGTAATCCGACACCACTTCAAACTTCACCTTATAAATTGCTCGGAGCCCAATTTATGTTTTTGGTGTGATATCAACTTCCTTCTTCACAAACAAAATAGATATACGCATGGTGTTTTACATGGTCCTGGGAAAATTGTAAATCGGTAGAGTAGGCAACTAGCCTCCTTCCCAACTGCACTTTTCAGATGCTCTATACATTGCACCACATATTTCAGTGATTTCAGATGTCTGTCTGTTATAGTATTTCTGGAGTGATCTAAAGAAAAACAGCAGATCAGTGCCATCAGTGTATGGAAATATTGCCATCAGAGTTTTGGATATATTTTTCCTATAACTGATTGCATGCTGCCATTTATTCACCCCACTTTCCATAGCCTTCATTACTCCTTATCCAATAGCTCCTGTGTTAACATCTTCATTATTCTTCAAGTGTAGCCTTTATTTGCTTGTATGGACATCTGGAGGCTACACGACTCAATTGCAGGTGAGTCCGTTTGTTTGAAATCCCCAGTGAATTTCTCTATGCCCTATTTATAAAATAAATAATTTCTCCTTACACCAATCATCATAAATAACCCTTATGTTTTGGTGAAACTTGACACTACTCAAACATGTAAATACTGTACTCCAGCTGTGTTCATCTAATTTAATAAAAATGTCCAGTTACCAAATTAAAGTGAGATTATGTCAATGCAATTGGTAATTAATGCACACAGTGAAGCTTGAAACTGTAAATATAAACCAGCGTGCTGGGGGGGGGGGTCATAAACCTACATGTGACTTCAGTTTCTATGACAACACTATTATTGAAAACTGAAATACTGGAATATAATACTGGCTTCCTCGGCCAACATTGTCACCAAAATGTGGTTTAAATTACACCCAACTGTGTGTGTTTGCTTTTCTTTGTCTAAACTTTACTTTGCATTAAATAGACCTACAATGTGGAAATAGTATCAACAAAGTACAACTTCCAACTTTTTACATTTTATATATTGTGAGCTAGAAGACAAACACAACCCATCAAGATTAAGAATTGATCCAATGTTGCATTACTTTAATTTGTATACAGAACTTTGAAAGACCCACACATATGGTAAAAAAAAACCAAAAAAAAAACAAACTAAAACCTGTAATGGGCAAACCTCTAAACACAATGTTGTTTCCAATGACTTCCCCTTTTATTTCAAATTTGACTTCATTGTAATTTTACCTATTACAGGCATGCCACTTGGAATATGTTAAGTCTTAAGAGAATCTTAAATGCCTTCAGCTATCAAAACAAGATGGCCACCTCACCTGCTGCAGTGCAGAGCAGTCACACTATAGGAGAAGCATAAGGGCTCAATTGTTTGCTGCAGTATTAGGGACAGGGGGGTTTGGACTTCTGGGCTACAGACAGATTACAGAAAATCAAAAGGGAGAGGGCAAAAAGTAATTTTGCTGCTACTTGCCTTTGTGTCCATTGAACAGCGTTGTGCAAATTCAAAATCGAAACCCAAAGCTATGCAACATTTTAGGAAAAGCATGCATAAACGCGGTTCTATGACAGATCACCCACAATCACGTCAATCCAACGTGTGTTTTTATACCCAGAAATTCAACCATTAAAAAATAATAATTCTCTGTATCGCATGATACACAACAACAAAACAAAAAACAGCTACTTCCAATTTGAAATGAACTGCTAGGCTGTGTGAAACTCCCTGAATAAACACACCCATTCAACAAAATAACATTTACAGTTAGGCAGCATAACACTGTTTATGACAGAGCCATTGTAGCTTCATCTCCACTGTCTGAATATGTTTTTACTGTACTGGCTTTGCTTTCAGCTCCCCCGTTGAGATCGCCACACAATGAAGTGCTCAACAATCTCACTGTTGCCAAGGAATCATAGCTACTCTGTACTTATCAGCCGCTTCCGTAAAGAAAGACAGACCGTGAGGCTAATCTAATAAAACAAGCACTTTCTATTACAATATTAAATTCATGAAAAAACAAATGAAGCATGAGGCAAGGAAAAATAAAACTGAACATTTACAAAAAGATCTACACGGGAGGTAAATGTTTAGTTAATTTGCCACTAGAGCTAAAACATGTAGTGGACAAGAAGTGAATGCATCATAGTCAGCACCAAGGTGGTCTCCAGTCTGTCATCGAACCCACTGGAATTTCAGAGTTTGAGGGAGGTAAAATCTGAGGTAGACTCTCAGTAACAGGATAATTTGCTCTTTGTAGAAGGAAGCCCACCAATATCCCCTTACCCACAGACTAGAGAGCAAACAATCAATCATGCAAGAGCGCTCCCCCCCCACACCCCCCCCCCCCCCCACAATTCAGGACCAATATCCTTCACATAAAATAAGATTTACAAGATTTATGTAATCTGCATGTTGATAAAATAATCAGGTAATATACAACCTGTGTCAGGATGCTTACTTGCTTCAGGTTCTTTAACAAAAAAAAAAAAAAAAGAACAGCGACTCTAAATTCAATTGTTGAGGAATTGTTTATTTGTAGAGCTCTGGGGAATGCAGGAATCTGAATCTCTTTTCTACATCTCTCTTCTGTTGTGCTGAGCCCTGATTTGGTTTTAAAACTGTTGTACAAACAATTCAGACAATAATGAAACTCTCAATTACTTGGTTGTTTTAGTTTTACCTGGATTATTATGCTTCAGAGGAGCTTTTTTGATAGTAAGCAACTTGGATAACTGTTTGAAATCTTTAACATTAAGTACTGTCAATACCTAGCTTGGAAACCGTAGCAGATTTTAAAATCGGAGCACTCTCAATCATAAACCCAGCAAAATCTCTCTCTCCAGTAACACTACGTTATCCAAGTGCTGAGGTCAAATGAAAGAACTGTGAGTATAGTTATACACAATGCTAACACCTCTTAAACTTGTGACTGCTGCAGGCACACTGTAGGTGGTCTCATCAAACTCCATATTGTGGAGAACTGACTCAAACATTTAACTTGAGATGTACTGTCCATGTAACCCAAATCCTATTCTCATGGCATAAGAAATGTAACCCTTATTAACTCACCAAGAAATGCTACATTCAATTCCTTTGCTGTTAAACTAATGAGGGCTGATTTTTTAAACGAGGGAAAACTTCAGTACCAGTAAATTATTGTTGCCCTGTCTGCATTGATTAAATACATTAGCTCAAAAATCCCAAAGGATTAGAGACATACTCCTTCAAGAAATTAAACAATTATTTGGGGTACATGACACTGACAAAGATTTAATACTACTGGACATCTTATTGTATGGGGCGTATGGATTAAGTTTGTTTTGCAGTAAATGTCAGCACAATAGATTGAGCCATTTAAAACTCTCCCTGGACTTCTCAAACGAAAACAAAGTAAAGACTAATCAAGAAATGAAGGACATCCAACCAGCTTCATGAAACCAAGACGTGACAAGCTTGCATTACAGGGGAAGAGCTCCCGACTGGCAGAATGTTCCTTCAGTTTGCATACATCACATCATGCTTTCTTGTTAAAACATCCAAGCAGCAAACACACAAGAGTATTACTTACATTAGTCCTTGAAAGACATCTACACTGGTCATGCCAACACATAAGAGGTCAATACATCGTGTGTGGGCTGTCATTGTTATAAGATATGCTATCTTGTGCAGTTTGGGTTCTGGTTGCTCAAACTGAGTGAAATTATTTCTGATTTAATAAGAGACACCCACACAATGTATTAACTTCTTACAAAATCACAAAAATGAAGACTGTACTCAGGAATCACCATTAAACATAAAAGAAGTACCAACCTTCCCAACTCATAGAAGGCGACCTTAAAGACGGCACCCAACTGTTCTTTTCTGTGATGCTAGATATACAGCTATGGCCAAAAGTTTTGCAACACCTGGAATTTTAGGATTGAGACAGATAGATGTAGATATATAAAAACAATATGAACATAATTTAGATCTTTTATTTATCATGTAAATCAAAGGAACTACAAAATGATATCGCAAAAGTCTACTGCAAGCCGTAATAGTAGTACAGTATTTCATGTTAAATTTGTCAGTTTGTTATCAAATATACGGAAAACTACCAAACTATGCAATTAAATATGCTAACGTAACATTATTCAGCAAGTTTCATTTGACTTTATGAAGCAAAATGTGTTAATTATATAGGGTGATGCTAAACTTTTGGCCATAGCTGTACATTAAAAAAACGTATGAACGAGAGGTGGCCATTTGGCCCTTCAATGCCAGAGTTGCAAGTAGATGACTGATCACAAAACTTTGTCGAGGTCTTAAAAGGATCCCAATGATCCCTTTCCTTTATGCTGGTCTGCAGGTAGTTGAGGTCCCCCTTTTACATAAGGACGACTGCATACTACCTGGTAGGCAAGGATATAGAGAGCTTGACTTGAATCCTGCCCTGGTGTCACATCAGAATATTTTGTTGTTGCTGGGTCTCTGGGAGATAAAACCGCAAGGTTCAGAGATAAAAGGCAAATGCGTTCACCCACTGTACCACCTTGCCACAAACTTTACTGATACTTTCATGACTAAGAAAAATCACTCATTTAAGGAACATCTGGTGAGCTTGTTAAGAGTCGATCCCTGTATCTAATTATCAATTCTTTTCCTTTTCAAAACGAGACACAGCAGGCGGCAAACGGAAGCACTGGCAAATTATCACATTCCAACCAATTGCCTGCTGGGCTGAGAAATGTGCTCAACCCTCTCCCAAAACACATCTATGTGGAGAGGTACTAAAACAGCCCTGATTTTCAGTTCCCCTTCCACCCCCTCAGGGCAGCATATGCTGAAATTAGACTTCATTTCAAGTACATAAAGCTGGAGAGACACCGTGCTGTGAAGCTCCCATGCTTACAGTTTCATCTTTTTTGTCATTAAAACCTTTAAAGTGTATTATTCCCAGATTCTCAATTCAGCTTGAAGCATATTTTTTTTTAAAACTACAAAAGATATCTATGCATATTTTCTTTCAAATAAAAAATTCTCCCACCAAGATGCAAAAATTGCAGATAATTATAATCTATGTAGATACTTATTTGGTTTAAAAAGCAACTGTCTGAAAATTCTCATTTTCAGGTCACCTCAGTAAACTTTTTCCATCAGTACTGCGCAGAAACACCAGAACATGCTCAAACTCATTTTCTGATGCATACTAATGCAGCAAACCTGCAGAGATCACATGGGTTGCCAGCACAAACAGCAGAGCTCCTCCACCTGTAATTTATTTTTTATTTTATAATTGTGGTGCTTGTGATTTAAGGGGCAACGAGAGATGAGAGCAATAACATAACCTATAGGTCAGGCACTTCAACCGTGACCTGAAAATGCCATTCCATCCTGGGTCGCCAATGGTTATGAATTGTGTGTTTTTAAATTAACATTACTTTCCTCTGGGGGTAAAATGAAGCCACCAAATGTACTCAAACCCAGAACTCCCAAAGTGAAAGCCATGAAAGGCAAGTGAATTGGCCTAGTCATCCATGAACCCTTGGTCCCTTGCCTATGTCAACTCAAAGAGGCACAGGGTAGTCCCTTCCTGAGGAGGCTCTCAATCAAAAACATGTTAGAGTTCTACAGGAATTTTCATTTTACTTTACCTTTAAAAAAAAGTGTCCCGTAATTACAACACTGCACTAAATAAAAGGTTAATTTTCAAGTAACCGCCACCTCCTTTTTATTTATTTATTTATTTATTTAACTCTTGGATTAAGCTTGACATTGGAAATAACTATCATTTTTGTAATACAATGGGCTTTCCATTGAAATGATCACTTGTATGACTGAACTCTGTGAAGCTCTATGGATAGACTGACCTTGGGCAGCATGGGGGTGGCTCTCTTGCTCTTCTTCTCCGAGTTGGGATCGTCCAGCTGGTCGGGTTCGAAGGTGTAGAGCTCAGTGAGCTCGTTCATGGTGAAGTGCCGCTCGATCTGCTGCTGATCCACCACTCGGAAAGAGAGGGACTGCTTCGCCACCTGCCGGTCATAGATCTTCTCCTCCATGGTGCCCTGAGACACATCAAGCAATTCAGACTTTAAAACTCGCTGTTTTCCAACTGCTTTTTTTATATATGTACATTTTTGCCACAAAACAAAATTGCAGAGCACAATGAAATAAAACCAAATCTTTCTTATAGCCTGGCAAACAGATCCTGCGATTGCCTGACATTTAGGGAAATACTTGTAGTGATGCCTGCAGCTTACATAATAGTTCCAATTTTTGAATAAAGAAATAAGCCACATTCTTCTTGTGTTTTATATTTTTTCTTTAATTGAAGGCTAAAAATAAAATCTTGTAATAGACATTTCTCTCAAAGGTTACATAAAGGTTAAATAATAATAATAATAATAATAATAATAATAATAATAATAATAATAATAATTAGCACAGTTAAACTCATTTTATGCAGAAACAAAAACATACCTTTAATGATAATGTAATTATTTTAACACTCTCTATCTTCTTGTATTAAAATTGAAATTGCCCAACTACAAATATTTAATTCCTTTTAAAAGGTGTATTTACAGAGATTATTCTTATTACCTGACCCAAAAACCTGTAGACAAAAACAGTTTTCGTCTGCCCAAATCGATACACTCGGAAGATACTCTGAACATCGTAAGACGGGTTCCAAGAAGCGTCAAAAATGATAACTCGGTTGGAAGCTACCAAATTAATCCCAAGAGACCCAGCTCTTGTAGAGATGAGGAACAAGCGACCCCTGCAAGAGGAAAATGCACGGTGGAGGTAAGCACCAGGGATACACAGAAGAAGAAAGAAAAAAACAGCACAACTTTAATTTTTTCAACAGCAGCAAAAAAGTAGCCAAGTTAAATTAAGTTTTCAAAACCAACAATTACACACTAGAAACATTTATGATTTTTATTACTGATAAAATGTTGGCTTGGTCAGTTTAATTAAACCCCAGTGTGACACCGATTGTAGCATATTCCCTTTTCTTTACTAATACACAGTACTATATGCCAAGAGTCTGATGCTAAATAACTTTTGACTAAATAACATTTTAGCATAACTGGCTAAGCTAGATGCGTGTACAACTGTATGAAGCAGGGACGCCACTTCACTAGATCCCTGTCTTTGGGTGTAAGCATCCTGAGAGGGGGGTGATAAAAGGGAGAGAGTTCTGTTCTGGTTTATAGTCCTTTACCAAACTGCACAAATCTGACTTGAGGCACTCAGAATAACCCAATCGCCAGCACATGTGCAGAAGCTGGTGCAAATGCCACATCAAAGGCAGGGGCATCTAACACAGCCTACCCTTTAATCAAGCAGCTCAATAGGAAACTGCACAAAGACAGAAGGAGCTCTATGAAAAGCACTCAGGTTTCACAGAAACCCACCTTCGCTCGTTAAGAGAACAGTTAGAGCTGAAATCCAAAACACTGCCCTTTTGTCCTCTGTTTAAACTTTGACGAATGGAATTGGATTAAAAGGAGACAACATAACACTGTTGTTTTCTCTCTTAAATGAGGTTTAATTCGCTTTTTGTTTTTAAAGTATCACTGACTACAAAAAGTATCTTTATTTATTACTTTGTACATTAGACTGAACATTCTTTTCCAAAAAACAGTTCTGTGCTGGGAAATGAGCTCACTGTTGCCTGTAAAATGTTACATTAAAAAACAAAAACAAATAAATAGAGAAAGAATGTTTCCTTTATGTAAACAAAAATCAATGAATGCTAATGTGTAATGAAACCTTATTCTGTTCAGGCAGAAACAGAAGTAAAGACCATTTCATTTCATCAAAACAATGTACACTTAAAATTTAAACATTTAAGATGTACAGTTAAACAGTGTTTTACAGTTACATACATTTGAATGTTCCCTTGTAATCAGAGTGGAAAAGCTCACCACAAACATTTTTATCAAAATATTGCCTTCGCTAGGATCATCAGATATTTGAACATGAAGGGACTTCACTTGCCCAAATCAATCAGAAACCACTGACCCAAACTTTAATATGACCCAGAAAATGTGTATTAAGGAACGCCCATATCAAGAGTCAAATCCTGTGAGCGATTCTCAAGATAAAAATGATGTTGCAAAGATTCAAGGTGCAGATGTTTAAACCAAACTATTTACCTGACGTTGCTAATATCATTAAATTCTTCAGCCCATTTCTTTCTTGCGACTGCATTGGTGGAGCCATCAAGACGGTAGTAATCAATATTTCTAAACCACTTCCCATCTCCTGCAATTTAAAACAAACACATCCGTTACATGAGAAATATTTGACTACATGTTTTCCAGATAATGGCTCAATTTAACTATTTACCACGAAGAAAGAAAAAAAAAAAACACACACACACAACAACAACAACAACAACGCAGACCAACAATGTGTTTATTATACCAAGATCAAGCAAGTACACAGGCTTTATCATAATTATAAGGTCATATCTGGAAGGTAGACATTGTTTCTGGTTCAGCCAGTTTTATTAGGTCATACCCAAAACCCTGTGTTTCAAGATTATCAGAACAAATCTGAATTTACTTTCTTGAACTGCAAACGTGACATGGGAGAAGTACAGTATTTGGTACATAAAATCATGTTATCAACTCCATCCTTAAAAGGGAATAGCATCACAAAAAGCTACTATGTTTAACCCTCATGCCCACTAACCCTAGTTTTTGTTGTTCTTTTGTATTTCGGCATGTTTCCAATTACTGGGCTGCAATCTATCCATTACAAATTGCAAACCTTAAGTAAACGTTTTTAGGCGAATTAGAAAAAAAAAAAAAGTTAAAACACAAAATTCAAGGTCTAATCATTTTGGAAATGAAAGTCTGGAGCAGCTGGTGTAGTTTAATTAGGTTGTGAGGCAGCACTACCTCATGCCAGATGTTGGAGAAAAAAATATAAGCTTTTGCTAAAGTATAACCCTTAATTTTCTTGGGGGTCAAAGTTTATTTATACAGTACAAGCCCTGTGGTGCATCATTTTCAGTCGTGGAGCAGTGCACGGAAGCAGTGGTGCTGAGTGATGAATTATCACTGGAGCAAAAACCAGCAGGAAACAAGGGGGGGGCTGCCAGTGGCTCAGACAACAAGCCTAACTGGGAAAAACTAACAAGAAAAATTAGCAAGTGCTTAAAAGGTATACAAGTACTCGTGTTTGAAAACATGGAAAAACTCTGATCACAGCTGCAGTTTTAATAGCAGATGTAAAAGGACACGACCCTTTAGCTTAAACAACTTCTATTTATAAGCTGTAAAAATGCAGAAATGTTGCGTTTTTTCTGGAAGCATTTTTAAAAGTGAAAAATGTATTTTTTATTGGAATTTAAGGTTATCCAACTTCTGACTGCATTTCAGGCTCTATTGGTAAGAGATTGTCGGCAAAGAGGGAATTGCTGACAGAAATGATCACAAAGTCATAACTAGTGAATCGCACGGGAATGTCCATATCTAATGTGATGCTATTTATGTTCATTCTACAGAGGAAAATAAATTCTAATAAAACTAATTACAAACCTTTATAAATCTCTGGTTTTCCCTCTTCTTTCGCCCTGCCTGCAAGCTCAAGGAAATCTTCTATTAAGTCCAATGATATCAATGACTGGCTGAACACAAGACTGGAAAAAAGTTTTAGGAAAAAAAAAATATCCATTATAATATACACAACTAAAAAAAAAAAAAAAAAAAGTTACAAATATGGTTCCATTTTAATTTTTTATGACCATTGAAAACCTTACACTTTGTCTCCTACTTCTTCAGCCATCCTGAGGATTTCAAAGAGCAGGACCATCTTCCCAGAGTGCTGCAGGATTTCTGCGTCTGCTTCAGTAACAAACTCCTTGTGCCAGTCTGGGGAGGGGCTGCCAGGGCCTGAACTGGAGGTAGGTTTAGATACTATAGAAAAAATACAAAATAAATAATAAAGCATATTCTACTTCAATAAGACTCTTTAAAAGCTTACGTGATTAATGACAAAGATTTCTCAAATCAAACCATCAACGGTATGTCGTCAAATCATTTCTACTACATCACTCACACCACTTAAATTACAACTTGCACATTTTTTTTTTTATAATAGCAACGTAATAAAGGTGGTAGGTGTTGTGTTACAAAACTCATTCATGTATTCCTGTTTATTATATTTAAAAACATAAAACACACACACACACACACACACGGGTGTAATTTAATAATATTAGTTTTTTTTGCTGCCTGGGGGAGAGAGGGTCACAGCAGACTCAAGTAACTCGTAAACATTTGAGAACATTAACTACAGCAAAACCAATAGACTTTTTATGGTGTTAATCATTTCCTGTAAACCCCCTTTATTTGCTGTTAAAATGGCTTTAAATCACATTGCTGTTAATTCCACTTATATATGAATGAAAGAGAACCACCATGATATGAACATGGCTGCAGGTTAAAAGGTGAAAGCAGTCTTACCTTCTTCTTGGGCAGGTTCTATTTCCGGTCGCTCTCGCACCCCCTCGCCCCCGCGGGACCGCGAGTTCCACACTTTAATAACCTCCATATCATTGTCACTGCCGCTTTCATTGGAGCTGCTGCCCATCTTCCCTTTGCCTTTCCTTTTCTTCTTACTAAAAAAACACACAAACACCAGTTTACACAGGCTTTTACATACAGTAAAAATAAGGCATGTAATTTGTACAGTGATAAAATAGTGACGAAATGTTATGCAAAGGGACCCAGTCACACAGAAAGATGCATTCCCAGATTATGAAATGGAGAATCTGTCCAAGAAAGTGTTGACCAGCTATATTATCTGACACTTTCTTTCTTTACTTTTTCTAAATCATAAAACAAATACTTGTCTTTATTTCAGTACTGTGCCCCTTCAGTAGTAAGACCATCTCCCTGTTAAGGCCACACTGTGTGGGTTTCTTGACTGGATAGAAATGCATACCTTTTTTTTTCATCTTCAGAAGTTAAACTCATTGAGGACTCATCTGTTTCTGATGCAATGAATTCCTCCATACTGTCCTCATCAAAGTATCCCTGGAAAAGAGAAGCAATACTTTATTATAAAAAAAAAACTCACTACAGCTCTAAAACAAGGAGGTAATTGTCATAAAAAAAAAAAAACTTTCACCAATTAGTCTCAATTGATTAATGTAAACACTATATAAGATCACAAATACATTTATTTGATTTGAAAGACCATTCGTAAACATATTTAAAAAAATAAAATAGATACATTTTGCAGATATTGTTTTTAATTTCAAAATGTCAAACCGTGAACAGCTCCATACATACTGTGTTAAATTCTTGCAAAGAGTCACTTAACTTTTCCAAAGAAAATAATTATTATTGCAAGGAAATATTTTTATTATTATTATTATTTTTATTATTATTATTATTATTATTATTAATAAATTTCTTAGCAGACGCCCTTATCCAGGGCGACTTACAATTATTACAAGATATCACATTATTTTTACATACAATTACCCATTTATACAGCTGGGTTTTTACTGGAGCAATCTAGGTAAAGTACCTTGCTCAAGGGTAAAACAGCAGTGTCCCTGTCCCCCCCCCCCCCCCCGGGATTGAACCCACGACCCTCCGGTCAGGAGTCCAGATCCCTAACCACTACTCCACACTGCTGCCCGTGGCTGGCTTTATTAAGCAGTGGTTTTAAACCCAACCGACGGTGGTTTTAACTCTATTTTACCTTGTTTTCTTTGCTAATATAGTCCAGCTGCAAACACCAGGGATGGGTCCAGATTCTGCTTAACATTTGGAAATCCTGGAATAGTCTGGTCCCCGTTTTGCCTCTCCCACCTTCCACACTGGTGCCCACACCTGATAAGAGATTTAGTTTAGATTTAGTTAGGAGGAGCACTTCAAAGCAGGTTCAAACTAACATTATTGTTTTAAGGTCACTACCAATGCTATACAGCTAAAAATGTCTGAGATTTTGGGCTACAAAAAATACCAAGGATAGATGGGTTACTGTAGAGGGATGGAGAAAGCTGAGAAACAATAGTTTGAGGTGAAAATTAAATATTTAAATGCAACATAAAATACCTTTCCATTGTTCCAAAAACATAATTAAAAAAACCATCTAGTCAGAAGTTCCTGTCCCAATCAAATACAGCAAGGAGGTGTCATTTGACAGACTGCCATATTAAAACAAAAGCAAGAGCCAATAAGACCATTCTTATTAGATGCATTCCAGATGATTACTGCAGGACTTCTCTAAGCAAAACTTCTCTTCATAATACATGCTCACCCAGTGAGGATTAACAATGCTGCTGGGAATTGTGTTTTCACCCTGTAATGCATCTTCAGAAGACAGCAGTCCCAGCAGCAGATTATCAAGGATGGATATAAATATAATCAGCTTTGAGGTGTAGTACTGTAGGAAGTGGTACACGTAACAGAATTGAAATAAATAAATATTCTAGCTCAAAACATCTTTAGCTTACT
Source organism: Acipenser ruthenus (assembly GCF_902713425.1). NCBI lineage: Eukaryota > Metazoa > Chordata > Actinopteri > Acipenseriformes > Acipenseridae > Acipenser > Acipenser ruthenus. The sequence continues at coordinate 23,363,813 of NC_081204.1, forward strand.
AGATCTAAATAACAGAGTTTCAAGAGCCATTATCAGCTTGAGGCATGTTCAGGACCGTATTTGGCTTTTCCTTATTGTACCAGTATTTTTTACTTCTATAAGAATCAATGAAATAATATCTCAGAGAATCTTACCCATGTGAAACTAATTTGTTTACAAATCATAACTGCGCCTCTGAAAAGTTCAGTTCCTGGACACAAGATGGTATAGGCAGTCACTTGAGCAGAGAACGCACACAATGCACTTGCTTTCATCCAAGCCAAGCATTCAAGACATTGAATATTTTAGAGGAAACAAGTACGTCATGAAATGCATCTCGCTAAACAGCTATGCATCTTATTTTGAGAGACGTGAGAATGGTCTCAAACACCCTAAAGCACACTGCCAACTTCCACTCACTCTTACATTTTAAAGCTGTTTTCTCAATTACAAAACTAGCATATGTCACAAGCATCACAATAAAACCCTTAAACCAGCTTGCACACTTGACACTTTGCCCTACTTGTACATGTTTTACCATTAGCCCATATTGCAGGTCTCTACAAAATCGCACGTACAAGAAAAAAAAAAGAATAAAATAAAAGCAGAAAGTTAATAATTTGCGGCCAATCCAAATTCTAAACTGACACCAGGGCAATATGTACTATTTCAAAAGCAGCAATTTAAGAGATCTGTACAAATACAGTGAAGTGAACCAAAAATCAACCCAAATTAGTAAACAGTGCCTCTTTTCATACCCCATTTTCACATCTGCTGCACATTTGCCTTAATTTTGAAGCACAGGCTTCACAAGATCATTCTTTACACAACAGCAACTTGTGGGGTCAATCTGAACAGGCCCCCTCCCCGAGAACATCACAGTTCTGACGTTACCACCATGCTGAACGCAGCTCTGAATGATAAAGTTAATTTGGCTACAGTTTCAAAGGGGCAAGTGACCAATTATAATCACGTAGGTAGCTGATGAATCAAATGAAAGAAAGCACAGATCGATTGGCCCTGGGCTATTCGTGCCCAATTAGCTTTAAACTTGCAATTCAGATTGTAATCTAACTTTTTTTTTTCTTTCCTCCTAAAACTACTATGCTATATCACTACCATTAATAAGCTAGAAACCAGCAGAATGAATGGTTAGAACTGATTCATGTTAAAGTGAGTCAGTGCTTTAGGAAAACATCCTTCATTTTAGGGATCAAAGAAAAAGCAGTAAAGTGCTTCACCAATATAGGATTACACAGGAAACCTGGAGCTGGTGTTACAACATCCTACAGAAAACAATTTTGGTAATATGCACTAATTACATGACCTTTAATGATGCTTCCAAACACAGAATGAATGGAAATGCATTCATTTAGCACTGTACGAGTATGGAGAGTGTCTATCTGGTCTCACAAACAGTGCATACATCGCCTTTTCTACAAGTATGTTAGTAACATGCATCTCCTGTCAATGCTGTAAATACAAAACATCACAATCAGAAGTGGACCACAATGACCTGCAAAACAAACGTTAAACTGACGGTAGGCTTTTCTATATACAGTGAAGCCTGTACAATACGGCTTCACTTGGGATCGGAAAATTGTGCCGGATTAGAGTGTGTGCTGGATTATAGAGTTACTGTAAAGAATCTAATACTGTAACTAAAAAAAAAAGGTAACATGACAAAACTATATGAACACACAAAAAAAAACAACCTTTAACTCTTCATACACGTATAACTCAATAATGCCTCAACAAAATCTACACCCATTATTAGCACAAGCCTGTTTAAACCATTCCCATTGAAAGACTGGTACCTGTATGCCCGATTTAGGCACTTTCTGCTGGCATTCAGAATGTCAGAATGTCAAACGGGTTGCCTTGCTATTTTCAATTTTGGCTGGTTTTGGTAACGTTCAGGTTTTTGATAAGTACAAATGTTCTTTCAAGGAGATCGCTCGTTCAACAGTTTATTTCCTGTTCAACAGCTTCACAAATCAGAATGGTGCTGGCAGGACATGAGTATATATGCCAAGTTGCTTAGAAAAGAAAAATCACATGACCCAGTGCCCAACTGCACAGTGAGATTGACATTAATTTTAGGCAGTAGAGACTTAATCATGCCGGATTCCAGAATAGACAGGTTTCCGATTGCATCACATCATCCATTTCAATAGGGATTTGGTCGGGACACTAAAATCCTGCCAATGTATATAGAATGGATTAGAATACTAGTGTATTCACATTCACATTAACCATCAACTAAATAACAATAGTCTTGGCTTTATATATCACTTTCAGAGACAAAGCTCTTTACAAAAAGAACTAAATGCAGAAAAGGCAATTTGCCAGAAGGCCATTTAAAAAAACCCAACCTGTTTTGTACCTACTGAGTCACCAACAACTTCAAAGTTACTAACAATACAGTGGTCCCTGCTTTGTGTTTAAGACCCAAACACAGAAGCAACGAGAAATCTATTCAGTAGAAACCAAACAAACGACTATAAGCAGACAGTGTCTGTTCTTCGATATGTAGTTACTAAGCATATTGGTAGAGCTAAATGAAACCTTTCCAAGCTTACCGGTGAAATGTTCCAAGTAGTAGCGATATAGTGTGCATTGGATTGGAGTCATCCTCACTGCAAGGACATACTCATGTTTTGGAGGCAAGAATTTTGTCAAGGCTGTGTAATCTTTTCTCTGAAAAACAGTTATTTAAGAGTTTTAGAAATCTAATAGAAAGGTGTTTTTGTATGTTTTATATACATTTTTATGACATTAGATCCAGCTGATTTCATAAAAAAAAAAACTGGCTCCCTGTACCACAGCTTTGTTGCAAAGAATGAGGCAAGACTTGTGCAGGGAGAGAGATTACATTTTACTTACAGTCATATTGCAGTACAGTCAAATATGTTTGAGAATAAAATAAAAGCAAGAGAGATACTGTGGGGGCTGCACACATCTGATTAGTTCACTGCAATAGTTGAATAGGACTCCACAGACATCCCCTCACGTGCAATCCCAGTTCCTTCCTGTTTACTTGCCTGCACACATCCCGCGAGCATCTCGTACAGGATGTGGGCTCGCTTCTTCATCACTCGCACGTCCTGCATCGTGGAGTCTGCACACTGGCCGTTCTGAATGGGGTTGATGAATCGGTTCCGGAACTCTTTGACCGAACCCAGAAGGTTTTCCTTGATAAAGTTCACCATGCAATGGTCTAAAAAGGATAGAACGCAGCACATTAACACAGCTTGTCTTTAATTGACAAAATACAATTGGCTTTAAAGTGTAAATACTGTTGTAGCTGCAGAGCAAAGTTTAGCCACATAATTTCAGAATACTTTTTCATCGTATTTCGACTGTGTATCAGTGAGCTTTCAACTAGAAGTCCCGAGAAATTTGACATAAGATAATTGAAGCACAAGGAGACGAAATGAAAAACGCAACAATAAAATAAAAACTATTTAGCAGGCGACTGCTGTATACACACATTCAATAAGATTGTTCTGCAATGGGGTTCCTGTGAGGACCACTCTGCGTCTTGTTTTTATAGAGTTCATGGCCTTGGATATAGCAGAGGCTTCGTTCTTCAGAATGTGTCCTTCATCACATATGACAAAGTCTGGACCTGCGGAGACAGACAGAATCTCATCAGTTACAAAAATCAATGTGTGCTGTTCTTAAAAGGGAGGGAAAAAAAGGAAATACACTGTAAATGGAAGAGCAAAACCAGGGCCTCTCTTCCAGCTTTGACTTCAGATAGTGTGTGCTGCCACCTACTGAGGCAAATGTTAAATTAGAAACAAATCATTGTAATCTTTTGCCATGTACATTTAAAGAAGGGCTGTCAGTTAAGCCTCAAAATAGCAATCAATTAATTGGGCACACAAAATATAATTGTTCTAATAAATATCGATGATTGTACTGCCAACATACATTTTTGCTCCTTTCGTTCCCCCGGTCGTGATTATTTTAATATCATTGCTGTGAAGTTAAAAGCTTGTGCATAACAAATGAATGCAAGGTGTAATTATGCCTTGGTTGGGTCAGGAGAGAAAAAAAAACAACACACAACATTCGCTACAAGCCTAAAGCAAGTTTAACATACTACAGGAATGTTACTAAAATATTTATTCCAAACAGATTACAGTACTTTGGAATGTAATCTATATAAACTAGACACGAGTTTATGAAAACAATGTGAACCTGATGATGACACCGTAGTTTGTTTGTTTTTATAATCATGTTTTTAAATTAATAAAGAGATTTTTTGGAAGAAAATAAAACAGCAGGAATGAAATAATGAATCCCTTTGAAGCAAGATGACAAGAGTGCGACCATGAATGTCTCTACGGAAATTCTTTTGGTAAGCCATCTAAACTGCAAGTTTGGCTATATATATTTTTATTATTATTTTTTTTTTTTTACTTACTGTTTAAAATGTGATATATAATGGTCAACAAACTCTTCATCGGTCAGGATTCTTTTCCAACCAAATACAAATTTCAGGAACTGAATGATGTGATTGTGTACGACATCATTTGTTTTCCATCATTTCAAGCTGTCAAGGAGGATTGCTTATACGTTGTTCAAAAGGCCAGCAGGTGTAAAAGCCAGTCACTGTACGTGCATCCCTCCAGTAAGCAAGAATCTTCAAATTAAAAACACCCTAGCCCAGGACATCCTGAACGATTAATAAAATAAGTGGTCTGTTTAATTATACGAGTCTTACCCGGGTCGACCAACGTCTTTTGGAAAGTTTCTTTCAGCTTCTTGCTTTTAACGTTCTTGCCTTGTGTGAGATTGCGATACATTTCATAGCCGATGATAATGACCCCACCATCTTCCTGCCAGCGCTGCAGCATATATGCCCGTTCCTGGGGCCGCTTCACAGTGGCAAGTTCGTTCACCTGGAAAAGAATTGATACTTCAACTACCGCAAAATGCTCTGCATAAACGTAGTATGAATAATGCTTTCCATGTTGTTCTTCCAGTAATGTTATCAATAGCATGACATTATATTTCGGGGGTGTGATTTTCAGGTTTTATTTTTAATACATGTTCAGTATAGATATAGACATAAGCAGCTTTTATGAGGACTGCCTGGTTTGCATCACTCCTCCTCACCCAATGCAAGACCTCAGGGCTCTGACACAGTGAGATTTGTGGTTATAAAAAGAGAAGTAGAAATTAAAATAACTTGAGATTAAAACTGGATGTTGTACACTTATTACTCAAGACCATTCACTTAATAATGAAATTAAAAATCCCATTTGCACAACACATTGATCACATTACTGCCGACATTACCTCTAAACTCTCTTCATCGGTCATGCCTTCTTGCCACTTCTCAAATTCATTCAGCCAGTTGAGAACAGTGTTGAGTGGACAGACCACCAGGGCGGTTTTGAACTCCATCTTCTCACACAACAGCAAGGTGTGCAGTAACGTCACCACCTGGAACAAGCAGGGCATTTCACACAATGAGATTCACAACTCTACATAAAACATTCCTTTAAAAACAGACTGCATTTAAAAATAGATAGAGCTCTGAAAATATTAATAAATTCAAAATCACTTTTCAGATCTAAAATGTACCTATATGAAAGATGCATGCATTATAGTATATATATTTTCATATAGCGTGTGCACATTTCATATGGGGGAAAATGTGAATTCATATAATGAAATTGTTAGCTCTGTGCACTTTACGTTCATAATGACAATCTAAATACCTGGCCTTCAGATTTCAGGCACATGACATTAGCACTGGCTCAGGTGAAAATCACATTAACTTAAAAACTGTCAAATAAACCATAGAGAACGCAGCATATAAAAGTCTTATACAGACTTTTCTAGCTTAAATTTGAGTAAAAATAATATGCACAGAACAAAACATTTGATAGTTGAACAGAACCAACTTGCACTTATTATTCGGAGTCTGAGCTACACCCCTCTCCTGCTTCAGCACAGCTGCACTCGGAGTCGATGGAAGACAAGTTATTTATTTTTTATCCCCAGAAAGTAACAGATTTTGACAAATAAAAAAACTCCCCCGGTGCAAATTTGAAACAAAAAAACAAAAAATGAAAGCCATGCGTGCAATTGCCATCTCAAAAGATACAATATTTGCACCTACTCTAAAGTTGATACACTGTTACTCACATGTTCAATGCATTTTAACTTACTTGTAACGTCTTTCCAAGACCCATACAATGTGCAAGAATACAACCAGATCCAGCTGACTTTTTAGTTTTCTTCAACGACTCACAGCAACAATCCCACATAAACTGCACACCTGTAAAACACACATAGTTTCACCCTCTGGAAAACCAATCAATGTAGAATTTACATCTTTGTTAAATCACCTTCAAATTCTACGACAAGAGGATTTATCAAGTCAACACCCAGGCTTTCACTGCTAATTTCACTGCTAATAATATACTTTATTATTTAATTTAAAACAGAATTGTCTTATGTAAAACATATGCTTTTAACTCGTACAGCTATGGCCAAAAGTTTTCCATCACCCTATAGAATTAACAAATTTTGCTTCATAAAGTCGAATGAAACCTGCTGAATAATGTTACGTTAACATATAGAATTATATAACACTTTGCAATTTTCTATATACTTAAAAGGAAAACTAACAAAAGTGTAAAAATGTGATCATTCGAAATTTATCATGAAATACTGTACTACTATTATGGCTTCCGGTAGACTTATGATATTCTTTTGTAATGTTAAATAAAAAGACCTGAATTATGTTAATTATACATTTTATTATATATATATATATATATATATATATATATATATATATATATATATTATAGATAGATAGATAGATAGAGACAGATAGCTAGATAGATAGATAGATAGATAGATAGATAGATAGATAGATAGATAAATAGATGGATAGATGGATAGATGGATAATATCTTTTTTTTTCTTTAAAATAATGTCTCAATCTTATAATTTAAGGTGACGTAGAACTTTTGGCCATAGCTGTACTCTACTTTAAAATTCGAGTACGACTGTTTTTTCTAAGGAAAGAAGCAACATCTCCTTTGCAAGCAATTAGGGCTTTTAGCCAAATATCAGTTTTGCCAAAACATGGCAAGAGATGAATGTGAATCCAGAACCCTTCCCTGAGCTTGTCTCTATCTACATCCACAGCCTTGTACAGCCGAAATGGGACATTAAATATTGTTGAGAACTGCAATCCATACCATCGACCTGATGAGGTTTCAGTTTGGTGACCAAGCTCCGGTGCACCTGCACGAGGGGTTCCTTGGTCTCTTCATCTTCATCCAATACCAGCTTGGTTGTTATGGGAACCGGGATTTGAGAAGACTCTTCAACGACGACGACCTGCAAAACATTAAATCATCACAGTTTAAAAAAAACGAAAAAAAAACACGAAACGTCAATAACTAGAATCTGTAGATTTCCTGTAAAATCAGCGTCAGTGAGTGCCAGCTAAATGGTTAAGCTAAGGAGACTGTACTAAAAGAACTGTGCTGTGCAAAAAGGAGCACAGCATTAACAATATGTAAGGTACGTGCATAACGATTTCTGTTCAGTTTTCAAGTTGCACATTGGCAAGGGGCTCTTTGCGTTGCTGTCAATCCCATCTGTCGGTGTGGAAGGTTCTTTTCATTACTCATTCTCATAGGACTCATAGGAGGCTGCTTGGTCCAGTGGTCAAAGAAATGGGCTTATAACCAGGAGGTCCCCGGTTCAAATCCCACCTCAGCCACTGACTCATTGTGTGACCCTGATGAAGTCACTTAACCTCCTTGTGCTCCGTCTTTCGGGGGAGACGCAGTTGTAAGTGACTCTGCAGCTGATGCATAGTTCACATACCCTAGTCTCTAAGTCGCCTTGGATAAAGTTGTCTGCTAAATAAACAAAATAATAATAACAACAATAAAAAGCAAACATCCATAACATTTGCTATAGATTTGGCCGAACAGGGCGTGATCACGTTATCCCCTATGAGGACAGTGCGTGTGAAATGTGAATGCAGCAGTTTTGAAATCTATGTAAGATTATACCAATACTGTGCCGATCCATAAAACAATAACAGCGAGGCTGGAAAAACTTAAAGAAAATCGTGCTGCAGCTGTTCATACAAAACTTTCAAAAGGGAGAAAATGTTTCAATTGCCACAGACTCGTGGACCCCATTCCCCGTTTGTTTAGTAGTTTTTATTTTTATGTTGGAACTACTGTACTCAAGTAAAGGACCCCTGAGACACAGTTCAAACAGTCAGGCCAGACATCTATTTTTACAATTTAATGTAAAGTTGTGTGGATATGTGAATTTGAATACTTTACGTTAATCGTAGCAGCCCTAGTCTATGTTAAGACTTAGAAATGACTTCTCAGATAAAAATAATACGCAAATATTTCATGGACTTTCTGCAGTGTTGAGTTAAATATATTAAAAAAGTGCTATGGAAAATCCCTAAATGTAAATTACAGAAGTGAAAATATAAACAATAGGGATCCACCTCCATATTTTTCTCACACTGTACATTTGAAAACCTCTGAGAAATGTCAACAGGAATAAAATGGTGTGTAGTTTTATTTCACAATTTATAAAGTGCCTTCACAATTCCATGACCTTCAAACCACTTAATCCAAATCCTTTTCAGGGTACAGAAGTCCCACAAAACAAACAGCCAGGAAAAGCCATATTGCAAGGTGCTTTTGGAGTACACTTCTTGTGAGTTATACTAAATTCTTATTAGCCAAGAGAATGACAGCTGCCTGCTGATTTGACTGCCGCGAGTTGGGGTTTTAAACTATTTGTGAGTATGAATAGGGTACTTAATTGTTATGTAAGCTCTCGGACTGTGTACCTCTCTTAGCTTTTCCCTTAATTGTTCTCGTTCTGCGATGCGCTTCCTTCTCTCCTCCTCCTCCTTCAAGGCGTTCTGGGTCTCGGATCTCAATTTATCTACTTTGAGAATCTTTCGAATCTTCTTTCGACCCTTTCCGGGAGACACTGAGTCGTCGTCATCGTCTTCATCATCATCGCTGTCTTCATCATCGTCCTCATTACTCTGTGTGTGCACAAACATATTAACAACTCGTTAGCCTTCAGGTGGCAAGTCTATGAAAAAAACACACACACACACAAAAGTACGACAGTAACATACCATTCCCCGCCACGAGACATCAGTACAATGACCATGCCATACTGTACATCAACAGTATGTACAGAATATCCCATAACCTAATACTCAATAATGTTGATACCAAGCAGTTCTCCAGAGGTACTGTATAAAAAAATGTGATGTACGTACGGAAGGACGGACGGACGGACAACTGCCTCCGCTACGTACATACCCTTCAGAAGAGGATAAAGGTTGAAATGGGATACAAATTCTGGAACTAGGTAGCCGATTGTGAAAAATGTCCAAGTACCCTGGTACCCGCCAGGTAATTTCAAGCACACGTTAAATCACAGAGAGATGACATACTTTCACAGTATTGCGGGACTTGGAGATTAAACAGACACTGTAAGATTACTAAAACTGAAGCCTATAAATTGTAAACTATGAGCAAACATATCTATGGAATTATATAGAAGAGTAGAAATGGGGTACCGGATCCAAACATAAATGTAACAACTCCAGGCAGCTTATATATTAGATGCACTATTTTGATGAACGTGAATAAAGACTGTCAAAGCCTTATATCCTATCAGTTATTACCTTGTCATTACTAGATGAATCCTCCTGTACTTTTATACGGCGTCTCTTCTTCTTCTGTTTGTAGCTGCGCAGATTTTCTTCAGCCCCAGCTTTCTTGGACGATCTGGCAAGGAAAAAAAACAAGATACTTTTATTTGGAATAAATAATTAAGTAACTTATTGCAGAAAAAGACAACCATACTCCCTTCTAGCCCACTCCAGGACGCAAAGCTGAAAACAATAAAACAAAAACAAACCTTGTTCTGGGGCGCTTCTTTTTCTCTTCCTCATCCTCATCATCCTCCTCCTCGCTCATCTCCTCGCTCACACCAGACTCTTCAAAATCAGAATCTGCAGAATCATCACTGCTCACTTTAAACACAATGAAACAAGAAAATTCAACATCGAGTCCCTGATTGTTTTGCAGATTTTGGGCAATTCAGGTGAAGCAGATTTACCATCCCATAGCACTGAAGTCAAAGAATGTGACACATATATACAGCCCTATACTGATAATACTGTGTAATGCAAGTGGATGAAAACCTGATGAAACGATACTTAAAAAAAAAAATGTTAAATTTTTTACGTGTTTGTTAGTAATCTTAGCGTATGGACTACTTTGGTCTGCCTTTGTATCTGTGCTTGCACTAATGAGATGTACCTATGCTAGCCTTGTCCAATAAACTAAGAAACACAATTCTGTACAAAGTTTTCTAATTTAGTAGATAGCAAGGTTCTAAACAGTGGATTAGGCAAGGTTTTCTTTGTGTTACAGGAAACCCCTTAAGCCCGACCCTCGCATTCTTAATTACCCATAGGAATCTATGAGGGGCCAGAAGAGGTTCTATTTAAAAAAAAAAAAAAAAAAAAGTCACACAGGAACGGAGAAAGTTCTTCCATCAGACTTGATAAACAGTCAGACAATCAGGAATGTGTGAGAATGATAAGAGAAGTTCTAAAGACTTGGCTTTTACTCCTTTCAACTACATGAGTGTGTCCCGGTCAGGTGCAAACACATCCTCCCCCTCGTGAGACACACCTTTCCTGTTGGATCTTCTCTTGCGTTCCCTTTTCTTATTGGACTGGCTCTCCTCACCCGACTCGCCGTCGCTCATGGACAGCTTGTGTCGGAGCAGGCGGTGTCGATAGCGAGACTTCTTAGTCATCTCAAAATCTGAATCCGAACCAGTTTCAGAACCCTCTTCCTCTACAGGGGGAGAAATCGAAATACATTAAGAGTACATATAATTTAACTTGAAGAGAAGCACCCTCATAAAATGTCTTATTTTAAAATAGATACATATTAAAATATAGTTTATATAACAGCCCTGAAGCTGCAATATACATCGATTTTCACAGCACACACACATTGTAAGAAATTATTATTATTATTATTTATTTCTTAGCAGACGCCCTTATCCAGGGCGACTTACAATCGTAAGCAAATACATTTCAAGTGTTACAATACAAGTAATACAATAAGAGCAAGAAATACAATAACTTTTGTTCAAGTGTGACAAACTACAATTCAATAATACAGCAGAAAATAGTGATAGTCACATCAGGATATGATTAAATAGTGATAGTTACATCAGGATATGATTAAATACAAATTACTACAGGTTAAACACTTGGCAGATTACAGTATTCTGAAGTACAGGATTAAATGCAGTAAAATAGGGGGCAGATAAGAGCAAAATAAAGCACATTTAAATGAAGGGTGATAGTGTCCCAGGATACAAACAGAGGAGTTCTACAGGTGCTGTTTGAAGAGGTGAGTCTTAAGGAGGCGCCGGAATGTGGTCAGGGACTGGGCAGTCCTGACATCTGTAGGAAAGTCATTCCACCACTGCGGAGCAAGGGTGGAAAAGGAGAGGGCTCTGGAGGCAGGGGAGCGTAGCAGGCGGAGCGGAGAGGTCGAGTGGGGGTGTAGGGAGAGATGAGGCTCTGGAGGTAGCTGGGTGCAGTCTGGTCAAGGCATCTGTAGGCTAGTACAAGAGTCTTGAACTGGATGCGAGCGGTGATCGGGAGCCAGTGGAGCGAGCGGAGTAGTGGAGTAGCGTGGGCGAAGCGAGGCAGAGAGAACACCAGGCGGGCAGCAGAGTTCTGGATGAGCTGGAGCGGACGGGTGGCGGACGCAGGGAGGCCAGCCAGGAGGGAGTTGCAGTAGTCTAGGCGGGAGAGTACCAGGGCCTGGACCAGGAGCTGGGTAGCATAGTTGGTGAGGAAGGGTCAGATTCTTCGGATGTTGCTCAGGAAGAATCAGCAAGTGCGTGCCAGAGTGGAGATGTGCTGGGAATAAGAAAGGCAGGGGTCCAGGGTGACTCCAAGGTTCTTAGCGGAGGAAGAGGGAGAGAGTGTGGTAGATTCCAGAGGAACAGAGATAGAGAGATCAGAGGAGGGAAAGAAAAGGAGGTCAGATTTAGAGAGGTTGAGTTTGAGGTGATGCGAGTGCATCCAGGAGGAAATAGCAGGCAGACAGGTAGAGATACGGGAGGAGATGGTGGAGTCAGAGGTGGGGAAGGAGAGGAAAATCTGAGCATCATCAGCATAGAAATGGTATGAGAAACCATAGGATGTGATGAGGGGGCCCAGGGAGCGGGTGTAGAGAGAGAACAGGAGAGGACCCAAGACTGACCCTTGGGGGACTCCAGTTAAGAGAGGGTGAGGTGTGGAGGTTGCTCCACGCCAGGTTACCTGGTAAGTGCGGTTGGAGAGGTAGGAGGAGAACCAGGCCAGAGCAGTGCCAGAGATCCCCAGGTCAGCAAGAGATGATAGTAGAATAGAGTGATCAACAGTGTCAAAGGCAGCAGAGAGGTCGAGGAGAATTAGGACAGAGGAGAGAGAGGCAGCTCGGGCACACTTAAGTGAGTTGGTGACAGACAGGAAATGTGAATATTAAACTTTCAAAAGTGGTGTATTTCAGATGGATAGGGCATCAAATATACACCAAGTTAAAACTGCTTGCAGCAGATGTATGGCTTGTGCCATAAGCCATATTCACTGCAAAAAAGAATATGTTAAAATAACTGTCACAGGTTTTCTTTTTGATATTTTATTTGCTTAAAACAGCAATTATTCAAAGATAACTTACCTAAAACAATATGATTCAATATTTTAAAATATACAGATCTTTATTTCTAGAAAAATCCAGTGAACACTGTCACTCACCCTCCTCTTCCTCATCCTCCTCTTCCTCCTCCCCAGCTGCTTTCTCAGATTTTTTTTTCTTGTCCTTCTCCGATTCTTCATCATCCGATGAGCCATCCTCCCCAGAGGACATGTTTGCCTTGATTTGAGCCAAGATCATCTTCTTTGCGATTCTGTGAGGGGTGGTAAAAACACAAACGAATGGTCTCTAAAGTTGATCTCCTAAATTGCTTAGAGTTGCAGTAAGCAGCTTCAACACAAATGTCTGGTGCTGGGACTACAATGTCCCACAAACATTTTTCTTTCGCTACGATTCCCATTTACAATATTCTGCCACAGTGCACCGTACTGTGTACTCAGATATTGTTGGCTTTCCATTCTGTTTAACTAGTTTGATTTGCAGACACAAGCTGAAACCTTCTTGCTACTACCTGCAACAGTGGTTAGGAACGTGTATCTGCAAACTCTACTCCCGTTTCATTTGTTTATCATAAAATACATTTGTTAAAAAAATAAAAAAAATAAGAGGACTGAAACTGCTGAACTGGGGCCTAGCAAGCAATTTTTTCTCACAAAGTAGTTGGAAGACAGAGCTGGTGTTTCTGGATGGCAATGTTAATTGCATATTCACGATTAATTGTTTCTTCTTGTGACTCACGGAATTCTAGTACAAAACTGCACCCTTGTCATAATGCTACTTACTGGTCATGCAATCAAACGTGGCATTGTTGACGACAAAAATGAAAGAGCACCAGTTGATAATTATCAAATAAATAAGCATTAAGATGATAATATTCATATCAATATAACCCTTTTGAGATGTAGGATTTTGGAATAGGGTTTTTAGAGAAAGTGTTCTTGGGCTGTGCAACCTCATGAAAGATTTGTCATCTTAAAACATCCAGATCTTCAAATTCAGCCGCTTTCCGTCGGTACACAGATATTTGCAGCGTCATTCACTCTAAACAACAACATGAGATTTCCTAGTAAGTGTTTCAAGTAAACAAGGTTTGCTAGCATTTGGAAATGTTGAGTCTGATAAAAGGACATCGCAAAACTTGCAAAATATCCTGAACCCTGGTGAGTGGAAATGATTTTCCCAGACTGTACAAGCAGTTAAGAGGTCTGCAGTGTTGAGAGATAAGCAGCAAAACAAAAAGATAGGGCAGTAAATTAGAAAAGGGTCCTTTCACAGTAATGTATGTGCATGTACAGTACAATTTGAATGCCAACATTTCCATACCGTGAATAAGGGAATTCATGAGTTATTACTTTGTGTTAAATGTGCCAAGAAAATGGTTAGAGCATGTTTAGCAACATTAGGTGAACCGCAGGTATTTTTATGTTTTCCTTGACCTGTATATTTGAATATAACTTGAAGTAATTAGAGCACTCCCAGAATCAGCGCCCAATCAGTGGGTAAACAAAAAATGTGTTGGATTTGTCATTTACATTCATGTTTATTACTAATCATTGTGTGTCTGTGTAAAGCTGAAGGAGTTAACCTGCATCAGTACGAAGGTGAAAAACAGGCTATGCATATTGCACTAAAACGCATTCATTATTTACATAAACGTTCAAAGTCATAGATTTTTTTAAACCAAACAAGAAAATACGAAACCAGCCTAGGAATTTTTTGTTAATTATTATACTGAATATGAAGCGCATTGTTAACTAGATTTTGAACCAGTGCAAGGTCTGTACCATGGCAACTTTTTCCGCTTTAGACTAATGTACGTGCCTATAAGTGACCACCTTTGTGCTGGGAAGTTTGTCTTACATATATTTAACATTAACTACAGTTTTGCTATTGATAATACAGTACGTTCTTATTGCATCCTGATAACGCAAGTGGTCTTTTAAGAGGACTGTAGCACTTGTCTGGTTGCCGATTCATTGAGAGTTTTGCAGATTTTAAACAAAGGTAAAAAAAAAAAAAGTTATCACTCAGAATCCACACTAAAATTTTTAAAAATCAATTAAATACATTTTAAATAACTGCATTCACTATTGATCAGGCAGAACTAAACTTAGCGTCTATTACCGACAAGAACATTTCTATGCTGCGTGTTAGACATAAAGTTTGTATTCGCCGGTCAAGTTAGAAAGGGAATGGCACTTGGTTCACAATAATCAATCCTTCCGGATCAATTAGCATTGCTTTGCAGTAGTACTACAAATCATGCTATTTCTATCCCTCTACACCTGCTGTGGTGGGACAGACAATAACCGGTATTTGATTTACTTGCTGTTATTTGTTAAAATAGGAAGTTCCGTGCAGAGTCTACAGCAAGTTTCATTGCACTTAGCAATTGCTGTGCATCCAAGTTTTATTTATTGTCTTAGTACAACATCTCAGTTTTGCTCTGATATTTTTTTATTGGTCCTGTATGATGTGGATGATGCTTAACAAGGATGAAAGTGAATGGTAAAACTTCCATTCCCTCTAGCATCCTGAATATTTGGCCCACAGTGCTAGTTAGTTTCTCAAAGGCACTGACATGCATTTACACTGAAGTATTTTAAAACATTGCATAAAAGCATTAAGACAAATCCAAGGGGAATTATTAACTTGAGAATTATAATCCTTAATGGTTAACACACTCTGTACTGAGAAAATTCTTCATTATCTTGAACAATAAGTATGAATGTAATACAAGTGCAAAGCTTTAATAGGAAACCATTTTATTTTTTAGGTGACCATGTACACAAAAATCATATACATTTCTGCTTCTAGAAAAGCTAAACATGAAACAAATTTAGCAAACTGACTTACATCTCTGGCAGAATGTAAAATGCAGAAACTATTTGTGTGTGCACTGTGATTTCCAACTGCACAGAGTGCTTTAAACTATGTATCATTATAATAGAATATGAATTGAGTCAGTATAATCATGCACACTGATTTTTCTCTGCACCATTTTACTGGCTACATCCTGTTGTGGTTAAACCACAGGGGTGATATTAGCTAATCCCTCCCCATATCAAGAAATAGGATGCCTAAGCCACACACAACAGGTCCTGGGTCTGTGCTCATGGGCCCTTGACAAGTGCAGACAGGGGCCTATGCTACTTTCTAAAGCCAAACAGCTAGTTCTCTCAGGGATGAGCATAATTATTACATTTTCTGAGCTTCAGATAGGATGTCATTTAAAATATTTAAATCAGAAGAATAAAAGGCAAAAGAGTAGTCACTTGGATATTGACACTTCATTTATAAACGATCTATTAGGGGCAATTATTGTCTCCCAGGGATTCAAATTACTGTAGACAAATTGAACCCAGATTTAGCGAAAAACTGAAGACTGAAGTTCACCTAATCATGCTAAGGTCTTCATAAATACATAATTTTATTTTTATATTTTATAAATCAGACCTGTCAACTCTCCCTTATTTGCCGGGACTCTGCCGTTTTTTGGACACTTCTCTCAAACAATTTGCTGGGACAGATTTTCTCCTGTATTTTGATCAAAACGCTACTGTTAAACCCCTTCAGATCAGCAAGCCTTTAATTTCTGCAAAAGTCAATTTCTCGCTAACATTTCATGTACTAAAATCATGCATACAGTATTACTGCAGTCCCGCCTGTATCAAGCAGGGTTTAGGACCCTGGGGAGACCCGTGGCAGACATGCATTCAGTGCGTGAGGCAAGCTCACATACTTGACCATCTACGATGGCTGGGCGTGCAATACGCCCCCCTCGTTAAGGTGCAGTACCAAACTCAGACTTTAGATTTGTTGTGTGACGAAAGGAACGACGCCAACTGTGTATGCTTTGCTGTCGAGTAAAATCAACTACAGTGGACCTGTTTACAACAGGGATCTCCCCAGGAATTCTGTACAGCCAGGCGGCAGAACATTATAGCCGGGAGCACTTAACAGAAAAATAAACTTACCTTAAATATATAATACGACAAAGAATTTGAATAATGTGTTGTCTTTCGTTGACTGTATCTGGTTGCGTTTTTATGTTCTACATTTTCTTTTTCATGACTGTTTTTTATTATGGTAAATTACCGTGCTTATTTAGGCACTATGATTTGAGTCGGGAAAGATAACGCAGGATTATTGGAGTTAACAAAACAAAAAAAAAGGAAACCAGAGTGTAATAATCCAGCACCTCTGCACTTAAGCATTTGTATGTCAGCTGACAAGCGTTCAGCTGATATCCCATCACGCCTTTCTTTTTAAAGGCGTATGAACCCCCAATATCTCGCAAGTACCTGGGTACATATTGTTACAATATCACAACAAAAGGAATATGCTTTTTTTTTTTTTTTTTGGTGCATATGTATAGCTATTACGTACTATATATCACCTTACAGTACAATAATCCAAAAAAAAGGACTGAATAATAATACCTGAAAATAATTTAATAAAGTAGCCGGCGCAAATATAGTATTATGCGGTGATTCCGCCGATCGTCGGCTTATTTTGACCCCCTGCATTCACTGTCACTATTTTTGCTTTGAAAATTAGTTATTTTTTTAGCAGTCATTTTTAACGTTTTAGCTTCTCGAAGTACTAAACACAGAAAACCTGCCCCTTCAACTCTCTGATTGGTTAAATGTTGTATCAAGACACAGCTGTCGTGGTTCCAAGATTTTTTTTTCATCCAGCAACGCGCAAGTGATCTAGTCTGCTAGAAGCACAATCAATCCTTATTGTTAAAGGCACAGTAGCATCTGCAAGACGGGCGGATCGGGTTTTTTCAGCTGAGCCACTTTGCTGAAAAGGCCTGGGGAGAACCCTGTACAAAGTATTGGCTGCTGCCAAATCAGCCACCAACAACTACAGTACAATAAGAACGCCAAGACAGAATTTCAGAATATTTTTCTTTTTTTAAAAGCAATTAGGAGCAGCGTATCATTTTCATTCTACCAAGTAATAAGGTGGAATTGTTGCATGCTTTTGGTCTTATGTATGTATTCACTTCAATTCAGGCCACTAAGAGTTCAGTTTACCAAAGCTCCCTTATTTTGAAAACTCAATGTTGACAGGTATGACATATTGTAATGACAATCACCACAACAATGCAACTGAATAAAGAACATATTTTTAGTTTTATTGGAATTATAACTTTCATGCAGAACTGGCTATATAAACTGTGCATGAAAAACAAATCAAACAAAGTTCTGATGTTTTAATCACTTCAGAAGCAAAAGATGCATTTTCTGCACAACAAACACTGTTTCAACTTCCTTTGTACATCATGAAAATAAACCATGAAAATGATATTTTAGTGATCGGGAAATCTTTAAATAGAACCAATTAACACGAATTCTCAAGATAGGTACAAAAACATGCACTGGGGACATTTTCAATCATAAAAAAAATGTAATTGAAATAATTATTTAAAAAAAAAGAAATCTACCATTGGTTCTTGACGGAGGCTTCATTAACCCTTAACGTGCCCAGGTTATTATTCAGCTTTAAAGCCCAGTACAGACCTGCAGAATTTCATGAAACAGTTACACAAAACTAGTTTCTCCTTTTATCCGTTTCACAAAATGGTTTCACGTCTGTATCTTGCTTCTCACAAGGCTTAAGATAACTTCCACAAAACTAGAAAATATTAAGCTTTAGATAGATGGATTCATAAGAAAGCATTATTATATAACTGTGTCCTTTTCTTCCAAACACTTATAAAATTATAGGAAGATAAAGGGACTTGACTTGGGGGGGGGGGGGAATAAATCAAACCTGGATCTTTTATTAAAGAGCATTTCACACTACCAGAGAATCCATCTGGATTGCATCAACCACATAATATTCCAGGTAGTCCCTGGACAACCACATATAGATGGATGATGCAATCCATGGCGATCCCTTATTGTTCGAAAATCCATGTGGGTCACAGGTTTCATATCAAACCAGTTTTACCCAAGATCATTTGCATCTAGCAGCAATATAAAAAGGTGTACACCAAATCCACCATGGGATTTGCTGGAAAAATGTAGAACCAGCAAACTTAACAGGGGTTACATTTCCGTCAAGTCTGCATACTTGAACAAACCTGCACCTTTCCCATCAGTACATTCTTCCAATCACTGTACATATGTACAAAGTCTATGCAACAAAATACAATTTTAGTAAAATATATTACATTTACTCATTAAATTTCAAAGACACACATTAAATAAAATGTAGTCGCAAGCAGGGCTCTGCTGGATATCATAAAGATCTTTTTTTTTTCTCAGTTACATAAATGTAAACCAACATGTGTTTACATTTTCAAACTCCTTGTATATTCTCAGTGATCCCAATGGCACGATATGAGTTAAGAAAACAAACAAACAAACAAACAAAGACAGTAAAATGTACCTCCCCATCCAAATGAACCAAGCTGCTACTTTCCCCAGGATGACATCACAACACTTCAAACAGTTATATTGAAGATTACTTTTTTTTTTTTTGGTAAGTCATAGCCATTGACCCCCAATTTTCAGAAATTAAAGCATGGAAGTACTACAGCAAATCTCAACCTAAGTTTGATGTATTGGTACATAACTCAAATGTATGTTACATTGCCAAACTGAATTTTGGGGGGAAAAAAATAAAAAATAAAATAATAATAATAATAATAATAATAATAATAATAATAATAATAATAATAATAATATAGTACCACAATTTTCTCCCAGCTTTTTGAACTAACATTTATTAGTGCTATTGCTTTTTTGGAGGAATGGCCAGAGATTTGCTAAATGATACTACCAATTACATTTACATTCATGGGCAAACTGTTCATAAAGGTTAGTCTACTTAACACAACTGAATGGTCAGTTATACAAAAGTGCATTTGAGTTTCAATACTTATCACAACACGTTTATGCATGGCTGAAATTGAAGAAAAAGAAAGGTCAGTCAGCCTGCCTTTGAATCTGAATACTGTTCTGAATATTGACACAGCACAACTCATGTGTCACCTTTGGCTGTGTGTTTTATTTCTGAATCCTGAAAGATTTTACCTTTAATCCACAACTTTTCATGAATTAATCTTACATAAAGACAACTAAATGTAACAGCCGTACTAGGGTTGGGCGATATAACAGTATTTTTTAAATATTGTCGCAAATAAAATGTATTGTGCTACAGAGAGACAATATAAAGATATACCCATAACTAGATTCGAGTTTTCCCTTCGGTTCGTAACCCTCCATTTCCTGTTTTCTCCAACTATCTACACGTGACACAGTTTGTGACGACTCGTGTGTTAGTTACTTTGGATTTTAACCCTATAATGCCAAAACAGAAAAAAAAAATTCTGCACGATTAAATTGTAAAAAAAAATCAATCTGCGATCAACTCGTTAGTAGATTAAATCACTCCGATTAATCTGTTCAATACTATACATATATTTTTTATTTTTATGCAACTGTTGTGCATAACGCGAACATTAAGCTTTGGACTGATCCATTTCAATTTCTAGGGAGGTCTCAGGTAGTATAAACTTGGGGGTTCAGGTCGTAGTCGGGTATATTCTCTTCAGGATGGCTGCGAGTAACCACAGACTAGGCAAACTTGCACAGAAGTATTTGTGCAAACCAGCAACAAGTCAGTATATGGGGTAACACTGTTACATGCAGCGCTCCAGATAAATATGAATGACGTTGTACGATATTTAAATGTATGCGTAAACAATACACATAGCAATTTTGCTGCACAGCTTGAGTTCGCATGTTATCAAGCTTCTTATACTTTGTTGGTTCCCGGTGTCTTAATGGTTAATTGTGAATATACTGCATGTGGGAGCTAGAGAATGGATTATAGAAATGCCTTTACCTGACCTACCAATTTATTTATCTGTCAGCTAAAATTTTGAAAGGTAAATCTATAAAATAAATACAATATTCTATGTTTGGAGAGAGTGGGGATGCTTGCTGTAGCAAGGCAATCAATAAAGAACGCAATATTATTGTTTCTTTATTTGCACGAGTGCAGTATCGATACAATTTAAAAATATTTATTTTAACTTTTTTTGTTTTTACATTTTTAGAGAGCGTATCAGTCGACTAGGAAAGGGAGACACCAGAAACTGAGAAAGTAACACTTAAAGAAAACTATAAACACTGTAACAGCCTTGTACTAGTGGACAGAGACTCGGTGAACGCAGTACTAGCGAACTACATCGAGAGGAGCAACTTCCCGGACTGTAATATTATTATGGCAGGACTAAATGGCTGCGAAAAAGACATGACTGGATTTTTTTCAGGTGGAAAATATGGAAAAGAAAGTTTATTGTAAGACCAAGTTTTTGTACAGTAGCTCAAAGTAACATTACAGTTAAAATACAAGGCTGTAGTTGCATACCCCAGAAGTTAGCATTAAGTACGTACAGTATTGAAAGTACTCATGACTTCAAGGTAATGTTGCATTTTACTTTACATTGTATCTAAATTACTCAATGACTCAAAACCTTATCTGGAGCGCTGATTACATGTAAAACAGACAAGACTAAAACTTGATACGGTTGACACTCGTGTATTTTGGCAAAAAAAAAAAAAACCTTTGATCAGAATGTTAAATATATTGTGATATATATCGTATATTGTCTTTAACATCTAAAATATGATTTTTTTTTTTTTAGGGTATATCGCCCACCCCTAAGCCATACTACACAAATGATTTTTGGAAAAGCATCGCATGAGAAAAGGGATTTAATATTGCATCCCTTTTACTAATGAAAAAAAATAATCTGTACGGACACAGACCGAGTATGGAAATAAATACTGTGAAATGTACCTGCAAGAATGTGAAGCCATCCTTAAAGCACAAAGCTGATAGTTTCTTTACATTTAAAATACATCCAGAATGCATTGTTATCAAGAAATACAAAATAAAAAAATTGGGTGGACATGTGCCCAAAGCAAATTTTCAGATAGGTCAAGTCAGGAGCTTTTCCTACCTTCTCAAACATTTTGGTTTAAGGATGGTCCATTGTACACGTACAAAAAACAGACTACAAAGGCTACAGCACTGTCCACTACGTCACAGCTCAGTTTTGGTTAAGTATTGTGCATGAACACATATTCCACCAACACTGGCAGACTTAAATTGGACAGCACTGCAATATATTTATAACACACCCTAAGCAAGGGGTGTTGAAATGTTTCTCTCATACTTTGTCTTTGCCGGGATTGAGGTCTGTTTGGAGGCTGCTTGATCAATGCCACGGGCAGCTTGTGAGCGAGTCTTTACGTGGCACGCAGTTCCAGTTTTTGCACCCCGCTTGGAGTTCCGTTGCTTTGCCTTGCTCCCACGCCTAGGGTGTGTTATAATCTTTTTTAAGTCCATTTTCTTGGAACCATACCTATTCTCAGGATCGTCATCGTCATCAGCAACACCTAGAGCAAGACCAGATTTAACGTCTGCTTCATCCCCTGAAACAAAGAAGACCCAAAAGTGTCAGGTCATCCCTATACCCTCATCCGCCCTTCACAATTTTAGACTTCTGAAATCACATGTTCCGAAGTCAAACCAAACTGCATCAGCACTTCACTAAGAACTTTTATAATTACAAGCAAAACACTGACTTTCACAACAAAACAGATGTGCTCTCTATGAATGATGCATTAACCAATATTCCCTGCTGTAAATGTGGCCTGCAATAGCTCAGCCAAGCAGTTCTGAAGGTACTGCCTCATTCGCCAAACCAATATAGACCTAGATTCTGAAAACATGATTTGTGTGTCAGTTGTCCCTTTCAAAACAGACATCTTCCAATGTCAGTTAAAACAAATGCTGTTTTTCCCCCAAAAACGATGTTAAATCCAGGTTGCCGAACAACACTTCAGGTTACAATGCTGCAGTAATCACTAAGGGTCAAAAGTCTTTTTATTTTATTTATATGACCCGTCTCTAGCTCTCTGCTATGGTGTCATTATTTCAGTGTTAATATTTTTAGTGTTGTTATCTAATCTGAAGGCGCTCTTTCTTAAATTAGCGTCATTATGAATTTAACAAAGAGGTCCTCAAACATACTTTAGATAGACATGAATGCAAAGTACACTGGTCAAAAAAGAATAAAAGAGATTAGATTTCTCATAAAGATCAGTTTCAATATTTATTTCTAACTTGACATTACTTCATGCATTGCAGCTGGAGGATTTTAGGGTTGGTGATAACCCAGTCCTAAATGACAATGTATATTTATTGATGAGTATGTTCAATTGTATATTTTAGTATAATGAAAGGGAGACATTACCCGATGACTGGCAAAAACTTTTGCCAATGGGACCAGCGAGAGTTTCCGTGATTGACTGAATCTTCTGCTCATCGCTGCTTCCTGCAGAGTCCTGCTTGCCAGTCTGTTCTGCTGTTTCTGCATCACTTGAAGACAAGTCAGAATTTACAACCTTCTTGGCTTTCGGTCGCTTCTCTTTGGTTTTTAACTTTTTCTTCTCTTGAGGAGTCTCATTGTCATCAGATGAAGAACCCTTCATCTCTTCCTCCTTCGGTTCTTTCTTACTCTTTCGACTGCCCTTCTTGGCAGTTTCTAATTTACTAAGACTCTTCATTTCCTTCTCCAAGTCAGAGTCGTAATTAGAAGAGTCAGAGCAATTCTGTTTTTTCTTTTTAACCGTCATCTTCTTCACATCAGGGTCAGATTCAGAGGTGGTTTTAATCTGTTTTCGCTTAGGAGCTTTCTTATCCTGGGAATGTGCAGTGCTTTTCCTGAGGCTAAACAAGCATTTCCTTTGCACGCTTTTTGGCGAGTCCTCATTGCTGTCTGCCTCAAGGGAACCGGGACTCTCATCTTCCACTTGTTTTAAGATGTCAGGAATGTCAGAATCGGAGGAATCTACAGCTTTGCTGCTGGAAGCCGTCTGCCTCTCTGTGGATTCTTTCTTTGCCTTTGCAGAAGATTCATCGGTAGATTTGGCTTTTTGGGAATGTTTGGGTTTGTCATTGTTCGTATCACTATCGTCTTCTGGGTGGGAAGACAGTTTTGTGTCAGTATGTCTCCTCAGGGGTGTAGTCTTTACACGTGGAGACCGCCTGCATTGCAGATCCTCCTTTAAGACTTCTGGATCTTCAGACTCCTCTTCATCTGAAATTACCCTCTTCAATTTTTCATCATTGCTTTCTTCGGCCTCTGAAACACTGGTAGAATCTGTTATTGAAACAGGAGTCAACTTCACAACAAGTTCTTTTGTCACTTTCACTGTAGATTTGACTTTGGAGTTGCTGCTATGCTTAGAAGATGTTTTCCGTGAAGTACTGCTCTTTGTCAAGCTATTTTTTGCTGTTTTCCTGTTTTTTACAGGACTATCCTCAGTTACTTCTGCAATGCCAGAAGCATCCACTGAGGAGTCTGCTGCCTCAAAAAGCTCATCAGGAACAGATGATGGAACAGAGACAATTTCTTTATCTAGGGCACACTCGTTGGCCTGTTCAGATTCATCTTCTTGACAATCCGTGCTTCTTCCAGACTCTGATTTCTTTTCATTCTGCTCACTCTTTGAGTCATCATTTTCCCTGAGCTCCTCAACTTCTCCAGGAGAAATGACAGGTGTTTCCTTCATTTCAACATCACTCTCCTGGTCAGCGTCTTCCTTCATATCAGAATCTGGGTCATCGTGTTTGTCAGAATCAGCATTTTCCTCAACTGCATCACCAAAAGCATCAACTTTGTTCTGAATAACATTGTCAGCAGCCTCATCAACAGCACACCACATTGTCTCCTCTCCACTGTTTTCATCAGGGTTAGCATGGCTCTCATCTCCACTGTTCTCAGCTGGGGTAACACGGCTCCCATCTCCACTGTTCTCAGCTGGGTTAACACGGCTCTCATCTGCACAGTGGGCTTTCTCAACAGTATCCTCTAAATTATCTTCAGCCCCATTGTCATTATCACTGTTAGACATGTCAACATTGTCCTCAACTTCACTGACTTCCTTTTCCTGTTGTGATTTTAATCCTCCATTATTTACCTCACAGGTATTTTCTTCACCATTCAAAAGCGCCAATTCCTTGAACTCCTCATCCAAATCTTCCTCTAGTGCAGCATGAGCATTCTTTAGGTCTCCAAGTACAGATTTGAAGGCTTTCAAATGTCTTAATCTAATTAAATTTGTAGGTAGCTTTTCAGTATCCTGCTGGAGAAATTTCACAAAAGTAGCATTCAAGCCAGTTGTTGTTTCTACTAGTTTTTTTGTCTTTTTAATCAATTCTTTTGGCACCTTCAGTGATTTGTAGGAAACTGTTATGGTGCCTGAAGACAAGTTGTCCAAGCTGTTTTCTTTTCCATTACAGGTAGCTTTGACTTTCTGTGAATGTTTGTGCACGTTGCCATCCTGGTTTGTCTTCTCATTTTCAGATTTGGGTTTCTTTCGGTGTTGTTGCCATAACTGCTCCAGGTTCTCCAGCACGCTGTCACAAGCAGTGACCAGGTCCAGCAAAGGTTCAGAGTTACACACATAGCAGTACCACTTGCTGCTTTCATCCATAATACTTGACAGTTCTTTTCTACCCAGGTTGCGTAAAATACATTTTTTGCAGAAGGCATTGTTACAAAAGTCACAACAAATAAGGTTTCCTCCTTCAGCACACCACCTGAAAGAAGAAAAAAAAAAAAAGGTGTTTTATCACAGCTGGTACAACCAAATTATCAAGCCCTATGCCCCACTGATACCACGTCCCGTTATAGTGCGGAATAGGTTATAATCGGTAGGGTCGTGGCTCCCATTTGCACCATAATGCCATTACAGTAGCCCTTTTATACTCGTTATAAGGCGGAACACAAATAGCACGATCTTGTAACTATGGCTCCCCACTATAGCGTTATAAAGGGTGATCACTGTATATAAATTTTAGAAAGTCATTTGTGCACAAAAAGTTTAACGTGACAAGGTGCTTACCACAAAATAATAGATAATTCAATCTAATTGTCTCCGATACAGCTGGTTGTAGTATCCACTTTTTTCCAGCAACAGAAACCGGTGTGGCAGCACACTCCTGTAGATCCTTTAAATTACGAACAGTTCAATGAGGTGAAGTACTTGGTATCCCATTAACCCTTTGCGGTCCATTGTCGGACTGGGTCCGACATTGCAATTATTCCTCTCAGGTCCTTTGTCGGACTGGGTCCGACATCATTATAGCAACGCAAAAAACGGGTTTCTAGTCGTTTTTTCTCTGGAAAAAGCCGAGAAAACCATTCAATTGCCGAGTGGTAGCGACAGGAGCCGAGACGAGTCGAAAAAAAATAAATAAAAGAAAAAGGCGTATCTCATGAATAGTCATACATATGGTCCTGGTATCAGATAACGGGGCGATCATAGTAAACAAGCTGGCTGAGTGCGTCAGCACACAGAGACTATCATGGACATTTGCAGAGCTTTTTTCAGATGTTATAGTAATAAAATAATGACTTTGATCGCAATATTGAGGAGTTTGGTGATAAAACGAGTGATGCGGAGATGATTGATCGGTATGTACGACTTATTTTTATTATTATTTATTTCTTACATAGGTGAAAGCGATAGCGAACGAAAGGGTGGGGCGGGGCTGGAGATGCCTAGTGAGTGCTTTGTTGATATGCAGGGCCATTTAAACCCGTTTGACTGTGGAAAAAAATACTTTTAAACAGCGCGTCTAAAATTAACTGCGCGTGTGAAAATAAATTGGACCTGACGCGCCTGGCGCACTTAATAAATGGACTGCAAAGGGTTAAAACATCACTGAACTGTTCGTAACCTAAAAGGCTCTACACGAGTGTGCTGCCACACCGGGTTCTGTTACTGGGGACAAATTATAAATATATATATGTGCGCAACAGTACATTTTAAGCACTAAGGGGGTTATGTTTTATAGTGAAATTTGATAGGATACCTGCACTGTTCATCCATCCCATCTGTATCCTTACTTATATCATCACTCATATAATATTTATAACAACTCTGAAAAAAAGACAAAGAATAAGGGTTATTTTCACAGGGGATGATTGTCACCATGTTACAGACATCAAAAACCTCCCACTGTATAATGAACTTTATGTATTATAGTTTCTTTCAAATAATAATCATTCCTTTGCTTTACATTCTGAAACTCCAAAGAATCACAAACTATATACTGTCAGTTTTCTTCAACGGGCACAACTTATTTACAGGCTGTTTGCCAGGATTACAAGCTTGTCGGCCTTCTCTGGATCCAAGGCGGCGCGCTTTTTGTTTACATCGAAACACACAGAGGGCCCGTACTTACAAAGCATTTTCAAAACTGATTTGCTGGTAGTTAGGATAGAACCCGCAAATCAGATGCTAGTTAACACTTAAGTAGGAAAAGAAGAACACGCCCACTACATGTCTTACATAATTAACTATGCGAGTAACACAAATTAATTATTGAATCGATTATCCAGTATTTATCTCGATGTATACAATAAGGAATGGAATCGATTGAAAAATTGATTTGATTTAAATTCATAGCAGCCCTAATTATATATATATATATATTACACACATACCATATTCCTTCGAATTTAAGACGTCCTAGAATTTAAGACGCAGCACAATTTTACCAGCTTAAATTTGAGGAAAAAATAAAACTTCAAATAAATATGCATTTACAAAGCTACAACCTCATTTACACTGTTGTACCGTACAAAACTGACTAACCACAGACCTTGTTTATTGTGCAGTACAATACTTATGACGGCTTCTCTGTCGTACACACACAACAGCAAGCACGACAAAACACTCCAAGGCATCAGGCAACAAGTAACCCAGTAAACACAACAGCACTGAACATTGTTTGGCATGTCGAAACATACGGGGGTCTGATCAGCATTTCCGATTTGTCCAAGTTGGTACTGTTTGTTAGAAATGCTGAAACTGTAAACGTTTCTCTTGGAATTCCTCAGGAAGCTTGGTTTGTTTTTTCTCAGCAGTAAGTCACGTTACTGCTTGTGTATTTGAGCAGACGCCTTTGTTCTTTTCTCGGCAGTCAGTCACGTTGCTGTTTGTGTATTCTGGTAGTCACATCTTTTGTTGGCGATTTTAATACACGCATCACTATACTTTACTGTAATTTAAGACACAGGCTATTTTTGAGAAGCAAATAATGGTTAAAAAAGCGCGTCAAATTCGAAGGAATACAGTAATTCATTAATTACAATTTGTATTATGCAACATGTTGACATTTTCATTGCAGTTGTTTACTGTTGTATCGTGTGCATATTATTATGCTATAATAACTATGTCAGTTTCAATAATGAATGTTAAATTGCGAGAAAAGAAATCCCTTTAGTTTACACCAGGGTACCTAAGGTAACATTTTTGTTTAACTTTTGTTGGGTATATTTTATGATTTTACAAAAAAAAAAAAGTAATTGTTTCGTTAGGATAAAAATGTAGTAGTGTGTTCTGGCAAGGGTCTGGAAATAAATAGTTTTCACTCTGTCTCATAAGTTTATAACACTTTAAAAACGGTAAAAATGGTCATAAAATGCTTGGCTGTGGGGTGACGATATTAAAAACCAAAAACAAAGAACCCTAAATATAAATAAAGGTAAGAAACAATGTCAAGATACAGTCAAATCCGCTTAATGCCACTTCTGTTAATGTCACACTCCGCTTATCATCATCAAATTTAAATGTCCTGGCCCGAATATAAAGTAAGTCAATGGAAACAAACGCCCGATTAGATCACTTCTGTTATTGTCACATTCTGGTTAATGTGCGATATCAAGGTTGGAGTGTTTTGGATTGTGCATGCTGTTTGTAAGTAGGCCTACTAATGTTTTTTTTGTTTGTTTTTTAAATGTATTAAATGTATTGAACAGTGCAGTGATAAAATAACTACAACTTTTACGCATGCTTTCCTGTTTAAACATGTTATCGTTTAGATTGATATGCCGACACATTAATATATTAAAAGCATTTTCATGGGTTTGGTTTAATAAAGCATATTGGGACTAAATAAAAAAAAAAAAAAAAGTGTACAGTATATTAATGCCAAAAAGCGCATTTGGTAGTTTCTGGAGTTTTTCACTGTTTGGGGTGTATTAAAGCGCATGTGGTAGTGTCTGGAGTTTTTCGCTGTTTGGGGTGTATTAAAGCGCATGTGGTAGTTTCTGGAGTTTTTCACTGTTTGGGGTGTATTAAAGCGCATGTGGTAGTTTCTGAAGTTTTTCACTGTTTGGGGTGTATTAAAGCGCATGTGGTAGTGTCTGGAGTTTTTCACTGTTTGGGGTGTATTAAAGGGCATGTGGTAGTTTGTGGAGTTTTTCACTGTTTGGGGTGTATTAAAGGGCATGTGGTAGTTTCTGGAGTTTTTCACTGTTTGGGGTGTATTAAAGCGCATGTGGTAGTTTCTGGAGTTTTTCACTGTTTGGGGTGTATTAAAGCGCATGTGGTAGTTTCTGGAGTTTTTCACTGTTTGGGGTGTATTAAAGGGCATGTGGTAGTTTCTGGAGTTTTCCATTGTTTGGGGTGTATTAAAGCTGTTTGGGGTTTTCTTCTATTTACGGAAGCGTAATGCATTTATTTTTACTAAGTTATTAGCTAACTTCTGATAATGTCAACTCCGCTTATTGTCACAGTTTTTGCTCAGTCCCTTCAATGTGACATTAAGTGGTTTCGACCAGGTAACTTAATTGGGATGCAACAATACCATGTGTACAATTACATTTTTTTTTTTTTTTTTTTTTTTTTTTTTTTTTAAATCAAAAGCATTTTAAGCAAACTTACATACCTTACAGACGAGAACTTTAAGTGCTGGATGTTGATAAAATGAATCCTTTTGGAAATGGTTCACTTGTTGCCCACAGGAAGTACAGCTGACAATGCCATGCATGCTTTCTTCTGCAAAAATATAAATATTTTTTTTATATATATATATATATATATATATATATATATACACATATACATATATATATATATATATAAAGGGCATTTCAGAAAAAAAAGCCCTTCAGCTATGTAGAAACAAAGGTTAACACAGTACAGTAATTGTTTTTCAGGAATTTTGTGGACGGAAAATTTTACAGCAAAACCCATCTACATCACCTATTTTCAAGACTCCCCCATTGATGTATACACACACCTCTAAGGAAAAAGTATACTGCATAATGCATATACACACACATCTATAAAAATAAAAATGGGTCATCTTTAAGAATTTTTTTTATTGTAAAAAATTACTCATACATTCAGGAGATGGCAACTCCCACGTGCAGTCAGTCATTTAAGGGCAACATTTATTTTAAGATCATAACCCACAGGGTTTAACAGTATCCTTTATGGCAGTGCAAAACACAGCACTGGCCATTACGCTCCCCTCACTGGAAAACAATTTCTTACCTCCTCGCTTTTTTGAACTTTCTGCTTTAGGTTTGGCAGTTTTACTTCTGAATTCTGGCCCTCTGAAATCATCTTTTGCTTCATTTGACACTGGCTCGGGCTCAACCACCACTGTTCCTAGAAAAAATATTGTTTCATGATTAACGCCATCATCCTCCAAGAAACATTACCTGACAAACAAAAACAGCTATATTCAAAACTGTGACATCAGACAGGGCAGACAAGTGGAAAAATAAGGGTGTAATTAGTGTTGGGACGAACACAGGATTTTCATGTTCGGATATTCGCTCAATTTAAATATTCGTTCATTTTCAAAAAGTAATAAAAGCCATATATTGCTCAGAATGTGGGCTGGGGGCTTGGCCTATGTGTGTGCCTTTATTTTACAGCAAGGCGTTACAATACGTAACACATTAAAGTAGAAAAATATCCCTGGAGTAAAAATATGTTGTGTTGGCCTTACTTTACCGGTGAATTAACTACAAAACAAAGGATGCCAAATAGCAGTTCAAATTCAACGTTGTTTTGTTCATTTCCAAAATAAATATTACATAAAGTTGAAACCGCATTTTATCTCTTATTTACTTTATTATTATTTTTTTATTTCTTGCCATTTCTTCACAGTAAACAATGGCCATCGACGCATTTTTATAAAGTAGTACCATGAGGTTTACTTGTGCCATTTTGTAGCTGAACAAGCAAACGGAAACTGAAATTTAACGTTAAACACTTCAAATAAAACAAACGTGGAAATGGCGTTGTAAAATGAAGGGGAAGAAAAACTCACCGTTTTGGTTCTTGTTTATTACATTCCACACAACACAAAGTCACAACAAAAATATACAGAATACATTAAATCAATATAAAAACCACTACACTATTTCCAGCAAGTGGGGCACTGTTTAAGCGAGGCATTTCAGAATGACGTGCTTGCCTTTTTTTCTCTCATGAGAGTCTGACTCGCTCTAAAGCAGCACAATGCGTTTTTGACCCAGATGGCTTTCCACAGAGATCACTATGCGTGCGCGTGCATTACCTGGTTTGTTTTCTTTTTGCTGTCTAAAACTTTTAAATAGAGGCTCAGAGCTGCGGGGTTGAGCCTGTGTGTTTTTTTGTTTTGGTTTTATATTCTCATTTTAATCACACGGCACTCTTTTTCATTTGCCATTTATGAAACTGTCACACAACTTCTGGTGAACTTGTAAATAAGTGCAAGGTATTTCTGTCATTTCTAGCGAATACAAACATCAGATTTTTATATCAAAACATGTAAAAAAAGATTCATTTGAATATTAGGATATTTGTCACAGCACTAGGTGTAACATGTCCTTTTCTTATTAGACTAATCTATTTACATGGGCTATAATTCTGTTTTAAAACGCAGAAATCTCTCTTCGTTGACTGTGTTAAGGACACAACCACAATTAACCAATGAAAAGTGGAGACAGGTGCCCCTCAGTTCTCTATACTGGTGGAAGTACCAACACTATAAATCAGTAACACTACATCAAGGAGTAGCAGATGGGTTTAGGTTTAGATAACTACATGTAAAAGCCAGTCCAAAAAGTAGATCACATTCGAAGGGGGTGAATCGTTCAAGCCTTAATTCAGCATTGTTCTTTAAATCTTGGAAGGTCAATTTACCATTTAATAAAAGACCTACTTCAAATACTGTATAATAATTACCCTTTGGCAATCTTTTCACATCCAATTTATTCTTTGATGTTCTGAACTTCTCCTCATTGCCACTTTCCTGTGAGTGATCTGAATCATCTGAGCCAGTGTATTTGGTTACTACTGAAGGTTTCCTGTAAAAAGGTAAAGAAAATGCTCCATTACTTTATGGTTAAAACTCTAGCAATATAACATTTGTTGAAAACCCATACAGCAAACAGTAAAACCTATATAAAAACCACATAGCAATTTTAGTTTGTCCTGGAACCTGATCAGAATCGTCTCAATTTCCTTATGCCCCCAGAAGCTATCCTCCTCAAAGAAAATGACAGTTAAGATGGAATCACCAGCCCTCATTCTCCTTACACATCTCCTCTTCAGCTGTGTTTCTTTGGCCCTAAACATAGTTCTGCAAAACCATTCTCAATAAGCATTCTCTTCTAATGCATGTTCTACCTTCCCTTTACTAGCGTGACCATATGGCTCCATGTTCACCAGGACAGTTTAGGTTTTTTTAAACTTACATCACAACGCATTCTGGTACCTTTTACCTGTCTCAGGTATCTTTCACTTATCTATTTATCTTAGAAGAAGCAGGACTACACTTACCAGAATGCATTGCAAGTTTAAAAGCCTGAGTTCTTCTGTGATATGCTCATCCTACCCGTGCAAGTGAGCTCAATCAAATGGTTAGCGAAACCTTCAACTGAAACCAAAACTAACCTTTTTGAACGGGAAGATGATGGAGACTTCAAACTCTCAGATGAGCTGCCAGGCTGGAAAACAAGATGAAGAGGAGTCAGTAACTGCCATACAGAAACAAGAATTGCCAAAGTAAAACTGGAGTAACATAAAATCAAGAAATAGTAGCCTCATAAAAAATAAAAAAAGGACATGCACCAATTTAAAATGATTTTTGGTCAGTGCTTGATTTGCCCAGGGCATTTTATAAAGTGATTTAGCAAAGTAGACAACTAATTTACTTTTAACCCAGATAAAAACACCCTGCCCCAAAGTAATTTTACAACTGGAGGAGTAAGCTTTGCCCAGTGTAAGAACACAAACCACTGGCTGATCTGACATTCAAGACCAGACTCTAACTCTCTTCCTCCTCAAGACCACAAAACTATGCTGAGAGAAACAGTGTATGACAAAACTCACCTCCTCCATGTTTTGCTCCTTGTTGTGCAATCTACTATCACTCCTGTTATTTTTACCTGAGGGTGAAAGCATTCAGTTTTAAATTTAACAATACATTTAATACTGATCCAAAAATAATAAATGTGTACACAAAACAGGATGGGCATAATAGTCAGTTATACAAAAAAGGAAAAGGCCACACTTAAACAATTACACTGGTTTAAAAGTTTTAGAAACTTAAAAAAAAATAACATCTGTTCTGGAAAGGTTTGTTAATGTATTCACAAACAAGCACATACGCAAGCAATTCAGTAGGATGAACTTTAGATCACAGCAGCAGGCTTCAATGGCAAATACAGGAAATGACACATTTCTTATGGACTTACCTAATGATCTGTCTGAAGCCGGGGGTGAATTTGTTTCCTCAGATTCTTCTGATGAATGAGCCAAATATTCATGAAGTTTCTCCACCAATGTATTCAACTTGCTCGTACTACAAAGAAAAAGCAAAAAAGTGAAAGGTGCAGTTAGCTTGTGCTCCTGGAGTTTCAGCACACGCTCTCTAGTGCTTTCCCAATCAGCATCTCAAAACTGGACAAACAGACTGGCTGAATGGCCACCTCTCTCTCAAATTGTCTAATGTTCTTATACTCTAAACGTACGGCTCAATTTTTTTGGACTGTTGGTAAATTGTATTGTCCTTGTATAATTAGGGCTTCCGGAATAACACTGGAAATGGTTACTCAAGTCATGTTGACTTCACCCCTTTTCCCCATTAAAAAAAAAAGCCTACTTGGGCAATGCCCCTCCTTACTGACTTGTATCGATCACCGATTCATTCTGAATACTTTAAACCTCACCCCAACTAGTGGAGTGGCAGCAAATTCTACATTTCTATTGGAGACTCCGCTTGTGAGATTTAAAACGAGATTACGGTTACAGCAGAAGGCTTGTTCGCGGGAATTAAAGCTCTATTACAGTTAGTGAGAATTTAAAACAAATGCCTAGACACACAAAAACCCCAGAAGAAAGTGCCCGTGATCACAAGGGTTTCGTTGTGGAAGACAAAGGAAAGAAGGTACAACTAAGTGTGCCAGAGCTGGCGAGTTACTACTACTGTGACAGAACAAAAAAAAACAAGCATTTTGGAAAGTAACCAAAAACAAAAAGTAAACAATAAAAAAAGGCAGAAACGATGACGAATGGTTTCATAATTAACACATCGTTGATATGCCCAGTGGTTAAAACATAACATTCATCTTTTAATGACTGTCAAACAGGATTATGGACAATCAATTACATTGACAATATATTTAAAAATAATAAATCAAGACAAAGCAAATAATGTAACAATAATCGATTATTTTTACAGACATAGGTCATAGTCCCCTATTAACCTGTCGAAAATGGGTACAACCTGTATGCTTTGCCACTGTATGAAAATTAAATCAGTTTGTTTTAAATTTGGTCATTTTGTTTATTTTCAGTAACAAATGCCAGATGTATTAAGATTAGCTTTGCCTTGTGTTTAGACTAAGGGAATGTGAAACAGGAGCATGGGTCTGTACCATGTACCAATGAGACGGCAAAATCAATGGTATAGAACACAGCTAACAACTAGCCTATAATCTGCACTGAAGCTTGCTTACTTTCTAGACAATAAATAGCCTACAAAATCACATTTACGCCACGGTTGTTTTAAATCAGAGCTTCCATTGAGTACAATACATTTATCGTGCTACACACAAACACGGTCATTTGTCTCTCACATTTAAATAAAAGTTTGTTTGTTTGTTCCAGCACCACTAAGACTGGAACAAATGTAGTCTTAAATCAAGACTCACCCCAAGATCCTTCCACTTCTGTGCTTTTATTTAAAATCACCACAATTTATCTTAAAGACTGCTGGACAAACACTTGTGAATTACGGGTTTACAAAAGAAAGCAAATAGCTCTTATCTTAAAGATTCTTTCAACAATATATAATATCAAAAGAACACCACATCATGAAAACTGACTAAGCAGTGAGTAGTGAATATGAAAGACTTCAGCTCTGACAAAGAAAATAAGACATGAAAGGGTTACAGTCTGCATATCAACCATTTTAGAGAGCTGCTGCATTCACTACTGTGCTAAAGGTGGCACTGTAGCATCAGTGAACAAAATGGAGGGTGGGTATTTCCTTTTAGTGACAAATTTGTTGTCCGAGAATAAAAACACAAAAACAAAACACATCCTTACCTTGAATCTTATTAGTAAGGATATGGATATTTTTAAAAGATATGACAAATTGCAAATAGGTTCACTGAACATATTCTGCATAATAATGTTATTCAACAAGACTGATACAATTTACTGAATCATAATTAGATTTTCTGTTGCCTTTGCTCTAAATGTAGATAGTTCACCAACCTACATTTTCTCTCACAACCTTTAGAAACACAAAAACAGTAATCTCTCACCGAATTACACCATGGAATTCAAATGAAATGCTGTCCGTGTGCCTTGCTAGAAAAGGCAAAATGGTATTTTTGAACTACTGTTATGATTCCCTTAAAAGAGGAGCTGAAGCAACCACCCCCCCACCTTAAGTACAAATGTACACAGCCTAACCCATACGGTAGTACTACCACTATACATGCTATAGTTTATCATCCAAGCTTACTATAATGCATGTATAGTGCCAGTACTGCAGTATTACGTGTGTACTGAAGCCATGGTGTCGAATGTAGAGGACATTTCTTTTCTTCAGATTTACAGTCTCCACACACTTGATGCGATGCAATTTGTCCGGCGATAAAATGGTATTTTCGCTGCGACAATACCTTTTCACACCAGTTGGTGTGTCTGTATGAGACAAAATTAGTTCAAATGTAATCAAATTAGGTTTGTGTTTTTAATATAAAATTACAAATAATAACCGAGTTACATGTATATGTAAAAATGCACACACGCATATCTAAGGGTTAATTATGAGATAGATAGATAGATACTTTTTTTTTACTTTTTGAAAAAACTTTATTTAACAATTAAATAAAATACACAAAATCAATATTTATAAAACAGATTTTATCACAAAATCAATTCAAATCCACCCAAGGTGAACAAAACAATACATAAAATATTATGGACACATAAAAATTCACATCATAGATACTCTTCCAGATCACCATCCTTAACAGCACAAAACACACTGTCTACACACCGGACTTCCTCAAACATTGCTATATTATGCATTGCTTTATAAAAAAACTAAAATCCAGTCTAACCCGTGTTAATACAATCATTCTAAAAATGACAAAAGGATCAGTATTTAAAACGTCATTCATTTTGTTTTTTCTGCTCTTTAAAATTGCTAATTTGGCCTGTCCAATAAAAAAATTCACCAGCTGGATTGAGTACTTTCTCTTTTTACAATACTTGAAACCAAAAATAAAAGACACCTCAGAGAACACAAAACCCAATCCAGCAAGCAATTCCTTCAGAGCAGCAAACAAAGGTTTTAATCTGGTGCAGAACACAAAACAAACAGTTTCCCTTTGTGAGCAAAATGGACAGGAATCTTTCACCTCAGGGTTTATGATGCTCACAAAGGAGTCAATGGCAATGATGGTATGCAAGATCCTCCACTGCAGATCCCCCGATCTTTTTGGCAGTGGTGGCTTATACAGGGTTCTCCAAGCTGGCACTATCTGTTCCGCCACCCCCAGCTTCTCTCTCCAGTGTGTGTCTGGTATTGCCCTGAGCTGCTGCTGGTAACGGCCCTTTACACACACCCTATACAGCTGTTTCCCCTCTACTGTACACAGAGGGAGATCTCTCAGACCCTCTACAGTCAGTAAATAACCCTGCTCATCAGAAGCCTGACTGATCGCTGGGGACACTAACAGTGATGGAAAGGGGGAATCCGTGTGCAGAACTCTCTGTTCCCTAAACAGCTGGCTTAAGAGCTCCAGCCCCTCAACGGGGAGAGCAGCACGCACCTGGGCAAGGAAAAGCTCAGCAGTGCGGACAGACTGCATCCCCAGGGCAGATGCTAACCACTGAGGAGTCACCCAGCTGTAGGTGTTGAAATCTAAAAGGGCTTTAAGCTTTACAACACCTGCCTTCACTAACCTATGTATAAAAGTAGCCGACTGAACAATATCACACTTCAAGAAAAGTATTATATATTAACGGCTCTTCTAGGAGCCAATCAAGGCCAATGTTTTCAGTGCCCCTCTGCTCAACACGCACCCACTGCCATGCCCTCAGCAGGCTCCTATAATAATCTGGCAGTCGGTCCATCTCCAGTTTACCCATTTCTAACAAAAAAAGACTCCTATCCAGACCCAGCCTCCCCACCTGCTGCAGAAAGGCACAGGCAAACTGCCTCCACGGGAGGTCCTCAGTGCAATACAGCAGCCTCTGCAGGGCCTGTAACCTAAACACCTCTGTCCTGCTAGAAAGGTCTATGAGTCCCTGCCCCCCCTCAGCCAGAGGCAGGTACAGCACACTCTGTCTGATCCAATGCACCCCATCCCAGAAAAACTCCAGCATCACAGCCTGAACCTGTTTCACTAATGACTGTGGGGGCTCTAAGCAGATGAACCTGTGTCACAAGCTAGAGGCCACCAAGTTATTAATAATAAGTACCCTACCTCTATAGGAGATCTGCGGAAGCAGCCATTTCCACCGCTGTAACCTGCCTTTCACCTTCTCCACCATCCCCTCCCAATTTCTCTGCACTGTGCTGTCATTCCCAAGATGGACACCCAGATAAAGGAGCCCACCCCTGCTCCACTGCAATCCAGCAGGTAAAATTGGAGGACGACAATCCTTCCAGTCACCCAGAAGCACTGCACTACTCTTATCCCAGTTTACTTTAGCAGATGACAGCTTCTCAAACAGTCTTTGACAGGTGCCTACACTGTCAACATCAGTTTGGTTGTTAACAAATACAGCAATGTCATCTGCATAAGCTGTTACCTTCACTGGTTTACCGGGACACTGAGGAATGGACAGTCCAGTCAATACCTTCCTGAGCTCATTTATAAGAGGCTCTATTGCTAAAGCGTAGAGCATACTAGACATGGAACACCCCTGTCTAATACCTCTCTGAACGGGGAAAGGGGCGCTTAAGCCACCATTGATTTTCAATAGACCGGAAACGTCACCATAGAGCAGCTGAACCTTCTCTAAGAAACCGGTCCCAAACCCAAAAGCTTTAAATGCCCTCCACAGGTAGAGGTGATCTACCCGGTCAAAAGCCTTTTCCTGATCCAACGACACTACACCTGCATTGAAACCAAAAAGCTTGGAGGCTGCCAGTATATCTCGGACTAGAAGGATATTATCGAAAATGGATCTGTCTGGAACGCAGTATGTTTGGTCTCCTTGCACCACCCGCCCTATCACAGTCCTGAGTTTGCGAGGGCTCTGGAAAGGATTTTATAATCGGCACAGAGCAACGACACAGGTCTCCAGTTTTTAATATTACACAAATCTCCCTTTTTAGGGAGAAGAGTGATGACCGCTCTTCTGCAACTCTCAGGCAGAACTTTATCCTGCACACTCTCCCTGAAAACACCCAACAAGTCCTCTCCCAGCAGAGACCAGAACTTTTTATAAAACTCCACTGGGAGGCAATCAAGTCCAGGTGTATTTCCATTGTTCAGCCCCTGCAGGGCATCAGAGAGTTCAGTCAGTGTCAGAGGACATTCCAGCCCCTTGGCTTCCTTCTCAGGCAGCTGAGGGAGGTCCTGCAAGAAACGCTGTGATACCCCAGTTTCCTCCACCGCCTCTGCTGTAAACAGGTCCTTATAAAAACCCACAGCCAGCTTCCAGATCTCTGCGTGCTCCCTGAGCTCCTGCCCAGCCGCTGTCCTCAGGCAATGAATCACTTTGCTTTGTGCACTCTTTCTCCAGCCCAAAGAAATAGTGAGTGAGTGCATCCATCTCCACTAAGCTCTGGAAACGCGATCTCACCAGAGCCCCCTGCACCTTTACGTCCAGCAGATCCGCTAACCCCCTTTTTTTACATTTTAGGCCCTCAATCAGCCTTTCATTTGGGCTGGACTCCAGAGCTCTCTGGAGCTGTAGGATGTCCTCCTCCAGCTCTCTCATGGTTTTATTTAAGCTCTTTGTGACGTTTCTAGTATACTGCTGACAAAAAGATCGAGTCTGCACCTTCCCTACATCCCACCATTGCCGCAATGAGAAGAAGTCTCTTTTTTTACATCTCCATCTCTCCCAAAAAAAATCAAAAAAACTTTCCTAAAATGCTTGTCAATCAAAGCAGTATTAAAATGCCAGTATGCACTTTGTATTCTCAGAGAGGGGAGCAACACGCTGGCAGAAACTAAACTGTGATCTGATAGGCTTGTGGGGCTGATAAAACAAGATTTAAAAATGTTTAAATTATGTTTAACAGTATAAAACCGGTCCAATCTAGCCATGGAAACATCAGTGCCATGTGTTTTGACCCATGTATATTGCCTATCCTTTGCATTAATGTTTCTCCACACATCAACTAGTTCCATATAGTTTTCAATTCTAACCAGCTCCCTGGCAGACTGAGGATGTGGCTCAATGTGATTCCGATCTAATCTACTATCAGCTGTGCAATTAAAATCCCCACCTAAAACTAACACCTCATCGGTTTTACATCCGACCAACATACCTTCAAGCCTCTGGAGGAAGCTTACTCTCTCCCTACCATCAGTAGGTGCATACACATTAACAAAAACAAAGACTCTGCCTTCAACAACTGCTTGGACTCTGAATAACCGTCCTTGTATGACTTCACAGGCAACTACAGAGCTCGGTTTAAACCCCTCAGAAAACAAAATGCTAACCCCAGCACTCACATTAGTTCCATTACTGAAAAAAACCTACCCTTTCCAATCCTTTTCCCAATCAACCTGATTTCCCCCATCTATGTGAGTCTCCTGCAAAAACGTAACATGCAGATTTTTCTGCAAGATAAATTCAAACAATGTGGCTCTTTTACAAGCATTTCTACAGCCATTAATATTAAGGCACCCGATATTAAAGCTAGCCATTGCAGAGTTTGAAAAGGAAACACATTGATATTCAGAAAAGAAAAACAAGCAGACAGTAAAGAGAAAGTACTGGCCATCAGGACTGACTGTGTTTAACATTGCCACGGAGTTTGCTCGACATGTATTTGAGGCGCACTAGCTCCTGAGTACTAAACGATTCTTGAGCAGAAACGATTTGTTTTAAACCTCGTACTGAGCTCAGAAACAAATCAATATCGGGAAAAAAATCCTCAACATCAATTCCCCTTCGCCCTTTCGTCTGCTCCAGGAAATCTTTGATGCTTTGAACACTGTACCCTCCCCGGGGTTTATACGCACCCATCGATTGCGATGCTTGAGAGGAATCAGTGAGACTGCCTTCATCCTCACTGTCTACAGCGGGATTGTCTGTCACTGTGCTGACAGCCTGCGCGCCACACTCTCTGCAGAGCTCCCAGGCTCCATACCAACACTGCTGCCGTCAGAAGAAACGCTGCGTTTTTTTGTGACAGCACTGCCCTCTGTTTTTCTCACCCTTTTTTTTTCCCCGGCAATCTATAACCCTCACTATCCTCGGCGAACTTTACCCCTTCTACCTGTATCTGAACATCACCCCACACACTAGCAACCGTCTCTGTGTCCATTTGCTCACTCTCTCCCTCCATTCCGTGACTTTCTGCGCTCTCATTGTCTTTTGCTGTATCTTGTACTTTGATTTGGCTTTCTGCCCCCAACACAGCATCACTGCCTGCCTCCTGGGGCTCAGCGGCCCCCCGTCACTAACCTGCTCGCCCTCCGAGCTGCCCGCAGGTACTGATCCGCCGGCGAGCCCAGCACCGGCCGGTCCTGGCTTCTGCTTATCAGCAGTCTCGTCTCCCTTACTCCCATCCCGCTCCCTACTCTCTTTCTCGGGACAGTTTTTCACCAGGTGACCTTCAGTC
This sequence comes from Acipenser ruthenus, assembly GCF_902713425.1. Taxonomy (NCBI): domain Eukaryota; kingdom Metazoa; phylum Chordata; class Actinopteri; order Acipenseriformes; family Acipenseridae; genus Acipenser; species Acipenser ruthenus. The sequence continues at coordinate 23,404,738 of NC_081204.1, forward strand.
CCACATCTGAAACACTTCGAGTCAGAGGTTGCATAAATGACATAATCACTGCCATCCACCTTAAATTTAAGTTTGTTAAGATCTTCATCGATGTTTTTTAGAATCATAAACAACTGCCTTCTGAATGACATAACATGTTTCAAATGTGGTGACTTGCAGCCTAAAGGGATTATCTTCAGCCCAGACATGAGCTGCCCATATCTAGCCAGCTCCCTCTCTTATCACTTCATTTTTCAGGAACGGGGGAACATTAGAAAGGGTGATTTTCCTAGCAGGGACAGCTAAAGGAATTACGGGGAGAAACGTATTATTGACAACAATCCCCTTTTCTACAACCATATTCACTAGCTCCACTGTACCTAAAAAAAACACGATCGATCCGCTCATGCGAGAAGCCGATTTTACGTTTTCACAACAGACTACCTCCCCAATAGCGAGCACACATTCCTCCAAAGGGATAAACCCCTCAGCGGAAACTTTAACTCCATGCCGGCGGATTAACCTTTCAAACGAAAAGTTTGGCGGCGGCCTCCCTCCTGTGCCGGCCATCCTGCCCGCTGTCGCTGACAGAGCGTCAGCTCAGCACATAGAACTGTTCACCAGTATACTTTAAACAAGAAATGCAACACAATATAAAAACAAACAAGAGGAAAAGACCGACAAACCTGCCAGCAGCGCTCATGCACACACCACCACTCCACACCGCTCTCACTCCGCCAGGCAAAACAAGTCGAGATAGATAGATAGATAGATAGGTAAGTACTGGGACAAATATCCTAACATTCAAACAAATATTCTTGACACATATTCGGATACAAAAATCAGATGTTCGTATTTGCTACAAATGACAAATACCTTGCAATTCCTACTGCCTCACCAGAAGTTGCGCAACAGTTTCAAAAATGGCAAATGAAAAAGCACTCCATGTGATGTGAAAAAAAACAAAACAAAAAACAGGATCAAAACAGCAGCTCGAGCCTCTATTTAGAAGTTTTAGACAGCAGAAAGTAAACGAACCAGGCTATGCGCGTGCACACATAGTGATCACTGTGGAAAGCATCTGGGTCAAAAAAGCATTGCGCTGCTTTAGAGCGAGTCAGAATCTCATGAAACACAAATAAGGCAACCACGTCATTCTGACATGCCTCGCTTAAACAGTGCTTAACTTCCTGAAAATGTTGTGTAGTGATTTTTATATTGATTGTATATATTATATATTTTTGTTGCAACTTTGTTATGTGGAATGTAATAAATGAGAACCAAAATGGTGAGTTTTTCTCCCCCTTCGTTATATAACACCATTTCCGCGTTTGTTTTATTTGAAGTGTTTAAAGATGAATTTCAGTTGTTTGAAAACTAACGAATATCTGAACGAATATTTAAATTACGAGCGAATATGAAAATCCTGCATACATGGTTACTTTTGAGGAACAGTTTATACTTAAATAAATAAAGAAACAAACACTCATTTAGTGTCAAATTACCCAAACAATTCCATAAAAACAAAGCATATGGTTTTTTTTTTTTTTTTTACTGCTGGTCATTTGAACGTTTGTGGCACGACTGTAAGCCTGCTGAATACTATCCCCCATTGAACGATGCCATCTATTTATTTCACAAAGCAATTTAAGCGCAACAGCATTGTTTATTAAGCAGTTTTAAACAAAAAGTAAAAAAAATAAAAATAAAAAAAAAACCTATTCTGCTGTTTACAAAACTGATGCTTTAGTTTAAGTCAGCCTTCATCTGTGCAAAACTTACACGTAAACAACCTCTTATCATACTTTTTTTTTTAGAAACAATTTACTGTGGTTTATAAAAGTTACTTATTTTTGACTGTGTCAAGCCTTTTTCAGGTTAAACAAATTGATCCGTTCCATCTAGGTAAGCCATTTGTTTTTATCCATTACAATGTCTCCAATTGTCCTTCGATTAACAGTATGCCTCATTTAGGCGAGAAAACATTTGCGATGTCTTGCTTTCTTATTTTCAGATGCATACATGCAGATTTTTTTCTTTTGCTCAGGTGTTAAATGTAGGCTCAACTCGTCATTTTGTACTTTCTGTTTTGCTTTGGGATCGGGAGTGTTGATGACATTGGTATGAACGTTCAGTTACTGTAACAACAAATTAGGAGAACGAGTCAAAGGTTAACTGCATAACTTTGTTGTTTTAATTGGCCATTATTTCGCTGGCGCTACAATGAGGGAAACTACCATGCTTATATTTACGTCTGCTTGGGTTGGGAAGTTGGTGGATGACGGACAGCGGGGTGGCGATATAACGGGTAAAAATAGCACTGTTTTTATATTGGTGACATTTGTTTGGAGAGAATAGCTGGCGGTATGCGAGGGTGGCATTATAAATGGGGGTGGCATAATGCGGGACAAAATATATATATATTATAATTATAATTAGTAATTAAACCATATCTTGTTTTATTTGTTTTACTGTAAAAGTTATGTATTTAAATCACACGCAGATCAATGTAATGTAAAGCATTCAGAGATGATAAACAACAAAAGCAAGAAAAGAACATTACAATTAAATACTAATAAAAAACACACAAATACATTTTAGTTTTTACTGTTTGATACAATGTGATAGGCGACTCTCCTCCGATTGTATCATCAGCTGGGAAAAAAATCACAGGTATGTTAGTCGGCGAATAAAAACGTAGAATACATAATAGCTTTTCAGAATGCTTATTTCAGAAAGGTAAACAAATCCTACACACCAGCTATATCCAGTTCCCTGGAAATGGACTGCCAGATGTTCTCCCTCATTACTGTGTCTAGCATTTTTGTCCTTTATTGTACAGCTCCAGGTTTTGGTACTACAAGAATTATTTTTTTCTTCTGTTTACTGAAGGCTTTATTGGCCAGTTCCCTAGCTGCAGAGCGACAAATCGCAAACTTAGAACCCAATCCTATTTTTTCGCATTGCTTCTGTCGCTCGTTGCATGTTTTATTTTTTTTGTTGTGGTGTGGTGACGTAGGACACATTTGCTTGTCGCACCGCGTCACGTGCGTGGAGACCTTTAGTGGAATGGCATATGCTGTATTGAGCGTTTGCCGTTACACGACCTCTTCCCTGTCTAGTTGTTGCTGTATGTTCTGTCATTTCTATAACCCAGTAGGTTACTGTCAGTCTTATTTTTGTTTCTGTGCAGTGCAAACATTCATTGATGGAGCTTAACATTTCCATCTGGAATACCTTGTATGTAAATATCAGAATAGTTTGCTGGAATGTCACTTTTAGCCTTTTACATCTTTTTCAAGCAAAACTAAAGAGATTTTTTCATATCCCGCTGCCTGATGCCACACCCAAACCGCTGAGCCCTGGAACTCTGCTGTTAATCCATGCAAATACTTTCGGAAGTGGTCAGAAGGGGATCTAACCTCGTTACAGAAACTACAGACCAACAACCCTCCCTTTCTCCTTCAATGTACACCAGGCGATGTCAGAGCAAGGGTTTCAGAAGGGTTGGGAAACACTGTTTTTGGTGCTTCTTCCATATCTTCAAGGTTGTCTTCATTGCAAGTATTAAAAGGCTCTATTTTAAGAACATTCGTGTCTCTGGTTGCAATGCACAAAATAACTCCTTGCTGTCTGTAAGGTCTGACCAAACGGAGGAACCAGGTTGCTATGGAAATCTGAGTGTATTTATAATTGTATAGTAATAGGTTGGTACTTTTCGTAGAAACCATATCTTTATATGTATTATCCATTGATTCCAGCACAGTGGTGGGGGGGGGGGGGGAGTAATCTAAAAAAACTTGTTACAAACTTCAAAGTGCATTCCCCATTTGATTCTTTAAGCAAAAAATATGTTAATAAAGAGAGATCTCCCTAAGTGCAGCAGAATGGCATTCAAACGGCAGTAGTTATGGCGATATCCTAGTTTTCCGTCCTGTATAGTGTTATGGTTATTGCTCCGCCTATTCTAACTGTGCAAGAATAACTAAGCAAGTCAGTTATGATCTCTTTTTTTTTTTTAAACCAACTCTTTCAGCTGTTTGTGACATCCAATCAGTTTTCGGTAAATCAGAACTGAAAGTTTAAAACTTAACTGCATTTGTACCATTATTACACACATGCATGGCAAATAAGCTCAGTAGCTCATCACTCATACAGCAATATACAGTATATCATACAAATAGACAATACAGAAAGAATAAAATACCTTGAGACGTTTAACTTTATTAATTTTACTGGCACCCCCACTGTCACATGCAAATCACGCCCTGTCACAAAGACGGCCGGAGTGGGTGGCGCCAGACCAGAGCCAGGAAATAAAACGACAGAGGTGTGGTTTGGTGGAGCTGAGCGAATGGTTTCGCTCAGCATTTAATAAACAGAACAGAAAATAAAAAGGTTGTACAAACAAAACACAGGACACAGCACTTCACGCCAAAATAAAGAGACAAACAAAACGGACTACACAGACAAACACGGTGAGCTTCTATTTTTCACAATTACCTCCGTCTCCAATCCCGTTCTCCTCCTTCAGCTGGGGCAGTCCTGGCAGCGGAAAAGCTGCAGGGGCAGGTGGTCCCCCGACCTCCCCCTTCTTCGTAACCGGCAGCTCCCCATGGTGGGGCTCCGGCCACAGTACTTCCTGCAGTGAAAGTGCTGCGGTGGGAGCAGGTCTCCTGACCTCCCCCACGATCTCCAGCAGCGAAAGTGCTGCAGTGGGAGCAGGTCTCCTGACCTCCCCCATGAGCTCCGGCAGCGAAACTGCTGCTGGGGTTGGTGATCTCCAGACCTCCTCCCCCTTCTTCGTGGCCGGCAGCTCCCCTTGGTGGGGTTCTGGCCACAGTACTCCCTGCGGTGGAGGTGCGGGAAGCAGAGACAGCTCCTGCTGTTCTGCTCCTAGCAGTGGCGGAGGCAGAGGCAGCTCCTGCTCCTCTGCTCCTGGTGGAGGCGGAGGCAGAGGCAGCTCCTGCTCCTCTGCTCCTGGAGGTGGTGGAGGCAGAGGCAGCTCCTGCTGCTCTGCTCCTAGTGATGGAAGCGGTGGAGGTGGCGGAGGCAGAGGCAGCTCCTGCTGCTCTACTCCTGCCGGTGAAGGTGGCGGAGGCAGAGGCAGCTCCGGCTGCTCTGCTCCTGCCGGTGAAGGTGGGAGCAGCGTGTAGTCTCCTGGCGACGAAGGTGGGAGCAGCGTGTAGTCTCCTGGCGACGGAGGTGGGAGCAGCGTGTAGTCTCCCCCTTTTGCAGGGGACTGGTGCTGCTCTGCCTCTCTTGCAGGGGACCAGTGCGGCTCTGCCTCTCTTGCAGGGGACCGGTGCGGCTCTGCCTCTGAAGGGGAAACCAGCAGGCATTCTTCCTCTGCTGGTGGAGATGGGGACAGCAGGCATTCTCCCTCTGCTGGTGGACATGGGGACAGCAGGCATTCTTCCTCTGCTGGTGGAGGTGGAAACAGCAGGCATTCTCCCTCTGCTGGCAGCTTGGGTCCTAGGGCTGTGGAAGCCCCGACTTCCCTCTCTTCGGGCTGTGGATGCACCGACTCCCCCCTCTTTAGCTGTGGACGCACCGACTCCCCTCTCTTTGGCTGTGGACGCTCGGGCTCCTCCCGCTCGGGCTGTGGACCCTCGGGCTCCTCCCGCTCGGGCTGTGGACCCTCGGGCTCCTCCCGCTCGGGCTGTGGACCCTCGGGCTCCTCCCGCTCGGGCTGTGGACCCTCGGGCTCCTCCCGCTCGGGCTGTGGACCCTCGGGCTCCTCCCGCTCGGGCTGTGGACCCTCGGGCTCCTCCCGCTTGGGCTATGGACGCTCATGCTCCTCCCATTCAGGCATAGGACGTGGCAGCAAGGGCTCCTCTTCTTCATCCTGCATGGGGCATAGGGCCAACGTGTGCCCATATGCCCCACAGCCAGGGCACCACTCCCCCCATCCCAGTCTTTGGGCCATTGCCTGAAGGGTCCTGTGGACGGAGCAGGGTATGGTGGTGTGGCTAGTTTGGCCACAATCGAAACACCACAGCCCTACTTCTGCCTTTCTCCCTTTGCCCTCCTGTGCTCCTCTCCAGCCTCTTCTCCCCAATTCTTTTCCTTTTGTTTTTAAAAAAAAAAAAAAAAAAAAAAACTGCGGTTCCCGCTCTGGCCTGAGTCCTGGAGGCGCTGTAGATCCCACGCAGGACACCACGTGTCACAAAGACGGCCGGAGTGGGTGGCGTCAGACCAGAGCCAGGAAATAAAACGACAGAGAGGTGTGGTTTGGTGGAGCTGAGCGAATGGTTTCGCTCAGCATTTAATAAACAGAACAGAAAATAAAAAGGTTGTACAAACAAAACAAAGGACATGGCACTTCACGCCAAAATAAAGAGACAAACAAAACGGACTACACAGACAAACACGGTGAGCTTCTATTTTTCACAATTACCTCCGTCTCCAATCCCGTTCTCCACTCACCGAACACACAACCCCGAGTGAGTCAAACGTGCATCTATATATACTGTTGTGCTGGGATTCAATTACTAATTAATTATTCACTTGAATCCCAGCACGTGAATTAATTACGTGCAACCTCGTGCTCACATATTAATTACTTTAAATGCACGTGAAGTGATGTCCTAAATACAATTACATCTTAAATAACTCATGCTGCACACACCCATTTATATCCCGTGCAGCCATCTCTATACACCAACATTTACACACAACACGCAACATACAACACAGAAACACACACAAGGGCAGGGCACATTGCCACACGCCTGAATAGAACTGCAGCTCCTGGTTATCGAATTTGCAGTGATATAAATCAACATGGCTTCAAAAGAGACCAAGATGTGTGGCAGGATTTTAGATAGAATGCAGCAACAAAGTAACCAGACAAACGAAACTAACAGCAATACTTGCACAGTAAATGAAACTACTTTGCTCAATGAAAATAAACATATCTCCACACAGAAGCATCTAATTCCTTATAGTTCTATTCAGATTTTGTGAATGAAAGTTATGGATAAGGTCCATATAATGCAATCATTTTTGCTTAATCATGCATAGCTGATATAATTTGCGACAAATCAATTCACGTTAAATAGGTCAATATAACTTGATTTGTACTGAATTTGAGCATGTTCGGTTTGGAATAAGTTCTAAAATATTCATTTATTGCATATGTTCTTAGTTTTCCACGACAAATGCAAATTGGCTAATCAAATATGCACAATTTTAATGTGTACCTGGCAAAATTTAAATTCTACAGTAAAAAATACATTAGGGACAACATTAGAGATGCTAGCGTTAGTTGGCAGTAGATATTTCTCTGTCCAAGTTGGAGAGTCACTGTAAAGACATTTCAGACCTATGAACATTCTTGGTTCCTGATAATCTGCTTATAAAACTTTGGGAATCTACTGGAATAATACTCAGTTTTTGCTGCACATCTGCACATCTGCACATAGCACAACCTCAAGCAACTGATTGGGATCTGATTGAATCTCTATAACAGGGGTGTGTGGGGCCAAGGTGCTATAAAACCAGTGCATGCACACACAGAGTTGGTTGGGTTGTCTTTTAGCCCTAATAGCTGTAACCAGCTTCCAGGGCAGCTAATTGATTGATAAAGCACCAAAAGCTTGAATGCTAATTTGTGCAGTGCGTTTACACTTCAATGTAGGTTAACACAGCTTTCAAAAGGTCACTCTCTTTGAATTTATTAATGTGTCAACCCAGCTATATTACTCCAGTCCCACTGTTCACACTACAAACCTGGGACTTGAGCCATCAAGTAAAAAAAAAATGTTAGCAATACTAATCAAGGAAATTAAAATAGCAGATGTTAGAAGTCCAAAAAAAACTGCACGACAGCAATTAATGTATGCTCAACTTGTATTTTATTGTATTACTTTTACCTATATTTTGGTGTGTTTTGAATACCTTCCACCCTTTATTTGAAAACCTAATTGCATTATGTGGCCTTCAATGCATGTAAATGGATTTATTTATTTATTTAAGTGTGACTCAAAGAGTATCCCTTACCAAAATATTATTTACAGTCTTGACTTCTTAAATAAAATGACCTTGAACATAAATGGGATATAGTACTGGAGACATAGACGGGCTTAATTGCACTGGGATATTTTTTGCACACACTACAGTTCGGGTCTATGCACAAGCATACATGGCCAAAACCAGCTTAGGTCTGTGCTCAAGTGTAAACGTGTGGCTCAGACAATAAGAATCTTAACTTGACTGACCCTAAGCCAGCTCAGGTCCGAGTTGCAAGTGTAAATGCACCCACTGTACCCCTGACCAGTAGGAGTCACTACAGCACAATGTGATAAAAAAATCCCCAGTCAAATTTCCTCGTTAAACTGCTGGAAGGCCAAATCAACCCATCCTGCAATGACTAGCAACACAACAAAAATAGGATTTGAGCCTTGCAAGACTTAGCCCGCACTCCACACAGCAGTGCTTTTACTAGGTCAGTCACTGTGCACCATTGATCGCACATATTATTATTATTATTTATTTCTTAGCAGACGCCCTTATCCAGGGCGACTTACATACTTTGCCCTACTCCTTTTCAAGGATTTGTCACTTAAATGAGCCACCATGCTGTACATTAATATTTCCACTGTGATTAATGCACTGTGTGCACATGTTAATATTCAAATAGATAAATACTTCTTCCCAGTACACTAGAATCAAACAGACAACTTTGTTCAGCTGTACATCTGGTGCAGCACAAAAGTAGAGCATGTTTTTGTAGCAGGGAGGTGATAAAGCATCGTGTTGGACAGTCTTTCAATATCTTACAATGTTAATTCCAAGGAACAACTTAAATAAGGGCTATGCTTCTAAGTGAGTGAAAACCCCTGCTTGTCAGAAGAATGCTTCACTATATTCCCCAGACCAGCACGCTGTGGCTGCAGCAAAATAATACTTGCAACAAATACATCTGCTATTCAGTAGCAGGCCATGTTTTAACACAGTGCTGAATTCATTGTAACAAGAGTTTTTTTCCCTGCATTTTTCCACCCAGTTACAGGACGGTATATGTAGAGAGAGTTAAAAACGTTTAACTTTGCAACTGTTCACTGCACCACTGGGGGACTTGCACACACATCCAAAAGAAACATCTGTATTTGATACTAGATTTGTTTTTACCTTTCAACGGAGCAATATTATCTTGCGACACCACTTACATTTGTACGTGGTACTGTTTTATTATAGTTTAGTATAATAGACAGTTACAGTTTGTCTGCCTGCACCACACAGCAGATAAAACAGTTAAATTCGGAGAAATGTAGCAAACCGATGCTCCATACACAATGAGAATGCATGCAGAGCAAATCTAGAACTTCTGTTCAGCCGGCTCAGAAATTGACAGCACATGACATGCACCTATTTTTCTAAATGAAGTTAAGCCTCCACTCTTTATCAGGACCTTAGCTGCGAAGTTCAACATCTGTCAAGAACAGATCCTGAATTATGATGGTCACCTGTCTAAGAAGAGAACAAGATTTGTTTTTTCACAACGAATAGAACTTTGCTGTCCACAAAATATCATTTCCTTCCTTTTGCAATACTGAATAACACCTACTATAAATCTGCAACCGTGAATTCCACTTGCACTGCAGACAGACCGGTACAGCCGATATCTGTCTATTAAGCGACTCTCCTGTTACAAAAGAACAATGCCCCTAACTTATATAAACACTACATAATATAGAAAGGTGCTAAAAGAGGTTCGTAGCAATATTGCAAAGTTGTTTAACGAAAATGACCATAGTAATTGAAATATATAAACAAAAGCATCCTCATATGTTCTTCCACATGACTTGCGTCAAGGAACGCGAGTGGACAGCGTTTTTTACTTTCAAATCATGTGTTGCGTGAGAATCAAATATACAGTGATACAATATCGCCAAAATAAACCTATTCGGTGTGTGGGAGAAACAAAATGGCCTGCTTTTCTGCTGAACCATTAGTACTGTCCAGCCTCCTCTCGAAAGGAGGATGGTTCATATATATTTTCCCCAACCATTGTCTGTTTTGTTTCTTTTCACAGTCGACATGCAATGTCATTTTCAAAACCATAAATGCTTGTACCAGAACCGGGTCATGATGCAAAATGCCGGACACGAAATCTCTGGCTTCATCGCTCAGAAAAAAAGGCCCAGTACACAAAATAAAAAAAATAAAAAAACTCGAAGTGATTTTGTTTACTTTTACCTCTTGTGCTCTTCAGTCATCTCTTGCTGATCGAAAACACGAGGTGCGCGCTTTGCCTCTCATTAGTGTTGATATCTCAGTGAAACCAAAACCTGTTTCTCTACAGAATTGCAATTTAACCAGACCCGGTTAGACAAAGCGAGGCAGCCATCTTGCCGGATGGATTGAGACTCGCAGAATTGGCGCGTCCTCCCTCCAACCTCGTCTGTCTTCTGACTGGTTAGCAAACCGAGAACTCTTTTTTTCTCATTGGCCAGTCATAGGCTTGTCGTGCATTGGTTACCAAGATTCTGTATGCAATATACCTGCTTAACAATGATTGGTAGATACTACATCATTCTATTTTCTGATTGGTCAGTTCTATTTTTCTAACGTTGCGTTTGTTGTTTTGATTAAGTTTTTTTCATGTTTTAAGGGAATTTACAGTATAGTCTGCGTAGTTTAAGCGTTTTCATTAAACAGCTTTTACTTCTACCGTAAATGTGGCACTTTTTATTTTCACTTTTCGCGTATAAAGTTTGTTAAGCATTACAATAGTGCAGTACCTAGAGAAGTTACCGTTATGGTATATAAATAAACTATGTACCGATATTAATTGAAAATGTGTATTGTTGAACAGCGTAATTTCATATGCTGTTTTAGTTAAATATTGATGTATTTAATTTATTAATGACTCAGATTCTGCAGTAAGACTTTAACGTATGAATATTATCTTAGTGACTTGCCGATAGTTACATTTTGGAGAGAAATGCATAACCCTGATTTTTTTGCCAGACCACTGAATCTACAAAATGATACTGATTTTGGAAAACAAAATCTTACAAATTGCAGTAATGTTGCTGTTAAACCTCTGTAAATGGGTGATGTTAATGTTAAAATATGGACATTTTGAGGTTCAAGGCAGGGTTACCAGATGTCCTGGGAAAAACTGGATTGTTCCAGTTTTCAGCCTTAATTTTTTGTCCCAGTCAGAAGACAGTAAAATTGTTAAATAGTCCCAGTTTTGCTACTGTATTCACATTTTTATTTTAAAAGTACAAACCTGTAGCAGTGTGGTCAGCAAGTAATTTTTTTATGTTTGAAATCATACATTTGTTTTTTTCTTTTAATAACTTCCCAATTATAATGAAATCCTGCAACCATGTAGACTTTCCAGCTCCTAATTGCGCCACATGATGCGACTTCTTTGGAATCCTGAAGGACTCTAAAAGAGCTGCCAACACTTTTAATAAAAGCTTAAAGGAAATATGAGTGAATGAATGAATGAATGAATGAATAAATAAATAAATAAATAAATAAATAAATAAAAGAACATTTGGTGCTTTTCACCTTTTAAGAAGTGAACCTATCCAATATCAACCAGTGAGGACGCCTGATCAATTGCAAATACAAACATTGCTTCTTTTCCATACTTGTAATCATGTACAGTAGTTAGAAAAATGAAGAGGATTTAACATAACTGCCAATTAATCTGTAACATTCTGAAAAATGTCAGGAGCTCAATAGTCAAAGCAGCTTTGAAATATTTTGCTCCTTCTCAAATTATGTAATTATAATAGCTGTACAGTACAGTGTCACATTTTACTAACAAATGAAAACAGACACCTACCAAATAAGACAGTAAAAAAGCAATAACCGTGCCTTAAAATACATTTTCTTACCTCTTATTGGTGTGAGCAACATTGCCACTAGCCCCTCTTTTTGTGCAGCTTGGTTTTTAGCTTTATTTGAATGCAGACATGCTTACATTTAAACAGACAATTCGAAGACTAACAAAAAAATGCTGGTACATTACTCAGTACAGTGCTCTAGTCTAGACCATGTGACCCACAGCAGGGAAAGTGATTAGATACCAGGAAACAGAAGTTTAATCTATAGTGTACTATTTGAAACACTCGTGCATTCTAAAAAGAGTTGATGTTGATAATTCTAAAACTCGATTAAAAAGACAGTTCTAACTACTTTTATCAGGTAACAAAGGAACACTTCTATAACTGACCTTTACTTGTGTTGTTGCAGTTGTCATGAAAAACCACCCAGCGTATGAAAACGGAGCATTAAGTTTTTATTGCAAAATGTGAACACATTGAATGACATCAAGTTGTTGTTTGTCATCACTTTCTGGGCACTGCTGTCTTGAATACAGTATTTTAAAATAGAAGTGTCTAGAAATAAGCCCTTTGAAATGAAAGCTAAAACTACATTATTAAGGCACTTTACTCCAAAAAATGAAATTAACCACGAGGAGCATTGCATATGTCATTATTTTCAATCATTAAAAATGCAGTTATACAGAGTTTACTCTTTGCCAAAACATTTTTTAATTTAATTTACTTAGTCAGAACACAGAACTTAAAACTGACAATTTAACAAGACCACACAGGGTAGGGAATCCCGTTGCATAGATCTTACAGTCAATCCGGGCTTTACAACTAACTGGACATGTCGTCAATTGGTTCAACTAGTAAAACCTGAAATGGCTTGCCACACAATGACTTATGTGCTTTCGTTTTATAATTGAGGACATATTTTATTATTAACCAAAACAGAAATATATCCCCCCCCCCCCAATATTAAAACCAAAGAATCTAGAATGCCTCAAAAAAAAGGGGGTAGATTGCAGCACTACAAATTATTAAGTAAAAAAAAAAAAAAAAAGCCAGCTAACATATTAAGGCACTGTTCGGTCTTTGGTTTCAGTGTTCCACGGGTTGTATCTCGCATATAATGTTTAGAGGTAGCACTGACCACTTCAAATATCCTCCTATCATCACAGCCAAATGCAGGGAATCTCAACTTTTTTCACTGGGAAGTTAAATGGGCTTGCCACTGGGCTCCATTTAGCTCATAAGAAAACTGAAATAGAAAGTAAAACAATGACTTAGACAACACCACATAAACATTAGAAATAGCAAGAATATAACATCATGAAAAAAACAGGTTACTTCATCTACACCAGTGTATCTAAATTCCACTCAATCAAGTTTGGATATAGCCTTCATTAGGCCAGTGAATCAGAGGGCAGAAAGGCAATTCAAGATAGAGCTAAAGGTGTCATGAGTTAAGTATGTAAAGGCTGCCACACACCAAACGTCATGTGACTTCTTGTGGGACAACAAAACTTTCGCTGTGAAATGATCGTGCAGTTGAAGACGACACTGATGAAATGTCATTTCTAACTGTTTTTGATAAACGGTTATGTACAGCCATTGGCATATTTCATTTGTATTAAAATCACTGTATATACTGCAAGATTACAATAATTTTTTTGTGGAACATGACAGATTTCTATATAACTAATATTCACGCACTAAATAAATTAGATCTATAGAAAAAAATACAAGCAAATCAGCTGGATTTCTTTTTTTCATAGTAAGTATTTTTTATGACCTTTGTCATATAGCTTGGAGTAGTTTGAAATAAATAAATGAAATAAACCATTTTTTCTTTACTACACTTCAGATTCTATTAATTCATCCGATTTACTCGGCATCGCAGGTTGTGGCACCTGGGGTATGAAATGTTCTTATCAAAAGTATAGGTGCTATTATTTTTGTTGCATCTCAGCACACACTTGTTTGTCGCATTGTGTTGGGTCTGTGGCAGACTTGAAGGTGCCCCCACTACAAGCCCTTCAGAAAGGATATTCCTCCAGTTTGAGTCAAAGAAACTCACCTGTAAGGATATCCATGATATTTGGCTCTGAAGATTGATAACAACCAGCTGAAGAAGAGCACGACCAATGCAATGCCACCAACACACATAACTGCAGGGAAACAGATCAGTATTAGAGAAGATACCCATATAGAATTAGATGAAAAATAAAAGTACTGTACGATGTATTAACATTGGACTGACTGAGGCCAGTGCCACTGTACCTCACATTTCACAAATACAGGAATCAATGCAAACATAAATGGTAAAATACAATCATTATTTCACTGTTCACTTACCGAACAGTAAAAGTATTATTTGTAAAGCCTAACACTGTAAACAGTTGTACACAACTCCCATGTTAAGTGTCTGCTGCACAAAAGCTGACCTTTCTTACAGGAGTCTATCATTTGTTTAGAAATATAGAACGCATGAATCTGCACCATTCAAACATAGTGTGGCTTGCTACTTACTCTTCCTTTTTCCTATGTCCATGTCAGAAGTTGCAGCTTCATGCAACAGTACCATACCCAACGTAACAGCAGAATCTAAAAAAAAACTAATTAAGGAATCATTTTCTGCAATACTTTTTTTGGTACAGTCAACTAAAAGATACAACTTAACTACATGATATTATACAATTGCACTGCAATTACCTGATACACCAGAGGAGCTTCAAATTCCATTTCATTGCTTTTATTTACTGTCCCTTGCCGTTTTATGATGTTTAGTTTTTTTTACTGTCCCTTTGTCTACTTTTGATCTTTGAAATCATTTTAAGTGGTTTACTGCATTTATTCCTTTGACCTTAGTTTATAAGTTGCTCATCAGTTCTAGTTGGTTGTCGTGGGCATGTGTGGCCCAAGCTAAATCAGCTAGTGTCTTTAAGAAGTAGGAGGCACACCTGCTCACAAGACAGCGCTGGCTCTTAGTCCTATAAAAGACACTTCAGCTTTATGATTTTAATCTGCATAAAAAGGGAAGGATCAAAAGATAATAATAATCTGCAGCTATTTACTCTTTACGATTACCTTCATGATGTTTCATTTCCTTTCAGTCCCTTCTGACAGGGAGAGGTGATTTCTACAGGGTAGAGGGTGCCCTGTAATTAAATTAGCTCTGTGTGTGTATTTTATTAAAAGGATACTGAACAAAAGCACAATGTGAGTTTCAGCCACAAATTGGGCCTGACTGCTTCCATGGATATAACTCTGTGGGAGGAGAAAAAGAGAAACACATTTTACATTTTTAGATTAATAAAATAAAAAAAATCTAACTCTTCCCTATGACTAGTTATAGATTGTATATACAAATGTTAAATATGAAAGCACTGTAACAATTAAAAACAAGTGGATCTATGCATCTGCATAAAAAGATGGTTAAAGTATAAATATCAGATTAAAAATTAATATTTTTTAAACAAAAGAAAAAATAAATCATGTGCTCCTATATAAATCAACCTCCTAGTACCTCCCCGTCCTTCGGATGAGACGTAAAACCGAGGTCTCTGTAAGTCGCTTCGGATAAGTGTCTGCTAAATGGAGAAGGAGGAGGAGGAGGAGGAGGAGGAGGAGGAGGAGGAGGAGAAGACGACTACATTATGCACCACTTACACCGTCCAGGGTTATTGTGGGCAGCCGTTTATATCGGGCAAATACTGTTTGCCATTTGCCATTCCCATTGATTTCAATAACAAAGGAATCGTTTATACTGTGTTATGCACGTTGTTTATTTCTGGCAAATTCAATTGTTTGGATCTCGTTATGTGCCACACACAGATTTAAATAACAAACGCATTGCTTATAAAGTAGTAATCGCTCTTACTAATCAACCAATCAGCTGTTTGCACCTTGTTACTGAGAAATTACCCCTGTACTGTACCTTGACTAATCCCTGTACGCAGTGTCGATATTACAGTTTGAAAAAGTTTGACTGCAACAGAAAGCATGGCTGGAAAAAGAAAAGCAATGAGCACCAGCACAAAAAATCAGTGTAACTAAAATGTCTGTTAGATGCTGTGCACTTGCTAAAGCATGCTTGGAACTCTGTCAGTCAGCAAACTGCAACGTTGCTTAAAAAAAAGCTGGGTTTTCTGAAGTTGAGGAGAAGAGTGCCAACGAAAATACAACCAAAACTCTGACAACACCAGAGGGGTTGTCAGGGGAAGAATTCTCAGCTGTGTCACCTTGGTGACCAGGACGCTCTGCCTGAAACAGACAGCGATGACGTAAGCATGCGTGCTGCACTTTTAACACTGCGGCGTGCTATGGAGCAGCATCCAGACATACAGCCGCATTGGGATTTTTTAGAAAACGCTGACAAAGTCTGCCATCCATACTTGCAAAAAAAGACCAGATGCGTATCACAGAGTTCTTCGCTGGAAACAATTTGCAGTAATGTAGCCTGTACTGTACTGCACATTTCTACACTTGCATTACTTTTTTGTACTTACTTTTTATTACATTTGTAGGTTTTAATACATTTTTTGTATTCGTGCAATGCGTGTCTTAATAAAGATTTGAAATCTGATTTTTAATGGTGACTGGGGGGCATTTTGAATGTCAGGTTATTGTGTGGGAGTTTATACCGTCCATCACTTACTGCAGGCGAATCACGTTACACAAACACGCCCGTTCTAAACGGTGGTGACTGTATGTCTTGTAATGTATTTTGGTCCTCAAACATCAGCTGACCCAGTTTCTGGCTACCCGGGTCACAATCCCACGTAGTGTGAAACCACGTACCTGGGTCGTACCCATGTTGACCCAGGTCCCAGCGACCCACCTCAGGATGTAGGTCGACATGCTTTGACCCGGGTTGAGCGAGACAAAATGCATGACAGCCGTTCGTAAGCCGACGAAATAACAAACAGCCACGCCTGTGTAGGACCATAAGAGTATTTAAAGGGTTAAACTTTACTGTAATGATCTAGCACGAGAAAGAAAGCGAGACATCTGTAACAGTGTAGCTTAGAAAGAACTAGGCCCCTGGTCACCAGAGTAACCTCTGATTAGTATTGGGGGAAGACAGCCCCTTCTGAATTCCAGAGCCTGGAATAGACCTCTGAATAAGTAAGAGACAGCAAGTATGGATGCACCTGGTTCTCAAGGTCAGCTGTTGGAAAAAGGAATAATTCTAATTAAAGGGAAAAGCTGGTCTTTGTTCAAGTGAATTTTACAGTCAGTCTAAGAAAAGGGAGCGTGCCACATCTAGCAAGCAAAGTCAGAGAAAGGAAAGAGCAGCGACAACAGCCTAACCGATTAGCTCTTCCCAATATTATTATTATTATTATTATTATTTATTTCTTAGCTGACGCCCTTATCCAGGGCGACTTACAATTGTTACAAGATATCACATTATTTTTACATACAATTACCCATTTATACAGCTGGGTTTTTACTGGAGCAATCTAGGTAAAGTACCTTGCTCAAGGGTACAGCAGCAGTGTACCCACCGGGGATTGAACCCACGACCCTCCGGTCAAGAGTCCAGAGCCCTAACCACTACTCCACACTGCTGATTCAAAAGGAACACACCAGAATTTGGTTAAAATTGTGAGAAACTTAAATAATGACGCTAGTGGATGCCCACAGAAGACTTAATCACACCCAGCAAGACAAACTGAGTATTCCCAGTTCAACTGAAAGAGATTTAACAGAATCTATATGTGGGAATGCAATACATATATAAGCAAAGAGAGAGTTATAAAGTATAACAGGGTGTGGTCATGAGTCGCTGTACAAGGTGTTAAGTTTTGGTGCCGAATTAAGGTATATATATATATATATATATATATATATATATATATATATATATAATTAAACAAATTGGTAACGATTGATTGCGATTTTGTGATATCCTGTTAATTAGAATTTACTGAGTTTGCATTTTGAGCATTTTCCTGACTCATACACATACTAAACAAGAATACTAAACAAGAATACCCCAGGTAACGCTGCTATTCCAGATACTGCACACCCATGCCCAGCTGCTCTCTGTAAGGCAGTTGTCTTACCACTTGTCCTGTGTTAGGATTCTTATGGGCATAGGGAGGCCCTCGTATGTGATTCCACATCTGACCTGAAGTCATGATCAGCACAAAGCACTACAGAGGGGACAGAGAAAAAAATAGACTTCATCAGCTATTCAAGCCTACTGTGAACAGGTCACACATGATCTGAAAGCTAAGACTGTCAATTAACATTCTAACACTGACCTCTGATGGATTAAAGAGAATATTCTCCAGACTTGCAGATGTGGCATAGTAATTTTAAGGTGGTAAAATACAAATCTAGAAACAGGAACCTCCGAGCAGTGTAGAATATAAAAACACTTACCAAACCAGCAAATGCCCAGACATTTGTATTATAAAGAAATTCAAGGTTATTCCTTCTCAGGTACACCAGCCCTCCAATTACAGTCAGCAAGAATCCCAGCATCAAAGGTCCAGCATAGTTTGGTGGCCTTATTACTCGAATCTGTAAGAAACAATACATTGAACATTTATCCTATAGTTAAAACATTTACAGAGCTTCATTATTCTGTGTAAAAAGTACCTATTCTCAGATTTTTCTATTACATTATATGCTGAGGGAAAGCCTTTAAAAGCAGACTTCTTTTTTATTTTTAAATCAACAATTATACATCAGTCTAGAAATAAGACCGGAGGGGTGGTGCATTGAGGTGTTAAATCAGAAGGATAATGCATCATCCTGAGACTCGAATACAGAAACAGGGAGAAAATTAGCAGTACACTGGTACAGCAGAAGCATTATTTCAGACGCTTGTTTAGTGAAAATGGTATCCTCATTCAGCCTGTAAAAACATTTGCTCTTGGGTTAAATCTCAATGTTAAGTCCTTGTTTTTACTTATTCAGTTTCCTAGCCAGTTCTTTCGCAGGGGTGCTGCGCTGAGAGAATAATCTGATACTTACATTGACGTCAGTTCTGTCAGCAATCCATCGAGCTATCTGCTCTGCAGCAAAGCCGCGGACCTGAAGTTCGTACGTGTCAGCTTTTTTAGGCTTCCCTTTGGATGGGAAAATCATGAAGGTTGGAGCAGAATTCATATTCATCTGCACAGATTAAAAAATAAAATAAAATATATTATCAAGAAATGACAAGATAATATCTGTACTGTGCCTTTGTGCATGAGTGTTGATTCACATGCACGTGAAAGACTACAGGAATGAACTAGACAACTACACTCAAAACAGCAGAGCAGTAAACTAACCTAATGTTAATATAAACGTATTCCCATTTTAATTAGATTGTTTTTAAGTATAAGATACCAAAACTATTATACCAGATATCCTTGGGTAGTTTTTTTTTTATAAGATTACTTAAAGTTTAACATTGTTAATCAGCTAATGAATTAAGCATAGACTCTGAATGAATTAGACCATCTTTATATTTTGGGAAGGGGTTTGACTTGGTCTTTTAAGTCGTTAATAACAGGATCCTTTTTTAATATTTTAATGCATTTAATGAACCAATTTCTAAATACATTTAAGAGAGAACTACAGGACGTACGGAGTGTATGTGGAGTGGATAAAGACAAAGTCAAGGTTTCCATACTACTGACACTTGATGAGTCTTCTTGTTATAGCTACAAGACAAGTGTTTCAGTCTATATTTCTTTAAGGTAAAAAAGTCAGTTATGTGCTGCTTGGGCTACAATACACGTCCCATTTAAACTTACTGGATTTTACAGCCTCAATTTGTTTGTAACATTTTGAAAGAACATGAGAAAACAATGACCGTCTCTACAATATGTGACCTATGTGTTTATCACTTTCAAACCCTCTATTTCCAAATACAAACTACTGGATCCATTTGTAAAAATTGTAGCCAGTGCTTTGTATGATTTCTGCCCTTACGGAATGTAACTCAGATATCACATCCAGACTGCATAAGCAAACAAAACCGGAAAGCTCACCATGTGGAATACATCTGAACCTTCATCAAAGTCAACAGTAGCAAAGAAGACCCTGTTGGTGAAGGCATTGGAGTAGCGCCACGAGTTTGCCAGGATTTGGTATTCTTCATCTGCCTGCCTGAAAGATAGAAAAGAATGCTTCATGAAGACGGTTGTGTAAATACAGGCAGAACAGATCAACAAAGAATACCCTACTGCTTCACTTTCACAAAACATATGTAGGTACCACAACACACACGTTACAGAATGGAAGTGCACTTACAGTTCTAGCAAATGCAAGAGATAACAGATCTGCTCAGATTACATTAAGTTACAAAACTAGGAACAATGCAGGCACAGTATGGAGTCCTTAAATTGAGTTACTTGTTAATATGTTGTGGTTTTCCTAATTAAACTTATATAAAACCTGGAATGGCTCAAACAGCTACACGATGGGAGTCTCATAGCCACCACTGAATACCCTGATCATTCTGGTCCAATGTACCTGGTATTTTTATCATTCGATGAAGCTACTTACTATAACATGAATAATACCAATACTAAAAGAAACTAAAATCCAACGACAAATATTTCGAAATAAGTCTTTTTCAGTGTCTTTCAATGTTTGTCAATGAATTTTAGTTTATTTTAGTACTTCTAAATTCTGGACTACTGAGTGGTTAATAGTTATGGATGAAAAATACTAAGAAGCAAAGAACTACTGCATTAATCGCTTTCCAAAATCTTTCAAAGCTGTGTAATTAGTTGCAGTTCATGGTTAATATAAAACGTTTGTTTTATCGTCTTGTAATATCAGATGGTGCTGTAACTCGATGGCAGTCTGTCACTTCCTTACTTGCACACAGCGCATTGCCTCTGTGGCTGCAGTGCTGTAAACATCACCACAACGGAGTAGTTTCTTGGTGGGGCTTTCACAAACCGCCGAAACTTGTCTCCATTCATACGGATTACTGCCCTTTTATTAGCCCAGTCCATCATCTGTCCAACCTTCTCCGACAAGAGAGTCTGAAAAATAAACACAGACCTAGAAGTAGCATGGTATACAACAGGCAACACAATTCACAAAAACAATACTAGTGCTACAATAGCATGCTTTAGAACACACTAATGTTATTTTCACCAGGGTTATTTTATGAAAATGGTAAAGTTGAGAAATCATTGATATATGACCTTGGTGGCCTGATCCTGTGTAACAAACTTTACATTGAATTGGAGCGGTCACCTTATTGAGCACTACAGGGAGCGCACACACAGTGGAGGTACTTGTAAAGTATGCAATCCTCAAAAACTGCTTATCCAATTGTGAAACTAGTATTTCAGAATCTGCACAACATAGAGGCTCCTGTCCTTTCTTACAATACAGGTCATGGTGATATCCTTTTTCAAGATAATCACCGCTACAATTTCATATTAACAGCCACGGCAGGGGATGCAGTTTTTAGCTCGTATGTTACCGACACGTATCTATCACTAAGGAGTTACACTGACACTTGCATTACCGAATTGTGAAGTGAAAGTATGAAAACCAAATAGCACATTACTTGTATGGAGCATGACTGCAGTGGATGACAGTTGGTCATCAGGCTGGTTTTTTTCACAATCTGCTTTAGAATCAGTGTTGGAACAATTGTTATTGTTAGATGTACCCAATCATCTATTTTTTTTTTTTTTTTTTTGTGGTTCCTAAATATCAGTGTTAAAATAAACCTAATAAAAAGCCAGTCAAGAATTCTAATGCATTTGCAGTGTTCCCAAAGCATTAAGATTACTGTAACCTGCTGGACTTGGACTATTATTATTATTATTATTATTATTATTATTATTATTTATTTATTTCTTAGCCGACACCCTTATCCAGGGCGACTTACAATTGTTACAAGATATCACATTATTTTTACATACAATTACCCATTTTATACAGTTGGGTATTTACTGGAGCAATCTAGGTAAAGTACCTTGCTCAAAGGTACAGCAGCAGTGTCCCCCACCTGGGATTAAACCCACAACCCTCCGGTCAAGAGTCCAGAGCCCTAACCACTACTCCACACTGCTGCTCTACATACTATTGTAAATTGTACAATACAATAAACTGTACAGTATTGGACAATGATCATTTAAAAAAAGAAAAAAAAACACATTTAAAGGTCTGCACCAAGAAATGAAAAACTGTTATATTTAAACTACTTTGAAAAAATAAAATTATCAGGGATATAAATACAACTCCCACTGAATAGCAGTTTGGCCCAAATTTTCATTTTACTACAAGTCTAACAAGACACACCTGAGCGTGTTACCCATCATTGTGGCTAACCGAGCTTGCATTAAAACCTGGAACTGCTATGCAATAGGAGTCTTATCCCTGATATATACCATGTAACTTGTATAGGTCTGCAGTGTTGAAAGAGTATTCCAAGCAATGGTACCGATAATACAGTAATAACTTAAAATCAAGTCTGCCTATAGTCATGTTTGTTTCACGCAAAAACTTTACACTTCGTCAAAAAATAAGATTTTTATTTCACAGTTTGTCATAGTTTACCAGCTGTTTGTTTAATTTATATTAGCTTACATTTGCTTTATCCTTGGGAAAACTATCTTGCTGAGCAATGGGAAATTTCACTTACACTCACCCCATCATTTGAAATATCACTGTTTGTAATGATATGTCGTTAATATTAGCGTAAACACGGTCGTGTTAAACATGAAATAATTCGTTAGGCCCCTACTTGTCTGATATTGATGGAAGTAAACATTTCTCCAACGTATTATTGTCAATACCTAGAAACACACCTACATTATTTACTGTATTGCAAGCACTTTTTTAAAAAACTGTAGAGATAACATTCCGTTTCAGTGAATATATTTTAAATCTGCTGGAAGTCATATTAAAAGATAGGGTATGTATTTAAAATGTGTGTAACAATGTTAACAGTTTCATAATTGTATTATCGACTTTATATTTTCGTAAATTGCATGTCAGTATATATTAGTTTGATCAAAGTGCACCCAAACAGTAAGTAAGTGACATAATTCGCCTAAAAATATATTTTAGCAGCAAAGGTCGAAGTTAAATTCCCATATTCATAAGAGCTGAAAAGAATATTAAAATATGTAAGTGTACGTAACGTCAGTTATAAATCCACCCTCAAAGGATGGGCCTCGTTCTCCTTTCAATGGAACTTAGCCGTACCGATCACTTCCTCGTTAATTTACAACTAATCCTAACAGCACAAGTTTGCCAGTTCGGCCATTGAATTTCTCTTTAAATGCACATCACAGTTATAATGACCCACCTCTTTCTTCTTTTGTCCATCTGACGGTATTCCATGAAGTATCACAAATATTAAAATAATAGAGAGGACTTTATTACACACAGACATTTCTGCAACATTCACAAAGCCCAAAGCAGTTGCTAATCGCTCTGACGTCACATACAACGCGACTTCAAGAACATTTTCCTATTGGCCAGGCGCCGTTACCAGAGAGCCAATAAGAGATAGTTGTTAGTTTAGATGACGCGAAAGGGCATATACTTATTTTATGATAGGTTAGATGTTGCGAGCCCTACAACCTACCAGAAAGAGGCAAGCTGTTGCATTTTTATTTGTCAGCACAAGTTCTAAGGTGGAGCTATGAGATGATTATTTCCGACATGTACAGTGTTTGCATGCCGTACTGTGGATGTATTTTTTATCGTCACAAGCATGACTAATGTCAAGCTTGAACGGGTCGAAATAAATCATTCTGGAATAATCAACACTTCAGAAATTACAGCAGTATCTTAGTCAGTTGGATCAGAGTACGCCTGTGGTCATATAGTGGATTTTGGAGCTAAGAGAAGAATGGAGGATGTGTTATTGTGTTTATATTCTGCAGAGATCTGTGCAGGACTGGGTTGCACGACCCCGCTGCTGTTTGCAGTCTCACTCCCCACTCTGCGACTATACATAGCTCTGCACCAGTGCGGGAAAGGCGCCCGGGCATCGCTGGACACAGCTGGGGTGGTGGGCTGGGCAGTGAAAGAGCTGCTGCTTTGGAAGATGCCTGCTTCATCGCTTCTTTCTTCTTCACTGAGTTATTACACTATGTTTGAAACGAGCTTGACTCCACTGATTTAAGCTTAAACATTGTCTGAAATAAATAAAGTTTGTTTATTGATGCAACCTTGTTACTGGTCCCAGTTTTATTTAGACACATTTTTCAACTGCAACACCACATATCAAAATAATGGCACTATTGTTTCCTGGTATCTAATGACTTTGCTTAGATCGAATTTAAATTGACATACACAGCACAGGAGATAGTAAGGTTACCAAGCAACGGCCACCTTTTATATAATATCATTTCCATATCCTTTATCCCAAATGAGTGGCAAATTAAATGCAAAAACGATCATCAACAAATGCATTGTGTGGTTCGATTTAGTTTTATAACAAATGCAAACGTCCTGTCGTCTTTTAATATGGAATAATGTGCATGCTGTCACAGAAATGATGCAAAGTCTAATGTAGTACTTCAGTCATGTCTATGATATGGGCTCTATCTAGTGGTTCACTGGATATCTGTGTCCATGTGTAAAGGAACCGCCCCTATCGTGCCTTCATGCTATGTCATTGTTTTTGCACTAGCACGGAACGATGTCTGAGGAGGAAGTCGTGCAAACTTCTGTGGGTATTTTTCAAGAGATTTACACGTCTCCGCTCAACCTGAGCCTGCTGTTTTTGTGTCTCTTCTTGTTGTATAAGATCATTCGCGGGGATAAACCCCCGGACATGGGGAAAGAGGAAGAACAGCTTCCCAAATTAAAGAAGAAAGATTTCACCCTGGCCGAGCTGAAGGAATACGATGGAGAGAAAAACGCGAGGATCCTCATAGCTATCAACGGCAAAGTGTTCGACGTGACCAGGGGAAAGAAATTCTACGGGCCAGGTAAAATAATAAGGCTGGGCATACGCAATAAAACATACATATTATGTTGAATGAGATAGGTTTATCAGTTGCAGGTAGCTCTTTTTTTAATCAAATTAATTTATATGAAGCGGATACTTAATTTATATGAAGCGTTCTGGAATCAAAACTCTCCACTGAATGTGCGGATATGATTCGGAACGTTTTAGAATGGTGTGTCAAAACGGCTTGTGGATTCAGACATTCTAACTGTATGCAATTTAGAGGAATAGTTTGATACATCGCTCCTGTAGACTTACTTGAACTTTTATTTGCCAAGACAATTAGCCAAGAGAAAAATGACATAGGGGTTGATTTTAGTTATATTTTTACAAGTTGTCAAAGTGTGCAAGCACAGTAAAATTCAATCATTAAACAGTGAAATTGCGACTGGCACAAACACATTAACGTTAGTATCTGAGTACTTCATGACCACATGCTGGAGTTGACCAATCAATTTTATGTGGTGCGACTGGGGCAAGGTTTAACCATAGAGTTTTACAATCGCTGAATGGCCTGTTAACGTTGACATAATTTGCTCAAATTGAGAGGGCCCTTTTCATTCACAATGCATGAACCCATGATTTATTTAAAAATGTTTGTAGGAACTAAACCCTTTAATATTAAACACTATTGGTGGGACCATTGTCTCATACATACCAAAGCTACTTAAAAGTACAAACAGGGATATCTTGTCACGCAAAAAAAATAAATTAGTGATGCAACCACTTTGTTTTGACATCCTGGGTAAATGGGTGGAAGACCTCCTTATGAACAGGCTTTGAATATTTGATCCAGCCATATTTCTCACATTAACACCACAAAAGAACACTGTTCTGATCTATGTCCACAGCCACTGTGAGATTGCTTATGTTACAAAACAAGTCTGTCTCTTGACTTTTGTATTCACAAAATAAAGCTGTCAGTGAGATATATGTAAAAGGCACAGACCCCTGCTATGCAACGCTGGCGAGATTTCACAACAGTTACCTTTTACCCAGTATCTGGTGCACAAGTGCGACTTCTACATTACCTTGCAGGCAGCCAGCTAGATATTTCCTCTAATGAACTTTACCTTGACACGCACACAGTGTCAGTAGTTGTCCTTGCCACATGCATTCTGCTCAGGCTGCGGGCTTTTTGCTTTGCATTCTCCATGGAAAGATTTGTATTCTTCTCTGAATGGCGTTTAATATGAATTAAATGCTGAACTATCTCCACCTGCTAGCACACCAATTGTCCTAGGGCCATTTCAATCAAATTAAAGCTAGAAGGGTAAGCTGTTAAAGTTGATCTATGTAAATGATGTCATTTATTTGTTACTAAAACAATAAATGGCTTCATACTTTGGACATCTGTGTCCTAAGGTTGATGTAGAGTAATCTTAAAGGCATTTATTCTTAAAGGAGTGGAAACTAAACCTCTCTGATCTGTGCTAGAGGTAGTTTCACTCTTGCTAGTGTTGATTATTCAAGCACCGTACTGTTACAAAATAAAGTGCGCTGGTATTAATCACTGTGTCCAAGGGTCTATTTCTATGGTCTGGCCAAAGGGCATTACTTTGATTAACCAGGCAGCCTGTGCAAACAGGCACATTGAAATCAGATTACATTTTCACAATTGCGACCTGGGTATTATAAGGAGTATGGCATAAACTTGCGTCCCAACTTCTCAACAGCAGTAATACCCCAAGTCTCTATTGTTTTGTTGTTTTTATAACTAAAGTTAATCCTATTGTCTTGCCACAATGATACATGTGTACAGCATACACTAATATATTCCACCTACCTTTCCCCAAATTTAGCATACTGGAGCAACTATTCGCAAAGCTTTTTACTGCAGTCTGTAATTTTACACCTTTTAAAACATCAATTCTAACTAGAACACTGCTGAGTAGTAATTTATGCTTCTTCTGATTTTATAATCATTCATTTTCCTCCTGTCAGAAACTAGAAGTAAATTACAGACCCCTATGGCTCCACAGACAAGCTTGTGAAAGCGCACAGTGATAGTCCCGCCTTTGTTTCCCCGCAGAGGGCCCGTACGGTGTGTTTGCTGGCAGGGATGCTTCCAGAGGCCTCGCTACCTTCTGTCTGGAGAAGGAAGCTCTGAAGGACGAGCATGATGATCTGTCTGACCTCAACGCTATGCAGCAGGAGAGCCTGGGCGAGTGGGAGATGCAGTTCACTGGTAAGTCAAGGCCAGGCTGTTTAATGCTGTGTCACAATCTGACCGCTGTTTGATCCTTAAACCTGTCAAGCCTCATTTTACTGTACTTCTCCCTGGAGAAAAAATAAAATAAAATCTGTATACATGTGTTTGCGTGTTTTTTATATACTACAACTGTGGGCAAATGTTTTGCATCACCGAAAATAATTAACTCATAAAGTTGAATGAAACCTGCTGAATAATGTTGGTTAACATATTGAATTACATACCGCTTTGTAGTTTTCCATATACTTCACGAAAAACAGATAAATAAAAAAATGTGAAATTGAACTCTACTGTACTACCATTGTGGCTTCCGGTAGACTTTTGCAATATAATTGTGTAGTTTCTTTGATTACATGATGTTAAATAAAATATCTAAATTGTGTTTTGATTTAATGTGTAGGAAAAAATCTACCAGTAAGTTTCACAGACCCTGATTAGTAAGAATCTTGAACTACCTAATGTGACCTTAGGTAAGGTAGTCCAAGATTAGTGTTAATTGGAGTCTGTGAAACCTACTGTTAATGATAAACTATTATCATTGCTGTACTAAATGCCAGTATATGAGAGATAACAGGCACACTTTAGAGAGTGGTATATCTCAGTGAAATGGGCTATTTGCCCTAGTGGTAACATACAATTGGTAATAATAGGTGTGTAGAGACTGTATACATTATACAAGCCTTAATAAAACCTGAACATTTGAATGTCTTCTGCAATCTAGTTTTAGTCACAAATTAACATTGTTACATACAATAAAAATGCAGTTGAATGAGTTAAGCAAAATTCTATATGTTGGGAACCGTTGAAAAAACAGTGCATGTGCGTTTGTTATGGGATGCTGTTGTGCATGAAGAGGATATAGCGACGCCTGCATTGTGGTGTGTCCTGTACATCTGCAACATACATTTCACAAATAGTTCAAGGTGGAAATGAAATGCTGAAATAACAAGGGAGCCTGTTGGTGCTTTTCATAGTGGTGAGTCCGCGGTTTGACCTGAAACTGAGCTCCGCTAATGTCAGCACCGGTAGGCTTGGTTTCCAGTTCCTGCTCCGGTATAGGCTACTAATTAGTAACAGCAAAACAAAGCATGGTCCCAATGGCTTTCAAAGGTGTTTTCTTGTCAGTGATGTAATTCTAATGTTAACCCAGTATTGAAGAAGTTAATCACGTTGCACTAAAGGGACAGTATTTCCAGGGTAGTACTACTCTTTGTTCAAGAATAATTGGTCCAGATTTCACGAGCTATAACACTTCCTTCAAAACAAACCATAGCGAATGGAAATCTTGTAGTCTGTGTTTGTTCCTCTGTTTATATTCCTAAAACTGGCAGGTGGGGGAGGCTGGTATTATTCAGGAACATGTTGGCTGTTGTGCAGCATCTTGTGTTTCATGACCCCTGTGTTGTTTTTCACAGTTAAGTACGACTACGTGGGAAAGCTGTTGAAACCTGGCGAGGAGCCGACAGAATACACAGACGACGAGGATTCGAAGGATGCCAAGGAGAAAAAGACGGAATAAAAGTCTGCAGCTTTTTAATACACATATAGAACAGAACTCAAAGCCTTCATTACCACCCATTGTTAATTTGATTGTTAATGAGGTGTGTTTTTGGGTGCTGTCTATATTTTGTGTTTCAAGGTGTTTTTCTTGGAGGGGTGGGAGTAGGGAGTATATTTTGTTGTAGAATTGAAACTATAAGGGGCGTGTCTATGGGGGTGATTGCGACTCGGATCATATTATGTGTGAATGATGACCATATAGAAGTAATGCATATAACACTAAACAGATGGGTGTAGTTCATTCTATTATTCTAGGCTATGAATAAGACCAGCAAACTTTTAATATTGTGAATGTTGGTTTTTCTACTGGGTTTTACACTGTTGGAGCTCCGTTACTATAGACCTATTCATCCGAAATAACTTAATATCGAGCTAGTACAGATCATTTGTGTATTTTTTTTGTGAGTACACGTCTTAAATTAAAAATCAAAAGGAAATGAAAGTTTGGTTAGACTGGCAGAAAACTGCTTTTATCGTGGGTTTGCTAACCAGGTGTGTGTGTTGCTGAAACAAAATGTAATCTGCAGGTGCAACTAATAAGCATTAGACCACTGATTCCCAGCCTGTTCCAGAATAGGGACCACACTGGTGTTCACAGGTTTGTCCTGTGAATCAATACCAGCATGGGACCAAAAGCCTTTATGCTACAAACTAACCACTTGCCAGAATTGCATTGTAATTGCGTGTGGTTCCTCGTTACATTTTAGTTAGACAGACATTTCGTGGTGTTTGGAATAGGTGGGTAAATGGCAACTAGGATGTGTTTAGGTGGCTAAAGCTTGTTTGTTGAGGGTGTGTGTTGGGAGCGCGGGATGGGGTACATGCTTAGTCTGATTGGGGGAATCGTTCAGGAAGCACCTGGGATTTGCTGAAGGACCACATCTAAACCCGTGCTTCAGATTGATCTAATTCAAAAGCTCTTGCTTGTTATTTCTTAATTCGATTTGTCCACCAATTTAAATAAAATATCCTGCTTTTACTTAATTTCGCTCTGATTTGTTTTTATTGGCGGTGTGCGAATTGTTCACATTTGCTGCTTCTCCTTCATAATGTGTTTTGTGTAACGGCACATCCACAAATACATCAGATGTGTCTAATAAGGTCTCTACTGTCCAACCGACTTATAACAACCAAAAAGTGGTGTTTATGGGTCCCTGAGTGGCTCATCTGGTAAAAGCACAGCCGTGTGGTGTGCAGGGTGAGTCATACAGAGCAGGTTTGGTCATGGGATCGGAGGACGCCCACTGAACCTTCAGTTCCCCTGAGCTGTGTATTGCTACGGTGAGGGGGGAAAATGATTGGAAACATACAGATGCTCCACTTCCCTTTACAGACTGCTAACATATTAAAGAAAAGTAAAGTAGAAACTACTGGTCCATCTACCTTTTAAGTTATAAATTATGCAATCTGGTAAACATATTCTGTAATAGTTGATTTTGATAAGAGGACCATTTTTGCAGTCTTGTTTTTTCAGTATTAAACATTAATGAGTAAATCAGAGTCTGAAGTTTGTTCAATTCCTTAAAAGAGAACTGTGGTTGTTTTATATATCAAAATCAGTGTCGGGGAGTAATGCATTACTGTAATTTGATTACATTTTTTAGTAACCTGTAACTGTGATGGTCCTTTTTTCAGACAAAATGAGGCAACGCATTACATTTTGTGTGATAAAAAAATCCTAGTTACTTTTAGGTACATTAAAAAAGGGACTATTGCTAATGCATAACATGGAAACCAGAACGCACTTCAACAGGGCAAGTCAAACCATACATGTCACATGAACGCGCTTTTCATGTCATCTTGCTAGAAAATGGCATCAGAGGAGGGAACAAGTGGGTTGCTGGATCATCAGATAATATTTTGGGCTGCTGGATTCTGGTGTGTGAACGGGTTGAAGAGTTGGATTTGAGCCAAAAGGGGAGTGTTTACTCAGACAGGACAAAAATACAGGGATTTTTCAAATAAGAGAAAAAAAGGAGCTGTTGCAATTCTTCATTTTATTGCTACTTGTTTATTAGAAAGGTATAGGGAAGTGGTCCTGGAATATATGCTGATGTGGTAGAACGGAAGACATTACAATGGTATTTTTAGGTATTTATAGGGGGTCCTAAAAAGGGGGTGAGCGATTTATACACCGGCATGACCTATAGGCTTTTTCCTGAAATTGTTGTCTGAAAAACGGGGCGACTTATACACAGGTTTTTACGGTCGTACTCTGTGCCAACTTGTACTTTATACTTTGGTAAAAGTAGTTCTACTGTTGCTATGACCCTTGATGAGAAATACCCAGTGGGAAGCATTGCACTGCTACAGGGTATCATATAACAGTGACTTTGAAACTTTATGTTCTAAGGCCACATTCTGCCCTGTGTGAAGGTAAAGAGATAGCGAAGACTTGAAAACAAAACTAAACAATCTTTCTCTCCTAGTTCTCTCTGAAATGCTGCGAAAGAAGGTTCTCTTGACCCTGAAATCAAAAGCCTTGAAAACACAACCTAACAGATGGTCCCGTCTGAAATCAAACACAGATGTAATGCAATTCAACCATCCACAGGGTCAGATTTTCAAACAGGAACCTTGCTGCTTTAATAATTCCATTTGAACTACTTTTTTTTTTTTTTGTATTTGCTTATTGTATTTTGTGTACATGTTTACAATTTTACAACATGGTACACATTACATAAATTATCATATAAAATACCTTGATACAAATGGAGAATAAAATAAATGCTTTCTCCTCAGTCATGATACTAGATCTGAGAGAGCAGGTCCTATATGTAACAGAAAAGGATCCCAAATCCTATAGAATTGTCCTAATTTTTTTATCCTCAATATAACTTCGCCTTTCCAGTGGGAGTACACTGTAAATAGACTTGCAAAATTGTAGGTGGTCTGTCCAAAATCCAATTTGTTAGGATAAACTTTTTAGCTATTGCTAGAAGACCCCTTATGAGTTTTTCCATTTCATAGTGTATTTATATAGTGCTTTTTATACAAAAGTATGGCAAAGCTCTGTACAGTGCATAGCAGATTTGTATAGCATATCACACATACAACTGCCACAATCGGTCCATTTAAAAAACATTTAAATAACAGTATACACATAATACAAAAGCAGCAATTTTAAAGTTACATTAAAACATTAAGAAAGTAATTTTATAAAAGTACATCTTGACTTGAAAAGTGTAACGGTCCCAGCTTCCCTGACAAACGAAGGCAGAGCATTCCATAATTTAGGAGCTCTACAAGAAAAAGCCCTTCCTCCCATGTTGCTTTTGTTAACCCTAGGAATAACCAGCAGCCCCGCATCCTGTGATCTCAGAGTGCGGTTTGGAAGATACGGGGTCAGTAACTCCTGCAAATAACTGGGTGCTAATCCATTCAGGGCCTTGTAAGTTAACAGCAAAATCTTAAAATCAATTGCACAGGGAGCCAGTGTATTCTGAACAAGCTGCAAGCGGGATACCACACATTTTGGGACACAAGAAAAAAATGCATTACAATAATCAATTCTAGATGAAACAAAGGCATTAGTCTCTTGGCATCAGATACAGAAATAATTGTACACTGTACATTCATAGGAGCACCTAAAATAAGCACAGGGGTCAATTTCAAATGGGTTCCCTAATACAGAAGTTAACAGTTGACCTAATCCCCCTGTGTCATGGTACCTTTTAATTTCCTGCCACACCCTGAGTGTATTACCCAGAAAAACACTTCCCCCAATCAGTCCTCTCCATTGTTTTTCTTTCATTGTCAGTAAGCACACCAGGTTAGTAGGTTCCACTGCATCAGATTCTATGTCCAGCCAAGCACAGTCCACATTGCGGAAGCCATCCCTGGTTTCAAATGCACGGCCCAGTTATACAGTCTAAAATTATAAATTGCCAATCCATTCATTTTATAGGCAGTTGTAGTCTTCTCAACTGATATCTGGGTTTATTCCCTGCCCATAGAAATGCTCTTATTACCTGATTAATAGCTTTAAGATCCTTACTTAAGAGTGGAACTGATATCATTTGTAGTGCATGTAACATTCTGGGCAACACGTTCGTTTTAATTATCCCTGCCTTCCCCAAAAAAGAAAGGTCCACCTTTTGATTATAGGGGAAATGTTATCCTTAAACAACTGCCCCAAGCACTGGGCTACCCATATTCCCAAATATGTTAGTCCTCTTGAGGACCACCGAAAAGACGCTGAAGGAGGGGTTTGTCGGCATAATCACTCATTTGCTAAAATGTATCTTATATCCTGAGAAGGCTCGAGAAGATTTAATCACCTCCATTAGCCTCAGCTCCGATATATGTGGTTTAGTCAAAAATAACATTATATTATCAGCATATAGTGACAAATGGTATGAATGGTATGAATATTGGGGTCATGTCTAATAGCCTCTGTCGGCGATTCAATTACCATAGCAAATGACAGAGGCGACAGTGGACACCCCTGTTTTGTACCCCTGCAAAGAGCAAATAGTTTACACGCCGCTCTATCAAACGCATTCTCAGGATCCAGACTCACTAGTCTCTGTTCTTGTATTCTGTGTATGCTGTATTACACTCAGTAGTATAAATCCTGTCTGGTCTGGGTTAATCACATTAGGTAGAATGCTTTCGAGTCGTCGGCATGCACCTTTGCAAGGCACTTCACATCCGTGTCAAGTAAAGATATAGGCCTCTATGATGCAGTGTCTTCTGGGTTCTTTTCCTTTTTCAGTAATAGTATTATATTGGCTGATCTCAGTGAAGGGGGAAGAGTGCCTTTCTGGAATGCATCATTGAACATAGTAAGTAGGGGCTGCCCAAGGAGAGGAGAGAAGGTATTATAAAACTCTGCTCCAAATCCATCAGGGCCTGGTGTTTTATTACTATTTAGAGATTGTATTGCCTCTGAGATTTCAGTTATGGATAAGGGCTTCTTAAGGCTACATCTCTTACTGTTGGATATGTGTAGCACACTAATAATCTAGAAAAGCAATCATCTGAGGGGTAGGATTTCTACATTCAGGTGTATATAAACGCTCATGATATTCCATAAACATATTAATATCCTTTCGTCGCACCTTCCTATTTTTATGCTTATCTTTAATAGCAGATATATAGTTACTCTCTCTATGCCCCTGGAGAAGCTTAGCCAGCTATTTCCCTGGTCTGTTACCATATTTATAAAAACACTGTCTTGCATGGAGTATGGCAGAGTCTGCTTCCTGTGTAAACGGCATCTAATGATGCTGGAGCAGCAGTTAATTCCCAGGCAACATTTTTATTTGGAGATGCTATTATTTTCCTTTCCAGTTCAGTTATTATTTTTTCTAGAGTTGTCTGTTGTACTTTCCATTGTTTTTTCTTAGTGGCAGAATATGACATAATTATTCCCCTGGCTTATGCCTTCAATATTTCCCATAGCAACGAGGGATCCGTACCAGACACATCATTAGTCTCTAGAAATAATTTGAGTTTGTCTTCCATATAGGAAACAAAGGGTCCTTAACTAAATAAGACTTAAAGTGCCAGGAGAACACATTGCACTCATAATTAGAGTGCTCATATAGTATATAAATGGGTGCATGATTGGATATTATTAGGTTTCCTATAGATGACCCAGTAATTTTATCTAAAGACTTATCTGCTGATAAAAAATATTCTATTCTTGAGTTAGCCTTATGAACTGTTGAGGAGTATGTAAAGCCTCTGTCTCTTGGATTAAGGATTCTCCATACATCTAATAAACCAAATTCTATACAAATCTCTTAGCGTCCCATATACAGTTCATATCTCCACCAAGTATAATATACGTGCAGGAAAACTCTCTCACTCTAGAAATTACTTCCATGTAAAAGCTAACATCAAAATTATTTGGCGCATATATAATGCCCAGGACAACTGACTCACCATAAAGAGTTTTGAAGAATCTTGGTTTTCCATCCTGAAAGATTCGGAGGTTGCAGGACACAGGAGAGCAAAGCGTATGTTGTCATCTCGTAGTTGCTTGCGTACTGAATCATGCTGCGCTGTTTCTGAAATGCAAATGAGAAGTCCTGGAAGAACATTCTTGTCTTCCCATTGACTTTCAGGTCGCCCTTCTTCCTTGCAGCTTCAAGTACAGTTTGCCTATCCCTGTAGTTGTGGAATCTCACTATGATGGGTCATGGTCTTCCCCAGGCTTGGGAGCGAGCAATTGATGGGCCCTCTCTATTTTGAGAGTTCCATTCTTGACTGCAATATCCAGCTGTTGTGGTATCCATCTTTCAAAAAGGCGTATTGGTAATTTACTCTGAATCCTCACTCCTACAGCTCTTTAATCAGTTCTCAGCAGACACGATGCGTTTATCTCAGTCACTATCTCTATCCTCTATTAAAGATATAAGTTCTCCTGTCGCTTCAATCCTTTTATTGGATTCAGCAGTCTCTGCCTTTAGTGAGTCAACTGAACTAATAACACGTTCCAGTTTTGCATCCAGTATGCTTTCAATTCGTGTGGAGATTTCTTGAACAATTTGTGAAATGAAGGCTTCAGGTATACAGCAGCTGTTGCCATCGTGCTCGTCTCCTTGCTGTCGTGTGGCACTCCTAGTTTCTGGATTTTTCTTTGTTGATTTTGTATTATTCTCGGTAGAATCGGCCCAGTAATCATCTAAAGACATTGTTCTTAATATTGTTGTGCTTTTTATATCAAGATTGAACAGATGTTGGCAGGTTGAAATCAAAATATCCAGAGCATGTTTCTCTCACAGCCACACCCCCTCCATTTGAACTATTTTTTAAGTTCTTCATAATAAAAGTGCTGCTCTAATGGGGAACATTATGTCTTTTGAATAGAAAGTTATGTCTGTGGTAGATGTTTGGTACATAATGAAATAATCAATCCCTAGTACAACTGGTACTGTACACTGTTTTTTCAGTGGTATGGCGTATGAATTTCCCAAAATGGCTGAAGCAACAAGGACATGCATCCCTATGAGTCTATGGAGCCCAATACCTCAACCTTGAAATATTTACCAAAAAATGGGACATTGAAAGGTGAGTCTTTATTAACCAATAATGATCTATGCATAGAGGTAGTCATTAACTTATGTGCAACATCAAACCCTTTAGCAATAATGGCCCTGTCAGTTCCGTTGGGTCTTCATGTCTTTTACAGGTATCTAGGAGTCCTGGTTCTGTCTTCCAAGTGTTTGGTATGACTGACACAAACTGAAACCCCCTGACCGATGTTAAAGCTTTTATAGTACAACACACACAGATAAAACACAGTATGTAATTTATTTCTGAAATACAGACTTCAAAAAATACAGTAAATTCATGTTTTTTACACTGACAGAACACAATTAACTTATCTCTAAATGTATTAAATCATTAAGGGCTCTATCCAGGAAAAATGTTACATTCTGTGAAAAAGCAAGCCGCAGCTCGAGTGCCCAATTCAGAAACGTGTCCTTCGGAGTGAGGGAGCCTCTACCCCTGCTTGCTCATTTGAATGCTGCTGTTTCTCTCTTTTTTTAACCCCCCATTTTCTCCCCTATTTAGAATGTCCAATTAGGATCCCTCGTCACTGCAATTCCCCACACAGCTCAGGAGAACAATGGGCGTCCTCCAATCCCATGATCAAGCCAATTTCCTCTTCTACACCCAGGAACTCAAGAGCAGATGTTAGCGAACTACCGGACTCTGGAAGACAAAGGCCAGCCCGCTTGAGCTTACCAGGCGCCGTCCTGGAAGGGTTTGCTGTAGCTCGATGAGCAGAAAC
This sequence comes from Acipenser ruthenus, assembly GCF_902713425.1. Lineage (NCBI taxonomy): Eukaryota > Metazoa > Chordata > Actinopteri > Acipenseriformes > Acipenseridae > Acipenser > Acipenser ruthenus. The sequence continues at coordinate 23,440,980 of NC_081204.1, forward strand.
AGTCCCTGCCCGTTTTGCCTCTAACCCATGGGAGCGCCAGAGCCAATCCGATGCCCCCTCTGCAATCCCCAGTGAAGACAGGCAACTAACTTGCACACCACGCTGCCGTGCTTTTACTTGACCAACCCGTACTGCCTTTTCTTTACATATGATTTCAATGATTTTTCATTCTTAGTTTGTTAACAACACCCAGCTTTATTCTGACTGTCTCAAGAGATGCTGAAGTATATTTTATTAATTGCATGCCCAATATAAAAAGTTAACAAAATATAACTAATTTCATGGTATAATGCACATATATAGCCTCTTATGTAGGTGTAGGGAAACATCAGGATGAAATATTCAACTCCTCTGGGAGAATACAGACTCGAGGTTGCATGTAGTGTGGAATTCCCAAAACCCTTCCACAAACTGACCTCAGCCTTCCAGACAGCGGCAATGCAAGACACTTGTACCAGTTGTATTAAATGTTATTTACACAAAAAGGGGTCATACACAGCAAACCACAGCACAACATTGCTTTCCTGGACAGTACCCAGACAACTGAAATCACAGTAGAAATAGAACATTGCCATAGACACGAAGGACACTTAAAATGTTCTCTTATTTTTTTGCATGTTTTCTAAATTTTAATAAGGTCTATGTTGTCCCTACAATGTTTCTTTACATTCTCACCATGTAGAAAAATAAACTGACAGACACTTCTCTACCAGCGTCTTCAGCTGGTATTGTGTTTGTAGGGCTTCTTAGGGGTTTGGCTCCACCCCCAGGTGATGTGGTGTAAACATCTCTCCTGATGCAGTAATCTGCTTCTCTCCTTATCTCACCTTTCACTCACTCTCACCAAGTATTATTTATCTATTTTAATCTCTTTTTGAGAAGACTATTTCATTTTGAGTTGTGAAGCTGATCATAAAACAGGAACTGTAATTCATTCATTCAATTAAAGTTTTGCTATAAACAACCGTTTACAGTACTTTTCATACATATGTGTAACATAAGAGACACGAGATAAGATGAGCGATAAAATTCTCACTCTGTGGTACCAATAAGGAAATTGTACATAACCTGAGAGCCCATACTTTGTTCATTCCAGATGTCCTCCATTCTCTCTACTGTAATTTAACCAAGCAGAAAACTGCATTCCGGTCCCATCTATAGGTAATACTGCTTGCAATAACTGTTTTGTTGCACTAATTCAACAAACTTAGTTTTGTTATTTTGTATCATCAAAAGTTGTAAATGCTTCCCCATTGTAACTGCCAAGCAGGTACCTCTATGAGTATGAATACCTCCTATTAGCATCAACATAATTCCATGAATCTTACCCATTTTTCACTTCCATTAGCTACATAGGTCTCAATAGTGGCGTTTTTAAAGAAAGTGGCAGTAAACATGCATTTTCATTTTAAAACATGATATCTGGTACTACACGAAGATCTCCGTTTGCTTGCCTTCCAGGAAGTCTGTTAGTGTTTCATGTCGTTTTTCATTCCCCCCCCCCCCCAGAAGTGTCTTCTGGGTAAGCATGTTACTGGCTAAAAGGATGTATGTCAGTCAATAGGAGAAGCAGCTGATTGGTTATTGACAGGAAAGAAGCCAGTGAAGGGGTGTAAAACAATTTCTCACTCCAGGTGAGGTGGCCCAGAAGGTGCAAGACAGTCTAAAAGCATGGCTTGCAAACACAGATGTCTAGTACCAGTTACCATGTTATAAAATGAAAATACATGTCTGCTAAAACATGTGTTTCTTTCAAAACTGCACATCTGAGGCCTATATAATGAATAGATGTACATGGTGGAGAAAATGTATGGAACTATTTTGTTAGCTACAATTTCTTTAAATGGACAAATAATTAAAACAAACAGGTGGAAAGTAAAAAAAAAACAAAAAAACAAAGTAAGGTTGAACATTGTGAGTTTAAGGCAGACAGGCCCTGTACCGTCATGTATAAACTGAGACTCAGGAAGAGATGTTCAATCAGGAAGTCTCAATCTTTAGCTTGTTTTTTTCTGGATATCCATCCTTAATCCCAGTGCCAGTCTCCTGGTAAAGTTGGTCTAACTGGTTATGAGCATACCGGTCACATTTCTGTGCTGCAGTTTTATCAACGTATTCCTCCAAGCCGTTGTGGCGCTGCCATCCTTTCTTACTGTAATAGTTACAGCCATCAAACTCCTCACTGCAGTCATAAGCATCCCCAAAGCCATTCCCCCAATAGTCAGGCTTGTGGTACTGGTATGCCCATTTCTCTGACTTGCACTGCTCCCTGGACCGTTTGCATTTTTCAGTCTTGTCCCTGGAAGAAAACTCACTTTTGATTTTCTGATGTCTGTGCTGAAGCTTGTCCTGCTTCACACTCTTGTGTTTTTTTCTGCGTTCTTCGTTTTCGCTGTTGGATCTGCTTGCTGAGCCTTCACACTCTTTCTTTTTGTCCTTCCTCTTCTTTTTTCTTTTCTTACTCACACCTGCCTCACTGCCTCTTCCTTCCCCTTTGGATTTCTTTCGCTTCTTTTTCACCTTCTTTGGATCGCTGGCTGTCAATGATTTACTGCTCAAGAAAGAGCCGTCGTCAAGTTGCAAAACGTCATGCTCAGCCGTCTCCCCTTGACCTTCAGATCCCCCCTCAATCCTGCTTCCATATCCAAAGGTAGCGGCTTTACCAATTCTTTTCTTTGCTTTGGGCTCACTGCTTTGTTCTTTAAAATCCCTGCTTTTCACGCAGACATACTTATTTTCCCATTGGTATTCCTCACCAGTGAACTCAGAAGCACTGTTTATCTCTTCAAAGTCGTCCTTCAGATCAGTAGAAGTTCTTGCTGGATGCAGAGGGTCAGCAGGGAACGAGGCACATTCGAGGTCCTTTGCACTCTCTCTGCGACGTTCGTTCTTGTTTACCCTGAAACCTTTCACTGCAGACTTTTTATACAAGCCCTTATTACAGTTGGATTGCTCCAAGTCTTCCTCCTCTGGATGCAGACTGGACTCGTTCCACTGTACCTGAAATTCCCTGCTGTAACCCTTTAACCTGCTGCCTTTAGTTCCCAAGCCCCTCTGTGGCGGCTCAGTCGCTTTGATGGTGATTTTCCATTTGTAACGATCCTCCCTGTTACTCCCTGCCAGCCCTTCGTTTTGACTGATACAGACTTCAGTACAATATTTGCCGTCTGTGTTCCTCAGGCTTATTTGGAAGCTGTTTCCATTATTAGATACCATTCTGTCCCACCCTGAGGCCTGATCTGAAGCAGGATGAGGGCTGGGGTAAAATCGGGCATAGCTTGGGTAGGAATAATGGTTTAATAAATAATTCAAAAACTCTTCCGACTCATAAATCTTTTCTTTTCTGCGCCGTTTGGATGGCTTTTCTATGCAAGAGTAGTCCCGGTCAAACAAACAGCCACCCATCCCATCACTGGAAGAGGAAGGTGGCTTGGAGGTTGGGGCAGCATCCCTGGCTTGGTTAATGGTTATTTTTATGGGTCCATAATCAAAACCTTCATCAGTGTGTTCATCAAAAGCAGTGGAATGGTCCCCGTCTAGGACCTCTGAAAGGTGGCCAGACATCACTGTGGCTGGTTGACCCACATAGGGTTTGTTTGCTTTTCCATGTTCCCATTTCTCACTGGTGTTTTTTTCTTCTAAGTGTTCCTCTGGGAAACTCTGTGGTAGATCCTCTTCTGGTTCGGTTACATTGCTTTTGATCTTCAGTTTTTCAAGATGCTGTATAAAGAAAAAGTGTTGACTTTATGAGAATGGAATTTCTCAATGTTCTACCCTTCCCTTGGTTTAAAACTGAACTCCTCCTTAAAAGAGCAAGCGATTAAAAAACATTTCCTTATAAAAAAAGTTACATTCTTCTTGTAAAATTGTATTAAATTGGCAGCCCAGAATTCACGATTACTTCCTCTTTACAGAGCTATATTAATGGTAAGTGGACCCAATGGAAACAGAGGTCTACGTACTTGAGCTTTTTCAAGCAGTGCAGCAAGAAGCCTGATGGACTGTAGCCGCCTCAGTGCCAACACCAGCTTCCTCTCCTCCCAAATATCTACCTCCATCCTCTCTTCCTCCTCCTGGTCTTCTTCAGCTTTGAAAGGCATGCCACTCCTCAGGAGACCTCTCTCCTCCGAGTCTCTCTGTCTCTGCGCTCGCTTTCTCAGCTTCTCCTGCCTTCTCTTTTCACGCTGGGCTTCCTTCCTTCTTCTAGAAAATGTAAATACATGAAAACAAAGGAAGAGCAAGTAAAGATAACTCTGTGTGATACATCATGTAAATGTGATTGCTGGAGCTTATTGAGCCTGCACCCCAGTCTTGCAGCGTGAGTTCTTCTGCCGTTATCCAACACTCAAATCAGCAATCCAAAAAGCAAAACATGCACATTACAAAAGGGAAGTGTTTAAATACATTTGAATCATCTCTCATTAGTATATCATTCTCACAAATGCAGCTGATGTTGCTTTTCCAGGCCTGTGGCGGGTTGCCCCGTCCCTGTGCGTATTTTTGTGTTTTATATTGCATGTGGCGTGTTATTGTTGGTGTATGTATTGGTGCACAGGTGATTTAAAATGTATATTTGTATTTAGGCACGGGGATTGCACATCACTTCACGTGCAGAGTAAAGTGTGTATTTGTATGTGGGCACAGGGATTGCACAAATGAGTTCACGTTCTGGGATTCAAGCAAATAATTAATTAGTAATTGAATCCCAGCACAGCTGTGTATATAGATGCACAAATCACTCACTCGGGGTTGGGTGTTCGTGAGTGGAGAACAGGAGAGAGAAAGAATTCAAATCTAATGAAACAATTGCTACTGGTGCTAAACCACCTCAGCACGGTACTAGTTTGTTCTGCTTGTTTGTTTTGGCCAATGTGCCCTTTTGTTTTGTGTCAGTGTTTTGTTTTGTTTAAATCACGCCGGTTTTGTTTGTAATAAACCGGCGCATCAGCACATTCATTCAATTCACTTGCAGTATTGTCTGTTCTTCCAGGTCACCACCAGTCATCCTGTTCACAAGGCCTTGTTTTCACTTTGATTGGTACATTTTACCTGTAGCATAACTATAACACGCACGACTATAGTGCTGCAACGATTACTCAAGGTATAAAAATTAAAAATGACCATTTTATTGAGGGATTAATTGCTCACAAGTTCTGCTACATGAGGATAAATATGAAATCGATTAAAACCTCAAATGTGTTTTACAAAAGCATGCTCTACAAGCCATGCACAGTGTTACTAGAACACCAAGTTACAAATAAAGCACACCCATGTGTTTACCTGCAGTGTGCTGGTTCATTCCGGATTCAGTAATTCTAGATTATGCCATGTTGACAATACATACAGTAATCCATACTTTACTGTTAGAGACCTCCATTAGTTCACTGATTTCAGTTATGATGGAACTCTGGTTTGGGAGAAGCCTGATTAAATCTGGAAAACTAAACAATCAGCAAAGCAATAAGGGACCTGTGGGTATTGTAACAGGGTTACAGAGGGATGGTATGTTAGCCACCGAATGAATGCTTTATTCCCATTGTCACACTGAAAAGGTGTAATGCTATTGCTGTTCACTGGAAGCCGCTAGTATACGGCTATACAGCTCAGAACAGTCACACCAGAGAGACCAGTATGTTACAGTACATTATGTTAACGAGGCCACAGTGAGTATGTTATGTTAATGAGAGGTGAGACAACCCCTCAAGGAAGTAGCATATTGAAATATGTGTCGCTCCAGCAGTATCCAGTGTATCTCTCTACCTCCTCCCCTTAGGGAAGAAGTATATTTAAATACATGTCACACCAGCAGTATCCAGTGTACCTGTCTGCCTCCTCTTGCTCCTTCTCTCTGAGCTTCTCCTGCTGCCTCTGTTCCTCCAGCTTCCTGAGCTGCTGTCTCTCGTACCCGCGCCTCTCCAGCGCCGCCTCGCTCAGGTGGCTTGTCGTGTCAAAGGTCACCTGCACCAACACAGAGCAAACTCTGAGCAGATCTGCACAGCTCTAGCATGGGATTCTTGAACATCAGCAAATCAGCTGCAAGACCTGCATAGAACATGCTTTGCAAACACACCCAGGCTTTACAAATATCTCCACACTGATGATTCGTGGCTGGTTTCACAGACTACCTTACCCAAGTTAACATTGGGTAGTTTGAGACTAGTACTAAAATCAGGGGCTGTGAAACCAGCCCTTCGTGTTTAAGTTGTCAAGTGTCTGCAACGTACTCTAACAAGGATGTGTTTAATGTGTTGATAGTATGCATTAGTGAAACAAGTATGATATCATTATTAGTATTTAAATAAATGATAATAAAAAAAGAGCTGGCCATTTAATTTGTCTATATAATTGATCAGACTTAAAATAGCTACAGTTTCCCTTCATAAATCAGGGTGCAAGTTAATTTAACTCGTGAATTAAGTAATCCCAACCCTAGAACTAATTTCAATATCAAAGTATTAAAAGGAGTAATACAAAATATATAAAATAAAATAAAATAAAGCAAAAAGCAGTGAGTTTGTAGGCAGATAGAGCAGTAAAAACTACCAAAAGCAGTATCTGCATTGCACACGTTTGATCATGACTTCACTATAAAACGTTCAGTTTCGGTGTTTATGGTTGCTTTTCAATACTGAACATTTTTGTGTTCTGTTTTCTCGTACTGGCACATTTTTCCCTCTATATCTGCATCCAGAAAATGTATGTTGGATAGTCACCCAGCAAGCATGAGAAATATCTGAAATCTAACTAATATTTTTATAGAATCTGTCCCACCCCACAGCAGATAGCACACAACTCTAGACCCCATGAAGGTTTGAGGGCCCAGTTAGTTCAATCCCGTGGGGACCACAAACAGCATTCTGCTCTTACCTTCATGCTGCATGCCAGTGCCTTTCCATCTTCCCCTTTAAACATCAGCTTCATTCCTCTCAACGCCTCCATGGCTTTGACGAAATCCTCATGTTCTTGAAACTGGATATACATGTCAAAGGTGTGCAGCCCTACCAAACCGAAAGAGCTGAAGTTCCTGCCACTCATCTCCTGTCTGTACATATCAAGCATGGGGATGTCCATGTTGCGGATAGGTCCAAATCGTCCAAAAACCTCCCTGACGGTTTCTTCACTGGGTCTCTCGCCTCTGGCCTCTTTAGGGGTAAACCACTTGCAGGGCAGCCCCTCCAGGTGAATGGTGTCTGGCTTCTCTTCTCCAAAGAAAGACTCCCATTCTTCTTGAGTGGGAAAATCCACTTGGGATTCCACAGCCAGGACCCTCAAGCCATTAGAGAAGCCCTGGATTGCTACGGTCTTCTTGTGTAGCTTGGCCTGCAGTGTGTGGACCAGGCTCTTGGTCTCCAACTCTCCCTCAAAGCGGAGAAACTCCATGGTGCTCCTGGACAGCCGGATGGAGTTGAATTGGTGGGGTTGAGCCATCTGCTTGAGCCTGGCTATCACCTCCCAGTTAGAAACTGTCTTGCTGGCCTCCCTCGATTCTGGAAGCATCACTGTGATTGCCAGCTTGGCAATGGGCTTCAGATACAGGCACCGGTCCGAGCACAGCTCCACTGCCTCTGAAGAATCATAGACGATTGTGGCTGCCATTTTAATATCACCGTCCTGGTTAATAAAATAACAACAACAATTAGGGACTTGTAGGCAAACCATTCATAAAACTAGAAGAAAGACCCCTTATAAGAGTTTATAGCAAAAGCATAGGAAAGTGTAATAGAGCAAGCGAAAGCATAGATAAACACTGTAAAGCCCAGAGGGGTATGGTAAAGCATAATAAAAAAAAACATGGCAAACCATGGTAAATGCAAAGTACAATATAACTAACTGCAAAATTACCATACACATTTACATTGAACACTATATGGAGATTTTAACATACTACAAGATTGTAAAAGGGGTGTAGTACAAATCTGCATATCCCCCAAAGAAGCAGAGACTGATCACAATAAGGGTTTTAGTTAAATGGAATCATATGGTCAATCTGGACTGTAGCAGACCCTGTGGTATCCCACCAATACTGAGGCTGTTGGAGGGAGGTTTCTTTACTACAAATGATATACCGAGCATCAAAAAGAAACTTATCACTATTTATTTTCGAAAAAAATAAGGTATATAAATGATTTTCAATCACTGGATCGTTCATTCTTGACCATGACATGCTTCAGTGACTATGATGGAAGCACAAGCACTTAATCACCTAATAGGGAGACACTGGATATGGAGTGATTTCAGCTGTTTAATTGCAAGCTTGAATAAAAGCAATAAAGAAAAATCACAGAAAAAACAATATGCCACGTCTGTCAAGAGAGCAGCGCCTTCGTGCAATCAGCACGTTGGAGGCTGGACCAGGGCAGCGTACTGTGGCTCGCCGTCTTGGGTGCTCACAGCCAGCAATTTCAAACCTGGCGAGACGGTATAACCAGACACACTCTGTCAATGACAGGCCACGAACTGGGAGACCAAGAGTCACAACACCTGCCCAAGATCGACAGATCATTTTGCAGCATCTTCGTGTCAATTGTTAATCAGCACAATAAAAAGTCACTGCACCTGCTCTGAAACTGAGTTTGTCTCAAAGTTAACTTTGAGAGGACTTATTGGGCAATGGGTTTTTTGGCTTTAATGACTTAGGCGTTCCATAATATTAGCTTATAACATGCCACAACAATGCTCTTAATTATAGCTTACAATTGTATTTTATTTTATTTTGTTTGGAAGAAAATTGTTTTAAAAAAAAAAAATCATATAGGTTGGATGGTTTCAGTTTATATTTTATGGTTGCAACAGCTTTGTCCTGCATGAACACTGGTTACAGATGAGGATGACACCTGAGCCAGGGAGATCAAAAACAATCTGCATTTTCCACCTCTCATGCTTATGTAACAGGGCTTATATGAATAGAATGCAATGTGCATTGCTCAGCTACCACAAGATTATAATGACCTCATCACTCGCTGCAATCAGACACAGACTTAAAACTTCTACAACAGGAGGTCCCTCTTACACTCTCTTCCTATACAGTCGAGCAGGATTCAAAATCCAGAAACGAATCCTTTCCTGGACAAGAACTAAACAAACTCTGACCCTGGTAAGACGCGGTGATACAGAGTTAAAAATAGAACTGAACAAACTTTGACCCCCGGTTAGGCAATTTCCTTTTATAGTGAGACACTGTTTCTGCAAGGAGCGACCAATACATTTTCTTAACTGATAGCTTCCAATAAATGATAAATTCACCTTTAGCAAGTGCATTTTCACATAGGAAAATGTGTGATCTACAAAATGATGGCAGATGGAAGGATTTTGTTCGCTACAGTACGTGTACTTTCAGAGCATCGCACCTGGGTAACACACTGCACATCTGCAAAGCAATGAAGCACTGAAAGGATTCCTGAAAGCATGCCACTCCAAACCTGGATATCACTAGCTGTAGTCTGCTATAATCTGGAGTGTCTGCATCTGAAAGTACCTGGGAAAGATACACCATCCCGTGTCTTATATAGTAGAGTGCTCGTAGTACAGGAGCGCTCGTCTGGAGAACCAGAGGGCAGACTGTATAATCTGCCCATGCAGTATGTATTCCCTGTTGGCTGAAGCTAAGATGGAAAATGAAGTCAAGCAGTTTCCTGGGAAGGAAGTTTTCTCATGTGACATGCAGTGCAGCAGGGGCTATTAGTGCAGCTACAGTATGTAATACAAAAACAAAACCCTGAGAAAATCTTCTGTTTTGTTTACCAACCTTTGTAATCAATTGGGTGCTGTCAGTGTTCAAGAGCAAGTGATTACTGAATAGAAGAAACTGTATTCCTAAGTGATTACTGCTTGGGATTACTTTTCTTTGAATATAAAAACATGATCATAAGAAAGCAGAGGTGTACTCACATAACCCATAAGAAATGGAGCATGTGGTGCAACATTTTTATCTTAATCAAGATCCTCTCTTTATGTAGTCCTTCAACGATCTGCCTCTATAAAGGCACTCTGAAATGGAGCTCTTTTTATTGTATTTTCGCTGTATTTCGACAAGATGCATATTACCAATCTACATGACCATAGTTAAGAGTGTTAAGAGGGAGGCGCTATCCACCGCGGTTATTATTATATACTAAACAGACCAGATGGTGTGGTACACCATACTAGTACTAGTCATTACTACGAAGTTAAACCGTTTTTCACATCTCACTTTCGCTCTACGTGAACCAAGATGCACCAAAATTATAACTATGCAGACTGACAATAGTAGTTTTAAAAAAAAAAAAAAAAATGAGAAAAATCTAACAAAAACAAGTCCACATGACGGATTTGAAAAAGGAAAAGGTTAAAGGAAAGTAAATTAAAGCAAGCTGTCTGCTCGGTAAATGTTTTCAACGAATTGGACAACACCTACAAATTGAATACATCAACAGTTTTTTTTTTATTTACGTACGTTCCTTCAGGGTTAAAGTTGATCTATCCAGCCTAGTTTATGGCAAGTTTTAAAACAGTGAGCAATACGAAACTAAAAGACACAGGCGTTCAAATGGTCGAGCAGAAACTGTCACCCAGTAATTTATAAGCACCTACCTCCTTTTAACGTCTTTTCTTTATTAACCGTGTTTTCTGTACCGATTATTGTTCATTCGCTTGTTCTTGTGCTGTACTGTAATCTACCTTTGGTAAACCGCCGCAGACAAACAGCCTCTCGCTGACATTACTCGGTTTGCAGTACAGAGCAAGCGCAACGAGAACACGCTTCCTCCTTCCTGTTGAGAAACTGCTGCTGGTGTAGATCTCACAGGTGAATTTTATTTTATATTTCAACGTCCAAACTTTTATTTCATTCGATTTGTCGTTTGTTTTGTCAATAAATCAGTTCTATCAATATATTTTACATGTCTCTATTGTTGTGATTATCACGTACAAATATTATTTAAAATATGTATTTTATTAGTTAATTATAGCTTACACTCCCTATCCTCATTTAAATTAAATTAGTTTGACTTGTAATAAATGTTTGTAATAAATAAATAAATAAATAAATACAAAAATATGTTATATGTTAAAAATGAATTTTAAAAAGATATGTCAGAAGTGGGATTTGAACCCACGCCTCCATACGGAGACCAGAAACCCCAACGGGAAGGATTTTAGTCCTTGAGTCTGGCGCCTTAGACCACTCGGCCATCCTGACATTCATGCAAATAGTTGTGAATTTATTGATATAATGGTTGAAAAGGTACATACATACATACATACATACATACATACATACATACATACATACATACATACATACATACATACATACATACATACATACATACATACATAAGTGTGTGTGTGTGTATTGTATAGGCCTTTAAAAAAAAAAAAACATTTCATCCACTCAGTGCAACTGGAATTAATAATAAAACGAAATATCAAATTAATACATTTGCAATAGATTTTTTTTTTTTTTTTTTATAAAAGTAAAAGCACAAGCACAGTAAAATTAAAACCACATTTCCCAGAAAGCATTGTTCATGGTTCTCGTCATCGTTATATTTATTTTTGTAAATAACACATTTATAAAAATTAAAAATCGGTGATTGGTATTTAAGTATATTAAAGTATTGCCAGATGTATAATTGTAAATAAACATAAGGAGGTATTTTAAATTCCCTTATAATACACTTCCGGTGAAAACGGCCATTTTGTTTTCCACTGTTCAAGGGTATTTCGTGTAGTCCGAGAGCAGATCCAGGAAGATAGAGAACGATGTTTCCTTTGGCAAAAACAGCGATGAACTTCACTGGTGAGATTGAAACAAAATTTAATATCCCCATTTCTAACGTCCTTGTACGTTATCCATTTCATAATTCTTTAAAAAGCCGAATGAACTGTTGTCAATTTCGCCGGTAAATTACAGTGTGTTGATATATTTGTATTATTAAATTAGTATATAACGAAAAAGCATACATGTATCTAATTGCAGCTTTGGATCCAAATTATAATTGCCCTTAAAACATGGTTTCAATTAACACAGTGCATCCTGGCTATACTGAACATCATCTGAAACAATCCATTGCACGTTTTGTTTAAGTAAAGGCTCTGACAATATGAGTACATTTTGTGAGATGTTACCAGTACAAAAAAAAATACCACCTGACCTGGCAAACGCCTTTAAATCAGTCTTTAATTGATTGTCTGGAGAGCTTATTTAACCGACGTTCAGGTGGGTTGGTGATTGTTAGAATTCTGTTGAACTCAACCTTTCTGGCCATAAATAATAAAATAGGTGCGAAAGTGTTACAAATGGCGTCTTTGGGAAGTTAAAAAAAAAAAAACTGTCCTATGCGATTGGCATTAAATCTATGCCTGTCTGTATGTATACAGAGGTCACCAAGTAAGTAAGTAGGCACGACTACTGCTCCCAGTATTTCCCCAGTTGGTAACCAAATGTACTGTTGTCCAAAGGAAACTGGCATCCCAACATTCTGTAATATATAAAAGCAGCATCTCCCTTTTGCAGGTCAGGTTGTCACAATGGGCAAGAAGCAGGTCTGCCAGATTTCAATAATAAACAGTTTTCAGGTTATTTATTAGTGATTCATTAAGGTAATGACTGGCTGAGCTATTCTGCAGAACCGAGTTCACTGCCCAACTGTCCTGAATGAAATGGAGAAGTGAGGATATATCACCAAAACTCACAGCAGTAAAACATTTAGAGCTGCTGATAATATACCAAATAGCTACTAAATTATTGAAAACTACTACATCAATTAGATCAGTATGCATAACATGGCTTGTTTAGAGTCTGTCCAGCCTTGCTGAAAACCTGATCGCTGGGGACTGACGTTGCTGGAATGCTTAAGATGTTTCTGGCCAAGCAGGCTACTTTTGACCATCGATGGTGATCAAACGATACGGTGGATCAATGCATCACTCCAGCCTTACAGGCAGGGAGGAATACATTATTAGATCAAATCTTTAGATTTAGTGTATACTAATTGTGTTTGTTTTGTTTTTATCAGCACGTGGCATCCGCCAAGCTGCAGTGAGACAATGCCACCACGAAGCCGGACCAAATTTTCATCAAAAGTATGGCAACATGCTTCTAGTCTCTGGAATACTCTTCTGTGGGAGTGTCTGGACATATGTAAGTGTATACATATATTTACCTGTCATTACACCAGTAAACTCTAACTAAATGTGTTAAGATCAGTGCCATGAATTTGGGTTTAACCGGGAGCAACTGTAGATTTGTCATGTCATTGATTTATTGTTGGATAATTAGGCAGCCAGCTTTCTGTGCACTTTCCCAGCAAGCTATAATGTGATCTTGCTCTATATTGCATCTCCAGAATGCTACTGCACAGAAAGAAATAGGCTTCATACAGGGTGGCAAGGGCATGTCATATTGCTTGTATGAATGTATAACCTGCAGATACATGGAGCCACATCTATTGAAACACTACAATATCCTGTAACAATATCCTTTTTATAATCTTTACTAACAATATCCTTTATAAACTCCCACATGTTCCTCATTGGTCTCTGAAAGTATATTTACTGCTTGTTTAATATCTTGCAGGTTGCAACACAGACTGGCATTACCTGGAACCTTTCACCAGTCGGCAAGATCACCCCCAAGGAATGGAAAGAGGAGTAAAGAAGCCACAGCTTTGAACTACTGAAGCAAAACCTAAAAACATATTTTGAACTGTTCTGCTGAAATGTATATTGGATGTATAAATACCATCTGCACACTCGCTGGTGATCTAACTAGTTTTGTCATTTGACATAATTGGTGTAATAATAAATGAAGTTAAAACCTCTTAACTGACTCTTTGGTGTATTCCTGTGTCATCTGTAATTGCTCTGAAGAAGACCTATGGCTCGTAACATGGTAGCTATGTTTGCGGTGAAGTTTTAAAGAGATGAAATAAAGAATATTGCTTTTATAGAGAACTCTGTGTGGATATGGACTGGATTTTAATGAGTTGCTGTCTTTTTGTTCCCCTTCGCTGTGGTTTTCCACAGGAGGAGATTTCTATATGCAGTTGTCCCAAGATGAAGCACCCCATGCTTGAAGTTTTTTTTCAAACGCGTTTGTAGCGCTGGCATTCACACTGTTATGAAAAGTTTATCAGATATTTTAAACTGCAACCACCTGCATAACATATAAAATCAGAGTTGATGAGTAACTGCTTCAAAGTAGTACATGTAGCTGGGGAATCTGTCCCGAACACATTTGAGAGTTCTCTGGTCTAGGTTTCTTAAGGCTTTTATTTCCCTTAGAAATGTAATTTGTGCTTCATTTAGCTTTTAATACTACCATAAATGTCACCCTTTTAAAATAAACATGTATTTCTATGCTAAACATGTCCAACAAAACAAGCTGTCATAGGATATACACTGAAGAGTGAGACATTTAGAGGACAGTGTGTTTGCTACATATTGTCTATATACTGTACCATGTATTCCAATTATGGTTACCCAGACTTTAAAATATATTTTTGTAACTTTTATTGGAACTAGCACCATCTTCAGTGTAACCCACAGTACAAGAATGATTAGATAACAATGGATCATAAAACTGTTTGAAAAATCTTCAGCACAACATAGAGGCAGTCATGTTATTTTACGAGGCTGATAAGAATAGAAAGGATTTCAGATTTTTGACTTCTTTAATTCTTGTGTCTTCCTGGTGGAGCTTAAAGACCCCTCCACCACTGAGCTTTTATGACAGCAAAAAAAGTAGGTGTCCTTTTTTAATCACATATACAGTATGCTCTGCGTGCAGTCTGTTTTGTCATAAAATAAATGCTGGTCTATGTTTATCAACTGATGCTTTGAATTGGATTGATGTTTTGGTATCCTCAAGAACTACTAACTTGTGTGGAAGCACTCCCAGGTTCCATGACTAAAAGGCTTCAATTTAAAATGCTGTTGCATGTGTTCTGAGCAACCTTTTCTCTCCAGAAGTGTGAGTCCTGTTTGAAAAGTTTCTTGAGATGCTTTTACATGCAAAGCTGTATTTAATATCTATTGTGTGGCAAAACCATTTATTGTAATAGTAAAATCTATGCCAAGCCGTTATGGACTGAATAATCATAACCTGAAAAGGATGGGTTTAATGTTACAAATGGTGACATTTCAGTTTTGGAAAAATTGGTAGGTAACATATCAGACTTTTGCTCTATGGCAAACTGCAATTATAGGCATGAAATGGATACAATATATTCATTTAGCTTTTTGCCAGATTGAGCCATTTTGACTTAAAAACAAGTACTGTCCACTTTTAAGTCCTTGACATTACTGCCAGTGTAGTAGTTGTCCGCAAATCTTTGCCACTAGATGGCAGCATTGCTTGGTCTTTAACCACAAGGTTGCTAGATGCAAATGAATCGATCAAGGGAGGTATAGCCTACAAAAAAAAAAAAAAAAAAAAAAAATGTAGAGGGTGTGTGGCATTTAACACATTTCACAAACCAAACCATAAAAAAGATTTGTTTTCACAGAGCTCCTCGTGTCAACAAAATACACTTATAATAAACCAGTACAGGCAGGTAAGTAACATTCCTTTAAAAAAAGCGTATTTATTGACTAAAAGCAATACCGTTTTTGTAGCAAATCAGTCTGGAGATTTGCATACTGTATAAATGTAAAAAGGACAACTCTTTCACAAGGTTAAACTGCATTTCCCATAGTTTACCATGATTTGTCATGTTTTTTTAAATATACTTCATCATACCTCTCTGGGCTTTACCATGCTTTCCCTATGCTTTATTATACTATGGTAAACCTGTAAAACGGAATGATAGCACAGGGTTTACCAGGTGCGTTCTGAAATCAGTTACCCGTTTAAATGGCTGCACAACTGGGATCCATGTGTGTAAACGTGTGTTCTCAACTTATTACTGCAATGTTTGGAAGGGTTTATGAACCATCTAGTCTGTGGAGTTCACTATTTTGTTACAACATTCAGTGAAAATATTGCATATGGGATTGGTCAATGGTCACGCCAAGGGACAAATAGAGGTCTAGTATTTAGGTTGTGTTTGTTTATTTTAACATGTAAACGATCTGATTTATTGCCTCTACATACTGTTCATACACAAACAGTATTAGGAAGTGTCAAGGTGTTGTTTTTAAGAAATTGAATTTGAACTGGTTATGGTCTATAAATAGAATTTTTTTTCTAATATATAAACAAATAAATAACTACTGGTCTATTTTAACAATAAGCTTTTTACCCAGCCACTATAGAACGACATATTACATCTGTCTTCAATGACGCCTGTGTCAGTAACATACATCTCCCGCCTATCTATCATCAGTATGGTGAAAAAGAATTGATGACCTAGACATCAGCAGTATGTACACAAAAGTACAATAAGACTGAATGACCAAGACCAAGAGATATGCAATAATGTAAGCGTGCCATACAGATAGACGGGTGTACAGATGCACAGACACCCAGTCTCAGAAATTGACATTCTCAATAACGTAATGCTACATATGTAAAACAGGGATATTTTTGTTCATCAGTTGTCAACTGTCTTTTCTATGGATTAACATATTCACCTTTCATATACATTTCAGCAGATGTCTTTCTAATGACTTTTATATTTCGAAAACTGTGTGTAATTATGTATCCCTGTAGCCTTGCTGTATTTCAACTATACTTTCTGACTCGACGACTAGACACACAGCTTGGATCATACGAGTTTTGAAGCTGTGTGTAGAAGTTTGTGTTAAATTAATTTGCCATGACAACATGCTTGCTTCTCTTGATTGTCCCGCCTACTTTTTGCTGTCGCATCCTGTTAGATATCGGAAGTGGCGTTTATTTTTTTGTATTTTGCGAGGACCTCTGGTAATCTAGATAAGTGTTAGCAGAGTAGATCGTGGAAGTTTCTGGATTTAATTGACAAACAAACAAACAGATACATAAATAAATAAATACAAATTTAACGTGATTCCACAATCTTTCCTATTACATACGGGATATCCACGTTTCAGAGTTGATTCCCTGGATTATTCATTTGCATTTATAGCTACGTGACAGTAGTACCCGAGTCAATGCACAATAAATTGGAGTAGCCAGCAGCAGCAACCCTTGCTGTGTTAAAATGGTCATTTTGTTAATATCGTTAGAATAATAAGAAGCCGTCTTTACAAATGCGTCAGCCAAAGCAGGAATGTAACATGGAATAAACATAACTTGATTTAGAATGGGATACAAAAATGGATATGCAAAAAATCACCTTGGAAGTGCCACGTTGAGAGCAAGATAGCATTTTTTTGGGTAAGTTTAATAGACTCATTTCTGTAATGTTTGTGAAAGATATACTAGTGGGGTGTATTTTTTAAATTAATTATACCAGAAAGGGCATACTACATTTTGGATGTAAAGCACAGGTTGTTTGAACTTTAAGAACAGATGAAACTGTAAACGCGATTATCGCTCGTACTAGAACCGCTTAATCATGTTGATGTTCACACTAATGAAATTCATGTACCCAACCCTGTGTGGATTCGGGACCCTACAATGCTGAATCATGAAGTGCTGTGTAAACCAGTCACTAGCAGAACCGGGCATACTTTAAATGTGACAGGATATTAATAGGAAATACTGTAAGCACACGAATTAAAATGTAATCTGCTGAGTTTGTAACGGCAGCCAATTGAAATTTCCCACATCTAGAAGTGAAATGAACACAATGAAAGCACCTTTAAACTCAAGTGAACCTGCACTGTGAAATCCAAGACATTTTCCTTTTATAGACCGTGATTGCACCAGGAAAGTTGCCAGGATTGTGATTGTTTACCGGTAATTCATTTGTGGCTGTGACTTTCCTGAAAAAAAAATGCATTAGCTACAAAGAGCGTTTCAGTTTATTCTGTTTAGCCACATTTTTGTTGCTTGAGACACAGCATGAGTCAGATTGTAGCAGGGATGTAGAAACATTTGCTCTAATCAAACATGTTTCTTTCAAAACTCCACATTTGAGACCTAGTAAATGGACAGACAGGTGAGATTTAGAGAATAATTTTTATGGTAAGCTAAGACCACTTTAAACTTTCAAGGACGTTACATACTGTAAAGGCATTGCGATAAGACCCAGTGAACTTCACTCTGTGTTTCTGTACAGTGGTCCATTGTTTGTCTGGTAATCCAATAATCGTGTCATTGCATTCTCTGACAAACTTTGTTTACTTAATAGCCAATAAAAATAAATTGAATTCAGTACACTGTAAAGTATCAGTTAAACTGTGTAATTAAATAACAATTGACACACATTTTACCCGATTGTTGATCAATCAAACTGTTTCTTCTTGATTTCTAATCACCTCCTGTATGGTGGCTCACATTGCTTGATTGCCTAGTGACTAGTGGTAATATTGTCAGTAGATTCAACCTGTCACAGGTGAATTCAAGATTAGAGCCATCAGTACTATGTCCAGTTAGACCAAGTGTTTCCACATACTCCCTGGTACTCTTAAGTTGCGCTCAAGGTCACAAGCGACAAGCGATTCTATAGATACACAGCATGTAAAAACAGATTGACAAGCAGCCTCCATATCACCTGACATTATGAAACAGTACTTGTGCTTAAGAGGTTCTTGTCAAGACAGCGGAAATATAATATTTCATCATTAATCTATAACAGACTACAGTATATGTTTTAAATGAAGGACAAGCTTTGGTTAAATCGCAGTTCATTAGTGCATACCCTTTGTCATACACAGCTGAGTAGAAAAGGTCCATTCTTGCAGATTTGGAAGGACACAGTGGGAGCTTCCCATACTGACTCCCATGCTTTAACCCTGAAGTGAAACAGTCAAAAACTCCCTGAAAACTCCTGATCTGGAAGTATACAGTGGAGGCTATTCAAGCTTGCAGGCAGCAGATTCAATCTTATGATTTCACAGCAGGTCATTCCAAAAGTGCTGACATACTGTAGAAATCATATGACTTCCTTAAAATAAAGTCTTAGAGAGAACCTATGTGCTGGATTTTCTACAGAGCCAATGTGTGTCATCGCTTTATTACAGTGAAACAACTAATTTTTCTTGTGCATTGTAATGAACCATTAAAAAAAGATTATTTTTGTCAAGCAGAGATATCTTTACAGTGACATGGCTTTTGAAAACAAACTCGCAGGTTTAACCAGGCATTCATTACTGTCCTGTTATGATTCCCGGGGGAAACACAGCCTGTACTTTATTGTTTTACGTACAGTAAATGATACATAATATGAAAGTATAAAATACTGTAGCATTTCAATGAGTGCTGTGGAAGCACTCGTAGGTATGTCTGTACAACAGTAGCTAGATCTTCTCTCTGTGGAACCTTATACACTTCTTCAACTTGCTTCTACACAAATTACAAAGCTGAAGCTACAGTTTAACCCAGCAACAGCATACAGTATAAGACATCAGTTTCTGTTTATGGTGTAATAAAAGAACAGCACACAGCACACAAAGGGTTATCTCATGCCTTATTTACATCAGTCAGACCCACACAAACACTCCTGTGAAAGTCATTCAAATCAGTGCATTCACTGTTGTTAGTTTGTAAGTAATCAAAGTGATCATTTTAATAATACTGCCATTTGATTGATTGGCACAAAGATGTACTATGATATACTTGTACAGTATGTTGCAATCTGCATGAGAATCATATACTTAATAATACTTACTTATAGACCGACATACAATATAGTAGTATAACAAATACAAATTGATTTATGGTAGTCAAATGCTTTAGAGGTAAAAGTACATATATTTACATTTAAAAAAAAAAATGTATGAACTAATGAACTAATATCATGAATTAAAATGAACCATACTTCCCTTCCCATGAGGGCACTGGAGACTAGAGAAAGTAAGCATGTAGATAGTTTACTGGTAAGAACTAGATTGAAGGTTGATTGATCAATACATAGATTAAGATGAATAACCAGCACAAGAATGTGATCGGTGTTAACTGTTCTTATTTACTGTAGACGTGCGTTTCCAGAATATAAACTGTATTTGGCGCACAATGACTCATGAACGAGTGGATGGGATGTAATTCACTTTCGGAAGTAGACAGATGGTTTTGACTCTTATTGAATTAGGAGGGAGCTAGCCCCAGGACAGGTTCATTCAGTGATCCAGTCTATATTACAGGTACAGAGTGCACAGTGTGCTGCTGCAGCAAGCACTGACCCATCGCTCTTCTCAATCCCACCAGGCAAAGATCTGTTTCCACTGCTGGAGCTACGGACAAGGCATGAGATGAAAACTGCTTTTTTAACTACCTACAAATATTTATACTCTGAGTAAAAAGCGGTAGAGATTTGTTATTTTAATTGCACCGCAGTGTTTGTGGAGATTAAAATGAGTTTTCTTAATATTCTTTGTTCTGTATTTGTTCTTGTCTGCGGACGTGCATACTGTAACAGGATCCACTCTCTGTTGTGGTTCTTAGGGTTGGGTGCAAGCACTATGGCGCTGAAGTGTGAGGTGCATTCCATCACAGTCTGTGTGGAGGGGATGACCTGTAACTCCTGCGTCCAAACCATCGAACAACAGGTGGGGAATCTGCAAGGCGTGCATGACATACAGGTGAGTGCTTTGTGTAGCCTTGCCAAGCCAGTGCAAGCTCTCGCTGTTGCTTTTCACTTCCATGTGTTATGCAAATTACTGGTACAGATCCAGTAGTGTTTAGTTTTGTGTGCAGTTAAAGCTGCAGGCTTCCTATGCTTGCAAAAGACCTCCTGGACCCTGGAACCCTTATCTCCATTGCATGTGGTTTTGTATCATCAGCCTGCAAATAGGGGAAGCACCGCCCAAAGATTATGCTTTTAATTTGAAGCCTGGGTGACGTCAGCTGTATGCTAATCTTCCATATCAGTGTAATTAATTGAATATTGACATCTCTTAGTAAATAATTTACATACTGTATAATGGCTGTTGATCTTTGTAAAAATGAGGGTGAGATTGGGTTTTAGAAATCAGAATTCTTTCGTTTGGGGGGTTATTATTAATTGTATATACCGCATGGTCCTGTTAACATTTATATCCGTATGAAGGTAATGTTTAGTCTTAATAAGGATTAGTTTTCATAAATGAACTACACTTAAAAGTGCAGGTGTCCCACCTGTTATGTTTACCCGGAGGTCAGAAAGCTCCCCTGGATTGAAAGCTGTTTGATAGTGACGTTGCTAAACACTGTTCAAATGGAACACAGTGTGCTGTTGTTAACATAGTGAATGTTTGAAAGCTTTAGTTACAATGATTTGGGTTTGCCCTGTGTAACAACAGCATTACTCCGTGTTCAAAGGTTTGCAGCAGAAACTGCATGCACTGTAACCTAATTTGCTTGAGCTGTTCCCTGTTGATTCTTTCGAAAGGAAATTAGCCATAGACCAGCAGTTTGAAATTCTTTATTCAATAAACACCACCCTTTCCTGCTAGTTCATATGCCTAAGGACAGGTTCAGATTGGGAGATAATATAACAGTGTTTAGGTTAGGTGACACGAGGCTGCCCTTTACACTATTAAAACAATCTGAGTAATTACTGGCTGTTAGCCCCATACTCTGCCCTAGGGATACCCTGACATGGGACACATCAATCTGTTGCACAATACGTTATTGTTAATGATAAAATTAGGACCAGCACAAAACAGCGTTTAGAGCAAACATAATGTATTTAACAGCCAATAAAACTGTTTGGTTGCTGTTAAGGTCATTGCTGTAAATCCTTCCAGCTGTATTAGTGGATGTCCTGTGCACAAGGACTAGATTCTCAAAGCTCTTTACTCCTTATTGTCATCAGCACATTTTTATAAGAAAGATGAACCCAATAAGATACCCAACCAGAATCAACAAACATTTCATTGAAGTATAAAGAGTTGTTTCTTATTCATTTGAGAATTGTAACTGACGTATTACCGGTTTTAATACCAAGCAGTTCCCCCAAAACGCACTTAAAAACACACTGCATAGTAACCTGCCTGCACACACGGGTGTGATTTGTCATGTTCTAGTTCACCATTAGATTTCATTCACCCAGAGATTGTTTACAGATCCCATTGGCGCTTATCTAGCAAAGCAGCAGATTTCCAGTGAGGGCATCAGGTGACTCAAACACTGCGAGGGACGTGACTAACCACACAGCACTGTGCTCAGTTACTGCCAGATTTAAGAGCACTATTCCATGCTTACACTGCACTCGCAGACGAATTCAGAGTGACATTGAATGTGTTACAAACAGGGCTTCATTGGATCAGACACAGAATGGAAGTATTCATAGTGGGTAAAATATGCCCAGGTAACCATCTTTCCCTTGACAAACACCTGTAGACAATCATACTTGGCAGACATGATATTAAACAGGGAAGAAATGCAACATTAGGAAAATGTAAATGAAAGCAGTACTTTTATTCCGGTTGCTTTGTGGTTGGTTTACTGTCTTGAGAAATAGAACAACTTGTGAGAAGTCTCTCTACTAGGAAAAACAACATTGTAAATGTTTATATACTTTGCTAAGGTTACATTGTACAGTGTATGATAAAGTGTAAAAACCAATCCCATTACTACTGTACAGTATAGTATAATATCTTCTGCGGGGTATATCCCCATATGTACAGTATAGAGGATAACTGTTCATACTGTAGCTATTCCACCAATGAGTATAGCTGAATAACCCACGAGCCCCCAAAGGTGTGGAGTGTGGTGTTTACGGCTATCGAATTTGAAATGAAAGTATGTCTAAACCTATTATTAAACAGCTGAATTCAGAGAATGACTTCCCTTATTAATATTATTTTTACTTCTCCTTTTCCAGGTCTCTCTAGTAAATAAGGATGCAGTCGTTGTATTTGATCCCAGCCTCCAAACCCCGGAGTCTGTGAGAGAGGCTGTCGAAGACATGGGGTTTGAGGCGAGTCTTTCTGATTCAGCCAAGCCAATACCCACTGAAACAGGCCTCTTCAGCATCCCCAGCCTGGTGCCTCAGCCCCAGAGTCAGGTCCACAGCACACTCTCCCAAATGAAGGGAGTTCTGGATGTTCAGATCGCCCCTGAGCCTCAGCATGTCAGCGTGACTTTCATCCCCTCGCTTGTCAGCACCAGCCAGATTGGTGGGGTGGTTCGGAGTGTAGACACTTCTCCAGTGGAAAGGAAGTGTGACCCCCCTGAAGAGCCTGGGCGGAGCCAGGCGAGTGAAGCACTGGTAAAAATGAAGATTGAAGGGATGGTGTGCCTCTCTTGTACAACCACCATCCAAGGAAAGATCGGAAAACTCAATGGGGTCCAGAAGATGCAAGGTTAGTAACTGCTCCAAATCTTTGTGCATACACTGCTGTGCAGAGTCTCGTGTAGTACAATGAAAGAGATCAGAAAGGCATTAACTGGATATTTAAATTGTTTGCATCTGGCTGTCTGTCACAACAAGGCTTGTGATGGGCTCTTGTGATTGTGTCACAAGTCACTGTGTTATCCTAAGAAAGCACAGTAAGCACTTTGTTGTGACACACTGTTTGCTGTTTTAACAAATACAAGGAGTAAGTGTCTCTATGGCAACCTAATCCTTTAGCTCACAGGTTCAGTAAGGTGTGATAAAACTTGGTATTAATATTATTTAGCATACGTTACTGAGAGTATTAGATTCTTATGGGGATATATGGTGGTGTCTTTCTCTGTGTGTATTTGTATCAGTATGTCACACTTTCAATATTGCATATATCAAATTACAGCTGATTCAATTTTCATTATTCTTTGCCATTTCTTGTCCAAACTATCCTGTATATACTGTTTTTTTTTCTTTTCTTTGTCATTTAGTCTCGTTGGCCAATCAGGAAGCCACTGTCGTATACCAGCCACACCTCATCACTGCAGAAGAGATTGTGAACCAGATTGGCTTGGTAGGCTTCAAAGCGTCCCTCAAGAACAAACCCAGGCCTTTCAATCTGGGCTCCATCGATGTAGAGCGCCTGACAAACACTCCAGTCCAGAACTCTGCAACAGCACAGCAGAGCCCTGAGACAGCCTGCAACCTCACTACCGTCGCCCTGCACGTAGACGGCATGCATTGCAACTCCTGTGTTCTCAATATCCAAAGTAATATATCGGAACTTACTGGCGTGCATGGAGTCGTTGTTTCTTTGGAAAAGAAGACTGCTACTATAAGATGTAACCTGAAACTCATTACAATCAATAACCTCAAGAAAGCCATTCAGGCTCTTCCACCAGGAAACTTTAAGGCAACCGAATGCGAGTCTGTGTTTTGTACGACTCCCCCCAGTTCCCCAGTGTCTGTGCCTCTTCTGACTCCAGTGAACTGTACAAGCCAGCCCCCAACAGCGTTGTCTGTGATTAGCATTGAGGGAATGACATGCAACTCCTGTGTGCAGAGCATCGAAGGAGTGCTGTCCCAAAGAAAAGGAGTGAAATCCGCACGGGTGTCTCTAGCTCACCACAGTGGAACTTTTGAGTATGATCCACTGCTCACTAACCCAGAGGAATTAAGGGAAGCTATAGAGGATATGGGATTTGATGCCTTTCTACCTGGTAAATATTCTATTTTGTTGTTTTGTGTTTTTGCAGTTACAGTTCTGTATGTGCCTTTAAAGTACATAGATGTTATTGGTTCACTGGTGTGAGTCTTATTATGTTGATTAACCGAGAATGATTTGCTCAATACAACAATTAGTCAGTTTAATGGGAATGCTTTATTAAACATCAAAATCAGCATGCCAAATGTTTTGCATCACCTAGAATTTTAGGATTGAGACATAATAATTAAACAATATATATAATTTTGATATCTTATGTGACGTCATGTAATCAAAGAAACTACAAAATTATATTGAAAAAGTCTAGCGGAAGCCTTAATAGCAGTACAGTGTTTCATGTTAGATTTCGAAATGTTACATTTTTCAATTTTTTTTTTAAGTATATGGAAAACTACAAAGCGGTATGTAATTCAATATGTTAACGTAACATTATTCAGCAGGTTTTATTCGACTTTATGAAGCAGAATTTGTTAATTCTATAGGGTGATGCAAAACTTTTGGCCAGGGCTGTACATTAAAATGATACAATGTTATGCTTGTACTGAACTGCATTTTTTGTCTGATTGTCTTTGGGGTGGGGGTTGAGGGCATTAATATCGAATTGGCCTTAACTGGTAACAAACACAGCGATTTCTCACTTTCAACTTCAGGTACAAATTCATTAGCAGAAGGCTTTGAATCCTCATTAGCACTGAAGGCACTATTGCCAAAGGGGTCTCCCAGAAACAAACAGAAGAGCTGTAGCCCCTCAGACCGGTGGAAGGACGAGGAGGAGGGCGAGACAGACCCAGCGGCTGCACTGACCGCTCCACACACCCCTATGAAGTGCTTCATCCAGGTGACCGGGATGACCTGTGCCTCCTGTGTGGCCAGCATCGAGAGGAACCTCAAGAGAGAGGACGGTGAGATCAGACTTGTGGGAGAGTCTTGTCTGTTTTCTGTCTGACCTTCTTTACAGAGATTGACCAATCAATTCATACTGTGTACAGTAGAAACCTGCTTACGCATTTTCACCACACCGTGGTTTTACTTTTATTTTATATATGCTTTATCATATCTGTCTTAAGCTTTACAGTACTTATGCATGCTTTACCCTGCTTAATTACACTTTGTTATGCTGGTAAACTTGTATAAGGGAATGTCTGGTTTCACATTTTTCCACTTCTGAAACTTCTGTGTTTGTCTGTTTCCTAATAAGTTATATCGTTTTTATATAATAATATGTTATGCATCAAGATTTTCTTTTCCTTACACATTATTTTGACTGGCATATTTTGGCCTGTTCTGAGATGTAGATCAACTTCAATGTTTGGTTCATTTACAAGAATTGTTTTAACAGAAAATAGTGCTGCAATGTTGACATTACATGAAGTATAGTGGGTGAGCTTGCCATAGGATCTGTACCTCATGCTCAACATGTGAAACTAAATACAAACAATGCTGTGGGGTTGAGTTAATCATACTATACCACATGGGCATAAGTCTCTGCTGTTTTCTTTTAACCGCATTTTGTTGCTCTGGGCAATCACCCTGGATTATGTCAACCACTTCCGCTTTATTATCCCAGGATTGCCCCTGAAATATGTTGTTGCTGCAGTCCAGTCATATTCCCAGTTGTGACTTCTCCCAGCAGGGTACAGATGGATTGAATCGGCCTCTCTTGTGGTTTTTAGGTATTTTCTCTGTCCTGGTTGCCCTCATGGCTGGCAAAGCAGAGGTGCGCTACAACCCGGCTGTCATAGAACCTGCGGGAGTGGCAGAACTAATCAAAGAGCTGGGGTTCGGAGCCTCAGTCCTTGAGAACTACGACGGGTCTGATGGGAATCTAGAACTCGTTGTAAGTATGGAATGTATATCAAGTGTTACGATGTAATATGTGATATAATAGTATACAGTATCACTCACTGTATATGGTAAATGTGAAGTTAATTACGCTGTGCTGTGCTGTGGAGTTTTTTCCATCCTGTCTCGCCACCCTGCCATATCTTTGTAATTGAGCACATAGCTACCTGTTTTCTAAGGTCTTTGTCACTGTGCTTGGTATGCAAGGTAAGTCACACCTATATGCCATGATACTGCATATAAGTCAACATCCCTCAGTATTATGTAAAAGTAGGTCACCATGTGCTAAATGGTAATGTCTGTGCAGTTTTATGAAACCAGGATATTTGATCCATTGCCTGGCAAATGAACCCTTGTATTGTGACACTTTTTATTTCATGAGAAATTAGAATGAGGTCATCTTTAGCTTACATGTGTTAACATACAAAGCTGGTATGGCAAAATACAAAAAAGGTTTTTTTAAGATGTGAAAAGGGCTGGCTAAGCAAAATAAACTTATTACACTGGAAAAAAAAAAAAAAACAGGCATTTTTCAGTCAGCTGAGATGACATGACCTATGAGTCACTTTCTTAGGAAGCTGTAAGTTATGCAGCCTAAAATACACTATATAATCATTTGTAACTTTATAAGAAATACATAAAAAAAACACAGTAGACAATATACAGTGTCTTTATAGATGTGGCCCACTTGCAGTGTTTTAGCCCTCAGCTAGATTTGAGATATTTTGCATTGTATGAGCAAGGACATACTCTGACATTTTGAGAACTGCAAGCTTTATATTGTAACAGTTTAAACCACGCTAATCAGACACTGCTGTTTTTATCTTCTGCACCCTAAACAGATTAGAGGAATGACCTGTGCCTCCTGTGTTCACAACATAGAATCGAATTTAATGAAGACCAAAGGTATCGTTTACACATCCGTTGCACTTGCAACCAACAAAGCTCATGTCAAATATGACCCGGAAGTCATCGGACCTCGTGATGTCATGAAACTAATTGATGTAAGTGCCGGTGTTTTACTTTCTTACAGCAGTATGAATGGCCTGTTACTTCTCTCTTATCATTTTTTAAAAGTAAAAACATGTTTGGAGGACAGATACACTGCCTGGCCATTTTATTTGTACATGTACTGTACTTAATATTGGGTTGGTCCACCATTTGCCGGGATCAGCCTTGATGTTAATCCATTATTTGGTGCAGAGGATTGTGATGAATGTGGTGTTCAAGTTCATCCCAAACATGCTCATTTGGATTGAGATCCAGGGATTGCAGTGGCCATAGAAGATGCCTGAAGTCTCTGTTATGCTTTTCAAACCATCCCCATAACTAGAGTGTATTGAGAACACACCCCACACAGGTCCTACTGTAGTAAAGTGGCCAGGCAGTTTATATTTGTAAGTTTCTCATGGCCGGTTTTGTGCAAACACCCCATCGGCATGTTCACTTTTCTATTGCCTCCATGCATGCAGTCTTTTTTACACAAGGTAGTATTGTGATGTGTTAACATCTTAAAGACATTCTCCAGGCTCTCTTTAAGCAGCCACATGACATCTTTAAGAAATCAGTACATGCACTAGCTAGCATTTAAACAAAACTACAGTGATAAAACATGTGCATTTATTAAAATGAATACCCGATGTTCTTTAAAACTTTAATAATTCATATCTGCGGTGCTTTGTTCACAGTATTTGTTTGTTAATGTATTTTTTTCTTCTTGCAGAATCTTGGTTTTGAGGCTTCTTTAGTGAAGAAAGACAGATCTGCAAGTCACTTAGACCACCGAAGAGAAATCAGGCAGTGAGTGTACCAAATGGAGCATATATATTTTAAAATTCAAAAAAAGCATTGCATATAGTTTAGTAATAATACTGCAAGACCCTATTCCCTGTCAGCTAATCCCCAATAACTGGGATGATCATCACATCTGCCTGGAACACACATGGCCTGCCACGATGACACTCTCTGACATCATTAAGTTCTGTTCCATCTTGTATTTTTTTTTTTCTGCCAGTTGTGTTATACTGGCTCCATTTTATAGGAAATAACATAAATTTAATTTTCAATAAGGACTTGTAAAAGTAACAACTTTATGAAATGTAGAAGTATTTTTAACCATATAGAATATTTATTTTGTTTAAAAATAAATTGGTGCTGATGTGTGAAGGACTCCATGTGAGGTTTGAACTCATTTTCTTTTCCTAGATGGAGGCGGTCGTTCTTTGTGAGCCTGTTCTGTTGCGTCCCGGTCATGGGACTGATGATCCACATGATGATAATGGACAGTCACTTCTCCGGGCAGCACCACCACAATGTCAGTGTGGTGGATCTGGACCAGTATCACTCCACCATGTTCCTGGAGCAGCAGGTTCTCCCCGGGCTCTCCATCATGAATTTAATATCCTTCCTGTTTTGCGTTACTGTGCAGGTACGAGAGTTTAGAAAACTAGTTTATGGTTAAAACTTTTAAAGTCCACTATTCTTAAAAATGCATCAGACTAGCACAGATTTGAAACTAATATTCTCTCCGTTCTTACAATAAATAACATGGTTTTTATATACACATTTAATTGTATTCTCCTAGATTGTTTTTACTTACTAAGTGAAGTTGTTTTTTTTAACCTTTCACCTTTTACATTCTCATGATCTTTCTTGTTCTCTTTCTAGTTTGTAGGAGGCTGGTACTTTTACATCCACGCATACAAAGCACTGAAGCACAGAACTGCAAACATGGATGTGCTGATTGTCCTGGCCACCTCCATTGCCTTTGTGTACTCCTGTGTTATCCTGCTGGTCGCAATGATTGAGAAGGCCAAAGTGAATCCCATAACCTTTTTTGACACCCCTCCTATGCTTTTTGTCTTCATCTCACTGGGAAGATGGCTGGAGCACTTAGCAAAGGTAATCGTATTTGTGTATGAATTGATTAAAAAACAGTAACCAGTTGGCCACATAAGTGCTGTAGAGAGCTGTTGGTAGAAGCTATTGCAACGGCACGCTGTGGCTCTCTTTCTTAGTCAGCTGCTGCTTTTCCTATGACTTGCATGTTGACAATATCTTTGTGCATGACCTCAGAAGTGCAGCATTGAATTATAGGAGAGGAGTGATTGGTGCATTTCTATTCACAGACAGTTTAAAAAACATCTTTACCATAATGTTTGTTACTTTCATATATGAAACTATTTAAATACAAAAAGATTTATTAAATGTAATGACAAATGTTTTGACAGTGAAGACATTGAAAAAGACTTGTAGTCATAACATTTGTTACTGACTGTATTAAGCTTCTTTTAGTATTTCTAAATGCAGCACTAGTAAGGGTTTAATAGTTATGGAGGATATATCAAACTATGTGATGGCAATACATATTAGCTAAGATTTACCGGAATTCTTGTGTTAGCTGTATTTCCTTTAAATCTGGAATGCAGAGTCTTCTAAATGTATTTCATTTTTGTTCTTTCAGAGTAAAACTTCAGAAGCCTTGGCCAAGCTGATGTCCCTGCAGGCTACAGAAGCCACTGTTGTAACTCTGCGGCCTGACAAGTCAGTGCTGAGGTATGAAAATAGCGTGCTTTGTACTCATCTTGTGTTTGTCAACCTTATTGATACCATGGTGTGACAGGATAGCGTCACGGCTCAAGCTGTTACCGGCAGGAAGAGAGACTCGGAGACAGAAGCTGCAGTGAAGCGCTTTGTAGAGACAGAAGCTGCAGTGAAGCGCTGTGTAGAGACTCAGACAGAAGCTGCAGTGAAGCTCTATATAGAGACTCTGAGACAGAAGCTGCAGTGAAGCGCTGTGTAGAGACAGAAGCTGCAGTGAAGCGCTGTGTAGAGACAGAAGCTGCAGTGAAGCGCTGTATAGAGACAGAAGCTGCAGTGAAGCGCTGTATAGAGACTCGGAGACAGAAGCTGCACTGAAGCGCTGTGTAGAGACAGAAGCTGCACTGAAGCGCTGTATAGAGACAGAAGCTGCAGCGAAGCGCTGTATAGAGACAGAAGCTGCAGTGAAGCGCTGTATAGAGACAGAAGCTGCAGTGAAGCGCTGTATAGAGACAGAAGCTGCAGTGAAGCGCTGTATAGAGACAGAAGCTGCAGTGAAGCGCTGTGTAGAGACTCAGAGACAGAAGCTGCACTGAAGCTCTATATAGAGACTTGGAGACAAGCTGCAGTGAAGCGCTGTATAGAGACTCGGAGACAGAAGCTGCAGTGAAGCGCTGTATAGAGACTCTGAGACAGAAGCTGCAGTCAAGCGCTGTTGCACACATTTATTAAACCAAAAAAAGGAACAAAACACAGAGTCAAATAAACAGGCACAAGTATAGAAGTTTTAGGGGTTAGTTTTAGTTTAATTTCAAATGCTTCCTTCCAGGTCTGATTTAATTATCTTTATTAAATACCAAATAAAACAAATAAGTGTGCTGTACAGAGGCATGCATATACAGACAGAGAGAAACACCATATACTCCCAGTTAGTTTGAGGGAGGCAATATCCACTTCTGTTTAGGTAAATTCAGTGTTCTCCAGTGTCTGTTTTCCAGTGGCTGTGCCAAATGTTTTTATGGGTTAATATACAAGACCCATTTCAGCCAACTTTTATATATATTTTAAGAAGCCTTGTGTAACAGAAATGATGCGTAAACCCCAGGAGTGACCCTCTTGTTTCCTGTTTGTCTCTCTAGTGAAGAGCAGGTGGAGGTTGAGCTGGTGCAGCGTGGAGACATCGTTAAAGTGGTCCCTGGAGGGAAATTCCCTGTGGACGGCAGAGTGATTGAAGGGCACTCCATGGCAGACGAATCTCTAATAACAGGTAAGAAGTTACCATGTAGATTGCAAGTGGGGCCTATTTCCTGTAACACAGGAAGTGAATGGGGAGGGAAAAGTGTTGTGGTAGGATATGTTTGGTTTACCTAAATCGCATGGAAAATTAAGTCTGAAAAACCAGTTCAACAGCAAAACAATGTTAATATGATAATGACAGGTTAGAGCATGTTTTTTAAATCCTATGTTACTGCACCTTGTAATGCATGTTTACGATATACAGTCGTTCTTGTTGAATGCCCGTGAATTAGGTCGTCTTTAGAAAATGAGATTGTTTCAAACAATAGTGCCCACACAGACAGTTTCCAGTGTAGATATCGACTACTTGAGTAGACATCCCACACTGGTAATTTATTAAATAACAAAACTTGCATTAGAACAGAAGAACCTAAGAAAATTAACAAACGAGAGGAGGCAATTCGGCCCATGTAAGCTTGTCTGTGATCTCAGTGGGGTTACCATAGCAACATGTCAGTACGCTGTTAACATTGTTCTGGAAGGAAACTCCTCTCTTTTTGTCTTTGTTTGGTGATGAGAGGTGTTTCTATTTTGTTGTCCCCCTTTATAGATGTTTCGGCTAATGCCTTAATCATTGTTACGAGTTTAACTGTTTCAGTGGTGCCCCCCCAGTGATATTTAGGGGCCAATGCAATCCGTTATGACAATAGTATTGTTTATAACAGTTAGTAATACTTGTAACTGACTGTTAAAGGGGATCACACTGACCTGTATCTACCATATGTACATGGTCCACTATTGGCCTGATTTTCCACTCCGGGTATATAGTCCATGTATTAAATTTACTATGAAGGGGGAAATTTGCCCATCGGGGACATATAGACCTATATATCAACAGATACTTTCAGTAATTTGCACCAAAGAATGTCCTAAGAAAATGTAATCACAATTGTATAAGCAGTATAAGTAAAAGTATGTATGTGTGTGTGTGTACGTTCATAAAGAAAGAAGGAGAGGCAACTCCTCACTCCCCACGCCCAGGTCCAGGCCTGACCTCGTTCCATTCCTCTCATTCCAGGGGAGGCCATGCCCGTCACCAAGAAGCCGGGGAGCTCTGTGATTGCGGGCTCCATCAACCAGCACGGCTCGCTGCTCGTCACCGCCACACACGTGGGAGCCGACACCACCCTGTCTCAGATCGTCAAACTCGTGGAGGAGGCGCAGACCTCAAAGGTTACTTTTGGTTTTATTTATTTTTTTATTTTGTATTGTGTAAATTCAACTGTTGACGTAGGCAACAGCACATTCTATCATGTTTCCAGAGCCAGTAACAGTTACAGGAATCAGGCAACAAATATGACAAGAATTATAAGAACAAATAACATTATTCATGGGTGTGTGCATATGCTGGATCTACCTATTGCCTAAATAGTGCTAACATTTTACTGATAATACAAATGCCGATAATACAGAGCTTACAATTTCAGCAAAGGCTTGTATAGTGTGAACAAACATGTTTTATCAGATAATAGTAACGTTATAAAGCAAAAATGGTCAAACTAAACTAACTAGGGCTGTGTTCAAAGGTTCATTCTTTTCACTTGACAAGCGTAAGTTTACAGGAGGCTGTGTGGTCCAGTGGTTAAGGAAACGGGCTTGTAACCAGGAGGTCCCTGGTTCAAATCCAGGCTCAGCCATTGTTGTAGTAAGTGACTCTGCAGCTGATGCATAGTTCACGCACCTTAGTCTCTGTAAGTCGCCTTGGATAAAGGCGTCTGCTAAATAAACTAATAATAATAATATTATTATTAATTTTTTTAGTAGTAGTAAAATGTGAGTGATAACCTGCTTGGAACAGTGTTAAATAAAGCTTTGTCATCTTCAGGGTTTACAAAATTATCCCTCATGCCATTACCAAGTCTGCTTCTTAAAGGCTCACAGTTTGAAATTTGGTTTACCTTAAGTACACATAGATCATTTTTCATTGTATATGACTGTGGCTCTTCAGGAATCAGCTCTCTTTAATTGAATGCCCCCTCCCCTGGGATTGGTAAATGGTAGAATGTTAATCTTGTGGTTTATACAGTGCTGTATGTCTATAATTATATAACCCTCTTAATCTTCATCTCCCCCAGGCTCCAATCCAACAGTTTGCAGACAAGCTTAGTGGATATTTTGTCCCTTTCATTGTTGGGGTTTCAGCCATTACACTTATTGCTTGGATCGTGATTGGATTTGTGGACTTTGAACTAGTGGAGAAATATTTCCAAGTAAGTTATGCTGCTCTCCCATTCTCTCTTAATGGAAATGCTATTCCCCACTCTAGAATTACAACCCTGTTTCTGTCTCACAAGAGCCATACAGCATGCCCTGTGGTGGGACACTATATTAGTCAAATAATATCATGGTGTTTTTGTTACTAATCAAAACTGTTCAAATCCTAGAATAGACCCCCATGTAGGACAGCACTGATTCGAAGTGACGAGTCTGCCAAGTGTAAATTGTTCTAGAGAGATACGTGACCATTCTGCAATTATTACTGCCTCAACTGTCTCAGAGGAGGTCTAACTTATTTAAGAAAATAGATTAAGTTTTCAGTGTGGCACTAAATTAAATCTAGTAATCCAGAAGAATGACCTAAAACTGCTTCATTTTAGACAGTTGTTATAGAGGTGAGTACGAGAGTGATAAAGTCATTATTTCAGTACTATACTATACCATAGGGCTGTCAATTAATTGCAGTTAACTTCTGTGATCCTCTGTCTTGACCCTCTTAGCATACCGTAACTCATTCCCTGCATCACCATTTTAATATACTCAAGCACATGCAATGCAAGTTAGTCACAGAACTGCATTATGGAGTACTAAAAGTGAAGGACGTGTGAATGGGAAGTTTATTTAAAAATAAAATGTTGTATCTACTGTCAAATTGATTTTCAGTATCACAAACATAGGCTACATCTAATCTGAAGCAGCATCTGCGTGCTAAACACGCTTTCACGTCTCAAAATACACTTTCTAGCAACAACACAAAAAAAAAGTGAAACCCGTCAGTTTCACTTTTAGAAATTCAGGATCGCTGCAAGAAAATTTTAAGTTATTAATAAAAGAGAATCCTTTTTTTATTTGAAACGGCAATGAAAAACATCAGTAAAGGATACCCTTTTAAAGGAAACTGATAAGAAATTATACAGTATCATTTAAAATGTATTAAGGTGAGTAATAAACTGACTCCATTGTGATTTAGCAGTTGGTTCAAACAATTTAACAACAAAGCTGGAATGTTTGTGTATAATTCTGTGTAAATAAATATAAAACTATAAAGGGACAACACTATTAATCCAGAAATAGGACAACAGGTTTTTTATGCTGGGTTGTTTTTTGGATGATGATGATGATGATGATGATGATGATGATGATGATGATGATGATGATAATAATAATAATACCATACAAATTTAATTTCATATAGCGCTCTTCATGCT
Organism: Acipenser ruthenus; assembly: GCF_902713425.1. NCBI lineage: Eukaryota > Metazoa > Chordata > Actinopteri > Acipenseriformes > Acipenseridae > Acipenser > Acipenser ruthenus. Next base: position 23,475,623 of record NC_081204.1, read on the forward strand.
AGCATTTCAGGGCGCTTTACAAAAGAAATATAAAATAGCCTGTGTCTAATATATAATCCAGCTACAAATAAACAGACCCAAACAAATATGTTTTCAAACAGGATTTAAAAGATTCATTTGTGCTAGCATTCCTTATATGAATCGGGCGCAAGTTCCAAAGACGAGAGGCATTATAACTGAATGCCCGGGCTCCTAGAGAGTTCAAACGAACTTTAGGGACTGTCAGAAGATTAACATTTTCCGATCTCAGGAAACGACCAGGAACATATGGGGTCAGCAGATCTTGAAGATAAGAAGGTCCAAGAACATGCAAGTCCTTATAGATAATAAGAAGAAGAACTTTAAAATAATAATAATAATAATAATTATAATAATAATAATAATAATAATAATAATAGCATCAGTAAGAAAACAAACTTGAATCAGATGGATGCAATAATTGTATCAATTAAATATGCGATTTATTACTATTTATTCAATTACTTTCTAAAGCAGTTGGCAGCTGTGCTGTTTGCAATAAGGTGGATGTATTTCTGTAGTCCTGCACAAATCATGATAGCAGTAATCTTGGACTACCTAATGTTACTTTAGGATACCGTATTCCAAGAGTAGTTTTAATCGGGGTCTGTGAAGCCAGCTCATTATATAGCATGATTAAGGTGACACTGTGAGATTTGACCTGCTTGTATTTTCCTCAGGGATATAACAAGAGCATCTCCCGCACGGAAGTGGTGATTCGCTTTGCCTTCCAAGCCTCCATCACAGTGCTGTGCATCGCCTGCCCCTGCTCCCTGGGGCTGGCTACCCCCACTGCTGTGATGGTAGGCACGGGGGTGGGAGCTCAGAACGGCATCCTCATCAAGGGAGGGGAGCCACTGGAGATGGCACACAAGGTAAGCACCCGAGGGAACTCGTTGAACCAACCTGTTACCACCTCCAGGAGGACTGGATGGGATTGCCCTGACCTGATGGAGGGTTTGTGCTGTTACAGGGCAAGGAACTAACTTATAATGTAATGCTGTTAGCGATGTGTGGTCTTCAACAGGTGACAAGAGTGCAAGAGTTTACTGTATCTTGAGAAGTCATTTCCCCTGTGTAAGATAACAGTAGGGATGTCTTTGAAAGCTTTTTATTCCAAAGTGTAAGTTAGTCTATTTTTTTAAATGAGAAAAGCCCCCTGTTAAAGTTACAAAACTTTACAAAAAGAATCTTTTTTTTTTGTATTTTAATGTATTTTAAGTACGGTTTGGCTGTTTAAATTCCTACTTCGGATTAAAAAGATTTGAAAGTTCTTGTATATTATCAGAAAATAAAAGCGTAAGCAACATACGTTTAGAGAAACATGCTTTGGTTAGAACCTTTTTGTGGGCATTGGAATATAATTCTCTATTTTCATTCTGATGGTAAACAGCATCCCCTGCTGGAGAAATCATGAAAAAGGTTTTCCTCTATTGTGGTTATGGTTTATATCCTGTTGATTTTCATTGTTGATCATATTTTTGGAATTAAATATATAGATTTTGATCATAATCAGTTGTTTATGTGCATGCTGTTATATCATATTCCAACTTTTATTGTTGTAATCTAATAATCCAGATGTTCCCACATCTTGTTTGGTGAAAAGTGCAGTCAATTAGCCAGAGTACAAGTGTAGTAACAGTTGATTTTATTTGAGATAGGACATGTGATTCCCCTTCGCTAGCGCCACTCAAAAGGTGAGGTTGGTGTCATATCTGCGGTACAGTTAAGCTGATGCAAAGATATAAACCTATTACAACTGGAGGTATAAAAGATGCAAACCCACAGGAAAACATATATGCTAAAAGGGACAAACATATTGTATTCCTGTACCTATAGCATTGCAATGCTGTCGCTGTTAATAAACTGTTAATTCATTCACGGCATCATTCTGTTCTTTGATTGGAAACGATCCTGCAGATAAACACGGTGGTGTTTGATAAAACAGGAACAGTGACCCATGGCACACCCAAAGTGATCCAAGCCAAGCTCCTGGTGGAGAGGAACCGAATGCCACGCAACAAACTGTTGGTGATCGTGGGGACAGCGGAGAACAACAGCGAGCATCCTCTGGGAGCCGCAGTCACCAAGTACTGCAAACAGGTGAGCTGCATGTTCCAAACAGATCCAGCAGGGATGGAAACACCGCTCCCATTGCAGAGCAGTTTGAGCAGTTCCTAGACTTGCTAGGAGTTTAAGAAGACACACCTGAGCTTGTTACCTATACAGTGTGGCTGATCAGGCTCATATTAAAACCTGGAATGAGGGATACTGCCATGCAGTAGGAGTCTTATTACCATCCCTGATACAGTCAACCCAGTATTGGCCCATGAGCAGGAATAGCACACATGGAAATGTCGACCTCAGCCTCTTAACTTACTGGTGTTATAAATCACCCAAATAAAAGATTGTACTCTTGACTACTACTGTTAGTAACAGAGGTTGTGTATGCTGTGTGTTCTGTGCACAGGGTGACGTCTGTACCAGTATTATATGTACTGTTATGAATACACACACTGCAGCAAGGAGTTTGAATGCCATCATACACATTTCAGTGTGAAATGAAAATAAACAACAAGGCATTTCCCTATGGTGCCTGACTGGGACATTTACTGTAAGCCCAGTGAATCGAAAAGTACATTATACCTAATTTGTGGACACAGCAGAGCAATTCACAAGCATTCTCTTTTCTTCCTTTTATTGCCTGTGGTCGTTGCAGTAAATTGTATCATTCAAACATTAGCGGTATAATTAATGGGTGACTCTTTGGTTTGGTATCCGTTATGAGTGATTATAAACAGTAGCAAAAGAATCAGTGGGAAAGGTGTATAATAACTATTACAAAAGCAAAGCAGCCCCATACCACTAGTGAGACAGACAGACCTGAAAAGACAGGCAGACAGACTATCTGTTATAACTGAATGTTCTAATCACATTCTAGAATGGTTAATAGTACCATTAATATAATGTATCATTGTGCTTGTCTCTCAAGGAGCTGGGCACTGAGTCACTGGGATCCTGCACAGAGTTTCAGACGGTCTCTGGCTGTGGAGTCAGCTGCAAGGTCAGCCACACAGAGTCCCTGCTGTGCAACAGAGAAAACGAGTCTGAGGAGAGGGACTCCAGGAATGCTGTGTTAGTCCAGATTGAGGACAGGACAGCCGACCACACGCATCCTTTGATTATTGAGCCTGAGCCTTCAAGTAAGTAAACGGGAAGACTGTTTACAGTACCATCGCATACTGTTAATATCTTTTTAAGTGTAATATAATGGTTCTATTGATCCTGTTCACAAAGATGAACTTTGTTTGGTGTCCTCATTATGTGCTGATCTGCCCGTCTCACTACATGGTAAACGCAATAACTGCCTTCCACTCCTAGCCTCTTGTAGATGTCAGTAGGCTACCTAGTCATCTTGTTGAGGCAGAAACACTTGGATCCTTTAAGACCCAACTTGACAAAGTTCTGAGATCAATCAGCTACTAGGAACTAGATGAGCTTAGATGGGCTGAATGTCCTCTTGTTCGTAAAGATTGTTATGCTATGCTTTCTCTTGCCTAGCCTCTGTGATATCCCAGACCTACACAGTGCTGATAGGAAACCGCGAGTGGATGAAAAGAAACGGCCTTGAAATTAAAAGTGACGTTGATGATGCCATGATCGAGCACGAGCGCAAAGGACGCACTGCTATCCTCGTAGCCATTGATGGTAAGGGCACACTCAGTCTCAAGAACGAGATCGCCCTAGGGTACTTGGGAGCCGACTTCAATTCAGCAGATAACTTTGTGTTTCGTAGGCCTCCTGTGTGCAATGATCGCGATCGCGGACACAGTAAAACCTGAAGCGGCGCTTGCTGTCTACACTTTGAAATCCATGGGGCTGGAGGTGATTTTGATGACCGGTGACAACAGTAAAACTGCTAGAGCCATAGCCGCACAGGTAGGTTTTGATTCCTGGGCTGGGTTTTGCTAACTACCTACCAGAAACTCTGTTGAGCTTCTATAACTGGAATCGGTGTCCACCCCTGTAGCATATTGTGTTTACAATCCAGCCTCAAAAGCCAATATCTTCATATGCTATATACAGTACTTCTCTTTTATAACACTGTAGTCTGGAGCCAGAGTTATGAGACCATGCTATTTGTGTTCCGCCTTATAATGAGAATGAAAATGCCGTTGAATTGCAATGTGGGGCAAACAGGAGCCATGCCTTGTTATAGCTGGTTTCGTGGTATAAAGGGTCGCCTTTTAAAGGGGGTGTAAACTGTTATGTGGTGTCAGCTCACTTTGTGTTTGATACAAAGAACAATAAGTAGTATCTTTTCTCGTCATCTCTGTTTTACTTGTTTTGCAGGTTGGCATTACCAAAGTGTTTGCAGAGGTCCTCCCCTCCCACAAGGTGGCGAAGGTGGAGCAGCTCCAGAAGGAGGGGAAGCACGTGGCGATGGTTGGGGACGGGGTCAACGACTCACCAGCTCTCGCCATGGCAGACGTGGGAATCGCCATCGGCACAGGGACCGACGTGGCCATTGAAGCAGCAGGCGTTGTGTTAATCAGAGTACGTGCTATAGTACTGTAAAACCAGACATCGCGTGTTGAAAGAAGACGTCAGTAGTGAATATTTTGTGGGTATCCCAACAGTGGGGATGTGGCGGAGAACCGCTTCTCCAGTTGTGTTGAAACTTGATATTAATATTCTTTACCACAAGAATCTGTGAATTTAAAGAGACACTTGTCCATATGTGCCACACTTGCATTTTCCACTTCCATACCGGGGATGTAGTTCATGGGGATCTGTGTTTTCTTGATACTCATTTTGTATTCACAGCAGTGTGCAGGTATATGCTTGTTACTGACTCCTGTATGAGTTGGTATTAAATATAAACTGCAATTCAAGTGGTGATGTTTTTTCTTCCAGAATGATCTGTTGGATGTGGTGGGGAGTATTGACTTATCTAAGAAGACTGTGAGAAGGATTCGGATTAATTTTGTTTTTGCTTTAATTTATAACATTGTCGGAATTCCAATAGCAGCTGGTAAGCAGTGCTCAGTATGCTTTCCTCTCTGTCGTTTTAACACTAAATTGAAAATGTATTATTTATTGAAAGCATTTACGATCACCGGTAATTCAGTGTTATTTATTTTTTTATTTTTTTATGGATTTATTTTTTCTTTAGATGTAATATACTAAATGAAAGCGAATGACCACACCACCTTTTGTTTATATATCACTTCAATAATAGCACAGCACAACACATGTATCAGTGCAAAGTAATAATTAGAATAACTAACTGGAAAGTGATTGACTAGCCCTTCATTTCCTTCATTTTGGAAGCCTGGGTGAAGATCTGGTCAGCCTAGTTCACTCTATAGAATGAACTACTTTTGCTTCGTAAAGTCGAATTAAACCTGCTGAATAATGTTACATTAACATATTAAATTAAATACCGCTTTGTAGTTTTTTATATACTTAACGAAGAACTGACAAAAATTGAAAACCGTGATATTTCAAAATCTAACATTAAAATACTATACTACTATTATGGCTTCTGGTAGACTTTTGCAATATCATTTTGTAGTTTCTTTGATTACGTGATGTTAAATAAAAGATCTAATGTTCATATATATATATTTTTTTAAATTATGTCTTAATCCTACAATTCTCGGTGATGCAAAACTTTTGACCATAGCTGTAGGCAGTGCCATTGTCCCTCTTCTTCCATAAGCACTACGTCTGTGTTTAAAACAAGCAGCAGACAAGTCTACAGCATGTGACTGATGTGTGCTGTTCTCCTAGGGGTGTTTCTCCCCATCGGCCTGGTGTTGCAGCCCTGGATGGCATCTGCTGCAATGGCTGCATCCTCTGTTTCAGTGGTGCTGTCTTCATTATTACTCAGACTGTAAGTACTGTGAATAAGGGTTCTGTTAAAGGTTAATGCAATTCTATCATTAGAAAATGAGCAGAACGTGTCACACAGCGCCAGACAGGAGACACATAGCATTGCCTTTGCTGTACCCTGTGCTGTTCACATCACAGCAATATATAACATAATCCTGGTTTTAATGATCAGGGATCACAGATCAACTGGGCAATGCATTTGGTGCAGGAAGGAGCTTAATGTTGATACACTGCGAGAATGTTTCTCCTGTTTCTCACCCATGATGTGTGTGTGTGAAATAAACTGTTTTATATAATTCGTAAGAAACGACTCAAACTGATAATTTAACTAAGATAATCGGCATATTTAGTTGTTTCTTGCTTTTTATAATATCAATGTTGTTTCTTCAAAGTCAAACTCAGTGAATCAGGAGCCTCTGTTGTGATCCAGAGAAGTACTTGACGTGGAGTATTTAACTCACTTCAGCTAAAAACAAATCTCCATGGTGTGGCTGATTTGAAAAGGGTGGCCAGACTGAGCTTTTTGAACCCCTTTTTTCTTTCTCTTTTAGTTACACTAAACCAAGCGCTGAGAAGCTGGAGGCACGAGCCCGAGGCCGGATCAGACAGAAGAGCCTTTCTGACATCAGCGTCCACATTGGAATCGACAACACCAGGCGCCAGTCTCCAAAACTCAGCTTGCTGGATAGGATCATCAACTACAGCAGAGCCTCCATTAACTCCCTGAGGTCAGACAAGCGATCCCTGAACAGCATGGCTCTGACAGAGCCAGACAAGCACTCTCTCCTGGTGGGAGAGGAGATCGTGTGAGTCCTGAATACCTTCCTGCATTCACACCAGCTCCTACCGCTCCCAGAGTCACCTCGTCAGCTGTGAAACTGATGCAGAAACATGCTGCTAAATTACATGGGATTCTCAATCAGTTTCAAACCCTGATACAGGAACAATACGATATTTCAGCGATTCTTTTAATAAGGCGTGTTTTTTTTTACGAATGTTAACCCCTTCTTTCCCAGCCTGTGCAATCACAGTTGAACTCTTGTTGCATCCAGTTTGATTAGATCATTGTAAATTCCAGTCCTGGTCATGGAAACATTGCACCATTGTTACAGCTGGTGTTTGGAGAATTCCAGCAGGGATGTGGAACAGTGGAATTTAGTTTGCAGGGTACCTGAGGACACATGAAAAACACGAATGGACTAATTGTACAATACAATACGTGGATCAATGCAGAGGGTTTGGTCCTAGCGCACTGAACCCAGAAGATCTTCAGTTGGCACAAAGCTAAAGCTGTAATGGGGCATTTCATATTGGTGCTTTCGAGTTTGAAGAGTTTCAGCTGTTAAGTGATTTTAATATGGATGAGTGTATTTAGAAGTAGAAAAAAAAGATGTTTTAAGTTATGGGTTTTAGTTCAGTATTAAAAATGCTGGTGATCAGTGTAGATTTTATTGTTAAAATCCATTTTGTTCATGGATATATTTTTCAATTTAACGCCTTGCTTTCGCAGCTCGAGCAAAATGTTTCATGTTTTTTTATGAAATGGCCATACAGTGGCAGTGTACTTATGATGCTGTTAGAAGTGAATGGAAGTGAGTAATTACGAAGTGGTAATAGTAATTTTTTCTGAGCTTAAGAAGTGCCCAATCAATAAATATTGTTAATTAGTTATTGAAAAATATAATTAAACATCAATAGGAATTGCATCAGTCCGTGGAGCAGCCCGGTAGTCATATTGAGCTCTAAAGTGTTCCTTATAATATATCAGAATCCTCCTGCTATCCAGAATCCTCCTCCTTTATTCATGCAGGTCCTGCTATCCAGAATCCTCCTCCTTTATTCATGCAGGTCCTGATCATCTAAGCACTATCATACCATTCACTGCACTTAAAACATACAAAGAAAGCATTCATCCATTACAACACATATATATATATATTAGAGACCCTTCTGTTTGTATGTGTTGTTCCAATATTCTGTAGATAATGCAGTGCCAAGATACTGATAGGAAAATTATAATTAAGATTGCAGACATCTGGGCTTATGTAACGTCAAAATGCCCTTTAAAATGCTCAGTGGAAAATACAAAACTCTAGAATATTTCTTGAATGACATATATGAAGAACAGGACTTTCACATAGCATAACCCTACATGTGGGGCTGCACATTCAAGCAAGTGCTTGCTTGCTGGGGTTATTGTATTTGTTCTTGTTAATGAGAGAAGCGACACAGATTATTAGACATATGCAGCCTCGAGCCAATATTTACTGTAAAGTTAAAATTATTTTGCATGACTAGACGTCCATTTCAGATACTACAAAAGCTCCTTGTTATATAGGTCAGTGTTGTTCTATAACTGACCTCTTTCACTGTATTTTATTGTGTTTAGTGAAGATAATAAGTAGGTCAATAAATGGATCTCTCGCGGGTGTAAACACCAGCAGGATTACTATAAAGAGTTAAAGAGCGGTCACGTTGAATGTCCTTGAGTGACTCACCTGGTGAAAGGGCAGCAGTGTGAGTCGTGCAGTCAGGGGAGCGCAGGTTCACGTCCTGGCTGTGCAAAGTCGCCGGTCTTTGATTCCACAGGATTGCCTCTGGCGCTCCTGTGGGTTAGGGAGGCAAAACTGGCAGAGGCTGTTTCTCCTCATCGTGATGCAGCGAACCCTGCTGGCCAGGCCCCCGGTGAGCTCAAGCGGACACCTGCAGTGCTGGCCTTTGTCCTCCAGAGGTCAGTCACTAGCTGGGTTGTCTTGGTTTCGGAGGTTGCCCGCTATACTTTCTCCTGAGCTGCTCTGAATTTTCACTTTATCACCAATGACACCACTTTTATTTGATTTTTTTCTCCCAAATCTTTAAAACTGCTTGGGGTTCAAAATGATATACAATAAACATCTTATTTTTTTTTTTTTTTTTTTTTTTTAATATATATAATCTCAAGGAATAAAGTTTCATTAAAAACCTGTTTCTAAATATGTTTGTAGGTTGTTTAAAAACAGAGAGATTGTGTTTTCTCACTTGTGCTTTTTGTATGAAAAACAAGAGAAAAGTGATGGCATGCTTTACAGTAAACGAATATACTGTTCTGTAAATACATTGATTTGCATCTCTGCTCACGTCAGTCCATATATAGTTCAAATATACTGTATTGCACTTAAATAAAGTATATGATGTGCCTTTTTCCAAATGCCTTGTTTAATACTCTTTTAATATCTCACTGAGGAATCTCCTGTTCACAATGTCACCTTCAGGTGTTTGATGTAAAATATTTTGAAGTACTGTGTTAGAAACAGCAAAAAAAGGTAACTTTAGGGGTTTCCGAGTGGCACATCCAGTAAAAGCACTTGCGTAGAGTGCAGGATGCGTCCTATAGTCTGGACGTCGCGAGTTCGAGTCCAGGCTATTCCTTTGCCAACCGAGGATGGGAGCTCCCAGGGGGCGGCGCTCAATTGGCCGAGCGTCGCCCGGGGGGGAGGGCTAGGTCGGCCAGGGTGTTCTCGGCTCACCGCGCACCAGCGACCCCTGTAGTCTGGTTGGGCGCCTGCGGGCTTGCCTGTAAGCTGCCCGAGAGCTGCGTTGTCCTCCGACGCTGTAGCTCTTGGGTGGCTCCATGGTGAGTCCGCAGTGTGAAAAAAAGCGGTCGGTGGACAGTGTGTGTTCGTCTTCACCCTCCCGAGTCAGCGTAGGGGTGGTAGCGGTGAGCTGAGCATAATAAAATAATTGGCCATTCCAAATTGGGAGAAAAATAATTGGCAACGACTACATTTATAAAAAAAAAAAAAAAAAAAGATAACTTTGATTTACATTTTAGTTTTGCTGCCCTGAGCTATGGCGTAGCCTGCAGATTACACCAATAGCCATGTTCTGCTGCAGGTCATTTCAGAGTGACACAGTGGCGATGGGACACCAATGAGGGAGCAAGCCTGTGCACCTGCAGCTGAAATCCACGGTATAATGTAGACAGCACAGTCACGTGTCAAATGGAGCACCATGCAAACGGGCTGAAAGTTTGTGAATGTTGCTGAGCTGGGATTGGAACCCTAAGCTCCTGACTCACTAGGTTAATTTGCTCATGCATTTGGGATGTGCCGAGTCACACGTGCAGGTAAAAGATTACTGAGACCCAAATGAATGCAGGAAGCTTGTCTAAGGATCTGCCATTGCTGATGACACAGCATCAGGAATGGAAAATGTTTATTAACTATGCCAGCCTGCAGTACACAGTGACGAATTGGCATGCATTCTGTGAGTGTCGCAGATTCATTCATATTATTATCGTACTTCACATGCAATCAAAAGAGCCTCCTGGTTCTTTAGCTGTTCTGTTCCAGTGATCAGCTGGACCTGTATCAATGAGAACAATGTATCTGTTTGCGATGACACCATCGTTTGTAATGTACTGTATACAGAACATAGTTCTATTTTAAGCTTACTATCCCATATATATTTATGGAATGTATTGCAAATATGTTTGATTTTAAATCTGTATTGCGGATATAATATATTTTAGGTCTGTATGAAATATGAGAGTTTCTAGAATATGCAGTATTTTTTTAAATATATATTTAGGTTTAGAATATATTTTATTTAAAATGGATTTAAATGATTTTTTTATTACATGCAATTGATATAGATTTGTGTCTGAATATATTTGTTTTTATGTCTTCATCTTAAAGACGTGCTTTTAATGTTTATTATTATTTTATTATAGCTATATGGGTAATGCATTTGCAATACACTGTATGTATTTTTTAAAACCATTACCTGACAGCCAGTAGTTCAGTCTTGTTCCCACTAGAGGGTGCTGTGTGTGACTCATGCTGCTGTCAGCATCCCCACCTCTGCCAAGAATCATGAGGAACGTGCAGAGCTGCCTGTGCTCAGAGACTCAACCACGCATGATTATTGCTACGTTGTTCTGTATCGTGATTGTCAACAGCCTTGACCAATGAAAAGCTAGCATTATCGGTGGGTGGGTGTTTAAGCAGCTTTTAAAAACTGTTTTCCTGCTAAAGCTGCATTTCGCTGCAATATTACATCCGGTTTATATGCACTTTAAACATGCTGTAGCAGTGGTTAAGCGTGTAATCACCAATCGAGATTCTCTAATTTCTTTGAACAAGGTTACTTTAAGGTCAAATAAGGGAAAACAACTTCTCAACTCCGTTAGAAAGTGTTTAAGACTGTAGTATGGTGGTTTTAGTGCCACATGCCTGAGTGACATTCATGTTAAACCTGACTTATTTTGTATTCCTACTGGAGCACTTTATACTGGATTCTTGTAAATCAGACCTATTGTTTTCTCACACAGCCTGCTGTTCATTTGAGGTCATTTCAACTTCATTCGTTAATGGCGAATACTGTATACTCTGCAATACAACAGTAAAACTGCATCTCAGGCAGGGGGTAGGGAACTAAGATCCTGAAGGGCCTTGCCAGTGAAGGTGTTACTGGTATAATGAATAGGTGTACTTTAGTTTGGTTTAATGTATTAATCAAGGACATGACTGGAGCAAAGACAGGGAGAGGAGGGCCAAGGCTGTCTGCCTAGGATATTAGACTGAGCCTTCATGGGCAGCTCGGGGCTGATTTGGTGTGACAGGTCTGGAGGGACTTCGCAACTGCTCAATGATTCCTGAATCAAAACGCCTGCAATTGGTAAACTGGGTTGTAAATCTGCACAGAAGCATACAGAATCGCCAACAGTCATCACTTTTGGGACGGCCCCTAACGTTGTGCAAACTTGAAAAAGGAAGCGCCAGCTAACTGAAAACCTACTGCCATTCCTGTGCTGAGTGAATACCAAAAATAAGTGTGCTGACGGGTAACAATTAATTGTTTTTGGTCCTGTACATTGCTTTTCTTGTTTTAAAGTTGTTATTAAAAAAACTAAGGGTCTTGCATAAGGGTAGAAATGTAAAAAACAGACACAATGATTTCGTTTTTCATTGTAAATAATGAGAAACTGCAAAACTCTTTCTACATAACTATCGGTATTTATACATGCTATACAAGAACATTATTTTACTTTTGCCGCAGGTCTCCGTGCTGAAACTGACAAGCTCTAACGTCACGTACTGTAGGCGGATACCTTTTATCCTGACAGGCAGCTTTGCTGACCAACAACGAACCCAAAACGCTCTCTCCCGACGACAATGTGACCAATAAGCTGATAGCGAGGCGTGGCCAGTCGAGAGCCTCTGGCCGTCTTTTTCGCAGTGTTAAGGCGACCCGCACTCAAACCCAGCAGTCGCAGGAGCAACCAGACAGAGGAAGCGCAGTAAAGCAAGTGCATTGAAACGCAACTTCCAAAATGTCTCTGTCTAACAAGTTAACACTGGATAAAGTGGATGTTAAGGGGAAAAGGGTAATAATGAGGTAAAGCGTTATTTTATTATTATTATTATGTTTAGTGCTAATTCTGTACGGGGTCTGGATCTATCCATGTTCTGTTACTTATACCACTCTGGCATCTGTTGTATTAATCTGATATACAAGATGTGCTAGCATAGATTCGAATAGATCCATTTTAGTCATGACAGCGTTACAATAATTGAATGAATGTTTTGTTTTTTTACCATCAGACTTCAGACTGCCCGACTCGGTTAAATTGCGAACAGGAAGTGTTAATTACTCATGTCTTGTACATCGTTAAATCAATAAAGACGCTAATTAAATGATTCGTTTAATTTATTTTGAATGTATATTAGGAAATAACCCGAGCATGTCCGAACAGTTCAGTTAAATATTATTTGTAATGGCATAAACTACCTGGACACTGAGAACTGCACATAGCATTTTAATGATATATGAGGAAAGTCGTAGTTTAGTGAGTGGTGGGTGGATTAAGCATACACTGGAGCCGTGCCCAGATGAAATGGGTTTGAAATCTCATGCGCAGTAATGTAGAGTTTTCCGTCACAGCTACAGCAGCGCTGGAAACGCGGTTTTCGTTATTGCAATGTGTGAAGACAGATGGCTTTCGGATGGATACACTTCCAGTGTAGTGCTGGCCAGGATTTTGTGTTTGCGTGGTGCTTTTAATTCGTTTTATTACAATGAATATTTTGATATTGGATATTATTGGGCTGAAAGGTGAAGCGAGCAGGCGGGAAGAGCATTACTATTTTGATATCCATTGGGAGTATATATTTGAGGATTACAGTTTATTGTTGATAATCACGCTTATAACCCCGAGCATATTTAAATGTGTGCATTCAAATGCATTCAAATATTTTAGAAGTGTATTTGTGTAACGGCCAGTTGTGTTCGCTTGCCGTGCGCGTGCCGGTTCGCGCCCAGACTCCGCTCTGTTACGTCGGTGCCCTGAGAGAATCGGATCTCCTTGATTGGCTGCAGCGGATGGCCAAGGTTAAACGGAGTGGAACTATTTTATGTATTGCTAATTGTCAGAAAGAGTCTAGGCCTATGACTGAAATGAATTGATGAAACCAAAAGAGGCTTGCAATAGGAAGGCCTGTGGGAATGGTGCAAGGATTACTGCTGGAGTCTTCATGGCACACCATGACCTAGTTCCTAGGCAAGCAGGTTAATCAATAGCAGTGTGCAGAGATGAAGGGAGGTTCTTCTGCAGGAAGGATTCTATTGGCTTGTGCCAGCAAAATGAAGACTGTGTTTACTACATATGGATTGAACTGTGCTCCCCTTTATTTCAGTGTCTCTTTTAAATGCATACTGCAAAGCTCTGTGTTGATTAAGTCACTGGAAATGAATACAGTCATTTTGACCAAATCATGGGGAAGAAAGAGCGGGTAAAAATGGCTGTTACAGAATTTCCTTTTCATTGAAGTTGTGAAAGCATGACTAATGTAATGATGGACATTCTCTGGCACAGAACTAGCTTGGATCTTAATATATAAGTGTAAGTAAATTAGTAGTGTCTCGCATACTGGGGACTAGGAAGCAGTTACCAATGAAGTAACTTGCTGCATCACTTGAATGTGGAGGTGACCCATCATTTAGTTTAGTAGCCTACCATTTGGATGGTGCTTTGCCTACACTGGCATATAACATTGTATGTTTAAAAACTGCCTTGAGCTTCCTGCATATGAACATGTAATTATGTTTTAAACAGCAGCTCATAATCATAAAACCTTAACTGTTTCTAGTATAGCAGTATGTTCTTTTTTTTTTTTTCATAAGGCAGACAGCAGGGCATTTTTATGCTGGTTTCAGACACTGTTTTTTGTAGGCCAACTCTAGTCTAGCACAGCGAATCTGGGGTGTCCTGAGTTTCAGCATCACCGTGGCATCATTTCTTTGGGCTTGGTCACAAGTGGAATACATTTGGTGGTCTTAGCTTGGCAGTACTCCTATTAATGTACTGTACAGGCCAACTGTTAAAGCGATTAATTCAATTGAATGGCCTTGATGTCCAGTCTTCAGGTTCATGACACTGAATTATGAACAGTTAACACAAGCTATTTGGGCCAGTGGAAACATTTACAATTGTCATTTGCTAATGGTTTTGGTTAATTTCATACAACAGTAGTTTCTTAACAATGTTGTTTTTTCTTTTGCAGGGTTGATTTCAACGTCCCTATGAAGAACAATGAAATCACTAACAACCAGAGGTAAGAAACTGCAGATATTTTTTACTGCATGATAGATTCAGTAGATTCTCCCCTCATTGAAACCAGGTTCATGTGCAGATACAGAACTGCTCCTTTGCAAAGCTGCAGTATCAAACAAAGGAGCCTGTGACATACCTTGTTTCCTGGGAGATTGTTTCAAAAACTCAAAGCTGCATGCCTGGTCTTGAACAGTGTTGTGTTTGTTTTCAGTGCAATGCTGGTTAATAGTACTTGTTGTAGGATAGTGCATGCTTACTTTTAGATGTGGTACTTAAATATTTTGCATATTGTCCAATACACGTTTAGCAGTTTGCCATGTACATTGTATTGTATTAACCACATTTTTAGGGATAATCCCAGGATTTCCACACAGTTTGATTCCCATTGCTATAAAATACTGTCCAGCTGTGGCTCATCCTGGCAGGGTATAGATTGATCAAATCAAACCCTTTTTCTTTTAGTTTCTTACCTTTGTTTCTGTTGATAACAATTTCAATTGCAATCACTGTGTTGGCACAATCTAATATGAAGTATTAGGTGTCAATTCCATTAAAAATACAAATCTGAAATTTAACTAGAGACTTGACCCTTTACCTGTTATTTATTTGTTCCTTTAGGATTAAGGCTGCTGTCCCAACTATCAAGCACTGTTTAGACCATGGTGCCAAGTCTGTGGTTCTCATGAGCCACTTAGGACGCCCTGACGGGAGCCCCATGCCTAACAAGTACTCCCTGAGACCAGTGGCTGCCGAGCTGAAAAACCTCCTGGGCAGGTAGGAGCTCCAGGGGCTTCAGTGTGCAAGAGCACTAGACAAGAGAGATGATGGCTTGTTACAGACCTCCCTCCTCAACCCCTCCAACAGCTTGGCTGACATTTTTTCATGTAATATAATAGATATACACAGGTATTCCCTTGTTTGTTAATGGGAAAGTTTTGTTTACAAAGGGGTGGTGGGGGTGTTCTGAAAAGGTTATCCTTTGAATATAACTGAGAGGTCAGTATACGTCCCATTTGACATGTATCTAGAGAATTGCAAACTACTGATGACACTTTAAGAACAATCTTTAGCACATGTATTGAGTATCATAAATTGGGGATAATGTGGAGCAGCTCTCTGTCTGTCCCTATATCACAGTTACATTCTTACATATATCTAGAGACCCACATATCCAATTGAGATGAAACTTGGTTTGAACATCCTTCAGCATGTGTTAGTGAGTATTCAAATTGTGTCTGTGGGGTGTGTTTCTGACCGGCTTGTCTTTGTTTGCTGCACAGGGAGGTTGTGTTCCTGACGGACTGTGTGGGTGCAGAGGTTGAGAAGGCATGTGCTGACCCTGCTGCTGGGACGGTCATCCTTCTGGAGAACCTGCGCTTCCACGTGGAGGAGGAGGGCAAGGGCAAGGATGCGTCCGGGAACAAGGTCAGGGAGCTGGGCAGGGCAGGGCAGATGGGTACATAGTAAACCTTGTACTTTGCTATTACGTTGACAGCGGAGATCAGGCCAGGGTTTGAAATCAGGGCTAATATGTATTGTAATAAACAAGTACATTACAAAGAATAAAAAATCAAATTTTTTTTTTTTTTTTTTTTTAATTTATTTCAAAGCCGACTAATGTGTTAATGCTGTACTGTATGTTCTGAACCAGTTAAAGAAGTCGCAGCAGTGATACCTTGACATTTGCATGAAGGTCAGTGGGTCACAGTATCTAGATGGAGTTGCTTTTCTTGTCCTCTGAGCCCTGTTTGGTATGCAGTGCTTGAAAGTGAAGTGATACAGTAAGGGCAGCTGCTGCACATTTACAGTAGTGTGACCTTTTCCAGACAGAGGGTGAGAGCCCTGCATTGGGTTCTCGTAGTGTTGGGGGAAGCCAGCCAACATTGCCAAAGACAAAACTGATTTAAGTTTATTTTTTATTTGACTGTTCAAAACCCTCAATCCTAGGGGTAACTGGTAAAGGCATGGCTATGTGGTGTACAGGTGAGTCGTACAGTCTGGGTAGTGCAGGTTTACATCCTGGTGGCTGTGCAAAGTCGTCTTTCTAGAGGGAGTGTTGCATTGGTGCACACAGGATTAAATATGAGTGATCAATACAGTGTAATCCAATGAGCGTATGGTGTAATGTTTGCAGATGTCTTGAAACCTTTTCTATTTTAGACCAAAGCCACCCCCGAGCAGGTGGAGGCGTTCCGAGCCTCGCTGTCCAAACTGGGAGACGTTTACATCAACGATGCTTTCGGGACCGCGCACAGAGCCCACAGGTACTTCCTGAACAGACTGGAACGCTTTCCTCATATAGAACATGTACAGCTGCTTTGATTTCTTAAACAGGGGGAGGGGGGAGTTGTTATCTTCTCTGTAATCTCATCCAGCCCCTTAATTTGCTTTGATAATGTATTAGATAAGGTAAGGGTATTTTTTTTATATACATTGAATGTAGCTTGTACAATTATCACCACACACTATTGGCACGCTTGTTTTCGTTATCGGTTAAATAGCACAAATAGAATTCAATCATGATATCAAATAAGTTTAACTAATGGACACTCTTCACAACACTGCACTACAGCTGAGGTTTTGTTTTCAAGTTAATTATCCAATTATCCTCCTGACCACTATTATGTATTGCCTTCCTGTCTCCCCTCCCCAGCTCTATGGTTGGAGTGCAGCTGCCCCAGAGAGCAGCTGGATTTCTCATGAAGAAGGAGCTGGATTACTTTGCCAAGGCCCTGGAGAGCCCAGAGAGACCCTTCCTGGCCATCCTGGGAGGGTAAGAACTCAAACCAAGCAGCAGAGAATGAACAATGGCTCTCTTTTTGTCTTCACATGGTACTGCCTGGGGGAAGCTGGGGGTTTTCTGCTTGCAGTATTTCTGATTGAGAAATACTGGGTATGGCTGTACACAGCAAGTGTAGCACTCCGCTTCCCTGTCAAGTAGACTATAAAAACCTAGAAGTAGATTTAATATATGTTGAGGTCCATTTAATTTTATCTAAACTGTAGCAGATCTAAATGTTGAAACCCAACCCCTCTACTATGTGACTTGTATGTTGTATTGTCTTTAAAAGGCAGTGAAATGCCAGGGTTGTTCTAGTTGAATAATTAAACGGTGCGGCTAATTAAATCTGCCAGTGTTTAGAATTTAGACCCTCTGGTATCTTAACTTAGTGAAGTGAAAATGATTTTTTTAATCTGGGTGATTTCTGGAAAAAACTATCTAGCTACGAAATTGAAGCCATCAGTAAGTCTGAAACACTACATTTATTTTGGGAAATAACAGGTTTGTGTTCTGATTTACATACCAACAATATGGCTGGTATACTTGTTTGATCATTTTACTTCAGTTGTATGCTAACTGTTTAAAAGACTTTTAGAAGTTGAGATGATCCATGCATGGCTTCAATTTATTTGAACAAGGACTCAAGTCAAGTCCAGCTACTGTGTAGAAGCCTGGATATATAGCTTACGTTCATTTCCAGCATTTTCATTATTAAACACCATTCTGATATATTCCTGCATTCAGTTTGCTCCACTGCAATGAACTGTTTATCCTAGCATAATTAATCCCAGTCAGTCGGTACCCTTTTCACTATTGTTTATGGCATTATCAAAGTGCCAACTCTGCAGTCTTGTAAACTGAAACTGTCTGCATATTATGCAATATTCATTTTACAGCTTGTGTGCATTGGAATGTCTAGAATTAAACATTAATGCACAAACACAAGGAAAACATGATAGTTACTGTTTTTTTTCCAGTCATAAAGTTCAAGTTTATTCTAACTATTAACATACTGTGGAAGAGATTGGGGCTAGGTGGTACAGCAAATTAGCTTCACATGCCTTTTCTTTTCTGGAGTCATTAAGTCTTATGCTTGATGAGACACTGGTGTAATTCACTTCACAGACCCACCACAAGTGTGAGGGGACCCAGAATTCAGTGGTAGACAGGGTGGTGTTCAAGTCAGGAACGAGGTGCACTTGTGAGGGGAAGACCTCTGTCTGTAGCCAGTACTAAAATTTACAACAATGTATTGTCTACAACAGCTTTATGCAACCAAAGTATTTTGATGTCACTGCACTATATTTTATTGTTGTTAGGTTTTGGAAGTGCACGTTCCAAGTATGGAATGCAAGGAGGGGGTAGGCCAGTGCCAATTTGGTACGATTGGCATCATTCCATGGCTCATAATGCGAACAATTCAACAGACAAATTAAAAAATGATTGTTAGAGACAGACATATCCTTATATATTGTTGCTGGTCTCATATTAAGTAATGCTTAACACACAACTTCCAAAGAAATAACAAAATGGCCAATAAAGAATGGCCTTGTCAAGAAAAAAAAAAAAAGTATGCCAGGCAGGGAAAGGGCACAGAGTTACATCATTGCTTCCCCGCGATTGTCAAAAGTACATTTTGAGGAATTTCACAACATTCTTCTCTGAATGTTCTCAAAAGAGGTTAATCTGTTTATACTGTACATTTTTTTAAATACATTTGTGTTGTAAACATAGCTATTGGTAGAAAAAGTCCCTATATAGGTAGAAAAATATGTAGAAGCCATGGATGGTTCTTCCTTCAAAAATAAATAAATGGTTCTCAGGATGTTGATCCCTACTTCTGTTTTTGATTTGTGTTGCCAGTGCTAAAGTCCAGGATAAGATCCAGCTGATCAACAACATGTTGGATAAGGTCAACGAGATGATCATCGGAGGGGGCATGGCCTTCACATTCCTTAAAATGATCAACAACATGGAGGTACAACCACACTAGGGACTAAACCAGGGCCAAAGTCAGCAAATGCAAATGGGGCCGATTAGGTCCTGCTGCACAGAAAATAATCTTCTGCCAAAAAGGGCTTTAGAGAGTTATTCTAATTCGATAATGATAATGGGTGAAGGAATGCATTGTTGTATTATGCTTGTCCTGCTCGGGATTGGTTTGTCATTCTAGTCTAGTGAACTAAAACATTAATTAAACCAACTTTTGATAGTCTATTTTAAACAAGTGGACTTGTTCCAACTGCTATGTCATTTTTTTCCTCTAAAAATGTGCATGTGGTGATGGAAATGATTAGTCAATATAAGGATTGCACTCCCTCTAGTGGGAAATACATGAACAACAGAACACAGTAAATCATGTGAATAGTGCAGGCAGCACTATGATTTCCTTGGTTCAGCCATGTTGATTTAATCCCTTGTTCAGATTGGCACTTCCCTGTTTGACGAGGAGGGTTCCAAGATTGTGAAGGACTTAATGGCCAAGGCGGAGAAGAATGGCGTGAAGATCACTTTGCCTGTCGATTTCATCACCGCAGATAAATTTGATGAGAATGCAAAAACTGGAACAGCTACTGTAGCATCTGGAATCCCTGCTGGCTGGATGGTGGGTTACAGTAATTACTTTTTTTTATTTTCTTGTCTTTTCAGTGGTTGTTTTTGAAGTTTTTATTCCATCATTGAAAACTACTCCACACTTTATAAAGATAAATATCAAACATTGCTTGTACAAGACATTCACCCAAGGACAGCAGGCAGTTAATGTCTGGGGGTAATATTTCAAAATGACTGCTTGCAATACTCTGTCCATCTTCTAATCTGCGGCCAGACGTGGTCCTTACCAGACAGTAAAGCCATCTTCTGTTTCTATTGCTTAATCTTTTATTTAGCTCGTGAATTGAATATTCACTGCAGATTACTTGCGTTGTTTGACTGCAGTGTCCCACACCTGTTAAATTCTACTCAAATAATTCCTTTGATCTGTTTACTGCACAACATCCCTCCATAAACTATCCACTCTACTTGCTGAACGGACATGCTTTTCTGGCAGTTCATGTTGCATTGCCCAAAGGTACCTTTTAGCTGCAGGGACTTGATTTCTTCCCTTTTTAATACTTGCATGTCACTTTGTCACTCTAGCCAGCTACACTGCCCTCCAACAATAGGCCCCGGGATGGCTGGAAGATTGGGTTTAGACACGCTCCTGCTACCACCAGAAGCAGTTTCTAAATGACTTTTTCAAACTATTGTTTCTCAAAATGCCATGACTTGAACAAATGGTGTCTTTTTCACTAAGAATGTACTGAAAAGCTGAAGTTTAAGGCAGAAATCTTTTAAAATGTATGTGGGGCACTATCCCTTTTAAAGAGTGAAAGTTATTAGCAGTTGAATATAATCTCTATGTGATGCCAACCTGAAAGTTTGTTGATCGTGGTGCTGACTGTGAACTCTTGCCCCAGGGTCTGGACTGCGGCCCAGAGAGCACCAAGATGTTTGCTGAGGCTGTAGGCCGGGCCAAGCAGATTGTGTGGAATGGACCAGTGGGTGTGTTTGAGTGGGACAAGTATGCCAATGGAACCAAGAACATGATGGACAGGGTGGTGGAGGCCACACAGAAGGGCTGCATCACCATTATCGGTAAGCTACAGCTGGAGCCAGACATGCTTTTCAGTTCATCTTGATACCAGCACCATTCGTATTGATTCATCATTCGTATTGATTTATAGTCTACAGCCTAATGCATCATTACATTTTTACTGATAAGGAGAGGGAGCTTGCAGACTGACACTGCTTTGTGGTATTGAATCTGCCTACCTAATTTATATAATGTAAAAAACATGTTACAAAGATATTCAACATTATTACAGTATAAAACCTCTAGTTATAAAAATTGATGGATGCTGCATTTTATTGTTCACTGTACATTTGCCCAGATGCTGCCTTCAATATTTTTTTTATATATGTTTTTATAAAACCAATACTTGAAAATTAGCAGTCCAGGCCGCTATCATACCAATAAATTGAAAATGCAAAAAATGCATTGTTCAATACACTGTTGATATTATATACAGTAGGTTTGCTTGTGAGGCGGTCCTTTCACAGTTTCCAGAACCCCCTGGACTATGGAATGACTATTTACTTTTGTTGGATGTCTTCCAGCACTCAATTATCTAGGCAATATCTGCATAGAAGCATCACATATCCTGTATAGCATGTTTAAATGGCTGTGGTCCTGTTCCAGGTGGTGGAGACACGGCCACTTGCTGTGCCAAGTGGGACACCGAAGACAAGGTCAGCCATGTCAGCACTGGAGGCGGAGCCAGCCTGGAGCTACTAGAAGGTACATTTAATCAACTATTGGGAGTTGTATCATTAGGGGTTTTAAAGGTTGTGTCTGTTCTAAGTATATACCTGTTCATTATAATGGAAAAACAATGTGTACAAATTTAAAGTTGCTTTAACTTATTAGCTAAAATGTAAAACACGGAGTAGCTTACCATGAGAATTCTTTTAATTTTCTGTTTTACACTAAACAAAACAGCAGTGGATGTAAACTTTGATTTGTGTGACTGGAATGCCTTCACAATTCCCTGAAACTTTCTTCTCCCAATGACTTGTTTAAAGATGGCAGCAAAACTTTTACACAATGATAAATAAAACCAATTGGCTAGAATTATTTTTGTTTATTTTAACAGGCAAAGTTCTTCCTGGTGTGGATGCCTTGAGCAATAACTAAACCCTTGGAGATCCTGAAGACGTTAGCAAGGGGTTTCAATGCAGAGCCCCTGAGAACCACGCCACACCGCTTGTCTAGCTCCTCAGTAACACAGATGATGAATTCCTCTCTTTGCACTATGCCTTTGCTGCAGCTCCCAAGGAAAGCTCTTTTCTGAGTTCAAATAAGATACTTTACAGTTTGGAATTGGTCGTTTGTGGTAACCTGTGTGTGTGTGTGTCGCTTGTTTTTGTTCATGTGTTTGAGAGAAAGAGTCTGTTTGTTCTGTGTTGACTATAGAGTATATATTTTGCCTTTACCCACGGTTAAATCTGTATTTAAACACCTACGGTCCCTATTTTGCTGGTGTTCTGTAGCAGCTTGTACTGTTGTTGGTAAAGTAGGTTTACCAGGTGTATTGTGTCTGAACAACTTACGCCAAACTGCTAATGGAATAAAAACAAACATTGGTGTAAAAACAGATTGACTTTGTGGTGATTTATGGTACAACAAAGAGAAATGCCCTTGAAAGTGCTTGGTCTTGGTATACCATTGCTTCCTATTACTTGAACATTTGGTACCCAGCCATGGCTGTAAATTCAGTGTTAAAACTATCTGTATGATAAAGTTGATGACCATGACATAAATCATTTGTATATACAGAATAAGAGTAAGGATTCACAGTTAAATGTTTATTCACAATTTGATGAGATTCTCCCGATGTATGTTTGATGTCAGATGGATCGATTTACAGACAGATTAACACCTCCATATATCCCCAGTATCTCATATTTTCAATAATTTATGCTAAATAATGTTAATTCCAAGTTTTATGAGTATTTGCTAAACTGTTCTCCAGATGTATTCTAGAATGTGCGAAGCGGGACATACCGCCTCAACAGATTTGTGAAATACTATCGTTTTCATGCACAGGATGCTTTATGAAAGTAGTAACTTCAAAACTAAATTCCTTTGAAACTATCACAAGCAAAACTGTTGCCTTGATCTATAAAGGTATAAACCTGCTTGAGCAAGAGCCTCATTTTGAAAAATAAACTTTTCAATGGAACCGTTTAAATATCAGCTGCCTCTGCACTCCTGATCATACTAGTGAGAGAGTGCCTGAGCTGCAGCCCATACCAGCTGAAATAGAAATATAGGAACTACCAATAGATCTGCATCTGCCAATCGAATACCAGGACACGGGGTAAGAAGCTAGCTGAAATAAACCGGTTCAAGGCTGTGAATTGACTATTAAAACAAAAACTCAACTTGAATCTTGACCGGCAGCCATTGCATGGACCCAAGAACTGGAGTGATGTGGTGAGTTTTAGTATGTACTGTTTCAGCTGTGATGTACTGTACTGAGACATCTGCTAGTCCAGCAAACAATGACCTGCAATCACCAATCGGAGACGTAACAAGCAGGAATCCATACTTCTCCAAACCAGTGTCAACTTGTGATGGTATTAGCATCAACCTGGCAGCATTTCATATTTATATCCTCTATTTCTTTAAAAAAAAAAAAAAAAAAAAAAAAAAATCTAATGGTAAAGTTGCATTACCATTGGTGAAATGGGCTGCTAGTTTCACTATATGGCAACTTTGAAATAATAGTAATGCACAAGGGCTTCAGTGTTCTTATTGTAATTTCTGTCCTGTTTCTAAATTGACTACATTTAGAATACCACACACGCATCAAAGGATATCTTTGTAGCAGCCGAGATGAGATGAACTACACGGACTGCTTCAGGAGTTTTCAGTGGGGTGTCATGCATTCCTCCACAGTTAACCTTACACCGCTTTGTATTGCTGAAGGATAGTACCAGAGGGTCTGGTTTTCAAAGCTTTGTACTAACTTGCATGGAGTCTCCTGAATAAGCTTGAGAGCTCTTGTATTGTGTTTGGGTGTCACATGCCCTTAAAATGATTTTTGGGAAAATATTTCAGTGTTTGGGTAAACCTGGTGATGCTAAACCAACAAACATAACCTGTATATTCTCCCTTGCACTGCAAAATATAAACTGGAAATCTGTTTCAGAAATGCTGCCAGGTAAACTATTAATGTACACAGAGACAAGATGCCAAATTAGAACCTAAAGATCAAGCAGGACTGAAAGTATCTTAAAGGTAGAATGAATATGGTGTATAAAATGTTTAAATAATTTTCATACCCAAGTATCATTCATGTTATTTGGTTCCAGTTATGGCCTCTGTTTCTCTGTACATACTTTATGTTTTTATTAAAACATTTGAGCATGGTTTACAGCAATACGTTCTCTAATAAAGGCTATTCAATATGATTCTAGATAGTTTCTCAAAAGGGCTTTTTGTGTCATAAATGTGAGACTAAGAGACGGAGACAAGAAAAAATATCAGTCTCAACGGCCTGCTATAACTGGGAGAATTAGGTTGGCATTCCTCACCATCTTTCTTGCTGTATAAAATTGGCCAGAATTGGGTATAACTCCACAGGGGAAATGTAATGAATCTGTGGGGTCTTTATGATGGTCAGCTAGGAAGGTATTATTTAATTATTTGAATGCCTGCAGTGGTTTTTTGTGTGGTGTTTGTATTTCCTTGTTGATTTTTTTCTCTTCAGTTAAGCATCTTTCAGTTGGTTTTCTTTTTCCGTCATTTTGTTTGCAGTTTATATATTTTTTTAAAAAAGGTTGTGTTATAGGTTATAATGTTATAATGTTCACAAATCTCAATGTGACCTCACTTCCATCTGATACAAGAGCCAAACTATCAGATATAAAGAAATTCAGGGTGTGTACATTAGAAAAAAAACTGAATTTCTGAAAAAGTGATAGAAATGTGTAGATTTTAACAATGTAGCAAGTTAAAAAAAAAAATTACAGTTTGGGAAACTGCAAAATATACCTTAGTCATTATTTCCATGGCTATAACTGGCTACATCAAAGCTGTTTGTAGGAAACTGTTAAAACTACAGTTCCCACAATGCACCAGAACCCATTTCCACAACCACTCCTTTACCTGCAAGCTTACATGTTGTTGGAGACACACCTGGACGGTTGATAGAGAAGTTTTGGAAGCAGGTAAGTGTTTTTCTCTGTATTATTTGAAAAATACAGAATTACTGTACAATATTTTATAAACCATATTGTTTATCCAGCCTAACCCAGTGGTTTTCAAGGAGATGCTGCCTACAGGCAAACCAGCTGGTAAGACGGATGTGTGTTTCTGTACAGTCTGTGGTTACAGGCCTGTTCAATTTGAATTTCAAATAAACTATTGTTCTGTTCAGTTATTGCTGGTTCCAGGTTAAAAGCGCTTGCCAGATTTTGATTGTTGTTTTAAAGGGCTGTGTCATTCACAGTCTACTTTGAATTTAAATAGGTAAATAGAGAACAACAAAAGGCAAGGTGTTGGTACGTACAGTACTTTGTGTAATGTGAGACCAATCCTGTGCTGTGGCTCTGTGTATTATAGAGTTAATATAAAAGTGTTTTTCTATTTGTTTTACAGTATTCAATTCCGCAGACAGTTTTCATATCATTTAAAAAGCACCGTTTTGAAGCAAATTCAAAAGCATAAAGATATATACAATAGCAGTAAAAACATTGCAAGACACAGTAACAATAATTTCAATGCAATTCACTTACATCCTGATAGTTTAATCTCCTTACAATTGTTTTATTCTTCCTGCTTTTGCACTTCTGTTTAGACATACTGTAGACTATCATTGTTTGTAGGATGTGATTGAAACAAATAAAGGAAGATGAAAGACATTCCAGCTACATTTCAAAAGAGAGAAATCTTTAGTGCTTTCATGTTGACATTTTTACAATGATTTTGCGTTTTATACATTGGCTTCAGATTATAGAACATTGATCCTCTGTACAAAAGCCTCCATGAGAGCTGGAGTAAAAAAGCATGTGTTCCACAACATGAATTCATGAAACGTTGTCGGCACTCTGTGTTATAATCACACAACGACATTAGCTGGCTCTCTGCATCTTGCCAAGACACATTGATTGATGGAACTTCAAAAGCATTGTACTGTTTAGATTCGGTTCACTGTATTTTGTCAGAAATAAGACAAAAGCCAGACACTGTCTCACATTCTGCTATTCCACGACGGCAAACAAAGCACGGCTTACTGATAAAGCACTTCACATGGACGCTTGAACCTTACTCTCAAACTGTCTGTGAGCTCTGGCCTTGAGCTTTAGCGAATAGTTTCATTATTACCTCGTTACATGCTACAGCAATGCCATTATCCCTGAAGTACACCATGCTGACTGTCCATTTTGTTTTTATTGTAGGAGCCAGCTTTCTTTCTATGTTACAAGTCTTTGATAAATCCATACAGGGAACTTCAATTTTAAGCCTAATTCTCAATTTAGATAAAGGTTTTGTTTTGAAAAAATGTAAACTTGGCCCATGATGTGTCACGCATCCACTAATTAGAGTGCCTGAAGATATGAAGAATTTGAAATCTGTGGAAAATGGAAAACTCAATTCATTCGCTGGCCTTTGTCTCCTGCTTGAATAAGTTAAATGCTACCCAGACATACAATAGCAAGACAAGAATACTAGTCAGTTTCAACAAGCAGCATTTCCTTCCAGCAGCATTTCTGTCACCGTTGGCTTCCCCATATGTTGAGTTCGATGTCAAGCAGGGCCACCTCTTGTGCTTATTACGAAGGATTAAACACTGTTCTCTTCCAAGTGTTTAGAAAATGTTTGCACTTACATGTTATGACATTTTATCCTCGTTAAAAGAAACACTGAAAAAAAATATTCTATACATTGCAGTCCTAAACTTCTGTTTCTAAGTGTGAGTGAGGCACACTTTGTGTCGATTGTGTATAACGCTTTAGTTTTAAGCTTTGCAATAATCAGAAAGAAGCTCTAGAAATCCACAGTAGCAGGGTTTGCTAACTAAAAGACAATTGATTTCAATACTTTTCAATTTAAAATGTTGTAAGGGGCATAGACAATAATAATAATAATAATAATAATAATAATAATAATAATAATAATAATAATAATAATTACACACATTAAAAAATGTAAATTCAGGTAGCCAGTAACCTTTTACAAAGGACTGTGCTTTGTTAAACAAAGGACAATTAAAAAATATGAATTAAAATGGCCTACCTTTCTTGCCAGCTTTTGAAATTGGAATCAGGTTACAAGGAAGCATTTTCAAGGATGTACTGAAAACAATAAAGACATTGATAAAGACTTCTCATAGAACCAATTGACTCCTTTTTATTATTCACGACGTCAACCAATCCTCAATTAGGACAGGATTTTCTAGTTTCAATGCTATAATGTTATAACCAAGTTCATTACAAATTACAAATGAGCATTGTGTTAAAGGAATGTATTCATGCAGATTTGTCTTATTATCACAGTCTACATTAACCTATTGGATACATAGTTTACAGTATGTGTACAATCAACAGATATGCAGTTACACTGAAAAGCAACCAGAAAGCCCTCGTTAAGATGAGAATGGCCCTTCATTTAAGTTTAATATCCCAGTAAAAAGAACATTATGCAAATAAAAGAACAACATGAAACAGGTGTCATTAAAGAAAGTGGGACTATAGCATTGCTTCTGATCTTTTCATTACAGCACAATGGTAAATAGGGTCTATGATAAAAGTTTGGATTAGATTGAAGGCAGGTATTGTGTTCACCATGTTGAATGTAACTGACAGATGGTCTATTGCATGTCGGACACCTGACTGTGCCTTCCCTGCTGGTGCCAGAAAGTCAAGACCACAACATCCCTTCTTATAACAGCACCTCTGCTCTTCAGACTCACCTTGTAACTGTCTGTTTCTATTCAGAACCTGAGTCAGCTTGATTCCTGCGTGCTCCTGAACCGAATGTGCTGCTTTGTTTGAAATGCAAACCTGATCAAGAATGCATCTTACTACCAGCACCTCAGCGCTCACGAGCAGGTAGGGTATTGTCTCAGCTGATGCAATAGCAAGACTGATTCCCCTTGGGAGAAATAGAGCCCTGTCTGGTGCTAGGATCTCATTCAGGCAGCTTTGTGATGTGCACTCAGGTGTGCTTCAACTCACAGCGCAAGAAAGACCTTTTCTAATTGGGAAATATTGAGTCAATAATACCCTGCACAGAGCGGGGGGGGGGGGGGGGGGGGGGGGGGATGTTAAATAATACCATTTAAATATTTAAGGGTTTTAATGACCACTTTTATTATTAATTAACCGTAAATGGTGAAATTGAGGGTTTAAAAAATGGGTTATTCTTTTACTCTGGCATCATTACTTGTTTTCAAATCCTTGTCTTGTTTCATGTTATTTGATTTCAAATTCTTCTCTTGTTTCTGTTTCATCAAATAGTTAAAGTTTAAGCATAACCAGTTGATGAAGAGCTTTACTAGACCTAGTTCAGCATCCCACAAGGGATGCGAGTGTCACAAATGTGAGACTGCAGGCTAGAGATTAAGACTAATTTGATTATTAGTCTCACCTTCAACACCAGTGCCAATATCCCTGATGACAGCTGTGTTGGTAACGAGAGACATTGAGTCTGGTGTTCTTTTAAATGTTGTTTTTATTTCAATATTTAATGACTAAGGGCACATTAATATGAACCAACAGTTCAGTAATTGCCTTTCTAGGGTCAAATGCAAAACATGGGGATCCTTATGCGCTGATCATGTCTGTCCATCGGTCTGTCTTTTAGTCGCACTCTACACAGTGAAAACGATACTGCCATGAGTTTGCACCAGTCTTCAAACTTTTCTCATACACTGAGCAAATAGACGATTCGGATTGCATTTGGCAAATATTTACAATACTGAGAACCCTCTGTATCAGCATGCACTGCTTGTACCTTTCTTCTCCTTGTTTTGTGTATTAATCAATTAACCAATCAACTGGATACTGAAGCAGCTGCCAACAGACTATCCGCACACTATCAGTCTGTCAGACCTGCCGTCTTGCCCATTGTGGTTGAAACTGACGTGTTACAGGGAGATGCAGCTTTTATATATTACAGAATCTACTGCATTGAATCCATTTGCATGATAAATTCATCAGTCATGTGAAGGCGGCCCATTACTCTAAAGTGTATTTGAATGCTGTTGACCAGGCCATGCAGGTGAATGTGTATTTCATCACTCTCCCAGGAGGACTGGAGTATGAACTGGGATTGCAGGAGGCAGACCACAGGCAGCAGCGATGGCCGCAGTGGAGGACTGGAGCCCCGAGGACGTGGCAAACTGGCTGAGTCACATTGGCTTCCGGGACCATGCTATTACCTTCTGGGGTATAAGGAGTTTTTTACAGCCTCCTGTCTTTGTATGACCTTCTACCTGATGATTGATAAGTCACACTTGATAAATGCCTCCAAGTTAACTTTATTACAGTTGGGTCTGAGCCACCACGTTTATTCCACTTGCCTGGAATGAGCCTAATAAACCATATGCACACACGTTTTCAAAGGGTGGGGCATCATTTAGGAGTGCACAGGGTATTAGAAATGTGTAAATGTTTCACTTCTTTGTTTTCTTATATCTAATTAGAACTTGCAACATTATCACTGGCTCATGTTCTTGTGCTTAGGATCACTTGTGTGTGTCTGTCTGTTTTTCACCTAAACTTGTATTTCATTTTATCTTGGTTTTCATTGTCTAATATGTCAGCAGAGGGCACTCTATGGACAAGAAAGAATATGCTTGCCTTCTTCACTGTCAACTGTTTTGAAATACAACTTTATTGATTGCAGTACTGTAACAAACCTGCTGTTTAATAAAGAACTGGATTGCCATGAATTAAAACTCTGGAAAGCAGCATCTATTAGAAGTTGAAATGTCCTTGTAGTTAATGGAGAAATGAGGAAACTGGGAGATCTATTTGGTGTAGGCCGCTCGTGAAGCATCGCTGTCAAGCCAGTAAAGAAAGGGGGCTTCTGATTTGAAATATTTCTGTTTTTCAGAAAATTATGTCTGTGGTCAAGATCTTCTGGAAATCACTGATTCATCTTTAGGTAAGATACATATGAATATTTCAGTACATGTATGTACATGTAAGTGAGAAATTGCACATATACATTATATTTGTCCCATTTCTATATAAGGTACAGCAGTGTGCAAATTATTAGAACAAGTCAAGACATGTTATTTATATACATTTATACCTACCTGCATGATAACCTCTGGGTATGAGAATTTCAATTTCCACTCAGTAATCAGTGATATAAAAACAATAGGCACTCGTGCATGAAAATGTTATTTGATTAGGCAACAACTTCTAAAAAGTCTCATGCATTTGACCATTTGTGGCTATGTTCCTTTTCTCTTACTATTTTAATTGAACTCCATGTGTGGCCTATTAAAGCCATGAATTAGACTATTTTCCAGGATTTAGTTACAGTGCTTTGATTTCATATGCACAACAAATCAAAACAACAGAAGCAATGGGATGGGGTGTTCTAATACATGTGCACACTGCTGTATAAGTGATGTTTTACATGAAACATTTACAACATGTCTAAGTGTACTTTGTTAGCTGATCTCTTTGCACTGCTTTCATTTACTTTGCAGTGTACTTGAATTTAGTGTTTGCAGCCCTGGATTTGGGTTTTAAAACAGAACTTTTTACAAACGAGAGGAGGACATTCAGCCCATCTATACTCATCTGGTTCCTCTTGATCTGAAGTGATCCCAATTATTTAGCATCAACTTGGCTAGGTAACAACCCATACTCTCACAATACATGGTTAATGATGCTACCCATGGCTTTAAAATGTGTCAGTAACACATAAGATGTTCTGGAATCTGACATTCTGATCGGCTGAGAGTGGCTTCATGATTTATTATATCTCAATGGTCCATGAAGAGATTTCACGCCAGACAGCACCTGTGGTATCAGAATGTGACCTAAAACTCATTTCAACATTGACAACATTGAGAAAGATGCTGCGTGTTTGTACATGTTTGTGATATCTGTGTATTGTAAGGAAATGAATGAATACATTTAGAAGTTCTGTTATGAAGGACAATAGCACAGAGGGCAGTAGTGTGGAAACAGCTGATACATGTAAGAATGTGACTCTTTTGAAGAACACAATGGTTGACTAAGTGGCGTAATGGCCTTTCACCTCCGGAGGCCTGGGTACAGAACCAGCTTAGGATAAGAGACAGGCATTCAGTGGTCTGAGTCCCCACTGGGGAGTATCCCACATAACCACGACAACCACTCCGGAAATGGAATTCAGCACAGGAAAAACTTTTGAATTCAATTACCTCTTGGGAATGCAGCAAGACCTTTTTGTGTGTCTGTCAATATTAATTTATTATCTACACAGGTCTTTCTAAAGAACCTGGGAGGCATATTAAATACCAGCATCGTCTTAACTAATGAATTCTTCTCATTGCTTACCTTCACATAGCACATCATTTTCTGTTTCCGTCGTCACATCCTGGTGACTTTTGAAAACTCTGAAATTAAGAGCACCGCTGTGGCCTCAATAGAGCTCTGAGAAACATGTCTCATTTCTATTAGGTACACCAGAGTGTAACCATACCCATAGTTGATATAAGAAATACTACAGCTGTTCAAAGTGGCATTACTTACTGGCATTCTTACATCCACTAGGGGCAGAGTGTTGCAAGGCGGCAGATTAATTACTCACTGGTGTACGTACATATTATACTGAGAACTCTACTGTGGCCATTTTAAACTTCTGAGTTATAAAGAAGCTACCAGGACGTGATGACTGAACATGATATACAAAGTGAATCTAAACAAAAGATTCCATTAGATTACTCTGCTGTCTCATATCCATACCAAGTTGGTCTTTCAGACACCCAATTCAAACACAGATCATAATCTCCACTTTCTCAGCCCCACCATCCGAGTACAATACTGACCAGGTGCGACTGTGCTTAGATTCTCTGATCTGAAGAGACCACAACCCACAGTGGTACAGTGTTATGTACAAGACATCTCCGCAGGCTTGGGATTCTCTCATTGTACTGCACATCTAAGAAGCTCCAAGCCACAGTGTTGTGCTTCTCATTGTATGTGGAGCTGGGTGTTATCTGAGCTCCCTGCTTTGATGTGATCAACATTCCTCAGAGAGAGCGGTCGTGTGGGGAGAACTGATCAGTCACTACAATGCCTGCAATTAAATGAACATTTTAGCAAGCATATAAATTCATGCTACTTTATGAATGTACTATATTCATCAGACCAAAACATTTTAAGAAAAAATAAAAAAGTTGGCTGAAGCTGTGATATCTTTATCATGGACATTTTTATATTGTGCCTTTAGCTACATTTTTATTTACTTGATCAGACTGCTTAGATCTGTTTGCCATAAATAATTATCTTGAGTCACAGCAGTTCTGTCTCCATCTGTTCTTACTTGGCTGGAGTTTAGGATAGGATGAACAGCAGTGTTCAACATGGGCTAATCTGGAAACGAAAACATTTTAATGACTAACTAAATGCATACATTTCTCCTGTGTCAAGCTGGGAGAGTTGCAAGCTGGACTAATGAATTCTTCAATGGTCCTGCGGCACAACCAGTAAGATCCTTTAAGACCCAACCTGACAAAGTTCTGAGATCAATCAGCTACCAGCAGCCAAACGGACTCCACTTGTTCTTCTCTGATAAAAGAGCGATGTTGAGATCCGATCCTGGATCTGTAGCACGACCCTGCTTCACCTTTCTCCCCTATGAAGAGTTCAGAAGCAATGCAACGATCGGAATCCGCATGCCCATATCGGTTAGATTGTGTTTGAAGTGCTCTTTATCAGTGCGCCTTCCATTCTCTGGATTCCCAGTCGCTTTCTCTTGTGTGCAGCCCCAGCCCTTTGCTTCTTATCTGCATTCTTGGAATCTCTGTTACAAAGGGAGAATCAAGAGGCGGCAGTGTTTCCCAGCCCTGAGTTATGAACATCTCGTTTCAGGCATTTGAATCATGCTTAGTGCACAACACTGGCCTCGAGATCTATCCCAGTGCAGGTCTTTATTCCAAGTGAGTCCTCAACTAGTTATTTGAACCTGCTTGGGATCAGCTAACTAAATTAAGACTTGACTGGAACAAAAGCACACCACTGGCATGATGCATAAAGGGACCTAACTATCTGTCTACTGTATGGAGCAGAAAGCTTGGACAGAACATGGGAAACACTACATACTTTAATGTGCATGGTTGTGTCTACATTTCAGATTCATCTGTAATGCGAGTGAATCCCGATGTGTGTTCTGTATATATAAAAGCTGCATCTCCCTGTTGCACGTTCGTTTCAGTCACAATGGGCAAGATGGCAGATTTTGACAAAGGGCAGATACCAGCAGGTTAGCAGACGCTTGAAATAAACGTGTTCGTTTGAATTAGAAATCCTTGTTGACCATTAAATAATGAAGTACACCTGAAAGGGCTGCAACCCCCCCCCCCCCCCCCCCCCCAAAAAAAACCCCCAGCAACAAAAAAAAACTTTATATGCCTTAAAGTTGCTTTGTGTGTCAAGAATGTGGCCAAGCTATTCAGTATAGTCTACCATATATATATATATATGTGTGTGTGTGTGTGTGTGTGTGTGTGTGTGTGTGTGTGTGTGTGTGTGTGTGTGTGTGTGTAGGTCTTTGTTGTTTACCAGATAGCCAAGGGGCATACAGAAGCGTCTCAACCCATGAGTTATTGATTTAAAGATGTGTAACTTTTAAGTTTTGTTAAGTTGTAAAGTTAAAAAGTAAAATTGCGTCGTGAATTCGCCCAACAGTTGGATGCTTTTGGTGCTGGTTCTCTTTTGGGATAGATTAGTACTCTTGCAAAGAATTCTTTAGTACTCGGGGAGATTAAAGCTGATAGAGAACTAGCAGCAGTTAAACGTTAGAGAGAGGCGCTGTGTCTTTAAAAAAAATTGTCAAAGTTCAGTACAAAAGCCTTTTGTCATATTGTGGAATGCCAGACTGACATTTCACAAAGCCAACCCAATCCCCAGTTTCTCTGGCTGAGCTCCAATCGCACTTTCAGAAGGAGGGATTTCCCATCCTCAACTTTTGGATTTCTTCAGCATTGCATAGAAAACCAAAAGGGGAGTTTATGGTTTGTTTTTTTTTCCAACTCCTGAGAAGTTGTTTGATGAAGTTGTTGGAACACAGTTAGGGGATTTTGCTGTTTTTAAAGGAAGAGGGAGTCTTTCTTGCATTATTTTCATAGCGCTACAAAAAGGAGATTATTGAATTGTATGGCATCAGCGGATAGGGGATTTTTAGGGGAAAGAAAAAACGTGAAGCAGCATTCTGATTCCTAATTTAGCGCTTCTTGGTAACTTTTTTTTAAATCTGAGGATCAGCCATATTTTCAAGCCTTCCAGTACCCAAAACCCGTGGGATTACCAGAAAAAAACTGAAGATGTCTGTTAATGAGTTTTATGAATGCACTGTAAATGTATGATTTGATTACGCTGTGCTTCAAAGTTCTGTTTTACATTCCACGCGTTGAATCAGGAGCTAGAAACTACAAGGTAAACTAAAATGAATATATTGATTATTATTTTTACAGTAGATTATGCTGTAATCTGTAGCACAATTTATGTATATATATATATTTTTTTTGTTGTTGTAAAAGTTTAAAACCATACTGATGTACTTCATATTAAGTCTAAACTTATATAATTTGTATCATGTTAATGTACTTTTATTGGTGTATATTTTTTTTAATCACGCATTTATGTTTTAAAAATATTATTCTCATTGGCAGAAGAGAATAATTAGATGCTCGTGCACGTTCAGCCGATTTTGGCAATCGCTGCCAATACGTGGCTATATTAGTTCTGTTCTTGGGATATTAGCGTGAACATTTTAGGGGGTGTAAAATCCTTGTTGCAGGAGGATTCGCAGTATTGTTCAGATCGTTTTCTGATACGTCATATGTTATGTATAAGATGTTAGCATCTATACTGCAGTCCAAAAACGCCAGTTTGCGGTTTGAGCAGGAGAGAGCGCCTTTTCTACAGAATGCGCACGAACATTGAGTTGTATTGTTACCAAGGAGATTCCAAAGCTTGGACCACAATTGTCCCAACCAGTCAGTCTATATTGT
The DNA here is from genome assembly GCF_902713425.1 of Acipenser ruthenus. Classification (NCBI taxonomy): domain Eukaryota; kingdom Metazoa; phylum Chordata; class Actinopteri; order Acipenseriformes; family Acipenseridae; genus Acipenser; species Acipenser ruthenus. The sequence goes on from NC_081204.1 coordinate 23,510,703, forward strand.
TAAAGCTGAACATATGATGTAGTGTGTGTGTGTGTGTGTGTGTGTGTACCTGTATATATTAAATGATCAAAATTCAATCAGAAGACCATAATTAAATGCAATGCAGTTGTATGCATTCTAAAAAAAAGGCTGGTACTCTGCTCTTGTTTGTACACAGTTGGCTTTCATTTCAACTCATTATTGAGTCCTGCTCACAATTTTAAGGACTGTGGAGTTTAAAGGAATGCTTTTAAGGAAAATAATGATTACATTTCTGACAGGCTGTGACTGCAACAGCAGTGAACAGGTAACTGTCTGTGAAATCACAGTATGCCCACTTAAGCCAATGCTTTGAAACCTCAGGATAATTTATGCTTGTGCAGAAGGAGCACACTGAATGTGTTTCATGTTTGCATTTATTTTGGGGATCTCTTAATACATTACATATAAAACCTGGTACACATCAGGCTTATTTAACAAGTTTGTTCTATTATTCTATCTTATGGGTTAACTTATGTCTATGGATGATGTGATAATTATGTTGTATTACATGGAATAAATTTAAATACTCAAGTCCTTGTTTACAGAGGTAGCTAGAGGTCAACTAACAGTACAAGCTAACCTCAATTAAATATAATGTCCCGGTGAGAAAAAACATTATGGGTTGGGCAAACACTTAGAACTGCTGTTACCCATTTCAATCTGAATATTAAGCCTTATTCATGGAAGCTGTGAACCATAGATATATCACCTCCCAGAGAACTGTCACAATCATAGTTTTTAACTACCTTGGACTTGAAATGATATATTCCTTGGTGGACAGCTGCACCCATTCTAGGGGTTTTTCCTCAAGCAGTACTCGAGGCATTTTTCAGACAAGACAGAACTTGGTTTAATCGTTGCCATGTTCTCTGTTGAATTGAGTGCACACCGGTCCCATGGAAGCATCTCCTCACAGCTCTGTGAGGGCCTCTTTAGTCCTGTTCTCAACACCCTCTGCCATTCCGTCCTGACTTGACAGTCCCCTTTGTTTCCACTGGCAGCAGATCAAGATCAAACCTGTTTCAATTGGGGCTCTGTCAGCCTCAGTTAGGATTGCAGAGGACAGGAGACTTGTAGGAAGAATGGAGGGCTGTGAATCAATTTTATTATCAGGGCAATATTGGAGGTAGAAGAATTCATTTCTAAATGGCATTTACACTAAACCTGCTTCATATAGTGTAGGCGATCTACAGTACATGTCCAGTTGCATATTGGATTTCAGACAGCAGATTGGAACGATGTGAGATTTAGATAAAAGGTTGAGAGAGAGACCCTAGATGAAAAGCTAGTACACTAACCATAATCTTTTGTCTTCCAAGCTCACATATGGATCTGTTAACTTACCTGAATCAGAGGTGAGTAGCTGATTCCTAATTGCTTAATTTCAGATCTTTTTCAGCAAAAAACTTGAATGCATAACTTGAATGCAATTGGAACAGGCTGTTCTTCCATAAGAGCCCTCATGTGAATAACACTTCTGTAGTTTTTTGCATTTTCAGCAAAAAATTCTAGTATGATATTAATACTGTTCTGCAAAATGGGTGGTTTTGTTGCAATTAGTTCACTGTCCTAGATAGCTGGAAAGTATGTGTTTTTGTTGGAATGGCAGTTTTTCTGGAGAGGATGGCTGTGGGATTTTGAATTGTAGTAATTGAAGTGTTTTGTACTTCCTATGTGGCCCATGACTCTGAAAACAGAGATTGTTGGCAGGTTAGCTGTACCGTACAGCTAAATGTATTTTGTTGGCGAGAGCCATGTTTTAAACTGGACTTTAGTGGATACATTCAGTATATGATATCATGTATTGTTTGTATTGTGACACAAGAACAAAAGCATAACGTAGTTCATTCCAGTCACCAGAAGATTCTCAAATGAAGAATACCTGCTCTCCATATCTCATTTAATTAAAGTCCATCATTTAATCATTTAATCTTATTATGCATCATACAAGTAGCCCAATCAGGATCATCACGTGTTTAGCGACTAGCATACTGAGGTACGTATCGTATTGTGACCCCCGACTGGTCTTAAACACTGTTATTTGTGTTTATCTGTGAATGTAGTACTTATTATCAGGAACAACAGAACTAGTATAATCAGGGGTTACCATTGCCCTGTGCCTCTCAATCCCCACCTAAAACTAATTTCACTTGTGAATTGACCTGGGTTCAAACCAAGGGCTCTAGAGGTGGAGGCATGAGAGGCTAGTGAATTAGCCTGCTACCCTTTGTGTGGCTCATTTGTTGCTCTCCAGTCCTTGTTCCTAGGGACAAGCGGGTAGAAGCCTGGAAGGAGTTGGATGGTGACTCAACTGATCAAGTTGATCAAATCAACTCATGAATGCTGAAAGAGTTGCAGTAGTATACTGTAACTAAAAAATAAAAACTTACTATTGCCTTGACAGTGGTTAGACATGCCAGCTGCCCAGACACATACTGCTGGGGAGAGCCCCAGAAATATCTATTTCAGAGTCTTCCTAATTGAGAACCCAGCATTTCAGCGTCCCTGATGTGAACTTGGCTTACTTTGTAGGGCTTTGGGTCGGCTGTACTAATCCTGTATCACACACATGTCCGTGTGGATTAGTAAAGAGATTTGATCAAACTGTTCGCTTGTTTGGCCCGGAAACTCAATTAATGGCTGTAAACAGTTGCTACCTGGTTCAGTTGGGAAATAACAGCTAATTGTCTTTGAGCATGGCTCTGGGGTGATCAAGGGGGACATTCTGTTTATATATATATATATATATATATATATATATATATATATATATATGTAATATACACACACACACACACAACTGTAGGGAGAGGAAATGAAAGGGGAGGGGTGTTAGTTTTAAGTTGGCATCCTTAGCAGCCTTCCAGTTTGAGTTGATCTTTCAGATTTCTTGGAATGAATTGTGTTTGGAGTGAGTACAGATTTTCCATTTCAAACCTGGTTTTGCTTGTTTAGCTGTGGGTTTCAAGACCTAATACATGTTTAACAGAAATATTTACATCTGTGATGTGAAATTCATTCTAATCGAAGTTTTGGCCAAAGATTACAAGTGAGGTGGGTTTTTACTGTAGTTGTGTTCCGTCTTATCTTCGAAATACATGGAAAAGCCAGGCCTGTGTAAACAATGAGAATCCAGTTTTAGTTTGTGGGAGGGAAGCTCTTGACAGGATGTGACTTTGTGATGAAGTTGTGGCTTGTTTTGCTTGGCACTTCATCTTGCTGATCATTTGTGAATGGCTGGTGTTTGAGTGAGACAAGCTCCCCTTAACACACAAAAGTAATGAGCATCTCACTGGAAAGAGTAAGTAATGAACTCTTACTACTTACTATAGGACAACAAAATTATCCATACAGTATCTATGGACTTGGAGGAGTTCCAGTTTTACCGTCGCAACACTGAAGACAGTTCTATGGAGTACGCATTATGGTTTCTTATAAGAAGGACTGTAAATGGCTTATTTCACAGTCTAAAAATAGGTATTACAAGATATTTCACAATTTAAACATATTTATTAAAGCAGAAAAAATAGTGTTGCCACATTCAAAAAGTATCAATGTCTCTATAGAGATATTCTACAATAAATGTGCCTAAATATTTATTTGCTTACCTGAAAAACAGTAAATGCTAAATTGTAGAATATTTCATTTTTGTTTGTTCACTTTCTAAAGACATTCTATTTTCACCATCAGTGAATTATCAAACAAAATAAAAACATAAAATACATGTATAAATAACAACAGACATGTGAAATGTCCCCTTCGTGTACGGGACAGAGCGATCTTTAGCAGAAATATTTCTGATCTTTGATGCAGCTGGTGTCTTTCATTGAAGACATTAAAAAAAAAAAAATCAGGCAACTTAGTTGGGGCTACAACAAATTATATTGATAACTAAAGATTTATTTTATCAACATGTACCCTGCTGGGATAAGCAACTGGCAGACTTTTTAGAGCATTTTACAGCACCAGCAAATCCACCTGTATTGCATCAGCTGGTTTAATTTAGGTGTAATCCTTGAATAGGCACAGATAGATGTGTTGCAATCCAGGGTGATTCACCGGTGCTGTAAAATGCTCTAAAACACTAGCTTTGGCTTATCCCAGTGGCGTACAGAATGATTATCTCAACACCCAAGTAGGGGAAGCAATGTGTAAAACTTATTTTAAAAAACTATATCTCTAGGCACCAGGGTTGACGTTTCCCTAATTTGAAAGGGTTGGATTGGCCAGTCAGATGTCCAGTTGTCCGTTTTCTGTTGTAGTCATGCCATTGAGTGGAAACATGTCTTTGTTGGTTGGATCTCCGTGTTGTGTCCTTCGCCCCGCTCCTGAAAAATGTTTCCCTGTGCACCTGGAAAGGAAGAGCAATACGCGCCATGTCTGTGGAATACTGCCTTTACCAGGAATGAGAATTTTACTTAAAATGTATTAACACCAGACTCAGGAAACCAAAATTTAGGTAACCTTTTTACACCTTCTGTGGGCAACTGCTGCTTCTAATAGATATGAACGTGGCAAATCCTTCTGGCTTTGTAGGGCTGCTTGTTCAGTGTCCTGAAGGGCTGTATTATGCATAATAAGATCAAATGATGATTTAATGACTGCAAATATTGTTCCATAACTCCAAATTGATTAGTTATGGAGAGTATGTGTTCATACCACCGATAAAACACGTATTCTTCTTTCCATGACCGCTGGGTGAGCTGTGTTGTGCTTTTGGTGTTGTTTATCTGTATGTGTCAGACTTACAGTGGATAAGGGTTAAGTGTTTACAGTGACTGATGGCTCTTATTTGAGCTGTGCTGAATGTCACTGATATGCTTGTGTTGTTTTTCTTGGATGTTAAATTTAAGACTGTATGTTGACTAGTAGATTTACATTTAAAACTTATGTAAATTGTCATTTACAGTTTAAATTATCATACTTTTTTTTAAAAAATATGGAATTTGCAATTGTCGGCAGTGGAATAGCCTGGACCCGTACCGCCGATTTCCAGGCTATAGGGCGCATCCTGCACTCCACGTGGAGTGCCTTTACTGGATACGTCACCCAAGAGCCCCCTAAAAAAAAAAAAAAATGCTTTTAGCATTGATTTTAAAAGTTTAACAAAATTAGAGATCCTCAATAATGTCTGTACCAAGTTTCATCATAATCCGAGAAGCTGTTATCAGGCTATAACTAATACAAATGTAAAGTACAATGTATGGGCTAACATACAGTGACCTGCATTTCAAGCATTTACTTAGTGACATCTAGGTCTTCAATTCCCTATTCGATTTCCATTAAGCTAATCCTTGCCGATTCTTATTCTGTACTATTGTGGTGTATTCTGGATGCACTGTATGCCATGACTTTCATCATACAGACAGCCATGGGGGCAGATGTATGTTACTGACCTACTTATTACTACATATTTAAAATCTAAGTGTGACAAATGTACAACACATGTGGCTATACACACAATACAAGGGCCTCCTGTATAAATCTCCACAGGGGAAAGTAACTATTCTGTAGAATACAGAGTGAAACTGGAGATGTTAAAATATCCGAATCCATGTCTACTGTAGCTTAATCACACACATTTATTCTGTAAAGTATGCTGTGCTTTAGTGTGTGTGATATATGTTTCAATTCCCTGCGCAGTCAGTGCTGCGGGAGAGGGGGGTGTAGTCTCTGGAATCGGAGAGGAAGTTTGTGAGCAAGCTGCCAAAGCATCCTGCTGTATAAAATCCAGCTGAGGCCTCTATGAAAGTGTGTGTATCATATCCCTTTTCAAGATAAGCAGCTGCGCCCATTTCAAGTCTTGTAATAAGTTAATTACACAATAAATTCGTAAGTGGGAAAAGCAGAAAAAAATTAATAAATAAAAATTGCAATTGGAGGGAAAAAGTAATTTAGTGCCAGAGATTGAAGTTGTGTTTCATTTTAGCAGCACATGCTTTTCATTAGAGTGGGGGAGTTTGGACGTCAGTGAGCGGGGAAACCACATAATACAGAGCCCTGAGGATGGAAAATGCTTAAAATGCCTGTGGAGGGCTTCAGAATGCTGACAGCAGGCAAACACGCCAGCTAGTTTAGTTACCAGGCGCCACCTTGCTTGAAACCCCTCTAAAACACCAGGACTGTGCTTAAACACAAGGGGCAGGGGCAGCTGAAGCGCTCTTTCCTGGAAATCTTTTGTTCCATGGCTAACAATAACTATAGTGCGGTAAATTCATGGGAAATCACACCATACATGGGTTTCTCAGAAGAAATGTACTTTTACAGGGGAAAAGTTTGCTCCAATTGTTTTTCTGGTTCTTCTCATGTTTATTTGAATTCTTTTCATGTTCGTGCCTTGTAGTTTTACTGGAAAATTTAAAAATAATACATTGTAAAAACAAAATTGTTATTTATTCAACAGATACTGGGCACATGAAGTGTGCAAGCAGATAGCATTCTTACAGTTTGATAAAATCCGAGATGGAGTCAAGGCTATTACACTAGCAAGGGAGATGGTTGGCTCCAAGCACCCACAACGTGTTATAGCTATTATATCTGGGTATAGCTATTTTGTTTAACGTCCTGGATTTTAATGAAACAAAAGTGAGATGTGCTGTCACCCAGCGGCAGGCTTTTCATTGTGATTTGGCATTCCAGTGAAAGTGAATTACAGTGACATTCCACTTATTGTCCTATAATACTGGATCATTCTATGGACACATTGAGCACCTTTTAGACCAGCGAAGATGGTGCCCTCAGTGAAGTAGACAACTACAATCCTTTTCCATGTTCTCTTGATGCTACCTGCTAAGGTTCATTGCTCTACACTGCATACTTTTACCTGACATATTGATGGGCAAGTCATGTCAAGAGACTACTTCATTACCTATAATAATAATAAGTCACATCTCCATTGGAATCTATTAGCAGCAACTACAGTACACTATATTGGGAGTTCAGATCTCACACAACAGGATCTATATGAACAGATTAAGTGCATTAATATCAGGGGTTTTTGTTATTGAGATTTAATGACTTGTAATGTGTTTGTAAGTGTAATCAAGCTGAGAGAGTTTTCTTTTGAACTCTTTGTACTTGCTGTATTACAGATCCGACTTGCTTCGCTCATGGGCCTGACAAGCAAAGAGTGTGCGAGAATGAAATACACACTCAACTTGATTAGAGGTAGCCACCGAACACTTAGAAACGTACATAAGAAAATGGAGGCAGCTGTGCCTACTCCTGTATTTCCAAGCTGTATTACACGCCTGAATTTGTACGTGTGTAGATTACGATCATGGGGCACTGATGAAGGCAGTAGTATACAAGTTTGCTTTGCTTTCTCCTTGTTTTAATTTAGAATTAGTGTTTTAGGTTCTGGATGTTTGTCACTTTTTCCTGGAGCGGGAATGTTGTATTTCCTGTTGCTCAGTTCTCACATGCATCTTCTCTCTCTCTCTCTCTCTCTCTCTCTCTCTCTCTCTCTCTCTCTCTCTCTCTCTCTCTCTCTGTCTCTCTCTCTCTCTCCTTGAATTTCAATTTCAAAACAAGCTTGATTTCAGGTTTTTTTCCAAAGCAATTACAGTCAACACAAGTTAACAAGAACAGCATACATGTTAGTATAAATTATTATAAATAACAGTAGCACATCCAAACAGAAAAGTGCTGTGTTCTTAAATTGGATCTCTCAGACTGTGACAGGTAACCGCATATGCAACAGCTTGAGTTGTTGTTTTCTTGAACATTGGTGGTCAAAACTTGGGGACCAAACGATTGTATCCAGACTTTCATAATGTCAAACAAGGGAGCAGAAGACCGTCCCTCTACCCTTATAGATTTAGATTCCTATCCACTGCTTTTGTTTGTGTTCATGAAATTTAAACTATACTTAGCAGAAACATGATTTTGGGCAGCCTATTAAGGGCAAACAATGATCTATACAGGGATTACAAGGTACTGAGTGTAGTTAAAGGGAAATTTTACCACATGCTGTAGATGAAACCCGGTTGCGTTACTGCATTGCTAGGAGGGTTCCTTCATCGAGAGTGAATGAATTAAAGCAGCATTTTCACAGGGACACAGAGCTTCTCTCGTTTTATTCTGTTTTGAATTCAATCATCTACAGCAACACAAAGAGATCAGGTGACTTCCTCACCACAATGTACCTTGACGTGATTTTGTTTTTAAAGAAGGTGGCCTATTAGCCTCCTCATTTCTTCCTGCTATTTTTTTTTATGTTGCGTCTGCGATGTGTGGCACTGTTTGGAATGTGCTCAGTTGTGTGGTGTGGCACTAAGGTGGCGGTTGTTGCTTGGGGCCCAAGTGCAGTGTAGAGTAGAAGCAGGTGTGACAAACAACTAGCGAAACTACCAGCAAAGTGAAAATAAAATAGTGTGGGGAGGGAATCAAGAAACTCAGACTAGTTTTGTATTGTTTTGTGTTTTAAAATGTAACATGATCATAAAATGCCACCAATAGGGTCGTGTATTTCTCTTCTACAAGTATATCAGATAAAAAAAACTTTTGATCATACAAAAAGAACAGTAGTTTCTAGTTACTCTAAATACAAATATTGTGGAAGATGACTGCAGGGTATTTGAAAGCATGTGAAGAATGATGTGGGCTTACTGTAAACATTTCATAACATGGTTTATATAACTGTGTAATTGTGTCAAGTTTTTTTTTTACTTTAAAAACATGCAGTGCTGACACTGTAACATTGTTATAGGCACAGTGTTATAGTATCATACAGCAAGCGTTGCGATATCTACTGTCAAATGACTTTTTTTCATATTCGGTGGTCCCGAGTGAGTATTTTTCTTCCCGGATCTCATTTTCGGGTGAATCGCACTTTTCCAAATTACAGCTACAGCTTGATCTAAGGAATGTAATTATCTGAATGGTTAACTGTAGATTTGATCATACTTTCTTTCCAAACATTGTGCTTGTTATAAAAACAGAACACTCCAGAACATTCTTTTCCTCGAGGATAAACAACTCGCCTGTTTTGGGTGTTACACGGTGGGGTACACTTTCGTCTGTGATTCCATACTGAGGGGGCAGCTTCATTATCCCTTTCATCCTCTGAAATCGCAGTAATCCCTAGCAGCACACTGGGCACCATTACCACTATTATAGTCAAAAAGTCACTCCACCTACAGAAGACCCTTTTTATTTTAGCAGAGAGCCTGTTTGAAATAGGTTCCCTTCTCCATTAGGACTCTTTGAAACAGGTGAACCACTTGAGACGGATGCTACTCAATCCGACCACATCAACCATTTTGATTTTTGCACGCGGGTATGTTAATCAGGTACCCACTTCATTTCCATAACATTCCTCATACTGTCAGAATTGGGGTTTTGTGACTGTTCTTATCCTTCGTGGCCATTTTTTATTTTTGCTCGGAACAAGAAAAACAGTCAAAGTTAAAACACGGCCACAAAGCCCTCCCCAGCGGTCAGAAAAGCTTTGATATTCAGGACCATGGTGTGATAAGAGTTCCACAGATCTTCCATTGCACACACACCTACAACCCTTCCCATCATCAGCCGCAAATGAAAGAAACACTTTGCAGGACTTGGTTCACTTGAGTCGGGACCCAATAATAACAACCAACACATTTTATTTTAAAGAAAAAACTAAACATACATTTCATACATTGTTCCAGTTTCCTGCTGAGTCCCTTTCTCTCAGGTTTAAAAAACTAGAACACAATATTAAGTCCACCTCCGCGATGTATACAGTTTAGCTCAGTAAGTATTTCCTGTAACATGTTATCGGTATAACAGAACGCTATTTGGAACAAAGATCTTTCTATTTTGTTTCCTGAACTATATATTGCTGTGAGGAGATGCAAGAGTCTTGCTGTCTGGCTCAGGGGAACGCAGGGAAAAGCATGTTTCTAGAGGACAGGAAGCCTGTGTGTCTCTTCAGCTAAAATACCTTTCGGTTCTGTAAACACACTGAAGTCTAAACAATGGGATTGTGGGAAACTGAAGACTTAGAGGTGTAAGAACCTAGAGTAAAGTAAAGTGGAAATTAGTTGGGTTTAAATTAGTTTTTTTTTGTGTACAGTGAAAGTAGGGAAGGCCACAAACTGTGCGTACAGTCCATGAATCACATTTTAGCAGGTGACAGCAGTGGAAAGAAACCATTTTTGTGGAAAGAAACCATGTTTATGGTGATTTGTGCTGCACAAGCAGCTTTCTGAATTCTTGTTTAACCAGTGATGTATTTTAATAAACAGGGAAGCTGCGCCCTTGGCACTGTTAACAGTCACTCCATTGCTTTGGTATGAGGGTGTGAAGACAGGCTGGCAGGCTTCCCACCCACCTGTCCACAAACCACACCTGAAGGAATTTCTAAACCTGGCTAGTTAACCCACAACAGTTTCTTAGGAACAGGCTCTTCATGCAGACACCTGCTCTATAGAGGGGGAAAAGATATGTAAGTAAGGATCTCTACACTCTGCTATAGATTTGAGCGCAGGATTGAGAAGTTTCATAGTAAAGGAGCATTTACAAGAAACAAAATATTCAGAACAGACGAGTGCTGTCGTATTGTAGTATTGCATTACTATTACTTTTCAATGGGAACATGCTGGACATGGTAAAATTGAACTAAAAAAACGTGGATATAATTGGTAAAAGATTTAGACTGAGATTTTATAATCCTCCATTGTAAACTGGATATACATTTGAAGACTTATGGACACATGTTTTCTGGTCGCGGTTGTGATTTATTTGAACCTGGTAACAATGAACAGGAATTACTGCTATTCTCTGTTTTCCAGTAGCATCTGGTAATATTGATTAGGTAAAGACGAGCGTAATAAAATGAAATACAGAGTTGTGTTCCATTGTAATTACTTTAAATCTATCAACCAGATACCTTTACAAGAATGGATTGTTTTCATTTTTCTATTTCACATTTTCAAATGAATGCAGAAATGTACAGTATCACATTCTGAAAAAGTACCTAGATACATTTAGAAATAAATATCATTTTATGTAGTCTCCCTTATAAAAGTTTCCCACTGTAAATGTTGCAGTTTTCCAATGGCTTTACTGTGCATTTCCTCCACCCAGTCTACTTACATACAAGATATCTCAGTACCATGAATAGATAATCGTCCACTCTTCCAGTTGTTTTTAATTGAGCTAGCTGCTTTACAAGATCAGTGATAATCCAACATGCAGGGTGAGGGATGTATTTTCCTTGTCATACCATTGTTTACGAAATATCTGGGTATCCCTGAATAGATAATCATCCCCTCTTCAAAAATAGGCAAAACATTTTTTAGTAAAATGTATCTATATGCTACCAGTGCAGAACGGCTGTGTGAGTCCCCATGGGGTTTCAAGACTGGTACAGTGTGCAGTGTCAGATCTGTCTTGGGGTATTTTGTTGCTCATACCCACAGCTGTTTAACATGTATTTTTTAAACTCAGTTATAATATCATAGGTGCAACACAGATTCAGCTAAAAAAAAAAAAAAAAAAAAAAAATACACAGAGCCTGTCATGTAAGAAATCCCATTTGAAAGAGTATTGTAAAGCCATGTATATCATTTTCTTGCAGTTTTTTCACTGTGGTATTGTGTAGTACATAGTACAGAGTAGCATCTAAGTTAGATATTAAAGAGACATATTGAAACTAGCTAAAATCTAAAACAAGCTGAAAACTGTGAATTTGTCAAAGAGAACACAGCCACCGAATCCATAGCAGTGGATGATCTCCTATTTCAAAGTGGATTCAGTTTTTCATACTAACATGGTTTAATTGCTAAAAGAGGTGGGCAATCAATGACATTTAGGATAAACACCTTACAGTGGGCTGAATGTGTGTTCGAATGATCTAATGTGGATTATTTTCACAGACACTTATAACTGTTTCCTTTCTGAATAAAACAATACACGAGTTCACAGCGTTCTTCCCCAGAGCGGATCCAGTTTTCATTTTGGCAGGTAGTTGCGTGAACTCTTTTTTTTGTTCTGTTTTGTTGCTATTTGGATTTTTGTCAAATGTCACATTTTAAAGTTTCCCACACTCTGGTTACAAAGTTACCATACGCCGTTGTTAGCTTGAGGCAGTCCATAGCTGCTGCTCTTTATCTGATAATGTTCCTGAGCAGCTTTCCTTCCAACCCTTTCATTTACGATACCGTTGCGTGACCTCACTGTATTTAATGCTGCTAATACTAAATAATCACTCTTTGCAATTCATTGTGAATAGTGTAGCTCTTACTCTGTTTTCCTGTCAGATGCCATTCCAGGAACACAGCTGCAAAATGAAAATTCTTTGGGAGGAACGGGAAGAAACTTACTGGTATTTCCCTCATTCTCTTTTTCCTCCCGACGTCTGAAGTTGTACTGTGGCGACATTACCTCTTCCTAACCAAGCTTTTAGTTCAGCCCATCCTTGTGTTAACCCCAGCACTGAGGGCTGGCACGACACCCCACCCCCTAGGAAAACTCCATTGTTCTAGCCTGTATGTGTGGCTTCCTGTTGCAGAGTCCCTGGGTGTGAAGGATATCGCAGAGCGGCTGTGCATTGTGGAGCGGGTCGAGGAGGCTCTGAGGCAGCAGGACTGTGAGGAGTCTGGGTATCTCCGGCATGAGCTCTCCATTATAACTGAGGAAGAGGCTGAGCGCACCTGGGCAGAGGCAGGTAGGTGACAGGCGGGAGGCAGTGAGGCACAGGCAAGCAGGAAGCAAGGTTTAAAGGCAGGTAAACACGGGAAAGGGTTGGAAGAAAAGTCTACTGTAATGCTATGTGATACAGTGTTTTTAAATAACAATATAACATAAGAATTTTGAAAAGTAAATTCTTATGAAAAATATTATTATTATTTTTATTTTTTTTGGCACTGAACTGAACACTCACAGAATTATTATTATTTTGTTTGCCTGACTTAATCTCGCCAGCCTGATTTTGGAAGGTAGTTGCTGTAACATCACAATTGTCCAAGATTTTCAGTTCCTGTGGTTCATATGCACAACACATCAGAACTGCAGAAGCAATGGGGTGTTCTAATACATTTGCACATGACATTATATAGATGTATATTCTACGGTCCAGTGTTATTGTTTTTTGTGAGGGGAGTGAGATTTAAACAGGAAAGGGTCAGTTGAGGTTGATAGGAGACAGACATAGGCAATGAAATATAAGCTGCTGTAATGAAACCAGCACATGATTTGTGACATTAATATTTATTCACCACAGATGTTTCGGACAAGCACTTCCTCCTCCTTCAGAATGAGAAGAATTACAGAACACAATAGATGTAATATTTCCCATTCATTATTTGTTGATACAGCATTTGCCTTAAGGCTGCTCGCCATGTACATATATGTTCACCCTACAGTGCTGTATAATGTGTGTGTGTGTGTGTGTGCGTACAATACTATTGTTGATCCAAAAGCATATTTTAAATTGTTTTACATTAAAAGGATTTTGCAGTTACTTTACGGTAGGCACAGGTAAATGTATATGGAAAATGGCAGCAGTCTTAAACTTAATGTAGCATTGTTTTAAAATGACTTTCTTTTGACTTCTCTTTAGGAATACACACCAGTCTGTTCCTGCAGGCCAGTATTATGAAGTGTGTGTTTTATATCCTGCCAAGCTATGCTTGGGTCTATCTAAGGCCCCAACATGTGTATTTAAATTAGTGTTGAAACACTTACTTTACTGGACTTTATCCCCCAGGCCTGTTAAGAGGCGGAGGCGGGGGGTTTCCTGAGCTCCATGGTGTCTCCAGACGCTACTTGAGTTCAGAAGTGGTCTGGGTTAGCCATGACTCATAAGCTGTTCAGGGGTTTACAACACATTCCAACACCATCAGGAGAACACACAGACACACACGCACACCGCGCAGACGTGCAGATTAGTGTCTCCAAAGTGAAACGGCTCCCCATTTTTTAGCACCATGCTGGGACAGTTAATGAGCTGTTGAATATTACTTACAGTATCATTTGCCCTGGCAAATGCATATTTAGAGATATAGTTAGAATAAATATCCACTCAGTTGTACTGTACATGGCATCAAAACAAAGCAAATTCCCTTTATATAATTCCCTGTGGATCTCAGAGAATAATTGCTGGAAATGGCTAGTGTGAGCACCCAGACTGAGCTGCAAAACTCATTTGTAAATCCTATTCAGCCATTGAAAAAAGCCTGTTTTTTGGTTTTTTTTAACATGACGAACAAGTCAAGATTATTGTAAAGAACATCTAACTTTTCTAAGTCATTTTGAAACGATACAGCAAACATTACTATTGAAATTGAAGCACTTCCTGCAAAAACATGTTTTCAGTGTATCCAGGTCTTGCTGTATCAAGGGTGCCCTGTACTCTTTGATACCAGAAGCTATTTATCCAAAAAACCATTTACCTTGCACGAGCATTGTCAAAATGCTAAGCTTCACCTTCAACTAATACAACAAAGGACTTCCCACATCAAAAAAACCACTTGGTATGATTCTGCATGAAATGCTTCAGTTGTGATACAGCTAGCTGAAAGATCAGCACCCAGTTTGGGTTCTTGTGCCTGAACACTTTGGAGTAACATGTTTCCAAACTGTTCCCTTTTAGGGCACGTGGAACGCGGCAGAAGCTCTTCCTTCCATGAAGTCCACGGTTTCCGGGAGTTTGACATGAGGACCGCGGAGGAAGCTTCCGGCAACAATAACAATACCGTCTTACAGCGCCTCCTGCAGGAGCAGCTCCGCTATGGCAATCCCAGCGAGAATAGAAACTTCCTGGCTCTCCACCACCACCAGCAGCAGCAGCAGCAGCAGCAGGGCCCGGTGAGCGGGATCGGATACGCGGGAGTGGGCCCCCCAGGAGAGGACCACCAGATGGTCCCCCACTTGGCCCGTCAGGAGCCCCAGGGCCAGGAGCTACAGGTGGACAACAACGTGATGGAGAAGCAGTTGACCTTGCGGGGCGGCCAGGGTCCCAACTCCGAGGATCTGCCCACCTACGAGGAGGCCAAGGTGCAGTCTCAGTACTTCAGGGGCCAGCAACAGATGCCGCCAACCGTAGGTGCCGCCTTTTATGTGACCGGGGTGACCAACCAGAAGCTGAGGACGGAAGGGCGACCAGCTGTGCAGAGGGTGAGCCCTGGGAAGGTGCACCAGGACGACGGGCTGAAGGACCTGAAGCAGGGCCATGTCCGCTCTCTCAGTGAGAGACTCATGCAGCTCTCTCTGGCCACCAGCGGGGTGAAAGCCCACTCACCAGTCACCAGTGCCCCTCTTTCCCCTCAAGCCCAGACCTCCTCGGACCTGTACCAAAACACGCCACCAGGAGCTGACTTCTATAAGCAAGGGGGCCAGGGCGGGCAGCACCCCCAGCAGCCCCAGCACTCTCAGCACTCTCAACACTCTCAGCACTCTGTACACTCTCAGCAATCTCAACACTCTGTACACTCTCAGCAATCTCAACACTCTGTACACTCTCAGCAATCTCAACACTCTGTACACTCTCAGCAATCTCAACACTCTGTACACTCTCAGCACTCTCAACACTCTCAGCAATCTCAACACTCTCTGAAAGGGATGGAGCACAGGGGCCCACCCCCGGATTACCCCTTCAAGAACATGTCCACCTTGCCCATGGCGTCCAAGCCTCAGGAACACGGGCATTACTACACCGAGCAACGCGTGAGCCAGCAGGCCAGGGCTGACATGCCAGTCATGAGGTACCAGCCTCCACCAGAGTACGGGGCCCCCAGGTAAGTCTGCATTTTAATAAGAACGTCATCTTGATTCAGTGCCTTTTTTTTATACCATGTAGGATATGTGACACGATATTGCTAGACTGAACCAACGATTCTTTTGTATGAATGGCCCAGGTAGACGGGCATAAAAAATACACCCCCTCTCGCCCTTGTATAGCTACCATTATGCAGCCCAATAACCCTTCACCGAGCCTTTATAGTAATCTAGTTCTCTGTGTAGGTTCGACTGTTGCTTCCATTCGCTGCTCCAAGAGTCACAGCCTTTTGCTTTAATTCTTCCTTACCCAGAGTCTTATGCCACTTGAATCTGAAATTCTTTACAATTGGTTTGCCAGTCGATCAATCAAATGGGAACTTTTATAGATTCTGTTTTCTTGCCTTTGGGCCAGCATTAAAGAGCCAATCAAAACCAAATGAAAGCAAATACAAATGTCAGGGAAGTCCCCGGGGATTGTCATTGTTCTCCAGTTTGTTTGATAAGACCGATCAGCAGGAGATAAAAAGGCAGTTATTTAAATGAACGTTCCGGTTGTGGGTTTCTCACCACACACTATTGTTTGAGCTTTTGTGAGGTTGACCAAATACAGAAGTATGGAAATGTAGGACACCTGAAAGACACCTGTAAAAGGGCGTTGGCAATAGAAAATATGAAGATGCATACTCTCCCCAAGCCCAGGACGAACAATTCAAGGGACGCGTCCTGGAAAAACAAGTAATGAGTCATCAGGTATGACATTCCTGTGGTGGTGGTTTGAAATGAGACAAAGCAAACACACCTGTACAACCTACAGGTACCTCAAGGGTCAGCAACATTCTAGCATTTGAATAACAATAGTAACCAGAGCTAGACTGGAGCTGAATAACTGACCTGTGTCAGGACCACACTTCACATACCGTCAAGTAATCGCATGTCTCCAATACGCACCCGCTCTGCTGGCAAATATTGTAAATAAACGCCAGATCTCTGTCATTGCCATTGAAGCTGAGCAAGATGAGAAGGAGCTTGAGTGTAATGAACTGCTAATAAGTGACAGCGATGAAAGTGACTCTCATAAATAATAACAATAGAAAACGTAATTTAAGGTAGGCCTACATGTAATGCATAGTTGTTTAATGCAGTTATTACGTTATTAAAAGTTTTGATTATTTTAAGCGTGCTGAAAGTAGGCTTGATACAGACCTCTTGGTGTACTTTAACATGTTTTTGTTGTATTAACAATGTACAAGTTTGAGATTTAAACAATACATTATTTTTGATAATGATACTTACTGCTTTTATAGTCCATTTCAAAAAAAACATTTTAGAAGTTGCACATAAAAAGACTGTAATACTTTCGCTTTATACTTGATGGTGTACCTACAATACAATGTGATATTGTTATAAAACAAAACTGTTACTTGGTTCCCTTGACACACAACCTTTTAACAAAGTTGCTGGAATGTTTAAATTGAGTTACGATGTTGCTACAAGGTTGTGTGTTTCTTCTCAATGACCGCATGAAGCACATGAAGCTAGTGATCTAATATGAACGTCTCCAATACGCGCCGGGTCTGCTGGCAAATATTGTAAATAAACATCTGAGGCGTTTTAATAGAAGTTTTACGGTATACCAGGTAGTAACTTTTTGTTTTGAGATTAAAAAATATTAAGAGTTTTTATTTAGTTTCACTGTGTTTTACTCGGCACGTCTCAAAATCTCAGAAGGAGTTGACATGGCTAACCTGAAAAAATACTTTAGCACAGCACAGAAACCAGGACCTGAGGACAGTGCTTGACATTAAGTGAAGATAGACTTAGGACAAAGGCAAGGAGACACTTCTTCACACAGAGTAGTGAGCGTATGGATGGGTTACTTGAGGTTGCTTGAGGCTGAATCACTTGGATCCTTTAAGACCCAACTTGACAAAGTTCTGAGATCAACCATACTAGGAACCAGGCAAGCATACATGGGACGAAATGGCCTCCTCTCGTTTGTACATTTTCTTAATTTCTTATGTAGTATTTAAACTAACTAAAATATAAAATATTTCAATAAATCCAATTGGATAAAACTATTATTCCACATAGTGTGAATGTAGCTTAAAATTCTATATATTGCATCATAATAGAGGTGTGTACCGCTTGTATTGTGATACAAGATCAAAAGCACAACACAGTTCGTTGTAGTTCAACAATTGCTTCTTGATTGTGAAATCTTGCTAGTATGAATACATACTCTTCCCACATCATTGCATTTGTGATAATCCATCATTATTCATTTGATCTTAAAGCACATCGCACAAAGAAGACCACCAGGGCCGTCGCATGTATCGTCATACAGGCATGTATCGCTCCACGATCGGGATACATATTATATTGTAACATTAGGGTATCGTGTTGTTAATTATTGTCACATCATTTACAGTGACCTACTTTTTCACAATAATGACACCTAATTGATCTCAGCGACCACTAGTCTGGCTCTCATAAAGCTGTGCCTAGACATGTATGATAATTATATGATTCTACATTTTGTGAATGAAGTTCATATTTGCCTGGAGGAGACGGTAATTGCCCAACGAGCTGGCTTACCACTTTCTGGAAATGTATACTGTCCTACTGCAGCCCCTAGCTTATATCTGTCTCCCACATTACAGATGAGAGACCCGGAATGCAGGGCTAGGTGCACACAGCTGGGGATTCATATATAGTCATCATTACACAAACTGCCTCCAGCCATTCTCGGGACGAACCTCAAAACTAGCACATTACACATTGAAGAAGAATGCTGCACTCGTTTGATTTTCATCATACCAAGCATGTTGATACTTGCAAGTGTTGCAACTAAGCAAGAAGATGACTCTGATTAAATAAATTCACTGTTTAGAATTTAGTTATTCTTTCCAACTGAACTGACAATAATAATGAATCTGAACCAAATGATGTATCATATCCTAATGCATTCTTTTTTAGTTCTTTGCCATTTCTGGATGGATATTTTGGATTCAAAGTAGATTTGCATATACTATATACTTGTTTGCATTTTTTTTTAGCAACCTGAAGGTGATGAATCCCTTCAAACATTCATTCAAACAAATCTGCACATTTTGATTCTCCGGAATGCATTTGGAATCTCTTGGAATAGTAATTGTTTATTGTGATATTAGCAATAATATGTTTAATCTTTGTTATTTGCTAAAAGTGTGTTATCTTTGTTATTGGCTAAAAGTGTGTTTCTGACAGTCATCTAAAACTAAACAGGGTCAGTGGCACTGCTACTGAGATAGTCCTGTCTCTTCCTGTCCAACAGGAGTTGCTGAGGGATTGGGATAGGGATGGGGGTTTAAAGGGCCATGTAATTGGACAGTTACTTCACAGTCTCCCCAGTGGGAGGCAACAGTGGTGTGTCTGTATTTCAAAAAGCCAGCACGGGAAGAGCAGACAGGTAAAAAAGAAAGTGTGTGAGAGAGAAAGAACTACTAACAATGACGATTGTCCCATTTAATAGGAGTTCAGACTCGTGGCTCGTTTCGCCTACGCTCACCCTCGCTGCTGCTTTCTCTCTGCAGGCAAAACCAGGAGAGCTCGGGGCACCAGCAGCGGCCGGGCCACCATCACAGCCCCACGTCCTCCATGACCTCCCTGAGCTCCCTCTCACTGGGACAGTCTCCAACCACGAGTGCCCATCCCCAGAGCCAGCACCCAGGGGACCCCTACTCGCCAGGCCCTCGCCAGCAGCACCAGGGAGACCCCTACGGCCTGGCCTCCCCTCCTCCCCGGGGCCAGCAGTTTCAGGGGGACCCCTACCCGGGGCCCCCCAGAGCCCAGCAGCATTTCCCCCCCAGCCACTGCTTCCAGGGCGACCCGTATGCCATCGTGGCCAGGGCTCAGCAGATGGTGGAGATTCTCTCAGACGAGAACCGAGTTCTCAAGCAGGACCTGGACGTGTACAGCGACAAAGTGGTCAAACTGCAGAAGGTAAGCGCTGTTGTGATTGGGATGGATTGATAAATGCAGAATGATTGGTTGATCGGGTGCAATGGAGACTGGCAAGACTGGTACATATATCAATGTGGATCCATTTCAGAAATCCGTATCTTTGGGTTGGGATGATGACTCGTTAAATGTAAAGTAAAACCTTGATTATCCAAGCTTTGTTATCCAAAGAACCCTTGGTTGTATCCTGTTGCGTGCTGTGCTCTTTGCTCTTTTGTCTTAGAAAGTTTGCTAACCAGCCCCCTGTCCCTAGTATTTACAGTACAGTGTACCATTGTATTTTATATTTTTAAAAGGGGTTGTATTATAACTTTTTTTTTTTTAGAAGATTTCTTGATTATGAAAGTCACATTAACAATGTTACTGTTTTTTAATTTGATTAGCCAAACCATTCAATTTTCCAAACACCCCCTGATCCCAATTAGTTTGGAGGTTTTAATATTCTGTGTTTAAGATTGTGTGATTATTCAGCAAAGATGTTTAGTAAGAAAGGATGGATATGACTGGTATATTTAGGAAAATGTACTTTGTGTTTTATTTTACTTTTATTTTCTTGCAAGGTTTACCTACATTATACCCACACAGTCCTGTTTTACACATTGTGCACTCACCTTGCAAATACAGTTTAAGACAAGCATGCTGCAGGGTGTGGCCACATTATTATATTATTGCTAAGAAAGAAATAATATTAGAAAATATTAGAAAAGTCCTTGCATCACAAAACTGACTCTCTCTCTTTGATATGTGTAGCCACAGCCAGCCCCCTCCCAAGAAATCAGCCTGTCCTGTTTCTTTGTATGTTGTCCATCTGTGTCTTCCGGCATTTTCAACTTCCAATGAACCTCACGTTATTATTATGCTCATCCATCCTGGATTCCAAACAAACATCTCGGAACGGAAGAAATAAACCTTGTGTCCTGTTGCAAGCTTCCTTTGTTCTTTTAATAACCAGATACATGATGAATGATAAGCAACTTAAAAGCATAACCCTCTCGGCTCCACTGCGCTCAAGAGGGGGTTGAGAAAGCCTTGCCGAATATCACAGTTACAGCTAACTCACATATTCCTCTTGTTGTTTAGAATGACTTTATATGTCATTTTCCGTTTCATTCATCACATCCTGGTGACTTTTTAAAACTGAGAAGTTCAAAGCACCCTTTCAGCCTCTATACAGCTCTCAAACATGTCTGGTACACCAGAGTGTAACCATTAACCTGTCCCCCGGAAACACTGCCCCAACTGGATGTGTGAAATAAGAACATAAGAAAATATACAAAAGAGAGGAAGTCATTAGGCCCATCAGTACTCGTTCTCCAGTCCTGGTTTCTGTCCTGCACTTGACGTATTGGTAATGGCTAATTTTGTCAGCTTCTTTTAAGATTTTAAAGACTTAATTGTTCTAGGATACATAAATTCAGTTCCCCTAACCTATCTTCATAGCTCATTTCTTTAGGCCCTGGGATTAGTCTGGGTGTTCTTCTTTGGACTCTCTAAGGCCACAATGTCCTTTTGGCAATTTAGTGATCAGGAATCAGTAATCTGAGGAAGTTATACAATCTCATAATAACCTCCTTGGATTTGTACTCTACGCTTTTGACTGTATACCCAAGCATTCTGTTTGCATTTCTAATTGCTTCCCCATACTTTCTGGTTCCTAAATAAATCCATTCACTGTTAGATACAATTCAAACATGCCGTGCTACTGCTGGACATTAAAAGTGCATTTATTCTTTGCCTGAAAGAACTAGAATATTTAATTGTATGCTGCATTGTGTCAACCTATTTGTTCTGTGTGCTATTTCTTTCTGATGTATTTCTTACATCAACTGGGTGTTGCAGGGAGCTAAATGGTTATTAGAAAATATACTGTCTTAATATGTTGTCTCATTACTTACACCAGACTGGTATACATAAACTCATACCAAATTAAAAACACATTTCATTTCATTTCATAGTCTACAAAAACACATTTAGTTTTAGTACAATTGTTCTTAGTCAGTGCCATGTGGAGGTTAAATGTACTGCAGGAGTCTTTGTGTAATAACCCGTTCTGCCTTCCCAGCTGGAGATGGAGATCCAGCACGTGTCAGAGGATTATGAGAACCTGGCCAAATCGTCAACCAAGCGGGAGGCTCTGGAGAAAGCCATGAGGAACAAGCTGGAGGGGGAGATCCGGAGGCTGCACGACTTCAACAGGGACCTCCGAGGTGAGGCAAGGGGAGAGCTCTGTCTCTTTAACCTCTCCGCTGTCAGGGTTGGAGCAGACTGTCATGGACAGAGTGACTGAAATCTTGAGGTTCTGTACTACTAGCAACAGGTCTAAAGCCAGATTTCAGTAGAGCAAATAAGATTCTGGAGTTTTATTTAGTTAATCTTTCAGAAGTAGATTTCAGTATTTGATGCAGACCAGGAAAAGGGTAAGCTATGGCTTACATGAAAAGAAGCCTGCTGCAAAAAGGAGTATTATTTTGACATACTCTGACATTTTGGACAAAAGCTTCATGGTGTTAATTGCACTTGCCAGAATCGTTGGCGTGTATCAGAATAATACCTCTTTTGTGCAGCGAGTTTGATTTTCTGTAACTCTCTTTTCCAACACTGCCCACTTGGAGACACGTTCTTGAAGGTGGAGAATAAGGATGTAGCACCAAGTATATATTCGTTACAACCGCAGCTTATTTGTTTAAGGTATTAAACTGATGTAATACAATCAGCTGGGGCTTGGTGGCACAACAAGTTCGTTCACTAGCCTCTCGTGCCTTTCACCGCCAGAGGCTTGGGTTCGAATCCAGCCCAAAGTGAAATGAGTTTGATGGTGTAAACCCACATCACAAAACTCTTAACTGTACACCAGATTGTGTTGCAGAACCTTGTTATATGTAGTTCTATTATAATCAATGGATTTTCCTCTTTGAACTGTAGAGCGAATGGAGACGGCTAACAAACAGCTGGCAGCTAAAGAATATGAAGGCTCTGAGGATAACCGCAAGACCATCTCTCAGCTCATTGCACAGAGTGAGTGTCTACCACCGGTCCAGCATACAGAACCCTGAATTTTCTAAAACCTGCTTTGGACATTCTGTTGAACAAGCTATTGAGAGTATCCGAAACCGTGGATATAATGAATGAGAATCCGCTCCATACGTACATTTGTATGTCATTTTCTGTTTGTTCTCGTAGACAAAGAAAATCTGAGAGAAAAGGAGAAACTGGAGATTGAGCTGAAATCCCTCCGTTCTGCCAATGAGGACCAGCGGAGACACATTGAAATCCGGGACCAGGCTTTGAACAACGCACAGGCCAAAGTGGTCAAGCTGGAGGAGGAGGTAGGAAAAATGTTGCGGTCAGTGTGCTGGGAATGGTTGGACCTTGTTTCACTCCTAGGAGAGAGCAAGGCATGCGGAAATATTATTTTAATGATTTATTTACCAATGTTTTGGGATTTTTTTTAGTCAGTCTAGAGTTTTTTGTTTATTTATTTTATTTTTTTGGTTTTCTCAGTGCTACCATTTCCACATACAATATGAATGCTTTTTCACACATTTGCATCATTAGAACTGCTCATTAGAACCTGGGGCTGTATTGCTGTACCTATATTGTGCCAGTCAAGTAATAAAGACACATTTTAATGCCAAAACAAAACATGTATTGTCACTGGGGCCTTGTTCTTATATGAGAACTTGGTATCATCAACTGCTTAAGGGGATAAAGTATTTTTAATGTGAAACACCATAAAAAGGTTAATCTGCAGCAAAGAGCCAGGGCCTCTTTTGGAGTCAGCATTTCTGCTCAATAGAACCCTCTTCACCTCCCCCACCACAGCACACAGACTGGGCCTCTGTGGAATGGAGCATGGCAGCTTGAAGGGAGACCCTTGCAAAGTCTCTTCATTTATTTATTTCAAATTGTTGACACAGGAGCGTTTTACTGCGATCTCAATCACAGGAACCCTTGGTCTGTACATACAAGTTGCATGTTGAAAACATTAAAATACAATTACAGTAAAACTTCATAGAAATTAAATAATGTTGCATTATTTAATCAAAATGTATTAAATCAAGCCAGGGAGGTTTCATAGTGAATACAGATACTGTATAGGACCATAATCATTCAAGTTTCTCTCATTAGCAGTGTGCTAGATTGCTGTTTTTATGGACTTCCTTACCTAAAGTAACATCAGGCTGGCCAAGATTAGTACTAATCAGAGTCTTTTGAAACCAGCCATGAAGATGAAATGTTGTAAAAAGTGTAGTTTGCATCAATATTTTCTGGAGAAAATATTGAAATACAAAACTAGAAATAACTTTGGATTGGCTTTCAAAGAACAACTTGGTACTGATCTGAAATAACAGGTACCTTAATGTGTCCTTTTTGTTCCATAACAGTGATATTTTAGAGCTATACCAAGTATATAAAGCTTGAAGATCACACATAACTGAAACAATCAGATATTAAATTCAATTCAAACATGAAGGCTGTGGCTGGATCTCTTGATTAGATTGAAGACACGCTGGTCTGCAGTATATATTTCTGTATTTTTCTGGACACAGTAAAAGCTGGAAATCCCCCACGCAGCACTGTTTCTTCGTCGCTGCCTCAGTGCTGTCTTGCGTTCCCAGGACTTGCAGAGGTCCGCCCTTCCTGTGGAGAGGGAGACAGGCCGGCACAGGGCTAGGTGGGATCACCACCGGTCTCGCATTCCATTCTCTGGAATTCCCGGCAAAGGACTTCCCGAACTCACAGTCCACACCTGCCGCTGGTTTATATTTCACTCTGTGCATGCAGAGCCACCCCTCACTAAACTGTGACATTTTCAATTACCTTGAGCAACCAAGTGGTGTTAATTAATACAGTTTTATAATTGAAGACTGTATGCAAGAATATAAATATTCTCATAGGCCAAAATACTGTGACCCCAGGTTTAAATAATGTATGTATGTGTGCACTTCTGACGATCTGTACTAGCACTGAAATAATACATTTTAAAAAAATACTTACCGGTAGTTGTAACAAAATATTATTGCTGTGCAGTCTTTTTAAATTAATGTAACACCTTTTGAATGCACACAGAGGAGCTGTTGGTTATTACATGTGTTATGTGTAACCAACGCCCTGTTGAGTAACAGTACTAAGCCCTGTGCTGTAATTAAGGGATAAAACACCCAGAGCTTCAGTTTGGTAGCTGATCATTTTCCCATGGGTTCACAGAGATCCTACGAGTGTTTAATACGACTATACGCCTTGTCAAGGAATGTGTTTTACAGCAATAATGAAAACTGCAAGCATGTCGGTGACAGTCATCGTCTGCCCCTGCAGATCACTGGGCTGGCCTATATCCACTGTGTGCACGTGTTAAAATGGAAATTTGGTATACAGGCAGACAGACAGACACCCCAACCCTAATATCTTGTACCAGGTTTAACCACAATTGAATGCGGTTCTCCAGATGTATGTAATACTTAATGACGTATTGAGAGACAAACGGGGCCTCCATATAGCCCCAGTATTGCTACTCGTAATACCTTGTGTTAAAGAATTGTTTATCATAACTGGAAAAACACTTCTCTAGATATCATTGTAAAAATAGACAGCCTATTTCACTGCAATGTTCAGACAGACAGACAGACAGACAGCCTCCATGTCATCCAGGATTATGGTACACAGTTAGTGCTTAAAAATGCCATTATAGGACAAGAAGGGATATGCACCCCTGGAGGAGAGGATAATACTGTCAATCTTATTATATAGTAATTCTGTCATATTTGACTTAAACCCTCAGTAAAACTTGAAATCTCTGTAAAACTGCAAAGTGAAGCATGAAGCCGGTACAGTACAGTTGTCACATCTGTGCCAGGTAATGACAGGCTTGAATCACAGATGTGCAGAATATAAATTTACAGGATTGTGGCTAATTTCACGTTCCCTTTAAGGCTTTCCTGTACGATTCCAGTGAGTTGTTTTGCTTGAATGGTTGCCAGGTATTACATAACTTTGGATAATTAGATTGAAAGGATCCTTTTTCAGTCGGTGACTGTGACCTCAGTTGCTTTCATTGAAGCTGATGTTGTTTAGATGTGATGGTCTCCAGTGATGGAGGCCGATGATACACTGTGCAGCGCTGACCCTGCTTAATCCAGGCCAAGAATGCATAACCCGACTTCCAGCCAAAAGCCATTAGTTTTGCTGGAGGTGACCCAAGATTGGATTGCAGCCAGACCAGTTCAGTTTAGGAGTCACATAAAATGAATCTCTTATTTTGAAAGACCCATTCCTCCTGAATATGCACATACTGTACAGTTACAAATGTGTAGAATTTACAAAAGTGGTATGCGTTGTGCCAATATAACCATTTGATATCTATTTTGTGGACCCTCCTCTTGCTACTTGGATAATCTTATTTATTTCTATTTTTTTGTCTTTCAAAATATCAATACGATAATGGCTTTTTTTGAGTTTTTAATATCTGAAAAAGGAATTGGTGCTTAATCCCAGCCTCACATTTACACAACTCTCATCTTTTGCAACAATTTAGGATAATTTATTTACATTTTTAACTCACTGACGTTGTCTAAAATTACGTTTTATAAAGCAGACATTTTAGACAAATCCCGGTTTGCTTTGCACTAGGTCTGCTTACTCCCTCTAGTGGTAATATTTGATTACAGCAACTGAAATTCTCCTTACTAAACAATCTTACCATCCTAGACATAAGGGTTTGATCCTTGCATGATGTATTAGAAATGTACCTTCATGGCTTGTTTTGTAGTGTCTTACAAGCACATATTTTAAGCCATCAATGCCTTCTGTACATTTGTGTGTCACACTTCAGAAAATTACACATATGTAGAGAACCACATATCCAATTGCGATGAAGCTTGCAAAGGACATTTTTTTGCACATATTGCAATATCACATTGACAGTATGTACACTCTCCATGTGAAAACGCTGTAAGCACCCTCTCAGGGGGGATTTCTGATAATTAACATTTAACTAACCGTGCAAGTACGTGTTATCTTCTATTGTAAGTGGCTAAATGGTAGGCAAAAAGTAGATTTTATGCATGTTCCACCACACTCCAAACAAGTGGACTGAACTGCACTGTTGTTCCAAGTCACACTGCGCTGCTCAGCACGATCTATTTCTCAGTTATTTAAACAGAATACGCATTCATGGAGTGCTGTGGTTGTTTCACTCATAAGGGTGGCTGATACAGTAATAATCCCTTCAGGGGCTCCACGGTTATCTGTCCTTCTCCACTCCTGGAATATCTACAGTGCTCCATGAAAGTTTGTGGGATATCCTCTACATCCCACTTTGGAGGTGCTTCTTACACGTGAATGCAATAACAACCCCTTCCCTGTGCTGTGCTGTGTGTGTCTGCAGCTGAAGAAGAAGCAGGTGTACGTGGAGAAGGTGGAGCGGATGCAGCAGGCCCTGGTGCAGCTGCAGGCAGCCTGTGAGAAGCGAGAACAGCTGGAGCACAGGCTGCGGACCCGGCTGGAGAGGGAGCTCGAGGCCCTCCGCATGCAGCAGGTAGGAGGAGTGAGAGGGAGGGGCTGGAGTCTGTGCAATCAGCTCTGTTCACCTCATAGTTTGTGAGGATGCTCCCATGATTTTGTGTTGTGTGTTTTGTAAAACGATTGTGTGTTTTGTAAAGCTCTTCCTGTATGGATGAAAGAAATATGGCAGCAGATTTTGAAAGAACCATTCCAGTCAGTAATTTATTCCTCTTGAAGAAAGGCCCAAGCCAAAACGTTTGTCGACGTTTGTTGATCAAAAAACAATGTTTTTTTTTTGTTTGTTTTTTTGTGCGACTGTGCAACTTTCCTCAAACTGGAATATTGAGCTGAAAGGTAAGAGAGCAGTCGAATGCGTTTCAGCGCTTGAAGTATGAGAGGAAGTGGTTGTCAGGATGTGAGTCACTTGGCCCGGGTCAGCTGTGTAATAGCAGATGGTGTGTTCTGGGAGTTAACCCGCCTGTTTGTGAAGACCTCATCCTGCTGGCTTTCTGGGGACCGCAGAGCAGCTCCTCTGCTGCAGGAAGAAGCGGAACCCTTGATGTTCCAGTGGGGTTTTACTGCAGACATTGACCTGTTTTTTCATGTATTTAATTTAAAAGCGACTCCTGAGTTGTAACAACTCTTCCCAAGTGTGTCCTAGACACATCAGACCGAATAACTATCATCATCCTCTCACATACATTCAGCACTGTACTCGCGAAGAAAGAAAAATAATTCACAGACAACGGTACACAGTAGCAATAACTAAAAAGATCTCAAATAAAGCAATAAGCTATGGGCTGGAATTTTAGTGGAGAGCTTGACGGTTTAGTAAGCAAAGGATAACCTGGGAAAGACCAAAGTCACGTCAAGAGGCTGCATAAAGTGGATCCGACCATTGTTATAAGGCAGAAGAGATTATGCGGAGAGTGACCATTTCAACATGTACTGTATATGTCTAAACTAAGCAGTAGTATCCTCTTGACAGTAAAAGGAAGCTAAGAGTGCTGGCTAATACATGGTTAACGTACTTCATTTATTAAACTATTAAAGCTTTCCAAATTAATATGGTATGCAATAATGTCTGAAAAGAGTCAACACTGAAAGGTCCCCTCAGATGTATCTGCTAGGAAAAGGTTGAATTATAAGGCTTTTAAAAATATGCTGTGAATTTTTCATTTGACCCAGGTCAAAGATAATCATGCACATTTTTAAATACAATGGATTCAGATTGACAGCAAGGAGATGTTCTATTCTTAGTTAAGGATGGAAGGTCGCTCCTCATAAACAGCTGTGTCCTGTTTATATTTCACATTCCATGGTTCAAAAGAGGAAGTTTATAGATGCTGTCGTAATTTGGGTGCTGAAAAACCTATTGTTCCTTGGTGCATTCCAAACCCGACAGCTGAATGTGAAAGTGTCGGGGTTTTTTTTCAGTTTCTACAGTATTTGTTTAAATACAGTTTAAGGATGAAATTGGCATTATTGGACAGAAGGTAATTCCTTCCACACCACAGATGCTCTTGCATTGTTTGTTGGCAGTAAAGAATCAAACAGAAATACAAACTGTAAATCAAGGGTTGTGGTGTAACATACAGGAAGCACACCTCCTACTTCTCCAACTGCACTCCATTGCCTGCATTCTTTAGCAGGTGGCTCAATTGAAATGACTGTTGATTGACCAACCAATCAGGGTGCTGGTTTCCTCCGTTCCAGACACAATTTTAACCCTATCCCTGCCAACCCACTACCTAATCACAGAATGTACGCTAATGACAAGAGCCACCTTGCCCTGCCCCGCACTCATTTCATGACAAATCTGTATTCATCGTTTCACTGCCAAGCTTTAAGTTATTGATCTAATCGAAGAGAAAACACTTTAACATAGACTTCAGATGGGAAATCTAAAACCTATGGCAGAGGTTAATGACTGTGTGTATTGTTAGTTTCATATAGAGTGCTGTGAAATACCAGTAGCTGACAAACGCATATGTTATTGTAAGAAATACATATGGATGTTTTCTGAACTAGGGTGCTTTTTAACATAATGAAAACAGGAGATGACCAAAAAGAGGTCTATATTAAAGCTATACATTTTTTTACAACCTATTTTTATAAAAAGACCTGTTGTGACTCAGGAGGGACAGTACAATGACATAGCTATTTTCAAAGACACTTGAGAGGTGACGGGAAAGTTTCGTCACAGCCGCGGTGCTGTCAGGTGTAACCCCGCCCCCTCTCCCCTGTCCCTCACAGCGCCAGGGCGGGGCTCAGAGCAGCAGCGGCGCCCCCCCCGAGTTCAACGCCACGGTTCTAATGGAGCACCTGCGTGAGAAGGAGGAGCGCATCCTGGCTCTGGAGGCTGACATGACCAAGTGGGAGCAGAAGTACCTGGAGGAGAGTGTCATGAGGCAGTTCACTCTGGACGCGGCCGCCGACGCCACCACTCAGAGGTAGGAGGGCTGAGCCAGAGGGGCGCCTCCCTCTCAGCACATACTCTCCACTTGTTTGTACCTCTTTTGTTTCTGTCAACACTTGCTGTATTAAAAACCACCCTAGGATTACTAATTAAAATGTTTTAGGGCATTGTTCACAACTGGACTGTAACCCTTTCCTGCATGGCGACCTCATATGGGGAAGGATACAAATATATATATATATATATTCTAGTCTTTATATGGGGGACATATTTAAGACACAAATGCATGATGACCTTATATGAGCAATATAAAGCAATGGCATTTTTTTATTTTTATGTCAATGAAAAATATGTTTATTGTGGCCAAAACTACTACAGGACTGTTTTTTAAAGCCAGTTTCGATACATTAAAAGTTTGCAGTGACAAAATCTCCCATTTCATACTATTAACCTAAGAGAATGTTTTATAAGCACTTTTTAAATGAACCTTCCTTAACATTTTTTACATTTGTGTTAAGGGCTCTTGGTGTCCTGTCTTGAAAAAAATAAATACAAACGGACATGGATATACACATTAGATCAGGTTACTGGTCTCTTGAGTGGAGTTATCTTTCCTGTACTGCTAAAGCAGTCTGCAGCTTAGAGTGTAGTAATCGTTCTTAGACCTGTATGCAGGCCTGGAGGGTTTTAAGAAGGAAACACATATAGAATTCAAAACCGCTGCCTCCCTCCCCTGCTGACAGTGCTGTTGTTGAAACTAGGGACACCCCCAGGATCAGCCACTCCCCCAGCAGCAGCTACGACACATCGGTGGAGGCGAGAATTCAGAGGGAGGAGGAGGAGATCCTGATGGCCAACCGCAGGTGCCTAGACATGGAGAGCAGGTGAGAGACCGGGTTATACAGCAGGAAGAGCAGGACAGCGCAGCAAAACATCTGGGCAGGTCTTAGAGGCCTCATCTGGTCAAGCCATGGCAGTGTGGTGTGCAGGGGGGAGTCATGGAGTCACTTAGTCTTGTGAAAGCTGCTCACGAGTCAGTCCCTTTGTCCATCTCTCCCAGGATAAAGAACCTGCACGCCCAGATCATTGAGAAAGATGCCATGATCAAGGTGCTCCAAGTACGGTCTCGAAAGGAGCCCAACAAGACGGATCAGTCCTCCCCCATGAGGCCCTCCAAGTCCTTGATGTCCATCGCAAACCCCAGCCCCGTCTCCGGCCTGCTGTCACACTCCCTGGGCCTGAGCAGCAGCCCCATCGCAGAGGAGAGGAAGGAGGAGCGGAGCTGGAAGGGGAGTCTGGGTAAGAGTCCACAACCGAACCCCTGTCGTTCTGTATTGTGAGCAAGTCGCTTCATAGGTCAAAGGTCAGCTACATGCCGAACTAGAATTGTGGTATAGTTTTGAAATACAGGCACAATACAGTAATCATTTAAACTGATAATATTAGGTGGAATTGATTAATCAATTAAAAAAACAGTGACAGTATTTGATTAACATAAATGAACTGTTTGTTCTTAGTAAATACCTTTTCACTGACCCCTTGACTTCTTATGATGTTTGCAAGGTGTGTATATAATATATATATATATTTATTTTTTATTTATTTATTTTTTTGCTGCTCTTCAGTTGTAGTTGCCTGCCATATACACATGTAGCTTAGGAAAGATCAGTCAAGGTGTCTTTATAGACATCAGCCAGCGTCATCTAGTGATGCCACTTCGACTCATGTTTCCATTTGTTTTGCTGGCAGTACACAGCAGTGCAGTAGATGGGGCCGGCACTCCCTCCTCTGAAGACACTGGTTGGTTCTGATCTAGCCTATGTAACATATGTATAGGGCAGGCATCTGAAACTGAGGAGCAGCTCCGAGACTTACCAAAAAACAGAAGGATCACAGTAATTGAGTTGCAATAAGAACCACTCGGAATTGACTTCCTTAGTAAAACCTTCAGTAAAAAATACTGATTGAGATATCAGATCACCAAAATGTGAGCTTCTTTTTATGAAAATGTGAAACATACAAAAGGAAAGTAATACATATTAGGTAAGATTTACTGGAATTATTTTGATAAGTCAATGAACTTTAATTGAAAATATTCTTATCAACTGTTTTTAACATTTGTATTTTCAAAGCTGTATGGCACGGGCCTACTTTTTCACTGGTGTTTTCCTAAACCAAGCCTGTATTGAAACTCTTGCAGGTGTTCTGCTGGGAACGGACTTTCGCACAGAGTCCCTGCGCACTGAATCTATCTCCTCCTCCCCCTCCCCGGTCCTCCCGTCCACCCCCATGATGTCAGCCCATTCCAAGACTGGCAGCCGAGACAGCTGCACCCAGACAGACAAGGGCAGTGAGCAGAGCAAGCCTACGTCCAGCCTGGCACTGCCGCCGGTTCAGTCTCGACTGGCCAGCCCCAGCCCAGTCTACATCCCAGACAGGATAGGTAATAATGAGCACCACTCTATTCACGTTGCCCGCAGTGAGGCCAGGCTGAATATAGAGGTGCTGTTTCTAAACTATCAAATTGTTAATGCTCGATTTTTTTGTATTTTCCTGTATGGTTTCTTTCAGCTTGTTTGATAGACTTGTCTGTGTTTCTTGTTTCCAGTGAAATCATGGAGTGTTCTTAACTCCATACTATAGAGCAGGGGTTTTCAACCTTTTTTGAAACTGTACCCCTTCTGTCGAGAGGTTTCAGCTAAAGTACCCTTTACAATTTCCGCTCACTGAATGGTACCACAGTTGCAATAAAAGGCAGAATAATCTGGTTAACGTATTTCTTTTTTCTCTTGTTTATTTAATATATAATTTTACACAACAGTCTGGGACTGACAAATTGAACTGTTGAACCAGAAAACCAAACAGTAGGCTTCATTCTTAAAACTTAATTACATGTCTTTGGATGCAAATAATTAAAAGGTAATATTTAGGAATCTTTGGAAATATTCGCTTTCTATTGGGAAAAGTCATTATAAATAACACAAAATAGTCTGCACTGTAATTGTTTATCACGTTACTATTTACTTCCCACCTCAGCATAATTGTGTGCCGTTTAAAATGTTTACAGCATCAAAAACATTAACCTCAAGATAAAACTATAATTACTAACTACAAATGATCCAAAGGGACTCTGTATAACTTTGTCGCTTTGCACTTTCTGACTTTTGTGTTTTCTTAGTTTTTCTATTGCAAGTAAGAAATGTATCAAACACCGAACACATACTCAACCAGCCGCTATTACTGTTAATAAAATGCAGCCACGGTAACAAATAAAAAACGACCAAGTATAAGTATTGTGATGACTATTTATGTTTACCGGTGCATTTATACTTAAAAAAAAAAAAAAACAAACAACGCAGAAACACTGTGCTTCACTGATACAAGAAGTGTGCTCTCCAGGCACAATTGCCAGACGCCTGCTTCGCCTATATATCAGAGTGGAAATCCATTCAATTGAAATCACACGTGCATACAGGTGGAAAATGTGGACGTGATAGATTCTGTTTTTTTTTTTTTCATTAGCCGTTAACTTGGAGCTGCTAAACAAAGATTAGAGAATATATAATATATAATACCGTTAAAATGATTCAAGATCATTATTTTCTTTCACTTTCATTTTTGTTTGTGCATTTCTGAGTCGTCGTGCCCTATGACCCTTAGAAGTAGCCCCAGGGGTACGTGTACCCCCAGTTGAAAACCCCTGCTATAGAGCATGAGGGGCCGCTGGAGTTCAAAGGTCACAGATTTGCATGATTTCTGAGGACAAGAACATTGTGCAAATTTCACTGTGGGGTAAAAACACAGCCCTTAGTGTCGAACACTGTTTTAAGAAAAGTGCAGAGTATCGCTTATACAAGCTTACTGTAGTAAGTGCACTGCATAGCAAAGTGGAATAAAGCATAGTGGAAGCATGGCAAAGCAAAGGTAAGCATTGTTAAGCCCGGAGATGTTTGGTAAGCAAGTTAAAAAAAACACGACAAACCACAGTAACTGTGGTCAATATAAATGATGATAGTCCTGAAAGCGAGTGTACATTGTGTGACAAGTAGTTGCAAGAAATAGGTATCTGGAAGAATGACTGAAATTAAACAGAAATGGATTCAAGCTGAGGAGATTGTGTTGTGTATGGATTTCAGTTTCCTCATATACTTTACAGCACTTCAGAGAAATGGGAAAAAGAAAAGAGATTCAGGCAGTAGTGCTTTTCAGTTTTTCTCCATGTATTCTCAAAGAAGATTTCATTCATTCAAAGTAGCTTTCCACACTCAAAAATAACCCCCTTTTTTGTTTAAGGATGAATGCATAGTTTAAAACAATCTGTGTTTCTCAGTAAATGTAGAGACAGTGTTGCTAGGTGTCCTATGATTGCTTGCTAGCTGGTAAAGGATCAGAGTGAATAAGGTATTTTTTGCCTTGCGTCTAGCTTTAAATGATCTCCGTTGAATGCAAATATGGACTGGAGATGAAACCTGTAGTGGAAAACTATTGTTACTGCCAGGGGATTATATTGCCCAAAACCAATATTGTTCCCTGGACAACATCAAAGCCTGACATATCCAGTCCCTGTAAGTTTTATTAAACCTTGAGAAACAAAGTGTATCTGCAAATGTATATGTACTGCTGCTTTGAATGGTTGCTATGTATATGTACCTGTGGCAGGATGGCTTGGTGGTCATGTCAAACCAGGAAGAGACAGACTCAAGTACTGCAGGATGAAGCGCTGAGAGCGTATTTATTAAATTATAAATCAAATATTTAAACACAAAACAAAAACACTGATCCAGAAAACAAACGTCACGATGGCCAAAATAAACAGCTACAATTGGGCAAACAAAACAAGTACCGTGCTGGTTGAAATCCAGCACGAGTAGCAGTTGCATTTTATATTTTCGGTTCTCACTTTTCAGCTCCACCTCCTGAACAACCCTCAACCCCGGTCAGCAAAAGCTGCTGGTTTTTATGTCGTGGTAGAGGGATTAACTGACTATCAATAACCTAGTTTATCCCTCGACCACATATTTGAAAATACGCCCTTCATGGAAAATAGTGTTTTCCAGAGATGCCATTTTTCAAGCCAGCCGTGAGCCAAAAAATGCCTAATTGAGCCAAAAAAGGCCTAATTACCACTCTTCCTTTGTGACCCCGGCAGTATTTGTACTTCCTGGTACTAACATGAACCTTCTCTTTCCAGATGGGCCATCGTTCCACAGCGGCACCTTGGATAGGAGAGCCCCAGTCTCACCACTGGGACAGGACATCGACAACGAGATGGTGGAGATTCTCATTTAAACCAGGAGATGTGTGAGGCCTAGTGACCTCAGGAAGATGAAAAGGACTTCTCTTTTAAAATATACATTTTCAGTAGGATTGTTCAGTATGAGAACTAGCTGCTGAAGGCTGGGTTGACATGAGGGTATGCTTAAATGCACTCATTTTAAGCACCATTTTCATGAAATCCTTATAAGAATGTAGAGCTAGTGAGTTTCTGAATTCTCCTATGTGGAACCATCTCTGTTGTACAGTATTTTGTCGGTGTTCTCTGTACCAACTGGACCAAATGTGTTTGCTACCCCTTGGTTTCACTTATTGCACTACCATACTCTCATTTCTTTCTCATTGTTAAATTTTGGAAGTAATTAAACAGCAAGGATAATATATATATATATTTTACATTTCCCTTTCTACTTTAGTGTTTGCAATTATTCCGAGTGGCTGTGGGTTCTGTGGATCCAATATTGAGTTATTATTTCTCTAAATCTTTACATTTCTATAGACACAGTTAAAAAGGTCACAGTGTCACATGATTTGAATGGAATGAGCAAATCTGTTTAGTCCAGGCACAGGATTCTCCAGAAAAGCCAGGTAAAATTATATTTGAAATCAGTATTGGAACAACAAAACCTAGAGCCACTCAGCATGATAGCAAATAGTAAGAGATGTAAAAACTACAATAAAGTGACATCTGAAGGTACTTGCTCCTTTAAAACAATTGATGCAAATTGCATTTAGCACTTGGATAGCAACTTGTGATTTTTCCAATTGTATATAAAATGTTTGCTGTTAAACTTGTAAATACCTATATAACGAAGGACAGGTCTCATGTTATTGTATTGTATTTGTATGTTTTATTTTATACCGTAATGCTTGCTTCCTTTGTGTGTGTGTGTTGTCATGTTTGGGGCTGTTGCTACCTAGCAGTGAATGGACATGAGATTCCTGGAGGCTGGCGCTGCTCTCTGTGCTGTCAGGAATGTGATTGGTCAGTGCCTGCCCTGCATTCTAGTCTCAGAGTTCCACCCAGTAAAGGAAATGACTTCTGCTGTCATTTATGTGTTTTTATGATGTTCGATTCCTCCCAATAATATTTCAATCCCTGCAGTCTCTAGCTGCCTACACTTTACTCTCTGCACTTAAACAAACCCTAGTTATTTTGTATTTTTTTCTCATGTAGTGTATAGCACTAGCATTGTATACCAGTAAGTAACTCCTGATTTTTTTTCTTTGGTCAGCCTGTTTTTTTTGTGTTTGTAATTCTCTACAGAAGAAGGTGTGTCTCTGATCTGAACCTGTCCCGATACCTTTTAAAAGACAGGGCTGTGCCTCTGCAGCAGGTTTGATAGGTGACTGAACTGCTCACAAATTCCATTACAGTTTTCAAGGGCGATTTTTATGTATTTAAGTGACCCTTACAAAACTGATTTGCCCAAGGAACGTTGCCAGATGCATGGGCACACACTTCAGTTCAGCTGCATTGTTAACCTTTTCATTGCCAGTGTAAAAAGAGTGCAAGTGTGCCACAATAAAAATGACAATTTCCATTTGTCTTGGGTATGGTCCTTGTGTTTTAAATTTTGTAAACATTTTTTTTTGTTGTTGTTTTGGTGTGTGGTGTGTGGTCTTGGTTCCTTATTCAACACTATCGGCTGGTTTCACAGACCCTGATTAGATCTTGTATTATTGTACCTTACCTAAGTTAACATAAGGTAGTCTGTGAAACCAGCCATATGTATGTTTTGTTGTAAACCACACTTTGTAAAATAAAGGCAGCTGACAAACATTGAAACAGCAAGCTACAAAATACTGCAATTCAAATTCCTTAAAGTGCTGTACAGAACTTCATGTATTTCTTACGAGTTGACTGTATTTTACACGCAGTTCATACGGATTGTAATTGCACTCTCCTCCTGTTGTGCTTTATAACTGGAATATAAATGCTTGTTTTAAAAGAAAAGGTTTGATTGTGATTTATTATGTACAGCATGCTGGCATGTGCAGGCACAGCTCCCAATAACTACTGCTAAATAATGCAACTGCTGAGTTTCATCAAAATGTAATTCGCCCTTCTCCAGGTGTACAAACATGTAAGTGCAACATACAGGTGGAAAAAATGTACAATAATACAGACACATTAACTAAATTAACTAAATCAAGTTAATACCACGTTTCATCACAATTGGAGAAGTGGTTCTCCAGATATTTGGAAAAATATAAAGTCTGGCATATTTAAAATGACCTACAACTAGCAGAATGTGTTGTAACCTAGGCTGTCCCAAAGATAGTGATGTTCATGGGGCAGGGTTGCCAACCTTGCAGTGGCCTTTTTGCAATACTTGTGCGGCAAAGCCAACATATTAATGACAAACTTAGCAAGTGTAGGCAATCGTGGCGCTCAGCTTGGTGTAGACAAGAATGCAATTTTCTGACAGTAGTCATCAGCCAGCAGATCCCGTCTAAGATCCGAACTCCTTCACTTGGTACTGCATAAATTCAATTTGTAGTCTACCCAACACATTTCCAAGAACAATCTGTGGGAAAAGCATTGCAAGCTGGACGATGTCTGCCGAGCTCACTGTCCTCTGGCTACTTGGTTGAAGAATACGCACTAATTTCAGCACAGTATTGTTAAGTGGCATTCTTGTTCCTCTGGTAGAGCTGCCTGTCATTCGAGCTGGTTAGGAAAGCCGCAAAGCAATAACAACATACCAGCAGTTATTTCGATCCAAAATCACGGAATTCTTTTATTATTTACGGGTTTACGGACAGTGTTAAAATGTGACTTTAGCGGACTGTGCGTACATTTACATGTTGGCAACCTTGGGTGCCTTGAGGTCATCGGTAGAGACAGTATTTAGAACATAAGACAAATTTGGAAACGAGAAAAATCCATTCTGCCCATCAAGGCTCGTCCCTTGGTATCTCCCGTACTGGGGGGGGGGGGGGGGGGGGGGGGGAAACTAATTTAAAAGAACAGAATCTAGTCGTTCTTAAAAATGTTTTCAGTGTTTTAGATCCTATTACTTAAATTCACTTATAACTCTATAAATAAAGTGCTTCCTACCTGTTCTAAACTTACTTTTACGCAGCTTCCATTTATGATCGCTCGTTCTCTCTGTGCTAATTTCAAGTAGTGTCTTGGGTTTATCTACAGCATTTCTGATTTTAATATCCAGTTGCACTTTTGTCTTCTGTTGGTACTACGTGGTTTTGACGCATTTTGTTAATAGCAAGACAAAAATAATGTAAATACAGTTAATCCATAACTACTCTTTCATTGCTGATTCTTATTCTACACTACTCTAATACTGTTGATATGTCACCGTAATCAGATTTTTCATCATGATGACTGCTGATAGCTCTATTTTTTATTTTACAGTTGTGGCAGTGTGGCTGTATGTTACTAACCTAGTAAGTTACAAAAAAAAATGCTATAAAACCACACTTTCTGTAAGTAGCGTACTCCTGTTTAATTTCATAATCCATGCCCCATTGAATTGGCCTATATCAATTAAATGAGGTTTGGGAAAATCCAGAACATTGTGTAAATCCTGTCTGAATTCTGTATTATTATTATTATTATTATTATTATTATTATTATTATTATTATTATTATTATTATTTATAAAACTCATTTTCTTGCGTGGCGCTGTGGCGCTAGTGATTAATCTGCGAGCAACCGGCTGGGTATAAATCCGTGTACGGTCTCGTTGTTCTGCAGAGAGCCTGCTGTGGTGTCTGAGACACGCTTGCCTGATTTGACGCGTCACTCGCCCTGTCTGCTGTGCCATGCAGTCCTTGGTTTCACCTGTCACCAAAGCCATCTTCATCGCCTTATTTCTGTTCACTATTCTCCTCATTCTCTATGTAATCCTGTGGTACATTTGCAGAGACGATGATAACGATTACATTTAACATTGGGGAATGGCGATACAAGAGGTGACAAGGTAAGTACAAATAAATACGTTTGGGACATGTTTTAAACACATTAGTTAGACTGATATGAGAAAAAAAAATTAAAGTCATAATATTACAGTAATTCATTAGCTGACTTGGCACTCCTAACGGGAATCTTTTTTGTCGATATAAATTGCTTGCAGTTTTAACCTGTTGAACAGTGTAGTTGGTTTGAATGTATTCCTACTGAGTTTAAACTGTTATAATTGTTGTGTTTATTTGTGTGTTTGCTGTCCATGACAATTTATCAATGCAGTAGAACCTACAACTTGCGACAATAGACATTCAGGTATTCAGGTAGTTGTGAAAGGCGCTGTAAACTATCTATGTTATTAAGTAAACATCCCATTACATATTTTTTGTTTGTTTCTTATTGTGTAGTTCGATGTGGGCTATGTTAAAGTAAACAAATAAAGTGCAAAAAATAAATAAATATATCCACATATCTCTTACACACGGCACAAATACAACATTCATTTTGTCTAAACAGTCATTTACAATAAATAGATATTAAAAGTTATGATACTGCCATATAACTGCATTGAACCTCATTAATTATGCCTATTTATTTAATGTAAGGGTTGAACTCTGAATATGGAACAGAGATATCAACACAGAAAGTGCACGAAAGCATCCAGCCCCCTGCGCGCTTTTTTAAATAGCGGGCGAGGTGTTTTCCTTCCTTATTCACTCAATATGAACATTGTACTGATCAGGTGCCATTTCTGATGTGCACGCTTGGATGGAAGGTGATGTTTGGCTCTGATAAGAAGTGGGCAGAAATCAAGGGAGACTTGAAATAAACAGTTTAGACAGGTAAGGTTCATGCTATATTTCCACTTGACTCTTTCTATTAACCTTTCAAAGCCCACGGTGTGCAGAGTCGCTCCCAACACATTGCTTTAGTAGAAATACGTGTGTCTTGTTGACGCCTTGTAGTTCAGTAATTCCAATAAGAAGCATTCAGAATAATTGCAAACATCATAGAAAGGTGAGGCGGCTGTAAAAAAAAACTATGACCGTATAATCTAAAGCTACAGACTGGCGGTAAATGCTATGTACACTAATGTTATGTTAAAATACATTTATTCAACGATTCCTTCACTGTGTCATGCTTTGCTATAATGAAGAACCCTCAACTCATTTACGACTGTCAGTAATCCTTCTTTGTCAATTCTAGATGAAGATCCAACTGAACTTCCCACAGCTCACCAGATATCTGGAAGAGGATTTGCTTTTTTGAAAATATTTGGGGCCTAAATGATTTGGTATTTCAGCAGTTGGGACTCTTGCTCGGTGACATTTTGTTCAAGAAGTTTGGAACATATCCCTGGCTGGTGCGGTAAAAGACAGTGTGAAATCATTTCGATGGAATTAAAAATGGCACTGTCTGTTCAAAATGTCTTTCACAAGGACAGCCTTTTGATCCTCAGCACGTTGTGTGCCACTGTGAAATGTGTTTAATGAGATTGTCATTAGTCTGTTTTTGTGTATTTGAACTGCTTTCAAATGCAGTGTGGCTTCCTAGATCCATTGTATCCATGATATAATGATCCTGTATGCTTAATTGTTAAGAGTCATTGAGGTATTCAGGTTTTCCATTTATTGAATACTAAAGAAGGATTTACACTGTGAAGTAGCATTTGCACTATATACTGTATATTTCTATTCTATTCTATATATTATTAGAATTAGGAAGAGGGTATACTAGGTTTAGCACTAATCTTGTTTATGCTATTCAAATCCTAGGTCCTGGTTTTGACCTGTCCATACAGTTTAATTGGAAGTGTGGTCCATGTGAATTTAGTGTGTATTAATGTTGAGAGACAATGGCACTATCTACAGTCAGGTGCGCTGCTTTCTTCTCTCCAAGCCAAGTCTATCGAGCAAAGACTCTAAGGACACTTTGCCTTATTGACAAAAAGCAGCACCATACAGTTGTTTGGTGTTATTCATTCTAAAACCATGTACAATTCCATATTTGCTTCCTGTCTGCTTGTGTTGTTTACAGTGATGTAAGCAGTGATCTGATTGGCTATGGGTGAGTGCATGCTGCATAATGTATGCACCTGGCAGCTCCCTGCTTTGTGATTGGCTGTGCTCCCAGTCTCAATGTTGAGCCATGGGTGTGTAGAGTAAGTGTCCTCACAGCTCTGAGGTGATCCTGACCTGAGAACCCCCTGCCTGGGCCTCTCTTAAGCAGAGGCTGCTGAGTCGTGTGGTGGTTTGTGATGTGGAGCGGAGACCATCAAATGCATTATATATAAGTAGCCTGAGCTAGTTCAAAACAGCCTGCTGCAGCATCTACCCCCCTTTTTTAATGGAAAATGATTTGCTCCTAAAGTAAAAGCCACATACAAATCAGTGCATGACCTGATATTGTTGCATAAAATTGTGTTTTATATTGTAAAAAAGAAAGAGGGCTGTGACACCCCTCCACCCCATGCATTCATTTCCGATTTAAATTCCAATCTACAGCACAGGGAGGGTTGAGTCAGTTCTTGTAATGAGAGCTGTAAATCGGGCTGAGTCAAGCCTGTTTCGTGGGCTCTCTCATGGATTTAGAATTTGCCAGTGCGGTTGGTTCGTACTAACCAGTTAGTGTCTGTTTTAATGGGGCTGATGGCTTGAAAAAGAATAATGCAGTCATCTGTCATAGTTTCTCACTGAAATAAACGATTATGTATTATAATTTAGTGAACAAAGAACCAAACAAGCAAGATGGGTCGAATGGCCTCCTCTCGTTTGCAAACTTTTTTATGTTCTTATAATTTAATACAAAATGTAGAAATAGTAATTCTAATAAATCGGAACTATTCCCAAAATAAAAGGGGTTATTTTATCTAAAGAATAATTTCAATAAATCTTACATGCCATGAACTTCAGTTTACTATGCAGATCTCAGTTTTTAAGACATTGAACAAGACTTGTCGTCAAAACACTTGTCATTGAATTTAAGGTTCTTTTAGTATTTCTAAATTGAGACATGCACCAGCAAACATGTGTTTTAATTTCAAACTGTATAACTGGTAGCTTCTTAATTACCCTGTTTAGAACAGGAAAGATGATTGACAGAGCTTAATTATCCTAACATTGTCAGCTCTGTCAATCTACATGCATGCCCTCAACAAACAAGGCGGTGAAGCCAAGGTTCCTGCCCACAATGCACCTGCACTGTGGGCACCAGGACACCTCCTAGGAACCCCATGGTCCTAAAGCCCTACAGATACTGCTGCTCATTTACATGCCATCACAAAGACATACTAGTGGCAGACTATAACATGTTTCTTTCAAAACTGCACATTTGAGGCCTACATAGTAAATGGAAGTGCATGCTTTTCCCATTGTTATACTATAGTTTACCATGGTTTGCCATGTTTTTAACATGCTCTACCATACCTCTTTGGGCTTTACAATGTTATTTGTTGATGCTGTGTGTACATTGTTGTAGGTTTCTTTTGTACTGTGCCGTGGAGTAAGCTGAAGACAAATTTCCATTTTATGCTCTATTTATTGGACAATAAAGCTTTTTGAATTTCCTACTGTATGGTTTACCATGTTTTCAATTTATTTCTTAGCAGATGCCCTTATCCAGGGTGACTTACAATTGTTACAAGATATCACATTATACATTATTTCACATTATACAGATATCACATTATTTTTACATACAATTACCCATTTATACAGTTTTTTTTTTTTTTTTTTTTACTGAAGCAATCTAGGTAAAGTACCTTGCTCAAGGGTACAACAGCAGTACAACCCACAACCATCCGGTCAAGAGTCCAGAGCCCTAACCACTACTCCACACTGTAATGTGGTTTATTACATTTTTCTATGGGAAACATTGCTGGCAGATCTAAATACTGTTTAAATTATTTGAAAAGTATTTGAATAAATAAAAAAAGTAAAGTATTTGAATGAATAAATAAATAATGCTATCGTGGTTCTGTTATAAATATATTTTATCACTGAGTTTATTGATACAAGGCACACATTAAATACCATCTGGTAACAGTTGAGGAAAAGTTCAATGACACGGCTAGCGGCTAGAGCCTTAACTTGATGTTGAAAGTGGCTGTAATGTTAAATCAAAGGTTCTGAAAATAACTGTCACGCTTTAATCCGCTTAGATTGAGAGTCCATTCTGATTGGCTCTTTCTCTGCTCTAAATAATTCCTTCTTCTATATATGTCTCCTGTTTCCACTTCCACTCTCTCTAGCGTTTGTTTTCGTACCCAACCTCCTCCCCTCCTCCTTTCCGATTCAGCAGCCCTGCACCAGTCCCCTCTGGGGGGTTAGTGAAGCTCACTTTCCCCGGCCTCCCTAAGCTACG
This sequence comes from Acipenser ruthenus, assembly GCF_902713425.1. Classification (NCBI taxonomy): domain Eukaryota; kingdom Metazoa; phylum Chordata; class Actinopteri; order Acipenseriformes; family Acipenseridae; genus Acipenser; species Acipenser ruthenus. The sequence continues at coordinate 23,553,914 of NC_081204.1, forward strand.
CCCTTCGAGCTGGAGGTTCTGCGTGGGGCCAAAGGGGACCCCCGGCCACACTATCCTGTCGCAGCTCGTGCGCTTTCCCTATTCTAATTTCTAGAGACTCCCTCCTTCTCAGCTGTCAATGCGAAGTCTGTCTCGCAGTCCTTTGATCTCTTACTAATTTCTCTACTTCTTTCTAGCTGCAGGACTCCTGTAAGCTCTGTTCCACGATCCCAAGTCCCTCTAATGTTTTCCTTTCAAGAATCTCCTTCGGAGGTCCGTTCAGTCCCAGTGTGTAGCTCCGGTAGTTGCTTAGCTGCAGCGGTTCTCCGAGAGTCGGGTCCTCTGCCCCCTCAGTCCCTTATGGGTAGCTCCGTTCCCAAGCTGCCACATAAGCGGCTCTCCGCAGAGTGGGGGATTCTCTCTGTGTTTTTGGGTCTTGGGTCGTCGGACCAGCCTTCGGCTATAAGGTTCTCATCGCTGAGAGCAAGACTCCTGTTCTATCCCTTTATTTCCCTTCAAGTATCCTGGCGCTCTCCGAGCTGTCATGAAGCACTACACTTGCTACTCACCATCGCCCCGTGAAACACTTGTAAATTATTGAAAATAGCTTTTCCAAATCCACAGCACACAGCACTGTCGGAACGAGAAAGTGTTCTCCCTGCAGCAGATAGCAAGGAATTTACATTTCCAATGCTGATGTGAAAGGGAGAAGGTATCAATGTTTGAGATTCCAGGGGACAGTCACCATTAAAACAAGGAGGCATGGCTCCATCTATCATCCAGGCTAGTCACTGGCATGTACTCCAACAGTTTGATCTACTGCTATTGGCAACCAGAGACATTAATCAGTATTACAGCCAGTCATTAGCCTGCCACGCACAGCCCAGGTACTGGGCATTTTCTGTACTTTCATCCAAAGCTATTAGTTCTCTTTAGAGACCGCTATTAATAAACAGGAAGGGAACCAGACACATCCTATCTGGTGCTACACTTGGTTAAAACAATCTCTCTTTGCAAGCCATGCTTTCAGTTGGTGTTGCACTGTTGTCATTTCACCTGGTGGGTGAAACCGTCTCCACCCCTTCAGTGGCTTCTTCCCTGTTTTTAACCAACCAGCTGCTTCCCCAGAAGACACTGCTGAGAATGACTCAGGAAGTGCAAGTGGAACAGATACCTTTACAATAAGGCATAGAAACGGTTCACTTTCTTTAACTAAAAATAATACCGGATATGTCTTAAAATGTAAACAGCTGTTTATAATACGAAGTGCTTTTTTCAGAACTGCACATTTGAGACCGTGTAGCAAATGGAAGTGCAAATCCGGTAATATTTCTGGAATTATTTTGTAAACTGTAATTACTTGAATGTGTACAGCACATTACAACACGCTGGCTAGTCTAGCAGGTTAGACTGCTGGGATCGCTGTTAATCTATACATTACAGTTATGAATAACCAAAGGTTTCTTTTTTTAAGGTTAGGATTAGAAAGGTTTGTGGAATCGTTTTTTTACAAATAAACAAGTGTCTGAAACCTTTTTTTAAAAAAAAAAAATCTATTTTAGAAGTGTTTTAAGTTGAATAAAATGGATTTTTCAAACTGATTTGACAGAAACTCACTACAAAGGCCTCAGCCTTGTGATGGAGAATTCATTTCTGAATGGTAGTTGGAAGATCAATATTTTTATACAGCAGCCCACTGGCATGTGATTAATATTTGGAACGCTGTGTGCTGGCGTGATGTCAACAATATGTTTTTTCCCCCCACGCCCGCTAATGAATTGGCATCACAGCCCATTGAATTCAATATAAAGACAGGGGCTGGATGCAAACAGCAAACATCGCTAAAGATAATCGTCTTACCATTCAACTAAAGAGCCACTCTGAGGTCAGGAGGTGTCTGAATTACTAACTCATCAGCTTCTAGGAGGGGGTCCATTACAGAGTTTCAGAAAACCGGAGCAAGCTTTACACTATGGGCTCTGATATATTGTCTATTCACATATTTCTAATCATTTGTTATATAATGCAAAAACACAGTGGAAAAAAGTATTTAGGTAGCAGGTGGTCCGTTCTCACTGCTCGGAAAGCAATCACTCTTACCTCTCAGTAAAACCTGATGAACCAGCAGGGGCAAGGCTGCACAGTGGATAGTGTTCACAGGTGCTGGCAGCACTGCCGCGATACACGAGTGAGGTAGGCATTGTATTTTCACAGAGACTACATTTCCAAAACTGAAAGGGTTGCTGTCATACCTCATTGTAACCACTGACCTCACATGACTGGAGAACTGAACTGAAAACCACTCAAATGTGTAAAGAAAAACAGAGGGTTGTTAATAACGTTTTTTATTTTTGTGGTGGGGGGTGGGGGGGGGGGGGGGGGGGGGTGGTGTTGATCATGCCCAGAACTGCACACTATGTGCAAGTTAATTTTTAACACCATCAAGGTGCCTGTGTCTAGGTTGACCTTGCCTGGTCCAGATTCTTACTCTCCAATGGAAAGCTGACTGTTCATTCCACAAAGAGGCAAGAGGAGTACAGACAGAGACGAAACTGCAGAGCAGACCTCCACATTAACTCTCCACACTGGTGATGTATTGGGATTTCTAAATAAGATTTTAGTTTCTGGGTTCGAGAAGACCGAATATGGGGTGTTTTTTTTCACTTTCCCTTTCCATTATGCTGGTTTGAAAACACCTGTTCCTTTGAAATAAATATTCCAATATAATAGCGTAAAAGGCACAGTTCAGATGGTCTAACAATGGTGTTTCAGGTAATGGCTGCAGGTACCAAACCACACAATTCCAGCTGCAGATAGCTGTTTTAGAATGTGCTTTATTGTCATTTAACTGGCATAGTTTGATTGCTGCTGTCTTCTAAGACATGGCTGGGAATAAGATGGTTTCTGATGCTGCTTAAATAAGAAATAATTGAATTGAATTGAAAAGATCAAAACCAGGCATTCTATAGTATTGAGGAGTAAATATACAGCCAGTGTCTATAGCAGTGCCTGGTGTCAGTGGGATGCCTATGGGGGTGGAGTGAACCTCCAAAATGACAAGTATCTATTTGGGCTTGAAACTTTTTCCATGTCTCATTATCTGTCATTGAAACTACAGCCGCCTCTAATTTCACTGAAATCTTCAATGCATCCAATTGATATTTCTATTCTGGCATCGATTGAACACTGGGAGTCTGTTGGCTGCTGTCAGTAACTGGAATCTGTCCCTGTGGGGTTACAGAATCCAGGGACGATCCCATTACTGTGCACTGGTAATAGATTTAACATCGAACACCCACTCCAAACAACGAGCACGTGGGGTATATATCTAAGTAAGATTTAGACAGGAATTGTGTGTCAAGATTCTCAGATGCTTGAAATGATTTTGGGGTTAATTCATAACTTTAGATTCTCAGTCATAAAGTATGTAAAACAGGGCTTCCCAACCCTAGTCCTGGGTCTAGTTCAGTAATTGAGAGCTCAGTTGAAATGAAACCCTGAAGACACATGGGATCCCCAGGACCAGGGTTGGGAAGCCCTGATGTAGACGAAAAGCAAACTAGACACATGTTTAATGGACATGCCTTGACCAATGTCTTTCCATTTATGCCATGTATTTGTATTTGTCCTTTATTGTTTTCCAGGACCCGCTTGTAAACGAGGCCTTGGTCTCAATGGTAAATCCCTGGGTTAAATATACAAACAAATACCAATACAAGTATCTAAATGTATTGCTAAATGTAAGCCTGTTTAAGACCAGGCAACCTTCTGTCAACTTTTCAACAGCAATTTTCACTCAGATCAAGAAACACATTTCAAATAGTGAAAATTGCTTAAAAATATCACCTATAACAAGTTGCAACGATTTTAGATTTTTCCTCTGTTGTTTCTTGACAATACCAATAGGTGGCTGAAGAGAGTTACAATTCTCAGAAGAGAGTTACAATTATTGTACTTTTCAGTAACATTCAATATATCTATACTTCTATATTTTGATTAATATACTCCATTGTTTAATTTGTAGCACCACCACAGGGCAGAATATGGTTTCTAGCAGCTTGTATTTAGCAGTCTATTGTATCATTTTTATAACTTTTCAAAACTTTGTCAAGTTGGGTCTTAAAGTATGCAAGTGATTCTCTTACACAACATGGGCATGTAGCTCGTTCCATACCCTCACCACTCCCTGTGTGAAGAAGAGTCTCTTTCACTCTGCCTTGTCTATCTTCACTTGATTTCCAACTGTGTCCCCTGGTCCTGGTTTCTGTACTGCAAGTAGTGGTTAACTATGTAAACTTTTTTTCCATGCTTAACATAAATTCACTAGAGAACGCTTAGCATTTATTTGAATCTCAGCAATGCGCATACAAGGCCAATAATGTAAAATAGACGTGTGCTGGAGTGGCTCAGGCTGCAACAAGAGCCCTCTGCGTTTCACACACAATACATGGACCCTAGTACACTGGATACAGTTTGAAGAGTGATATAAAAAAAAACCTGGACAGGAACACATAGGATTTTACTAAAAACACAACCAGACATTTTTAATAAGAATATTGAATTGATCCTGTAACTGTTTTACCCACAGTTGAACTTTGTTTTAAAGTCAATACAAAGCGCATCTCTCAGCTTTAAGGGCACTGTTTTATAGTCCCATTTGCTGCTTTTGACCTCGTTGAGTATTAAGCCCAAAATGTATAAACCCTTTGTTAAACACCCCTCCCCTCTCCTCTCCCCCCTCCTCTCCTCCCGCTCCTGCTGTAAACTACCAAACGTGAAAACTATACCACACAGTCCCTAGGAGGGTTAAACTGTTCAAAAGCGTTAACCAACACACGTTGGCTAACTTAAGAACTTTCTAGATCACGATCCTAGGGTATTCTCTGGACCTTCAGTAGGGCCTCTGGTAATGACACAATTTGAGCCCTTGACTGGCCTTAAATCAAGAGGTTTCACTGGATGTGAAATTGAATGCACAAAGTGAAAATTAGTTCTAACATTTTGTTTAGTTTTCCACTCACTCCCTCCACTCCTAGTTATAAAGCTTGAAAAATACACATTGCAGTACAGCTTTGTTTCAATGCAGAAGATCTTGAAGTTGATGTGTGTGTGCGTGTGTGTGTGTGTATATCTTTAAGAGAAAGGTAGAGATGGAGATTGTGCAGCCACCCCCACCCACACAGTGTTCCATTGATTATGCAGCACACACAATAACAGCAAGTGAATGACATCACAAGGGGCCCCCGGGCCATTTACTGTGATAGTCTAACGCAGTGGAAACATTATGCTATGGGTTAAATCAACCGGTCATTTCAAAACAAGCACCTTTGAAACCGACTTGTCTCCTTAACATCTTAGTGTGATTCCCAAACATCAATAATAATAAATATATATTTGGTGCAATTGCTTATACAATATAAATTGGCCAAAAAAGGACCATGTTTATCTAATACCTCAAGCTTAAAATTCTGTTATAAATACAAAAAAACTGCCTTAAACAGATAATATTTTCTTTCTTCTTCCAACATAATATTTTGTTACAAAGGAATGTAATTGAAACAAAGGAACTGTTAGCCATTTCAAAATAGGAAAATACAAATTCGAAACAAACAAAACAAATAAAACTAGTTAATCTGTATTCATTTGCTGTCAGAAAACCAGTATTTTACTTTTTGAGCCCTTTGTTTCTGAAGAAACATGGCTGATATTAAGTATATGCTGCTCAGGATCTTTCAGCCAATCGGATCGCATGTTTCACCTTCTGTATTCCACGAGACATCACAGATTCTCCATATCAGCGCGGTTGAGGTCACCTGCTTTAAAAGTAAAATCATACCCGAGGCACCTCTTGGAATTCCATTCAACAGCAAAGACCATTCAAAATGGTGACGTCACAATCGGCCGCGTACCTCAGCCACTTAACAGTGTTCTCTTCATCAACCTTTTCAATGAAACAGAAAACATGAAATGGACTAAATAAAGGATGGTAAGGATTAGAAAACTCAGAGCTGAATTTCTAACTTGTGTATTAAAGCAGCATATGAAAGTTATAGGACATTGAATGTCTGTGTACTGGTTATATAGACACTCTAAGCGCTTCAACAGACCTCGTCTTTCAGCCTCTCTACTAGTGCAGATATTCCTTCATACACAGACGTTCTGTGTCCTACAACTGCATAATATCATAGGTGTTCATATAAACACACACAGCTGCTCTGAAAGACCTGGTGTTCCGTACAGGGGTGCATCTGTTGACCAAACTGAGCCAGTTCCAAGCCAGCACTGCTCTGCGCACACATCAGCAATGCAAACCCTCTGGACTGGATTTCATTTCCTCTGTATGCCAGCTTGTTCACGTCACACAAGGCAGAGGTGAATTCAGTGTACATTTAACTGGACTTTTGTGCTAAAACCAAAGCCTTGAGCTTTCAACCAAGTAAAATCTTTTATCCTTTCAGAATATATTTATTAAAAAAAAAACCAAAACAAAAACCACACACTTAGTTATGAATTCAGAGGTAAAACTGATCGAAGCATTAAAAAGAAATGTCTACTTGACCAAGTTTCAAATCATTTCACCCCTACCTGACAACCCTGGCTAAACTAGGACAAGCAGTTTATTGCAGCTTTAAAAGGCATGCACATTTTATACACAGTGTGAATAGAAGGGGTGGGGGGAGGCACTGAACCTGTGGAATAGTGAGGAAAACAGGGATGAGATTAGGTTACATGATTTAATAAAACATTTCATGTTATCTCCTGCTGTAGCAAAGAAAAAAAATCTATTTTTTTTTTTTAAACACATGGAAATCCGCATGGAGTCAGCAGCTGAAGTTGTTACATGGGGATTGATTGCATCTGTCCTTGAGTTCCACCTCTAACAGCTCTCACCCTCATCTCTGCATGGCCTGAGAATACCAGCCTCTTCATACAGCGGTTACCAAGTCTATCTTTCCAACAAGCCCAGTCTAATAATAGTCCCATTTACTGGTCTAATAATAACAATAAGAAGAATCTTGTCTTGGCCTAGTAATAGGGGTCCTCGTACAAGTCCGTCCGGAGGCAGAAAAGGATCCCCCCTCCCAGCATGAAGATGGTAGCCCCCCAGCCCAGTCCATAGCCCCAGTTGAACTCGTGGTACGTCTGCAGCACTGCCCCGTCGATGAACTTGATTGGGTAGAGGACCAGTGCGCAGGCCTGCAGAACCACTGCGAGGGAAAAGGAAGGCACAACAGTCTGTCAAGTATGGGAAGTGGCTGACTGGAATGTCTAATTTGAGATAGAGAACACAGGGCAGGATTTTGCATGTTGCCTTATTAGGTTGTGATACAAACTGCACTTGACTTAAGTTATATATCCAAGTATCCCAACAAAGGAAATATGAAACAGGGCTAAATACAGAAAGTGTTAGAACTGCATTATTGTTTGAACTTACTAACTTATGCCTAATCGTTACAGCACAGTGGATAATACGGCCTATAGTATTTTTTAAAAAAACTTGTTTTTAAGTAACAGCTCTCTGACAAAACTGATTTTTCAGTTTCTTGTCAACACCCAGCATAATGACTGCCCGTATTCCTGCGAAATTTAAGACACGCTTTTTTTAACCATTTTTGGCTTCTCAAAAATAGCCTGTGTCTTAAATTTGAGTAGAGTACAGCGATGCGTGTATTAAAAATCGGCAACAAAAGACATGACTACCCGAGTACACAAACAGCAAGGCTTTGAGAGTTTGAGATACTGGTGAGAGATGAGGACGACATACCTGCGGTGAAGAGGAAGATGGCCACAGTGCGGTAGTGTTTCTTCTGGGTGCCCCAGCACAGCGAGATGAGGCTGATCATGAACGCCACCAGAGTGACTGCTGCTCCAGCCAGCAGCAACACCAGTGTGGCCACCTGCCAGTCTGACAGAGCAAAGAGAGATGCAGCCAGAGTCACAACACTGCACCTGTTGCAATAGCTGTGCAATGGCATGGACATAAACACTATCTGCTATACTTGCAGGCCATTAGGAACAAATAAAAAACATTTTGGTAACATAACACCAAAAAATAGTTTTAAAAAATGCTGTTTTACACTCATTTTATAGAGAAGCTCATAGGGAACGTTGTTACAATGGAGGACTATATTGTGCAGAACGTCCATTTTAGAGTGCTTATGAGGAAGGATACAAAAATGAAACTAAATAAATACAATTAATACATTCAAATGATAATTAATTGTGCTGTAACATTGAAATATACTTTGTCTCGGGCCACATTGCCCAAACGTTCCCTCATGCCTGATAATGCCCTCTGTGTCAGCTTATTGCTTACATATAAACTGTATATAAAACATCTTACAAACACACACAAATGAATTAATACAGCTTTCAGCACACTGACAACCATACTGTAACTTGTTAAATGAATTCATACGCGGTACCACATACATGCATTGCAACCATTTGAGATAGTCCTGTCTATACAGTGCTTGAAGCAATGTTCCGTTACATTTCTCAAGTGAAACCTTCTGCAGGTTAGCATCAGTTATCCCCAAACTGCAGGAGATTACACATGGACTGCTCAATGATTCAGCTTCAGTGTCTTACACAGAAATGATACAGGGGCATATTACTGCTCTGCAGTGTTGGGATAGGTTTCCTAGGCTGCACTAGAAGTCTGCCGGTTTGAGTGGAGTTATTTTTCCCTTTCCTGCAGTATTGAAAATGTAATTCTGACATCAAATACTGCTCCCGTATTAGTACAGGGTTGGAAAACAATTCCGGTGCAATTCTAAATAGAATCTGTTTTCTTAACAGTCACTGACTAATAACAATGACCAATTTGTGGGAACCTCCTGCTAGACCTCAAAAACCACTTGATATTTATTCTTTGTGTTTATTAAATTACACGCATACCTCAGGCAAATCGGGGCAGTGGCCTTAACCTTCTGACCCAGAGTTTGAAGATATTTCAATTGTGCAGGGACAAGGCTGAGAACCCTGAAAACATTCAGGCCAACATATTAAGGACCTTGCAAAGCCAAGGCAATCTCCTTTTTGCTTTTCCATCAAATGGTGGCATTTGTGAATACAATTGGTCAACTCAGGTGAAGCCTTTATCCTGCCACAGCAGAACCCTACCTCAGCCTGTGTGAATACGCAGTAGTGTATTATACAGTTACAGTAACATGGGCTTACTTTGACAAAGACAATAGAAGCATGCAAACAGGTGGCCTAATGCTGCATTGTATATAGTGAAGGTAAAACCCCCTGTGTCAGAATAACTTTTGAATCAGTAACCCACCAACTCTGTTACCTCAACACAGCGATATTAAAATACACCGTCATCCTGTAAATAAAAAAAAAGACACCCAACTAAATTTGCATTGTATCTACCCCTGCAGCCCCATTACAACCCAAACAACGGAATCCTAAATTATATAACCCCACTCCATCTGCCATCCTGGTAACCAGAACCCTGCATAATGGAGGACCCCCACCCCCTTGCTTGGCTTCATCGCCCCTAGCCCTGCAAGAATGCTCACCCATTGTTCCCAGCCCTGCCCCTTCCTTTGGTTCCAGCCCAATTCCTTCACTGCCTGATTTGCTGTTAAGAAAGGCTGGACTTCCCTCAGAGTTAATTAACCTCAGTTCCCACTGCCTAAGCCCAGCGGCCCTACTGTCCACCACACTGACTGGCTTTACAGCATTAACCCTTCACTCCCTCATAATAAGACCTGACCGGGCTACTGTTAAACTGCAGAGGGGACAGGTTTGTTACATCCCAATGTCAGGAAGTTCAGGCCAATGAGACAGCAAGGATCCAAATAGCTCCAGAGAAAAATGTAGTCAATTATCATTAATTTTAAACCTGAAACAGGGGACCTTAAATTACACGTGTGTGTGTGTGTGTAGGTAGGCCCACCCATGCAAGACAAAGACAAGGCTTTTCTTAGCTTCAGCTAAAAGACCTGCCCATACTCTTAATTTAACCACAAATTAGCCCAATTCACAGCAATTATAGTGCAGGTGTCGGCACTTTATGCTTCGGCTGTTTGAATTTTAGTCTGGAGCAAGTTAAATAGAATATAAATAGCAGCACTATAATTCTGAAAGAAAACAAGTTTGTTTTTGTTATCAGAACCTGTGAAAGACCTCAAACTTCAATATAAAGAGCCCTGCCAGCCATTCCTCTCTCACTAGGTCTCATGAGGAAACGTGAACCTATAAAACATCTGTCTAACTTTTTCTCAGTTCATCTTGTACTGCAAGATAAGTTTTTTTTGTGAATTTATGGCTCCAGTCAGGCTCGGGTTCATGAGCGCTTCCCCTCACAGTTGCTTGTAATTGCATAACAGTCCTGGCCCTGATCCCTCTGTCCTCTCTGAAGCAGCTGCTGTCAGCTGTGCAGGGTGAGACCAGCTTGAAGCAATGTGAAAGCAGAAAGACTTGCTCCTGCTTCCCGCTGGCGGACCTTTGGCTCTCTCTCCTTGTCTTGTTTTGACTGAACCCTCTTGGTGGTTCTTTAAACATTACTTACAGGGATGGAAATAAGACTCCCATTGCAAAGCAGTTTGATCCGTTCCTGGTTTTAAAATGAGTTTAAGACAACACACTGAGCTTGTTACCTATACACTGCGGCTAATCAAGCTTGCACCAAAACCTTGAATGGGTGACACTGCTATGCAATCGGAGTCTTACTTCCATCCCTGATTTAACACATTGTGTGTGTTTGTGGATATTTCCTTTGAAGTCATTGCAGTAAGTGATGCTGAGGTCACCACAAGACCTTGCAGTGTTTACTAAATACACTTTGCCTTCCCTTATAAAAGTTTACCATGGCATATACCTCTCTGCTTCACCATACCTCTACGCTCTACCATGCTTCGGCTATGCTTTACAAATGACACACTTTTATAAAGGTTATTGTACACATTATGATTACAGCAATATATCTTAACATACAAAGCTGGCTCTTTGAGCTAATATATATATATATATATATATATATATATATATATATATATATATATATTATATATATATATATATATTATATATATATATATATATATATATATATATATATATATATATATATATATATATATATATATATTCTTTTCTTAATCCTACATAGTGAGTGGTGCATGGAATGTTAGTGCAAGGTTCAGGTGGGGACCCAATACCTGTAACACAGGAAGTGAACTTAGTGTTGTAGCAGAAATAACTAGGTCTGGAAAACGGGCTCAATGAACAAATAATGTATTTGTTCGAAATGAGCAGTTCAAATGTATTTCTAATTCATCTGACAGTGTATCCTATTGCATTCACACTGGTTTAAGACACATCACTTTGACATCACATTAGAGAAGTGTGCATGCAGCTGCATTGTCCTCAGAAGTGACGGCACAAGGCTAGTGCACTGAAAGACTAAATCCCTCTGTTATTGAGATGCTATGCTAGCAATGTGAAAAAGCTAAATCACATTGCTGCTGGAATTGAAGCCCTGAGTGCCTGGCTAATTTTATCCCAGTTTTTCACTGAAATACCTCCCACATGTTCTGGAACTTACTGAGGCTTCCTATTACTGGCTTGGGAGGCAACCTGCTTTACAAGGACAGGAATAGAAACCTGTACAACTCCTGAGAATACTTTAGCTAAAGAAAGAGGGCAGTTCATTCTTACATAGTGATGCGTTTCTGTTGAGAATGAGAAGCTTACTTTTAAACTTGTGCAATACCAAAAAAGAGTATGTATTTGAATATATTTAGCTATAGATATACATGACAGAACACTCTCAGCATGATATATGCAAGCATTGTTTTTACAAAACTATCAGAAACTAAGTCAAGTAGACAAACGTTTTGGTTAGTTCTTCAGTGCACTTCAAAAATACATCAAAACAGCCTAGGATATATATATATAATTCCTGAGAAGTATTTGTATAAAGCACATATTTATCTGATGGATGCCAAGGGGAGTGCTTCCTATCACACAATAGGGCTCCCTAATAATGAGATTCTTCTATTCACATTGAGGGCAGTGTTCCAACACACTTCCATGATCTGAATCAAACAACCCCCGTTCTCGGGACAAGGGGGCACTTCAATAGAGTACCCAGCTGGGACATTTCACGTTATTAATCACATCACCGCTAACAGCGGGAGATCTTCTTTCACACGAAACAGCAAACGGCAGCTTCGTCCTTAAAGCAGAACAATAACAAAACACATCTCTTTGTCAAACTGGCTGGCTTCAAAATGCGTCAGCAAAACGCTGTACAAAGATGTTTAGTAACTTTATCTACAGCCTTGCTTAGTTAGAGCATCAGGTGTCTTTGCTTCCCTAGCGGTCCGTCTATAAACATGCAATACCTAAATCGAAACGGTATCATGTAAAATGAAAGAAAACATACATTTAAAAAGGTAATTGATCTACAACAGCCAACGCCAATAAGAGCAAGGGTTTAACCCGTTGTTCTCCTGCAGAACAGTGTCGGGTCTTTTTCAGACAGCCTGAAATGTGCGCAATCCATTTTACTGGACAAACCTACGGCATTAAGAGATAACGCGTTGACTAGGCAGGTGTTGAACTTTTCTGATTTTTTTGCAAACTCAGCAATACTTTGTTACCGAGATGGTACGCTAGCAATAGGGAGAGCAAGATTACATTCCTAGGATTCTTGGTAACAATACACAGATATAGATTACACATGAAAGATTATTGATAGCATACATCTACAATACAGTTTAGGTGCACATTCCGAAAACATCAGTATGGTTCAATCAAACCGACAAACATGACTGTTAACTAAAACAAACTTTGGTTCACAAACTGGTTCTTACCTGTTCTGAACGTAGGGGTGCACTGCCAAAAGTCCCCGTTTTTGTTACAGGACTCCCAAAGCGAAAGAGAGTATTGTTCAGCGGTGACCCAAGCCGGACTGAGCAGTGCTACCACGTCTAGACAAAGTGCCAGAAACACGCAGAACAGAGCGATCACTCTAAAGGGACGGAACACGTACGTTTCATTGATCGACATATTCTCTTTAGAAACTATACGAATCCCTAATTCAGAAGTTTCAAGTATGAGAGACGAAAAAACTCGCGTGGCCGCAACAGAGAAACTACTGGAGACGCACGTCAGCTGTGCAGTTCAAATGAATGAGGCGGGTCCTAAACTCCACCTGGTATCTGCAGCGTGGAAAGCACTTTATTCAAAATACAGCTTTCATATTCCAAAATAACAATCATACACATTTCTGTAAACTAAAAAAGCACGCCTTAACACTGGAAGTACGTCACTATCAGCCAAAACGTCTGCCAAGCGCTTTCGAATAACGCACAATGAAGTGTATACATCAATATCAACAATTCAGAATGGATGTTAATTAGTATGCATTTTTTATATAAAAAATTCAGACAGGATGTTCATTAGTATGACTTTTTTATATAAAAAAAATAGAACTGTTGAGATCAACAATTGTATTTTTGATATAATTTTCTGACATCAACATTCTATGTCTGATATCAACAATTCTATTCTATTCTTTTCGGAATTTTTGATATAAAAAATGCATACTAATTAACATCCACCTTCCCTTGTGTAAACTTCTTTGGGTGTAAATTGAAAGCGCTTGGCAGACGTTTTGGCTGATAGTGCACCTCCAGTGTTAACGTTAAGGCGTGTTTTTTGTTGTCTGTGGAAAAGCCAGGGGCTAGAATAACAGAAGCTTCAGAATTACTCATATTAACACGCAGGGATCTCGGATGTTCATTTCGAGTCTAGTTTTATTAACATCAAATCTGGATTCCAAGCAATTAAAACGAGGAACACTTCAAGTTATATATTTTCTACTACAATAAAGAGCAATAAACACCAGACTGTATTACAAAATACGATTACAAATAGGTATGTGATAAAAATATTGATAAGGTATCTTTACATACGGTATTGCATGTAGGTGGTAACTTTACACTTATGAGTATCTATCTGCTTAGTACTCTTGCAACAGTGATGGATTAATAATACTAATTTATTCAACAGAGCTGTCTCCTGCAAAACCCTGACTGTGCTTTGGCTCTATAAAGAACCATATGCAGCGTTCTACAGGTGCTATGCAAACAGAACCATCAGGCCTATAGGCTACCGTCTGTTACATTTAGAAGTGCTTGGTTTTTTGTTTGTCTAGTTGGTCTAACAGCCTTAAACCCTGCCTGTCACACTGCATGCTTGTTACTGTGAGGCACACAGACACGCTCCCGGTGCCATTGTTTAGCAGCAGCAGTGTGATACCTTGTAACGGCCATCTTAAACCTGTTATACAACTCAGGAAGCCAAACAGAAACAAAGACATATTTCCAAACGTTTTGCAAGCAACCGTGGAGCTGATATGGGAGATACAAAGAAACACATTGATATCTCTGTAATTTCTTTTAATGATCTAATATTCACTTTATTATAATACGTGTTTTAGATGCTACTCTTAATAATATAGCGCTAGAGTATCATCCTGGTGACTATGATGCATAATGATATTATTCTTGATATTTTTTAAGGATCTACCAAGTCTCATTTATCTGAAGTAAAGTCAATTTAGAGAGGTTTTCGTCAGTCACACAGATACAAAATAAAAGCGCAATGCATTTCAATGGCGTATTTGCAGTATAATCTCATGTACAATAAAACACTCAAGGGTGATATGTGTAGTAAAACTAAAAGAAATTATATGACAAACAAATCTAATGCTCTGGCCTTTGCATATATGGGTACCAAGTCTGTACAGACCATACTGTGTGTATCATTTTGTACATTACATTTTATATAAAGTAATAGCAGTTTCCAGAGTGGGCTAGAAGAGGAATGGCATTTTGTTTGTATCTTAAAGATGGATTTATTTTCCAATAAAACATTATTCCTTAAAATATCTTTATAAACGTTTTGTTTCTCCATTATGGGTCCATTATGTTACTAATATTTTGTTTATACATTGTCACAAAAGAAATAATTCACAATATACAAATTACAAGGTAGCAGTAAACATGAAGAATCCACCACCATATTCTAAAACTAAAACACTAGTAACTTTAAGTCCTATTGGCCTATTTATCAACATGACCTTAGGTTAAACAGTGCTTTGAAAAATGAGAATGAACTTGTTAAGAAATCACAAAGAGTCTTTATAGCAATAAGCTCCATCGCTGTCTGGTGCTCAGCTATTTTATTGCTGGCATTCCCAGTATTGGTCTGCTAATCCCAGTATTGGTCTGCTATTCCCAGTATTGGTCTGCTGGTGGAATTTGGATAGAAGGATGATGACGTCCTGAAGAAGAGAGGTAGTTGGCATTTGCTCTGAAACCCAGGAATCTGTGGAACTCAAGCTTGTGTTAAAAACAACCAAACTGAGGGCAGTTGCTCAGCCTGAACTGCACAGAGCCTGAAATAAACAAACAGCACGTCTTCTTCAGATAGCTGAACAACCTAAAAAGGACAGAGCTGTTTCAATTCAGGGCAGACAGTACTCCTACTGCCTGTGTCGAGAAACTAAAGACAGACATAGGATTAAACAAACATAACCACATACAATAAAAATAGCACAGCATTACAAACACAGCCCTGGAAGAAAACAGTGTATGTTATGAATCAACCTCAGATAGAATCCATAGCAGAACATAACATTGCCTGCAATAGTAACATAGTGGATTTGAATATTGCACAGTGGTGCTGGTATTGAACTTCAATGAATTGTCTGTGTGCATGGGTTCATATCATTATGGTAATATCATGGGCTCAGCATTGTGATCTTTAACATGGTCAGTCTAGATCTGATCACTGGTTACCTTTGTCTATGAGTAGGGGATTTTGGCTATATGCAATACAGAAAAATGAAATATTTATAATGGAAGCTGGTTTCACTACCATATACTTGCAGAAAAATAACTTGTCTATTGCCACACTCCATGGTCCCAAATGTATATTGAATCCTATGTAGGCTCACTTGTGCATTTGTGTTAATTTTAAGGTCATATTTCTTTGAAACCAAAATACTCTTTTAATATTCATCAAATCCTTTTTATTGTCAGACCCTGGATTTTCAGAAAACGATCATCCCCCACAAGCAGTCACTGTTATCCC
This sequence comes from Acipenser ruthenus, assembly GCF_902713425.1. Taxonomy (NCBI): domain Eukaryota; kingdom Metazoa; phylum Chordata; class Actinopteri; order Acipenseriformes; family Acipenseridae; genus Acipenser; species Acipenser ruthenus. Next base: position 23,570,015 of record NC_081204.1, read on the forward strand.
ATGGGTCAACAATGTTGGTCAACAATGGTACCTTGGTTCAGCCAATGGCTTATTCTACTTTGTAAAAAAAGCATGTGTTGCCATTGTCTGATAGAAGATCATTTGTAAGAGACTGTCCAATGGATTAGCTCATGCACTTCTCTTCAGAAAACCTGTTTCCATTCACCATGAGCTTTCTTCCCCCCCTTGAATATCTTCAGGCCCTCAATATTTCATGTGAGAGGGTTAGCCCAATTCCTGTGGACTGAGGCATGGTAGGTATTTTGCATGGGTAGCAGAGGCAGATGATCCTTTGATCCCAACTCTCTGACAGTCCAATCAGTGCTGGGAAGGGAACAGAGGCATTTCAGTATTCTGGTGAGTGGAGACAGGTGGGTAGAGGCCTCTTCATGCAACAACCTTGACCCCCAATGCATCATAGCTCAACACACAGCCATCTTCGGGAGATTTACAGTGCCTGAGGGTAATCATCCCTATTTAAAACATTGTGTCACTAATTCAAATGTTAGTATGTATGAAGTAACACATCATTCCCTAATGAGTTGATGTGAACGAGTCCCGTACTCACGACACATTACACAGACACTCATAATAAACAATGAAACAATAACAGACGCCGGCCAGAATGACAACCAGATATTTCGTAAGCTGAGTAAAAGTAATCCCATTTGTGACAGCACAATTTATTCATGTGAATCACAACAGTGACTCTTTCACTTGGTATTGCATTATCATAGAGCACAACAAGGCCAGTGGATACCAGCTTTAAAATTCCTCATCAAATGATGGCACGAAACTTTATACTGATCAGCCCCTTCGGCCCGTTCTGTCTTCCTGGAAATGTGCTTGATAATCAGGCTTCAGCTCAAGGCCCAGATCGCATTACAAGCTGGGGACTGGAGGAATGTGCTGAGGATTTGCTCTCCCATTCTCGCCCACTTGCTAACCTAGAGTGTTAGGGTCAGATTCCAGTGTCTCTGCAGCCTGACACAATCACAGCACCTGCTGCCATGGTCTGAGGCCAGCAGAGGAGAGTATACAAGGCAGGAAGTTAAATACCAGCCATTCTCAAGGCTGGCTTCAGTCACTGCTCTGGAAAACCAAGCCAGATCTATTTTTACATTATTATTATTATTATTATTATTATTATTATTATTATTATTATTATTATTATTAAATGAGTACTGACCAAGGTTTTACCATTTCCTTATCAGCACTGTTTGGAATAGGTTCATATTTCAAAGACTATGCTGTGGACTGAATGATGCTGCTGCTTCCTGGTACCTAATCACTTCCTGTGTTGCAGTTGAAATTCACTCCAATAGGCTGGCTGCAATCAGACCATGTGACCTACAGCGCAGGTTCCAGGATGCTGCAGTTTATCTATAACGTTGTTAAGTATTTGAACTATTTCCTGAATTAACCTAAAGATCCTCAGTTACATTGAATGCAGAGAGGGTTAAAACGGGCAGCAAATGCAACCTCCAGTTTTAATGTACAGTGGAAAGTATCCAACAATCTAGTGCAAGTATTCATCTTTAGCGTTTAATGAGCCTGCAAGGACACTGAGAAGAAAAAGCCAATAAATTAATACTGGCCATATTAAACAAGGAAAGAGACTGGAATTATCACTATCAGTGACAATGTACAGTATCTTATAACAGATGGAATCTCTCTGGGTCCCTGTGGCAATGTGCCCCGTCCCTGTGTGCATTTGTATGCGTGCGTGTGTAAATGTTGGTGTATAGATTGGTACACGGGATATAAACGGGTCTGTGTTTCACGTGTATTTAAAAAGTGTAGATTTGTATTTAGGCACGAGGAGAGCACAAATCACTTCACGTGCTGGTTAAATGTAATATGTGAGCACGGGGTTGCACAGAATTAATTCACGTGCTGGGATTCAAGTGAATAATTAATTAGTAATTGAATCCCAGCACAATAGTATATATAGACGCACATTTCTTGCACTCAGGGTTGGGTGTTCGGTGAGTGGAGAACGGGAGAGAGGAGGAGAAATAAAGTAAAAGAACGTAACGTAAAAATAGTGTTTTCACTCACCGGGTTTGTTTGTTTGTCTGTGCATCCACCGTTTGTGTGTAGTCCGTTTTGTTTGTCTCTTTATTTTGGCGTGTAGTGCCGTGTCCTGTTTTGTGTACCGTTTCAACCCTTTTATTTGTTAATAAACGCTGAGTGCAGCCATTGCACTCAGCTCATCACAACCACTGTCTTTGTTTGAATTCCTGTCTGGTCTGACGCAACCCACTCTGGCCGTCTTTGTGACAGTCCCTGATACAAAACATAGCTAAAGCTGCATGTTTCATATGAACAAATCCCCTGCACACGCCAAGGTCATTAGCCGACACGATTCAGCCTTCCTGCTGCACGCTGTACGGATCAGGCAGACTGTGTTATTAACTACATCTTATACTTACTGAAACATTGCATAGTCTCAGCTTCTTTCAAAAACAATATATACTCTAATACAGTGACATTCTTATAGCACCGTTCATGAGAAAACATTTCAAAGGGATTTACAATCAGTCCAACCAATCACAACCCAGGTCAATCCAGACATATTTAATAGAATTTAGTCATGCTTTCTTGAGTAACGTTTAATTCACTTTTAAAATCTAGCTTACTTAAAACTTAACTAATATTTCAAGTTTTTTTTTTGTTCATGACTTGTTATCATGTAGTAAACTAGTTTTAAAAAGATCAGATAAAACTGTACAGCAAACTTGGGATCCATGCTTGGAAATAACTCCAAGTTGATCATTGAAATGGAGTTCAATTTGTTTAAAAGCAATTTACTATAATAATGTTTAGCAAATGAGATCAGCTTTTATCTTCCAAGTTTACAAATAAGTTAATACAATCAACTATTAAAATGTACACATTTGTAAGTCAGTTGTTACTAGTTAATAAACTAAACTGACACTTAAAGTGCGACCTACACTTTATTACACTTTATTTCTTGTCATAGCCCACTTTAAACAAAACCCAGTTAATGGTGTAGACAAGAGTACATCTAGTAAGGCTTTCCATTGAAAGATGTATGTAAACAAAAGAGATGCACACCTGCAGAGGAGCTCACTGAAATGAACTATAAGCAATGTCATGGCTTTGGCTGTGACCAAAATGTAAACAAGGGGCCTGGTGGAAAGCAGCCAGTTCTACCTTCTGTTCTGAACTTTTACTCAGCTTTCATTTGTTGTTTGTCCTGCTCTCTGAGTGTGACTCAGCATGTCTACCATATACCAATAGGTACCTTCTAGAAAGGGATGATTTTCATAGTTGCATCGAAAAAACAACAGTCAACACACTGCTTATAAATATGCTGTTCACACCAAAAAATATGCTGATGTTGAGCACGTGTGTTTTATTTATAAACCACAGTATTATTCGGTATGTACTGAGGTAATGGTGGGGCTCCAGCTGGCGTGCTTTAGGAATGGGTGGAGCTCATTCACAGCATCACAAAAGACTGCCCGGGTCTTTTTAGGACTGTCTTGTGACACTAAGTGTCTCAAAATCAGCATGAAAACAGAGGTGGAACAATAAACAGAATGGCACCCCCTCCCCCTTCTCTGTGGGAAGCATGTTCACTGGAGGCTGCCAGGGGTGACATGTTTGTCTTTTGAGTGTCCTGCCCATTGATCAAGAGGCTTTTGTTCAGTGCAAATGGTTTGTTTTTTCTCAAGCCATTGGTACAAGTGTGCCCACCTAACCACACCACACCTTCCCCAGAGGACTCCACCTCTCTCCCCTCCCCCTCCACGGATAACATTTTTTACTTTTGAAAATATTTTAGTATTTCATTGAATTTGTTCTTATATTGCATACACTGCTTATAAATATGCTGTTCATACAAAATAAATATGGTGAGGTTTTGTGTGTGTGTGTTTTATTTATAAACCAAATGAGTGTTCGCACTTAGAAATTGCAGCAGCATTGTGAAAGCACTCGAGAGTTCTTTCTGAATGTGCTTGATTATCTGGGAATGGTATTATACTTTAAAAGGCCTATAGAGGTCCAAAAAGGAAGCCACATTTATAATCATGTTCTGTATTGCAAACACGCAATACAAATGCATTCAAATATATTTCTTACATTACTCTTGATCTAATATATAACTAAACAAACACATTTCTGTTTTTCTCCCTACTGTTTAATACACCTATTCTGTCGTCAATGATGCCAGCGTCGCCTGCTGAATAATAAAAATGCATTTTTGTTAAACAGTCATCAGCTATCTTTCTACAGACTGACAACACTTCCAAAGAAGAATAAAAGTCTTTGTGATCACTTTGACACGTGTGTCCCGTTATTTATCCCCATTAGCGTGACCAAGCCGGATCTCACGGACTGGCTGCTGCTGTCACGAGAGCTGTGTTACAGATTCTGCCCCCTGTCGGTGAGATGAGGTTATACGCTCTATAGAGGCCTTCTCTTTTGCATTGTGGTAAGACGCTGGCTTGCAGAGTGCGAGGTCGCCAGTTCTTGTCCAGCCCTGTTGCTATATGTATCTATTTATGCTGGACAACCCTTCTGATCTGTAACCTCAAATATTAAAGAAGACCAAGTATTATCTGTAAGAGAGAGAGAGAACATGCAACAGTAGTTTTCAAGAGGACCCACCCTGGCTGCCCATCATCACTGCCCCACATGAACAGCAGTCCAGCTACCAGTCCCTGAGGCTATTCATTATAAAAAGTGGAGCTCCATTTAGAGTGAACTCGTGGAACGGTGACACAGCGTAAAGATTCTATTGAACAAAGGCCAGGCCTGTGTTCTGGAATTGTGTTTTTTTTATTTATCAGAGAAGCCTGGTAAACAACACATTTTTTGACCCACAATCCCATGCAGCAGTATTGACTGACTGACAATAGAATCAGTGAGGGTCTGTCAGTCTGGCTACGCTTTCCTGAATGTAAACAAGCTGTAATTTTGTGAAATGGGTTTATTTAATTGCTGACAAACAATTAACACTGTCAGATCATTCTGTTTTAAATAAGCAGTACAGACTGTATTCTCAAACAAATTATGCCCCTTATAATATTTTAGCATAGTAATACTGCCCATCCCAGCCTGCTAATAAAATATGAAAACTATACATCTTTTTAAAAAGCGTTAGTTATATTTTATTAGTTTGATTTTTGTTTAATTTTAAAGGGAATAAAATAAGATGATTGGCATGAAAAGTATTCAAGCACATCTTATTATCAACACTTGGAATGTTATTATAAAAATAAAAACACAGTCTGGACGATTTGTGCAAGAAACTACAAGAAAAGGAGAAGATAGACAATTTAAAGATGTATACTGCCCTCTGGTGAGGGAATATGGAACTACAGTACAAAAGCATTACCCTACCTGCAGAGGTAATTAGAAGTTAGATTAATGTTCTTCAAACATGTTTTACAAAGATATTTATGAATTGATAAAACTTTTTGGATTTGATTTTGGTTACGTAAATATACCAGGTAACTTATTGCGGTATTTCTAAATTGAATATGTTTTTGCAATTTTAATTTGAACCAGTTGCCTTGCCTGTGAATGTTTACTGCTGATACATCATCATTGGACAGCATCATGACCGCCCCCCCCCCCCTCCAGTGATGATATAACACTTTCCAGGTGCAGACAACAGAGGGAGACATACATAAAGAAAGAAATAAACAATTTTACTAAATGTCCACAAGGGGGTGCTGCCAATTAGCCAAAGCATAACCATGGTTATTGCACACTCTCTCTCACACACACACGCATAGACAGCATGAAATCTCCTAAGCTGTGGTTAATAAGTGAGTAATGAGATATTACAGATCCTCGTGCCAGTCCTGTACACTGCATGATATTGGGTCTGCTGAATTGCAAGGTCATTCTTCTTGTTAACATCATCAAAGCTGCTGAAAAGCAATGCCTTCAGTACATTTACAAGATTTGATTAGTTATTGCTGAGAAAACAGTGCTTAAATAATATGGCATGTGAAGTCATACAATCCACAAGCAGAACACATTAGTGTGTAGCACCAACACGATCACTGGAGATGCTGTCGCTTCTATTTATATCTTCTAAATTATTTAATTCTGACATTTTAGTCTAAGAGAAATTGTGTGACACTGCGGCATTGCAACCTTTTTTCAAACTTCTCTGTGGTGCAGTATAATATAGAAGCAGATCAGGTAAACGGAGTTGAAAGGTTACAGTGACACATGATATCTTAAGCCAGGAGTCGTAGACAGCTGGCCAGACAACACAGCATGCAGCTTCTAAAGAGCTTTAGAACACCATTTGAAACTGGTCTGTTTTTCCATGTAAAGCAGAAACACCATCTTTATTAGCAATATTCATGAGGACATTTTTTATTTCATCCAGAGTTTACTTGTAGCAATACACTGTTCCTTCAACAGATGTTAAGAATGCCTTCATCCTGGTCTGAGGTACAAGGAATCAGACGATGAGTATTTCCAGCCAATTTATAATGAAAAATCTGTAGTCAGTCCTTTTGTAAATGGCCAAAAAAACTGAGTTTATCTGGGCTTTTATTTTTTTTACAGTACAAAAAGTTGCCCAAAAGCACTCTTCTGTAGTTTGGAAGTGTTGAGGCATCCTGAGAATTGCTTAAACAAGAGTGCAGATGGGAATGCCGGTGTGAGCTGCACCTCCAGTACTGGAAAAAGCCAGGTCTGTGTGACACGTATCATTTCAATTTCGAAGCACACAGACCAAACCACAGTAAACTGCACGAGTGTACAGTAAGTGAACACAAAAAAAAAGTTTCCGGTCCACTTTTTTTGTTTATTGCGTGTTTATTTGTGTTTATTTATTTTATTTTTGTTTGCGTTTAAAACCTAACCCTTAAACCCTACTCTTGAGTTTTGTGAACAGGATGAAATCGCATTGTTATTTCAATAGCCGTCTGATTTTCTGCCTTTTTTGAATGATTGCTTTTGCCACCCTTTTACAGCCCCGAGAACCTCATCAGACTCATAAGGTGCTATATAAAATAAATATTGATTAACTGATTTGTGTGGAGACACTTGGTACAGACACTGAAATCTGAAAAGCCTAGTGGGTATGGATGTGTCTTTGAATGCTCTCATACAGCATGTCTGTAGGTGCTCCATGTGACCACAATGACACTCAACAGAGATCTGACCTTAGTGCCCTGGTCAGAGAAGGTCCATCTCCTGCACCCACACAGGCAGGCATGCGCAGCAGCCAGAGATCTCACAGTAAACCAGAGCTGCACACTCGATCCTCTCTTGATTAGGCTCCATGTCATATTGTCACTGTTCACTTAAAATCTGCCTTAGCACCTTGGCTTCCCTCTGTATCGAATCCCACTGAAACCTCTTCCTTACATCTGCTTCTTCATTAGCCGAGGGGTTTTTTTTGGATAGAGAAGCTGAGCCTGAGGCTGTGTGTGCCTGAGGCATGAGGAGATGCACTGTGCTGTCACTGGGGGTTTGTAGGAACAGTGTTGGCTTTCTCGGAAACAGTCACAAAGGCTATTACTGTATAAATCATTAAGTCCCAGCCTGCCTGTAAAAATGCCAGAATTCAGTATTGGAATGTATACCAACCCATTGACAAAAATTCTACAACAAACACAAGTGTCAACCCTTTAAAAATGTACCACAGTGTGTCTGCTGTGTAATTTTGCACTTTTCCAATGCTTTTCCCACTGTTATACTTTGTATTTTCCATAGTTTACCATGGTTTCCTAGGTTTGTAATATGCTTTACCATAGTTCGCTGTGCTTTACAATGTTGACCTATGCTTGACTATGCTTTCACTGTGCTTTATTACACTTTGCTGTGCTTTTACTGTGGTAACCTTTGGGTGCTTCACCTGCCAAGTGTACACAGCAGTCTGGGGTGACAGGGTGAACTGTACATATTGGGGTCTTCAGGAGCAGCTTGATATGGGTTATCTGATGTGACTGGGTGACTTTTTATACCCTTAAAGCACAGGTTAATGTCAACACTCTGGTGTGCCAGCTATACTTAGATCAAGGACATGTCTGAGAGCTCTATTGATGAGGTGCTTTTCTGACTTTTAAAAAGTCACCTGAACGTGACAACTGAAACAGAAAATGCTACAGAGTGAATCTAAACCACAAGAAGATTACATTTGTTAAATAGATATCTGTGGCAATGCGCCCCGCCCCTGTGTGCATTTGTGTGTTATGTGTTGTATGTTGCGTGTGTTAATGTTGGTGTATAGTCATTGGTACACGGGATATAAACGGGTCTGTGTTTCACGTGTATTTAAAAGTGTAGATTTGTATTTAGGCACGAGGAGGGCACAAATCACTTCACGTGCTGGTTAAATGTAATATGTGAGCACGGGGTTGCAAAGAATTAATTCACGTGCTGGGATTCAAGTGAATAATTAATTAGTAATTGAATCCCAGCACAATAGTATATATAGACGCACATTTCATTCAGTCAGGGTTAGGTGTTCAGAGAGTGGAGAACGGGTGAGAGAGAAGGAGAAATACGTTTAAATATCAATTGCTATTACGTGCTGGTAGGACCAGCACGATACTTGTTTATTTAAAACTCACCGTGTTTGTTTGTGTGTCTGTCCGTGCACTGTCTGTTTACTGTATAGTCCGTTTGGTTTGTCTTTTTATTTTGGCGTGTAGTGCCGTGTCCCGTGTTTTTGTCTGTTCAAACCTTTTATTTTCTGTCCTGTTTTGTATTCCGTTGTTTAAACCTTTTATTTTGTTATTAAACGCTGAGTGCAGCCATTGCACTCGGCTCATCATCACAACCACCGTCTCTGTGTATTCATTTCTGGTCTGACGCCACCCACTCTGGCCGTCTTTGTGACAATATCTCACACCCATAAGAAGTTGATCTTTTTATTTAGTGAAAAAAGAGGGGGCCAATAACCGCTCATGAGAGCGACAGGACATAAACAAGAACCCACAGCAGCTTGTCCGGTTATGCTAAATAAACAAATAATTATAATAGAAAAGTTCATGGGAAAATACAGCACAACAGATGGTTATCCTCTAACTTACAAATACAAAAACATCTACAGAAAAATGGCAATGGAATTGTGACAATGTTAGAAATAGTCAAACACAACATAATAATAATAAAAGATGATCCGAGTTCCTTTAATTAAAGCTTAGGGGACTGTGATGGGGTGCAGCCTATTCTGTGGTGGTTTTGTGTTTTTTGTATTGTCTAGAGTAAGTTTGGGGTGTGGTTCAGTGAGTTTGTGTGAGGAATGTGTGGAATGTGCCTGGGCTAATGAGGTGTGAATTGCCCAATTAGCCCAGGCACCTGTAGAAAAGTGTGTGTGTGTGTGTGTGTGTGTGTGTGTGTGTGAGTGAGTGTGTGAGAGAGAGAGAGTGAGTGTGTGAGTGTGAGTGTGAGTGTGAGTGAGTATTTTCGGTATAGTTTGTTTAGAGCCTGTTTTGTGTTTGTCTTTTTTGGTTGGCCATTGTGCCTTTTGTTTTGTGTATTTTGTTTAATTAAAAGTATTTTATTTTCCCTGCACATCCTGACTCTGAGTCTCCTTACCCTGGTCAGCCTGTCACAGGGACATATTACACCGTCTTGTCGAATTTCAGACACCCCTGCACACATTAAAAATACATGGTGTAACATGTATTCTAATTCTCAAGTTATAGAAATTTCTTTCAGGGAAAATAAATTCTCAAAAGACACCAGGCTATTCACCAGAACATTATTGGAAGTGTTCCTAAAATCCTGGGGCCTGGATTTTTCAGGATAAATACAGGATTTCCACTGTTAAAATAAGCACCAGTGTATAACAAGCAATGCTGTAATAAAGATTATTCTCAAATGGGTTTAACACATTTAAAACGGTTGTTCTGCCTCTCATCAATGTCTTCTGAAGCAGGCCCCTAAAAAATTCTCAGAGATTCATAACTGAAACCAATCTCATCACCTCTTTAAACCCTAGAACTGGATAACACGTTGCCAAGGAGAGGAAAACACGTCTGTGCTTTTGGAATGCACCTCTGGTCTTTAAAAAAAAAAATGTATCTGTTGTTCTATTGAGGAAAACTATTTCAAAATTGAAATAGGTCGAACACTTTTTAAAATGTATTTATTTTGTATTTCCTCCTCCTCAATCTGTTCCGGATATTGCACATTCTTGTGACACGGCTCTTAGGAAAGTGTAACAGTTTGTTCATACTTCTGTGGTACATGACCCTCACAGAAAGAAAACTCAATCTACAGTACACCCTATCCGTGTTGAAGGCGTCCATACTGGGCAAATAAGAGAATTCATGATAACAAGAGGAAGTAGTTTCACTTACCGAACCCTTTTTATGATGTTTGCAACCATTATGAGTGCTTCCTTTGTTAATATTATCCCTGCTGGGGATGAAAACCCCTGTGAAGGGGGGACAGTGGAGACTGTCATAGGTACTGTATGAAAACCCCTGCGAAGGACGGACAGTGGAGACCATCGTAGGTACTGTATCAACATTATTTAGAGGAAGTTATTGATAATATTGGAGTCTGGGGATAAAGGGGGGTGTCTGTCTGTCCGTACATCCGTCCATCATATATCACACTTATAATTGTGTATATATACGTAAAACCACTTATCCAGTTGTTATAAGACTTGGTATTAACATGATTTAGTTAAAGTTATTGTGAGTATTGGATTCTGGGGTTATAGGGGGGTGTCTGTCTGTCTGTCCGTTCATCCAGTTGGCTGTATGCCACACTTACATTTTTGCATATCTGGATAATCGCTTATTAAATTGTCATGAAACTTTGTAATTCCTAGTCCATACTATTCAGTACATAATGTTTATATAAGTCATGATGCAGCACCTCTCATTTTAACATCGTGGCGGGGTCTGTATGTTACTGACATACTTGTTCATATATGTCTGGACTGAAGGATGTCAGGACTGACACAGAAAATGATACAAAGTGCATCTCAACAACAAAAAGAATATATTAAATAACACACCCCTACCAAGTTAAGTAATCTCAAACAACACACCTTACCACTTCAAGAGTTGAAAATGTTCATTAAATCACCACCAGTGATAATGATGGTAAACACTCAGCCGTGCAAGCTGGTCTCAAGTTTTTATGAATGAACAAATTGCATTTACCAGTACTTCTAAGACAGACGAGCCCCATTACAAAATGTTCTGAAGGTGCAGGATATCGATGCACTCTCAGAACAGAGAGATCATTCCTCCAGCCCATGTTAGAATATCACAGCGCTCACACAACAACACTTGAGGAGGAATAATCTGGAACTCATTACAAACTACTGTCTGGACTGAGTCATGTTTTCAGCATGCAGAGTAGCTGTGCATCGATTTGCATTTATTAAGTTGAGTATTTATTCCCTTTTAAGATAAGTGTTTCATAATTTAACTCTTTCCCTCCTGCGCACTTCAAAGAGCTTTGTGCTGTTCTTTGGGTAGTTATAAGGATATTAAGCATGCATTAACAAACTACAAACTATTGAACAGCTTGTTATTGTCTTGTCATTAGAGCGTTAGATTTCAAGCTTTTTATTTGTTTTACTCATGCTAAAACTTTGTAGAAAATGTGTTGTACTTTACTGTAACATATACACAGTGGAATCCTTTTAACAAATAAAACAGTGCCAGAGGTTGACATTATAACTGTATTTCGATATACTGTAGTGTAAAAACATTGTTTACAAATAAAAATCATTGTACAGTACAATAATAGATTCAAAATATTACTGAAGTATCATTTGGGTTAATAACATTTTGACTGCCTTTTCGGTTATAATCAAGTTAAACCCAAATTTAAAAATTTCCGTTTGCTGGGTAGGCATTTAATCAGTGTCAGGTAAAAAACAAAAAACAAGAAAAAAAAACTAATCTGATTCCCTGCAGTTCTGTGTTTCCTGTTCCTCAGGCATATGATTTATAAAAAGGTTATAGCTAACTAAATACTTCCATAAATCATATCTGCCATGCACTCCCTTTGCTATATAAGACTCTGAGGTGCAGTTTTGAAAGCAACACATGCATTTAGTATTTTGATAGGCTGGGTTAAGTAAAATCCTGTTTGTATTCATTACTTACAGGTAGTCTTGCACTTCCTTGACCATTTCACCACCTGGAGAGTGAAACTGTCCTCACCCCTTTTGCCCTTTTATTAATCTACCAGCTGCTTCTCCTAACAACAGACATGCTTTGACCTTGAAGACACTGCTGAGGTGAAATGACACAGGAAGTAAAACAGTACCACACTACCTGAAAGTAAACAAGGACTTTCTTTGACCTACTATGTGTTATTTTTCAAATGTGAGACCCAGTAAGATTTATAAAGCTACTGTATATTACTTTGAATACCGGTAATGCATGCTGTTATCCACATTGCATTGTAACAGGGTTTCCTTATATAAATGTATCTAATACACCATGATAAAAGCATGCCAATGCTTGAATCCATTGGAAAAGCAAAAGTAAGTATGGAAAAGCATTCTAAAAAGTACATTTGGTAGAACTGGGTACATTTATAGGATAAGCGTAAAAGGCATGGAATGCAGACTCACTGACCCTTTATAAGGGTTCCATCTAAAATAGATGGCACTTTCACTGGAGTTTAAATACAGCTGGTTTTCATATGAGAAAGACTAAGATGTGACTGAATATTCTTTCCCTTTGGGCTTTAAGAAAACAAACTTTACAGAATTTCCTGTTCTGCAAAAAATGAGGAAGACAGTAATAAAAAGGAACTTCCCCATAAGGACATTGTGCCACATACACCGAGTATGATGAACTACAGTACAGGAAGCTTGGAGGTATTGCTAAACTTACAGTATCATACCAAAGACAACAGAGCTGTGTATCTAAATGGTACTTATGATTTAAAGTGAAATGAAATCCTGTAACATTACAAAGAATGGTTTCTTTCATGAATTGACCATCCGATACAGATGTGTGCTGGACGTAAAAGAATGGTCCAAAATAAAATTAAATAATCAGTACAATTCATATAGTTAAAGTAAAGTGCCTAGAAAATTCATTTTGATTCTAAAAGGATTCCAGAAGACTGCAAAAGGAATGCATTAGAAATGCAAAACAGGCTGCAGTTTGCTTGAGGAAGTCACTGTATATGTTGTTTATTTCTGTCACCTGGAATTTATGAATTGTCCAGCAGGTGGAGTGCATGTATGTACTTATAGTTACTTTTGGGACTAAGCAAAAAGGGAGAGGGTTTAACCAAGAGTAAATGATTAAGAATCAGGAGGTTACTTGGGTTTCAGCAGATTGCAAATGATCCAAATTCCAACAAAAAACAATGATCCCAAATCAAGATTTGCTTTTGAACAGTCAGCTAGAATTGAATCGGGGTGTAATGATATGCTACTATCATGATAAAATGTGTACCACGATATGCAGGTCACAATATGAGATGTATCACGATACATGTGATGGTCCTGATCGCATAATAGGATCATTTAATGATGGACTATTTTGTTCAAAGACAAAAATGACTTGAGACAGGGAGAGTATATATCCCAGCTATAAAACACACCTATTCTTCATTCAAAAAGCATTTGGTGAACTACAATTAGCTATGTGGTGCTTTTGGTCCTGCATCACAAAACCAGCGATGCCTGCCTCTATCATGATATGATATATCATGTAAAGAAAGTTTCACGATTGATTGGTACACGCATCATTACTCCCCTAGAACTGAACGCATGGTCTCTCTGTCTTGGATTTATCACGTGTAAACTGACTTTCTGTACAGCAGAGATATAGGAAACTTAAAATGTACAATTATTCTTGCAGTGGCCAAAGAGGTTATAAAAAGCTCAATTTAAGAGGAAGCTAAAGTTAAACTTTGATGGAAGTATACGGTTTCGTCACCCCATTTACTTCTATGAGTGTTTTGCCTAAACGTTTAACTATGGTCAGAAAGCCAAATATAGACCCTAACCTTGGTGTTTACAAGTGTACCGTGTAAGACAGCTTATTTCATATTTAAAATGTCTTCTTGTCCACATACAATTAAATGCTGTACACAAATGCATTATGCAGTAATCTATACCATATTGAAGGAGGGCTGCTTAAGATTGATGGCTAACATTCCCAATATATCAACGTTGAAATGCTTAGCAAATGAAAAGGTCACTAACACCCCTATCTACTTCCTCCCTGCGTTGCAGGTAATCAGTCGTCATCGTACCCACGCACTTTCCTTTTGGCAGTATAAAACGTGAAGGTTTCAGTGTTGCTGGAAAATAAATAAACAGGTCAGTAGCAGTAGAATGAGGGACCAAAAATGTTGCTATTCTTAAATTGCATTAGTTCAGGACAAACCCCAAGACACAATAATTAGATAAACAAAACAATTTGGCATAACACCTACTTGGATCGAAGATCCCCTCCCTGGCCATTGGACGAGGCAGTAGCCTCTCGCACCCCCCTTCCCAAATAGAGCTAATTTAAAGTAGGAGACGGGGGCGGGTGTAGGTTGCGAAAGAACGAATGTGAAAGGAAAGGAAGGGCGAGTAACAGTTTATTGATGCTAGCGGCAATTATTCAGTTTGGATTCATTAGATGGTATGATTCAATTAGATGAACTGATAAATGTGTGGGGGATTTGTCCATCCTCCAGAAACCAAGTAGTAAACGTAATGTTACAAAACTATCAGCTGTTTTTGTCAGCCTCCTCCTTCTCTATCTCGCTTTTTTTGGAAGCGCAACCATGCGCAGTAACTGCATGCTTTGTTTTGATGTTAAATGTCATGGACGGATTGCCCTTCATGTGTGTTTTTAACCTGGTGTGTGTCCTCCTGGACGACATTGTAAATTAGATGCTCCGTAATAACCATGCTGTAATTAATGGCAGAAGCAGGGCTACATCCTACATTGATTTCATGGGGGAAAGGGCAGGGCAAGAGCTTGGCAGCAGGAAGTGATTCCCACTGTGCAAGGGCAGAGATCACTTTTATTTCTGTGACAATATTAGTGGTTTAAGAAAACCGGACGCACAATGTATTTTTTTCTATTTGTTTTATTTGTTCTGAGATTAATACATAACATTTTAATTTTTTTCCTTTTTTTGATAGTGAAATATGGTTAAGTACTGTATTTTCTTATCAACATAAGTAGGTTCATCACATACGTGAATATACTGTATGTTTATGATTTGAACAATTGAAAATATTTTTGTTCTGTAGTTCCTACAGAACTTAATCTCCATCAATTTTTGACTTGAATAGGAGGGACAATGAGAAAACATGCTGGAGCTGATCTCAAAGCATGACTTGGAATAGCCCGGTAGCAGCCTGGGTTTTTGTTTCATCGGCTGGTCATTAAGATGTACTGTATAAACACAGATGGGTATGCAGAAAGCTTGGACTTGTCTTTCTCTTTCATGTTAGCTGAAATTACATTTGACCAGTAGGGGGCACTGTGTGCTAAATTAATATTCCATTCAAATTGGCAGTTACAGCAAGTCTATAGAGGGCACTGTGTGCTGTACAAAAATCCCATTTCAATGTGTAAAAACACCCCCCAGCTGATGTCTGGCTTGATTGTCAAACATTCTGTAATAACCCGATAGAGTTTCCTTCAGTAAATAAAACAATGTGATTGGAAAGAGCCCGGAAATACCTTTGAAATGAGTTACTGCTTTAATCAGTTGAAAAGGTAAAGTAAAAACCGAGTTTCATTTCAGCTAGAAGATTAAATTAGATTAAACACTCAATAATGATGAATTTAGAAACTTAATGAATTCAATGACAACCATTTCATCAACATGAAGACATTGACATCTAGTTGAAAACATTTGTCGTTGAAATGATTACGTTTCTTTTAGTATTTCTAGTTCAGCACTATTGGGTGTTCAATAGTTCTAGCTAACATTAAACTACCTTTTCTCCTGATTAAGCTCGACAGTAAATAAGCTAAATTGTATTTTCTGTGGTATCCATCCGCATTGTATTGAGGTGATGTAATAAAAGTGAATTAGAAGGACTCAAAAGAAAACGAGTCACCCTGAATGAATGCCTTTCTCCTGTGGTGTGATCTGTATCTTCAAAAGGGCACAGTAACAAAAATCAGTTGAATACAATTCAGACAAACAGTCAAAGCTACTGCCTTCAAGTTAACCAAAACCATTACTTTAATCGCAGTACAGAAACCAGGACCAGAGGACACAGCTGGAAATTAAGTGGAGATAGGCACAGGACAGAGGAAAGGAGACACTCATCACACAGAAAGTGGTGAGGGTATGGAATGGGCTACCTAGTCATGTTGTTGAGGCAGAATCAATTGGAGCCTTTAAGACTCAACTTGACGAAGTTTTGAGATGAATCAGCTACTAAGACCTTGACGCTGATGGGTGGGTCAAATGGCCTCCTCGTTTGTAAATGTTCTTATGTTCTTATTTTATTATTACTTATTACTTTCTGTCCATTTAGAGATATCTAGAAATGAACACAAAGGAACAGGAAGTTATTTCAAGATATCTTAAAATATTTAGAGATATGTATAAATTAATTTGAGATTTGACTTCATGTAATTTATGAGTTGTACAGCGTATTTGGCATTATACTTTTCTGTCATTTTTCAACAGCACCAAAACTGATCAATAAGAAACAACAGAGCGACCTTCCGAGAAATAGAATTGCGTTTGAAGACCACATCCTGAATAACATGGTGGCTACTGAGAACAAATGCATTAAAATGTGTAAAAAACACCTACAAATAGGTTGTGCCAAATTACGTAATCAAATCATACCATGTGATCCCTTACACAAATTTCCCATAGTAAAAGCAAAGCAAAATGTAATAAAGCACAGTGAAAGCACTATAAAGCATAGGAAAGCCTTGAAAAGCCCAAAGACGTACGGTAAAGCATATTGAAAAACAGACCATTGTTAAGAAAAAATAAAAAGTGGTAAGCACAAAGAATAACCATGAGAAAAGTGAAAAATGACTGCGGTAACTTTTATAAGGGACATCCTTTTATTAGACTGTGTGCCTTTCTTCGGCTGCTTATACTTGTTTTACTATTAACCACACTTCTTCACCACATTAATTCCTGTCTGTTTCAGCCTCTGCTGTACTACTTATTGTTGCAAATGTACTTTTAAACATAATGTTGTTATACAGAGTTATGTAGCTACATAGTGTACAATGCAAATAATTTCCACATAGTCCTGGATCATAAATCTGTAGAAAACTTCTACCAATGTTATTAACCCGCCCCACCACTTAAAAAGACTGCTGTGTTTACACTTGGGTTGTATGAAAATGTTGGTAAATTTAAACTAGCTTGCCTAGTTATGGCACCACTGCGTGGTGTGCATGGTGAGTCATGCAGTCAGGGGAGTGCCTCTTTGCATCCTGGCTGCATGAAGTTGCGTTTCTTTACATGACATTCCGTAAGAAGTGTTGCATTGGCTACTGACCAGGCGTCCATTGAGCTGAAGTGCATACCTGCAGGAATTGCCTGTTCTTTCAGGGGTTGGTAGCTCACCGGCATATGGTCTGGAGTTCCAGGGTGTAAAGGATGATCGGATGACACCCACTGTCCTTCACTTCTCCTGAGTTGTTATGAAGAGTTGTTGTGGTGAGGGAACATAATTGGGGAGTAAAACGGGTAAAAAAAAATCAAATAAACAGTATTTACAGAAGCAGGGTGTCTTATTTAAATATGTCCAGTATGTCCCTGCCACAACACAACATTTCATTACCTGTGTACAGATGATAAGACCTGAGTAGAGAAGACAGGTCACCATGAATTAGATTCTGAGGGCATGAGCGACGCAGGACCCCATGATCTACAACACAGTATGGATGTACTTATAAGCACCCAAAGAGAGACCAACTACAGAGGACATGTGTTTTGGTTGTCCAGTGCTTCAGACCATAGCCTAGTTCCACAGCTCCATTCTATAATATCCAGGTACTTTAATAAAGCCTTATCACTAGAGATTGAATTAAATGGATTTTCTGCTTGCCAATTAGATTACATTAATCTTATTACTACACACCCCCGTAGAATCTCATTATAGACAAATCTGGGACAAGAAGGTTTAACAGAGGAAGAGAGCGACAAAACACTAGCAACATGTGCTTATTCTTTTTAGATTTTGATGGCTGTAATGTAATTTGATATTAAATTACCCAGGAACTGAAAGATATTGATAATACTGATTACTTTTCCAACTCTACAATGTATAAAATCAGACAATTTTTAAAACATGTATTTACTATACCTTGGCAAGCTGAAATTTCCTGGGGCTTCATTTTGAAGTAACTCACAATACAAGTACTGCAGGATATTTATTATGTAAAAAAAGACTGGCCACAAATTCCTATCCATTTCAATGCATTTTGGTAGTATCACGTAGCCGTTTGAGAGCTGCAATACAAATTGCTACAGTCTACATTTTCCCATAATTCTCTATCATAGTAATTTTACTTGCTACTAACTAGATAAACACAGCACTTTGCAGTACAAAAAAAACAAAACTGGATCAAACTTTTCAATTAATTTCACCAACATTAATGCAAAAATGATACACAATTTGTGGATATTATAAATCTTATGTAGTTTTCGATTGAAACACATGTTTCACAAACATATTTTCATTTTAAAACATGATGTCTGTCACCACGTTACAGAAACCTCAGTTTGGAACACCTTCTTTTCTGTCATAAACCAATCAGCTGCTTCCCCTGCAGACTGACATGCTTTGACCCAGAAGACACTGCTGAGGTTAATCACCCAGGGAGTACAAAACAGATAACCCAAGAATAAGGAACAGGAACTGAGAGCTTCCTTTAATCTAAAGCAGGGGGTTCCAATCCTGGTCCCGAAGGGCCACTGTCCTGGTTTTGGTTCTAACTGTACACTAAATTGATTAAATGGACCAATTACACATCTAATAAGCACTTAATTGGTCCAATTAAGTAATTTAGGGTACAGTTGGAACAACAACCTTGGGCTGGTGGGGTATCTGTCTGTCTGTACATGTGTGTCCAATTGCATATACTGTAAGTGGAAAGCTGCTTATTATATTGTGGTGAAACATTATTTAACATGATTTAAGTCATGGGGAGAATCAGATTGTGGGCATATATGGAGGTGTCCCTGTCTGTACATCTGTCTGTCTGTATGTCTGTATGTAATTTACCTTTTAAGATAGGCTCTACCTACATGTTGGAAATACAAGCTTTATTGGTAAATGTTTTCAGTATAACAAAAGCAAAATGTAAAAACAGCTTGTTTATTTGTCATGTGAAGCAAATTAAAAATCGTCATTACCAAATGATGTTTTTATTACACTGCTAACATTTTACAGAAGCTATCCAAGTCTTATAATAATTTCAATATTCAGTCGAATAAAGTAATAACGGTCTGTATGAGACAATATATCCTTGCATCTCTCTGAGAGATCTACAGGTTACGTGTTCCTCAGTGCTAAACAGACCTGCACGCGACTGCGACAGATCAGGTGCGTGCAATTATAAATGCTGTGATAATGCTACCACATCGGCATCTATCCATGCACTGTGACCATATAATATTTTTTATATAACTTTCCTTTCCTGTCCTTTCGTTTCCCTATTCTACCGCCCTGTGGACTCAAGGACATGCATACGTCTGTCTCTATCTATATATATTTATTTGTCCAGCCTTTTCCCCACATCCTACCGTGTGCTTTGCATATGTAGCCGCTGTGAGGTGAATAATCCGAAACCGACTGTGACAGTTCAATGCAACACAGAGAGAGGAGCAGCACTGCAGAGGTAAACAGAACAGCATGTGCAGGTTTTAACCAGGATGTTCAAACGGGACAGAAACCTAGAAGGACGTGCAATTCTAGAGTAAAAGTGTTGGAATTCTGAATGGATGTGTGAAATCTATTATCAAGAGATGAAAAAGCACATTCCCACCTCAGACTATTCTATCTGGTACGTGTCAACGAAGCTTCGAGCCTTCAGCGCATAACCCTCTCGCCTGTTGCCTCAAGGTACGTTTGATAAAGTAAACGGTGTTATCTTGTAGCTTAGGGGAACATTCTACAATGCTTGCGTTTTAAACCAATTAAGACATCACGGTGATTTGTATTATAACAATTATCTATAGTACATTTTTTTTTAAAACAACAAAAACACATTGTAACAGAAGTGGGTTGACCAGGAAACTGAATCAGGAACGAAGGGGGTCGTTGAATAAACCAGGCATCATAGATGACATTATCAACACTACGGTGTAGGGTACAATAGTAGTTGCCCTATCATAACAGGTTGTTGCCCAAGGTGCCTCTTGAAGAAAAAAATAAAATAAAATCAGTGTAACTGGACGTTTCCGACGAATGCAGTAAATGCTTAAATAGGTAGGACAAATCTGTATTTTGAAACCTTTGAAATCTTCGGCTGAATAAGAAAACGAACCTTTTCGTTGATAACTGGACAGGAATATGAGTCATCATGCTGCTATAAGCTTGTATAGCTCAATAAAACGAAACAAAACAAAAAAACGGTAGTAAAAAAACAAACAAACAAAACAAAACAAAACAAAAAACAGTTACTTACTAATAGCATGTTAAACCAACTGTTTTGTTTTATTAGTTCTCGGAAACGCTTTTTCTGTCAGTGTAAAACCCGTGCTGTAATGAGTGGCATGGTGTCTATATTGAAAACACAGACACAGTACTTCAAAGGGGGATGTACAGTTCAGAAACCGGGAGATACACAGAAGCAAAAAGCTATTTTGAAACAGATTCCCTTGTAGTTGTTTAGGCAGTCGCGGGGCTGATTACAAGAAAAGGGAGTAGCAATTAAACTCGTACAGAGATAGCAAGAGATCAATCGCTTAACCGTTACTTCATGTTACATTCAATCTAAAGACACAATTGTGCTTCCTGTTTGAGTTGTTTAAAAATAAAACTAGAAAAAACAAAACGTTTATAAGAACCTAACAATGACAACAAGAAAACCGTAGTCGCTGCAGGGAACGGGAAGTTAATATTGTTGGCTAAATAACCAGATTTTAACTCTTTCTGTACATAACTAAACCCACAGGGCATTGGAACCTGTCAGTCAGACGTGCGGACCTGTTGTTTCCTTTGCCATACACCCGAAGATGGCAGAGAAGCTGAACCCCAATGTGCTCTATGTGAGGGATCCGCGCGAGTCGGTCTCTTCACTGGATTCTGACCGCCTGACCCAGCCCGACGCCGGTGATGAATCCTCGGACAGTGACGGGGAGCAGGAGATCTCGCATAAACTCATTCGGAAAGTCTCGACATCAGGACAGATCAGGGCTAAGGTAGGAACCACTTTATTGTTTGTTTTATTGAATATCTTGGTGCATATTGCATACAATTAAAGGTGATTGTGCATACCGGTTTTGCTTACACAATTTAAACGTGAGTCTGACCAACACACTTAATATGCTTTTTAGTTTGCTGTATACTGTGCTATTGTGGTAATGATAGGATACTAAAAGACGCATGGTCATTAAAATGTACAAATGTAATAAAGTACTGGTGCGGATACGTTTTTGTACCGTTAGGGATTCGTATAGTTGCTACTGCACTCTTTCCACACCCAATTTCCATGTCGTAATCTGTGATTACCAGCCATGTTGCCATATAATAAGCATTATAATAAACCACTGCGGGTCCCTATAATGTCACTGTAGTTCTGTAACCAGCTGAACTGCCGCTACAGTGAAAAGGCCACACTGCATTACACCCCATGGTTGCCAATCAATATCATGTGTGAGTCTTATATAATTATCACGGAATATTTGGCTCTCAGTAAAACGATGAACCTTGTAGTAGTTCTAATAGAAAATCATATAGGAAACATACTTTATTTATTTTGTATTTTGCTGTTATAACTGCCATAGTATTCATAGCTTTAAATAGAGAGTCCCATGATAAATGCTACACAGTTATACAGAAGAGAATACTGTAGATAATGCCTATCTTAAAGGATCATTTTGTAAGTGTGACATTTATTTAATGTCTTAAGCAGTCTAAGTACAATTTTTTATATTCAACATATGGACCCTTTTAATAAACACAATCTAAGACATCCTGTATTAAAGAGCCAGCACATGAACAATACAGTTTCTCATTTTTTTGGTTGTATTTCACTGTTAACACTAAGATTATCACTATTATGATTTAAGAGATACATTGGTCAATGAGTTAATGGGTTGAGTTAATGGGTTGTTCTCAATTCCTGGGATTACAGAAGAGTTCATTAAACAGCCGTGAGACCTGAATTTAGTGGTAGCACGCCCTTCAAATAGGTGCTTAACATAAGACATCACATTTTGTTGTAAGGCGTTTCCTTTACTGTACATGGAATTAGCTTTGTAGGAATCGTATACACCAAGGTATGCAGTCCATCCCTTTAGCTCCACCATTTTTGAGACAGCTGTCTGTCCTGAACAAAGCAACAATGAACAGGTTAATGAAGATTTATAGTGCAAGATCCCATTGTTCCTGATACTGGGGAGATGTGTGTTTATCATGTTTAATGAAAACTATTCAGAGGCTATTGAGAGCCCCTCCCCCACCTGTTCACCTCTCTGATTTCTGTGTGATTTTTCACTGGGCTATCACTGCATTCATTCCTCTTGCAGATATATTAAAGGCAGCATTGGTTATTGATACAATCATAATGACCTATTCATGTAAAATGATATGTAAATTAAACAAGGGCCGTGTTTACGCCGTTGTTCGTTTGTATTTCCCCACTGTTGTCGTCTCTTAGATTTGTTGTAACCTTTTGTAAGTTGCCACACGAATACCACATTCGATCTTTTAATCGCATGCCACGTATTCTGTTCAATACCTTTTGAAAAAAGGGCAAAAAAGCGCCATTTTGACCCTTTCTAATAATGTTTATTTCACCAAGAAATTGGAAATCAAATAGTCAGCTAATTATCAGTTTATCTATGTTTATATGGTGTTTCTAGAGGCTTTGATGTCATGTACACATAACAGCACTCCTGTGAATCATCAGAGCTCCTGTTGGCTTTCCTTTGTTTGCATTCCCCAAAGGCAATGTTAACTGGAGACACACAAGCTTCCCCT
This sequence comes from Acipenser ruthenus, assembly GCF_902713425.1. NCBI lineage: Eukaryota > Metazoa > Chordata > Actinopteri > Acipenseriformes > Acipenseridae > Acipenser > Acipenser ruthenus. Next base: position 23,593,110 of record NC_081204.1, read on the forward strand.
CATATACAAGCCAAATTATCATTTACAGATATCTCAAATTGTATTTAAAGATCTTGAAATAGTTAGATATCTATAAAGCATTTGCAAACATCTTTAAATTAATATGAAATGTCTGTAAATAAACCCTTTTGAAGATATATTAATTTCATTTTGAGATATCTAAAAATGAAATAAAGATATCTCAAATTGACTTACAGGTGTCTTTAAATAATGTTTTGTTAGCATGGTACGCCAAACTGTCATTTAGAGATATCTTGAAATAACTTCCCGTTCATTTAGAGATATCTCTAAATCATTTAAAGATATCATGAAATAACTTCCTGTTCATTTAGAGATATCTAAATCATTTAAAGATATCTTGAAATAACTTCCTGTTCATATAGAGATATCTAAATTATTTAAAGATATCTTGAAATAACTTCCTGTTCATTTAGAGATATCTAAATCATTTAAAGATATCTCAAAATAACTTCCTGTCCATTTAGAGATATCTCTAAATTAACAGGAAGTTATTTAGACATAGTTCTAAATGATTTAGAGATATCTGAAAATGATTTCAAGATATCTCAAAAACATTTTGAGATATCTTTAAATGATTTAAAGATATCTGAAAATGCATTTTAGATATCTCATTTAAAGCTCCATTTAAAGATATCTGGAAATCAGTTTGAGATATCTGTAAATGTATTTTAGCTATCTTAAAATGATTTAAAGATATCTTAAAATATTTATATATATATATATATATATATATATATATATATATATATATATATATATATATATAATATATATATATATATATATATATATATATAGAGAGAGAGAGAGAGAGAGAGAGAGAGAGAGAGAGAGAGAGAGAGAAATTCATTTGAGATATCTGTAAATGATAATTTGACTCGCCATAGTAAACAGCTAGTATCTGTATAGAAGTTTCCCACAGTAAAAGCATAGCAAAGAGTAATAAAGCATAGTGAATGCTTGGTACAGCATATGTAAGCATGACAAAGCCCAGAAAAGTATGGTAATTAAGCGATAGCGCCTGTCTATGAAGGCTCTACTGTGTGTTAGTTGAGAGCGACGGGAGCGGTGGATGGTGGATGCATATTATAACCATAGGAAAACTGAAGAACTACCATGCAGATTTACAGTGGCAAACTTGTAAAAGGGCAAACCCTTCAGATAGCTCTGCTGATGCTTTTGCAAGCAAAATAAACATGAAAAGAAAGAAAGTGAACTATTTGTTTTTTAATAATTGGTGTTTCTGTTAAACACTTTACAGGAAGCACAGCAGAGATGATTTTTCCTGTACTGTACTCTTGTATTGGCCGGGGGAACCACACCATGAATGTTTTGACACATATCACCCAACAAGATCTCTCAAATAAGGCCATGTTGCTATAGAAACAAATCATGTTAGCTCAAGAAGTTGAGAATATGATAATCTAGGAGCATATGAAGGCAACGGTCCATCTATGTTTGTGAATGTCAAACTTTCATTTCTAAGCATCCCTGTGAAGGGAACTTGTATGAATTTGCAAATCCTAAACCATTCAAGCTGGCAAATTCAAACTCCTTTAATGGCACCCTTCACTTTGACCTGTGACCTAAGATGGCTGCCATATTGGGGTCATGTGGCATTTTGCTTTCTGGATGATAAAGGCCTAACACTTTGAGATATTGGTTTCATACTTGGTAAACAACTGTATTCTATGATGCTGCCTGTCAAGTTCAATAGTGGGTATCATGCAAGAAAAATTAACCCTTTCATAACAGTTATGTTATAATGTTGCTGCCGCCACAGTGTTAGAGCCTCTTATCTCAGAAACCTTTTCAGGCAGTGACTTCATTTACACGGTTACATATTCACTCCACACTAAAGGGCCAATGTAAGGATATGTGCAAAGTGATTTGCGGCTGCCAAAACCCATGTTTAGCTTGCTTAAAGTGGGACTTTAGCGGTCACTAAAAATTTCGAGGTGCAAACCATTGTAGAAGCGAGTAATGAAGAGCTGTATAAAACCACACACCTTCAGAGACCTGTCATGGGCCTCAGCATGGCTGCTGTGGTACACTTCCTGATGCGGCGATGCTTGGCTATTGTTGAGGACAGACAGGAAAACCTTCGGAGGAGAAGGACAAGACGGAGAAGACCCTGCATATTCAAACCCAGGGTCATTTTGTTTGTGGTGTGAATGGCGGCCCACTTCCTGTTCCTGCTGCATGCCTGTGCTGTATTGCGAGTTTCGCTTTTGTTCACCGTCGCAGGCCCTGCCACCTTTTCATTACCTGGTTGACTGTCCTCCAGGTAACACTGACAGCATTGACTTTCTCCACTATAGAGAACCATATGGCCTCTTTGGTAGCATAACTGATGTTGGCTGAGGCTTTTCCAAATAACACAATTTCATGCTGAGTGACCTCAGCATTAAGGACTCTCAGCTCCTCCTCAGAAAACCTTGCTTTTCCATGCACTGAATACTTTGCTGCCCTCCCTCTGACATATTTTTTTGTTTGGTTTGATTTTCGTGCTCCACAAATCACATACAGCACCTACTGCTCTCTGTACTCCTAACTCACCTCACCTCTAGGCTGTAAGTGCGGCCGCTAAATAGCCCGATGCACAGGCGACACTTATTGAGACCCTCATTATCATGATTGCAGCACATTGTTTGTGTGTGTTGAGTAATTTGCTTTGCTCTTAAGCTTACACAGGCTGCAGTGCAAAATAATTGCCTGGCCGCTCTGCAATTTGGGTTTTGCAGCCGCAATTGTTTGCACTGCGTCTATCCTTACATCAGAACCTAAATGTATTGGTGACCATGCCATTGATCCAATTTGCTGTATGGCAGCTTTGATTCTATATTTTAGAGATGGGACTTTATCTTTTTCTATACTGAAGTTTCAATTAAGTGACGCCTAAAACTCTGTCAGAAATAATTTGCTGCAGATTATTACATCAAATTAATGATGATATCGGCATTGATTCAGATAGTAAGTATATCTGGACTTTTGATCATGGACATGTAACTAAAGAGGTGAAGTTTTGTGATACAAAGCCCTTCTCTTCAACTTTACAATGTACTTGTTTTACCGTCACAGTCCGTGCTTTATTTATTTATTTATTTTCTGGCATGGCAAATCAGTCTCTTTATTATTGTGCAGTTACACAGCGCTTCCTCCAAAAACAAAGAGAACAAGACAAGGCACGGTAATGTAGACCTTAATCATTAAACAGTTTTAGATACTGTGATAGATTTTTTTTTTAATCTATGATATTTAGTTATTTTGTGCATTTTCATTTGCAAGTAAACTGTGACATTAGGGCCTTATCGAGCTCTATATTCTGCAATTTGGAATACTGACTTTGGATACTGTTTTCATTTTTACATCTGACAAATCACAAGAGATGGATCTTGTGATTTGTCAGATGTAAGAAAAAAATAAGAAATAAAACGACAGCAGTGCCAAAGAAAAGAAAAATATGAGCGACAATATACGTTTCCCCGTACAGTTCCTCAAACCCAAGTCATATTTTTTCTTTCCATATGAAATGTGCTTGTGTGTGTGCACACGTGTGTGTACGTGTGTGTACGTGTGTGTACGTGTGTGTGTATGTGTGTGTGTGTGTGTGGAGGGCAGGGGGTTGTTTGGGTGGTAGGGGGTAGTCTACAACGTGCTCACCTACATACATATCAAAGCAGATGAAATAATCAGATATGCGTCACACTCGTTTAACCGTCACTGAAGTCAAAATGTTACAGGGTTGGATATGTGAGTGCTGACTGTATTTTCAAGCCCCCCCCCCCCCACTTCTGCACTTATATTTTATACTTCAATTTGGAATGTGTAGATATTTCAAAGACAACGCTATAAAAGTAAACTTTTCTGCTCTTTTTGGTATGAGATCACTTCCACTGTGGTAGCTCCGTTTACAGGGCAAATTTGTAGCAGATATATCTATCCTACAGTACTTCAGTGTCAGTATCATTTTCAATTGCAATCAAACCATTGAAGTGAACACTCAGCACAGTTGTTGTACATGCTGTATAGTGACTATGCCTCCTACCAGGGCTGGGAGAAAATACTCTTCAGTTGATCGATGGGGTGAGTGGGTGAGACAGGTAGATGAGTAACTTACACTAACTACCTGTAAAGGTGAAAAGTGGGGTCTTATATCTGTGTTTAACAATGAATTTGGTAATTTGTATTTTGCATTCGAAAATAGATTTTAAAACCTTGGTTAGCTTTCCTTTAAAATTATATTTTCATTTTTTCTTTGTTTCTTAATATAAGTTTGACACGTCTGTGCGTAACGTACTTGAGTTCACTCTGTTCTAGTTGCTAGTCAGTGACAAACTGTACTGAATATTAAATACAGTTGGCTAGATTGTGTCTTTATGTTAGGAAACGCCTAGTAAACATCAACTGTTGTCTTTTGTATTGCTGGCAATACAGAATTGGTGTTCACTAGATAGCGCATACTAACATAAAAAACTTTTGGCTAATCTAGTTTATAAAAACAGATTTATCAAAAAATGACAAAAGTCATTACAATAATAATCAATCAGATGATTTCAAACATTGTAAAATGGAATAATGAAAAAAGATATATAAAAATGTAATTTGAAGCTACTGGTAAGTATCTGTGTTGGGGAGGAAGGCATTATATGTAATGCGTTAGTGTAATCTGATTTCATTTTTAACTTGTAACTGTAATGCTGACTTTTTCAGACAGGTACTGAAATGAGGTAATGCATTACATTTTATGTGAAAAAATAACATAGTTACTTTTAGTTACATTAAAAAAACTTGTAACTGTAACAGATTTTTAAAAGTAATACTGGTGAGAATAGAAGGGAAAACAGTCAATTCTGCAACAATAACACATACATACCAGTGAACATGTCACCCCGCATTCCTTGATACATACATACAGTCATGTGTACAACACAGCAATCACATGCTAATCATTCTCTCAAAGCAAATGACGGACTTGACCAGGCTATAACCTTGCTGGCAAATTCTAATTTTCTATAGGCTAGTTATGTGCTTGATGAAATGTTACAGCTTTGAGTACATTTCTGTGATGTACCTCAGAATATTTCTGTTATGTCTTCTTGAAACCAGAAAACTAAGATTTCCAAAACCGTTCAGTGGATTACATGCACCGAATGACTGTAACTCACTGGCTTACAGCTAAATTATGACTTAATGTAATTAAGTTAAATCTTAGTTAATCACATGTACAGATGCCTATAACCCCAATGATTCGTGCTCTTACTAGGTAACTGCTATGCAATTACATGGTAATGGCCTTGTGAACAACATTCTGTTAGCCCTGCTCAGGGATATACATCCCCATAATCTGCTGTATTTACTAGGAGCGGAGTAATTCATTGTGTATCAGTGAATCGTGATACTTTACATGATATATTGTATCGTAATAGAAGACCAAAAGCACAACATAGCTCAGTGTTTTTCACCAAGTGGTTCTTAAATGAAAACTACATGTGTTTTATATTTGGTATAATCTTCTCCCTAACTCTTTTTTTTTTGTCTTTTAACAAAACAGTCATTAAATGGCATTTGATCTTATTATGCATCACACAAGTAGCTCACCCTGACCATCACATGTATGGTGATACATATTGTATTGCAACCTGCGGTGTGAGATGAGTAACCAGGCTGTTTGAGTCTCAGAGGACTTTTGGGCAATACTGGAAAGATCTTTTTGGTGATATAAAAAAAAAAAGGAACCGTTTTTGGCCAGATACAAAGAAAAAGCCTTTGCTCGGAATAAACACAGGAAAAGGAAACCAGAGAACAGGTCCTTAATGTAGTTTAATACGCTCCAGGGGTGCAGTGTGTTGTAATATTTCACATACCTCAAGCAAGTGCTTGGTGTTTGATATTTATAGAACTAGTTATCTGGGAGATACCTATTCATGTGGGCAGCCATCAGATATTGTTTTTTTTAAACCAGAGACACATAGCTCAGATTAGCCCTTGAAACGGCTGGATGAATCGATTGCCAGTAGATTGCATCTCCCTTTCATAGAAAAGGTTCAGTCTAAAAGGAATTTGGTACTGAAATGTATCGACTATTGTTTAAATATTAAAGGAGTGGACACATCATAGCTACACAGTCATGCAACTGACAGGTTTGGAAAAGCTTGGAAAAAGATGTACTTGTTTTTTGTTTTTTTTTAATCTAAATCCACTCACCATTTACAATATTTTACAATAAATCTACACTCTCAAGCGAGAGTAGAAGTGTAGTTGCTGCTAATAGGTTCCAATAATAATATATTATTTTTTTTAAGCCAGCATTTAAGTGGTGTCCTAATGTTTCAGAACTCCTGTTCTACCTGGTTACATGTTTTGTCCTGTGTAAATTGTATACCTTTCATCTCTTGATTAACACCTACTTTCTCATCTTCATTTTGACTCTCCAACGCAGAGTTCTCCAACATCTATGACCGTGTGAGCCACTCCTGCATTACTGAGAGCCACTAATAAAACATTATTAAGCAAATGGTTCGTTTGCTGATTTTTAGGCAACCGAAGAGATTGCTCTCCTTCACTTATTGAAGGAGCTGCTTTTTTCATTATATAACTAATGCGCTGCTTTATTTTAGTCTATTTTCCCCACTTAGAAATGCTGTAACAGAAACACTTATATATATCAATATGCAGTAAACCCCCCTTTGTGACCAGCTGCATCTGTTAGCTAGCTTACCATTACACCACGCTCTGTCTCTCTCTATTGTAATGAATTCTCTGTGGTGCAGTAGTAATATAAAGTTGTGTCAGTCAGCTCTGGAAATAGGGGCTTGTGCAACACCAGAGTTTGATACATGCACGTTGTAATGTTTTCAGTATATATATATATATATATATATATATATATATATATATATATATATATATATATATAGTGACACGCTGAGTATCCAGACCAGGTAGTTCAAACAAAAGTCACAGTTTATTATGCAGTTTTCACATGTAGTTTCAACAACTCTTCATTACAAACGAAATGAGATTTCAGAACACAAAATGAGATTCCAGAACACAAAATACAGTGTACCATAGCAATCCAGGAAACAGTCAAACACAAGTCCAGGCTGTTCACATTACTATATAACAAGATTGCCCCATACAGCTATTATTTTCAGCTGTTAAGCAGTTGCAGATTTCATGTTATTTATAACATTTTATAATTAACTTGAACTCTGCAAGTGTTTAAGAGCTGAAAACAATTAAAAAGTTCTAAGTAAGCAAATTATCAGTTCAATTAAGGGTCTAGTTAAGTAATTGAGAGGTCAGTTGGAATGAAAACCAGCAGATACAGGTGGTCCCCAGGACCAGGGTTGGGAACCACTGTAATAGTGCATAGTGAAAGCATGGTAAAGCATAGGTAAGCATTGTAAAGAATTGCAAGGTATGATGAAGCATATTAATAAACATCGCAAAACACAGTACATTTTGATAAATATATAAAAGTATAACCATGGGTACAGCATGGTAAAGCTGCAAACACATCGTGGTAAACTTTTATACAGCAGAGACTACATTTATTTTACTTGTGACCTGAGCCAGATTTAAACCTATAGTATGCCTCCAAAGTGGAGGCTGGCCCACCTTAAACATTATTTTAAGAGCTTTTAAGAGAAAATGGTAAAGACGTTACATGTGAAATTGGTGGTAGGTTCATATAGATAAGGCTTCGCAAATGTATGGCACATAATTTGCATAACTAATAGATATCCCTAAGCTTTGTTTTGTCCTCAGAGTGTGCTTTTAATTCATAAATCCTTAAACTGCATTATTGATGATAAGAAATGTCTCTGACCAGGAATCAATATTGGGTTAGTTTAGCATTGGTAAAGTCAACCTGGGTCATTTAAAGACCAATCCGTACTTAGAAGTCTTTTCAAATAAATCTCTTATTATGGTCTGAAATATAACGAAACGTTGATAGCAACTGCAAAAAAAAATTGTGGTACATACAGTCAATTTGCACTAATATATATTTCAAGGGACCAGCAAAAAAAAAAGTGTTTTATCAGTAATTCTAAGCCAAATGCATACTGTCATTTTTTATTGAAGTTACAGTAACACTCAAATTTGAATTACAGTACAATGAAAAGTGTTACAAATTTAAAAGTACTTTGCATTTTATTGAAAATACAGTTGTAAGTGAACTTTTAAAAGTTTATATTACAATTGAACTGCACTTGAAATCTGCAATGTTTCCTCAAGTATTGAGCAAATCAGAAAAGCAGATGAATTGCATCCACAGTTTGCTTCATAGGCCTGTATTATTGTATCCCGTTTTTTTCTAAATGGTTGACAAAGTGTTCGTGGGAATGTTGAAATCTGCAACAATAGCTTTCATTTTCTTGTACTGTGGTGCATTATTCATCGTTTTCAGCCTCGACTTTAGTCTGCAAGGATGATGCACATTTTTTAAACTGCTTCATGGAAATGTCCCAAAACAGCACTACAGTACAGAACAGAGGTGCTAATGTGGATGCAAGCTAATACATTTCCAAATATCCTTTTCACTCAGTTGCTGGAATGAGGGTGATTTGTTTCATTCTAATTTTACAATTAGCAACTGCTAAATGTGTGCGGGACCATGTATAAAATCAGGAAATGAGTTTAAGCTGAGTTTGTATCATTGAGAATTGACTGTAGCTAAATATCAAGGTTCATAGCTACAAACGTTGCGCTGAAGATTATTTCTGATGTAAAAGGCCCTGAATTCTATTTGAAATGGTCTTCAGCAGAAAGGCTTGTGGCTACAAACCTTTTTAAAAATAAGATTCCATAATACATGGAAAAACAAAAAGAAGACAAATAATGTGAATGACATGTTGGGAAGAGAATAATCAGTTTTTTAAAGCTCTTTTCATTCTACATTTATGGTCATTGGCACATTAAAGGAGTCTTTAAAACTTGCTGATATGAAGTCTTTATCTCAACTGGTTTTTAAGACTGGCATCTTCACTAAAACAAAAGTTGGTGCTTTCAATACACACGTTACTATGGGAGGATATACAAAATTTTGGGAGTGAGTACAAGAATCGTTCATGGATGTCTTCTTTCTCAATGCCAGAAGCGGGAGAAGGGCTTCAGCTAATGTGGCACATGCGTGACGTCCATGCAAACGTCATTATGACGTGTATGTTCATGCTGATCAAAGATACCGCTAAAACTACAAGCCTCAATCCATTATAAACACATCATTGTTTTGGCTGTGGTACAAGAGTCCAGATAGCCAGAATAAATTTAGTCAGCTGAGTTTACATTATCAAGTTAAGTCAGTGAAAGCCTTTAAGAAAAATGACATAAGGTTGCCAAATGTGTAAATATTTTGTTATTTAAAAAGTAAATGCATGTTGGCTTGCCAGGGTATGATGTAATTGCAACACAGTTAGTATTGTTCTGATACATACACCCGTGTTACAGATTGGTCCATTTGTTTGTGCAGCACTTGACATAATACATGTTTGAGTGGTTTTGCTTTCATTAACCTTGTCATTGCCCAAATTGAACTGATGTTGAAACCAAGGCAACGGGAAATTCCCATTGACATCGTACCACAGATCAAAGTATGCGTGTGCCCTATCAGGAATAACAGAAAAAGGCATGCAATTGTTACAAAGGGATATAGCAACTTGGAATGTTAATGATACAACAGATAAAGTTCTAGTTACCGTGCAAAGTAAAGTCGTGATATAATACACTTTCAACCCTTCATTGTATTTAACAATATATATATGTATGTCTCTCTCTCTCTCTCTCTCTCTCTCTCTCTCTCTCTCTCTCTCTCTCTCTCTCTCTCTATATATATATATATATATATATATATATATATATATATATATATATATATATATTGCTCAGGAACATTAGCAAGGCCAAATGTGTTATCAATCAAACAAGTGAATTTAGAGATTAGTTTGCTGATAAATACAATTTGTTGCGGAATAGGTCATGACGTTTATAACATCTGCAATCGTTGGCAGAATCGGGACTACAAAAGGGCCAGCTTTCATCAAGACGGTAATCAGTCCCTCATTGAACTGGCTCAACAAAACATATGAGAACAGCAACCCAGGAGGAGTGCTAAAAGTATGACCGCATATTGCATTGCACTAGAGCTGGCTGCACTGAAGCATACTTGTTCAATCTGTAAGCATTATCTTACTGAGAAGTTACCATAGGGTTACCATTACATTATTAACCTGAAGGATCATTTGGAGAACACAAGCAGCAGTGGTAAGACAAGAGATTTGGAATAACAGCATGTATGGATATACTCCATTGTGACCTATGCCAGCCCTGTGTTAATGTACATGTATTTTTGTGTGACAAGTACTGTAATTGCAGTTTGTTTTAATACCACTATGTTGCATCTGGTGGACAATAGTGGCAAAGATGTTGAGTATTATTAAATATTACTTTTAGTTTTTAAACCCCAAGGTCTTTTTGCTGGGATCATGGTGCTCTTAGGCTTGGACAGATTCATATACCATTAATAGAAACAATGCAAAAGCATTGCAGTCGTGTATGTTGGCTAGTTTCCTATACATCTTCTTTAAAGCAATACCATCTTCTAAAATAGCCATTTAGTAATTATCATTAATGACAGAGTAAACCACTTCTAAACCTTTCAGCCTTCTTCACCCCTCCGTGTACAGAACAGAGTGCAAATAGAAACCTCAAGTGCCAGTGCTGTACTCACGTTAGAGATTATGTGTGCTTTGAGACTCTGTTGGGAGTGGTTTGAAATAGCCAGAGACATCTGGGTCTATTCAGTTGATCTAATTAGTGGTGTATCAAAATATCAACACTTGTTTAAAAAATACAATCCATCCCACTTAAGGACTCTACCTACACTACAGAGAGTACAGACCAGGTCTTTGTCGCATAGCAATTAGGACTTGAGTGTTCAGGGGGGCGTTGTCAAGAACAAAACAAGAATGACGGCAGCAGATTTTAAAGTGGTCATTACATAGAGTACTATATCTTATATTTTATACACAGTACAGTGTTTGTATCAACACTTCTTTTGTGTTTTATTTTACTATTTTACAGCCAGAAATGATTATTTAGCCTGTTTTTTTTCTCAGCAAATTTAAAAGGGTTTATTAATCACAATTAATGATCTGAGTCCCTCTGGGGTCGTCTGCCCAATTCGGATGGAAGCGTCCTGCTACTCAGACGGGGGGCTCGGAGAGTGTGTTGAGTGGTGAGCCGCTGAGACCCACCCTGTACAAAAAAATATTGTTAAGCCCACAGGGTACTGCATCATGGAGGTCAACGTCTGCCTTTGTGAAGGCAGCAATGGGCTGTTAACTGCTGAGAAAGCTCTAATTCCTTTGCAGGGCCAAGGATTCTAGTAATATGCTGCATTACATGAGATTAATGGTATTAGTGGTAGTCTGCTCTCGTAGGTCTGAGATATTGATAAAAAAAACAAAAGGCTGAGAGGTGTCAGTGCATTGCAATTGAGCCCCCACCCCCCCCACCCCCCTGTGAACTGAACAAAACTCAGCCATACCCATCACTCCAGAAATAAGACCTCACAAAAAATACAAGGCGTCATTGCTTGCACAATTCCATAGCCCATAAAATTGCAAGATTTTACAAAAGCACTACGATAGTTCCTGTTTGCTCATAATAAGGGATGTGCAAACAAATAAAATATTGCTTTTTTAAAATGATAGGTTAATCCTCCTTGTAATTACAATTTTAATCAATGTTAAGGATCTGTTACCTACCAAATCAATTTCTGACGGTCTGTTGAATTGTATGTTTTGTTTTGGCTCTCCCGTGCAAGAATGTGACTGAAATGGAGGAAACTGGGATCCTGATTGGTTGGTCACAGCTTCAAATATGCTTTTGTAAGCACCATGTACTTTAAGCCCAACAGGTGTGGTTAATGAAGTATTCTTTGTTTAATATTGGCTATTCTTATACATTAAACAATGGTGTCCTTTTAATGAATATATAGAAGATGTAGCATACCGTTAGCAAGGCCTATGTGTCTAGTGCAAACAGGGGTTTAGGTGTGTGCAGTCCATTCTTCATGCTGTCTGTGAGCCATAGATTGGGGAGGAGATGAGAGCTATGCGCGTGGCGGCTCAGATGATCCCGTTCAATATCTAGATCTTCAAAGGAACAAGAGAGATGCTGTCTTGAACAGGAAGGCTCTCATAGGAAACATGAGGCATCCACCTCAGTCACAGCACACATGCCGGCCCCAACCTGACAGCCATTACCCAGGCTGCTTCTGTTATATGCCTCCTCCACCTGCTGTATTAGAAAGATTCAACTGCAGCAAACAGTCATTGCAAAGCAACAGGAGAAGCTTTGCAGGTCCCTCTGTGAATAATGAAGCCGCTTTCCAGCCTTCCTTCAGACGCTTATTGAGACTGCTATATAGCATGTCTGTCCCCTGATTTTCTCTCTCTCTCTCTCTCTCTCTCTCTCTCGTTCTCACACTTACTCTCTTGATCTCACTCTTTCTCTCTCACCATTTCACTTTCTCACTACCTCTCACACTCTTTCACTCTTCCTCTCTCTTACTGTTTCATTATCTCTCTCACTCACTCTGTAACTCTCTCACTCTCTTGCTCTTGCTCTCCCCCAGGAATGTGCTGTCCTTGGTTATTGCAAGTGTAATGCTGTAAGAAGAAGAATATCCCGAAAGAGCCTGGTCTTTAAACACACATCACTAATCTAGCATAATTAAGGAGAATTTGAATAATATTTGTTGATACAAAGTGGGCTACCTTGGATAATAAAAACACAGTCATATCTATCTATCTATCTATCTATCTATCTATCTATCTATCTATCTATCTACATAGAGTATCTAATTATGTATCTATCAGTCCATCTGTCTGTCCGTCTAGATATCTTTCTATCTTGGCTGAGAGTATATGTTTTCTGTAATAAATGAATACAATACACAGAATCGTTCTCATTCTTTGTGCACTACAGCTGTAATGTATGAATGTCACTGCTGGTCCCTGCAGCTCTGTTGGGCAGTGGAGATTCAGAGCACAGTCCCTGCAGAGCTCCTGCTGCTGCTCATCTCCTCCACAGCCCTGGGGTGACAAACTGTGCCCAAGCAAGGAGGAAGCATGCTGTGATTCTATTCTGCACTTGGCAACTTTTATAGTGGCAATGAAACAGAAATAAATACTAGTACTGGGAGACAGAGGATCCATATGATAAATACGTTTTTATACCTATAATGATTATTAATAACTTACACTATATAAACTATTAGCTATAAACCTTTTAATAAAGTACATCTACCCTACCCAATTATTCAACACCTGATATTGAAAGAGTGAATTTCACATCTCCCTACTCTCTTATTAAATAACATTAAGCCGAAGTGGAACTTAACCCCTTTCAGTGATAGAAGCTCTACAGCGACCCCTGCAGGCAATCCTCTTTTGCACAGTGGTTAAGTCGCTTATGGTGTGCCTGGTTGCCGGTTCGCACCCAGCCTCCGCCCTGTTACATTAGCAACGCATTCCATTCCAGCTGAGGTATCTCAACAGTGTAATCTGTGAAATGCCCTTTCTGTTTTTCCTGCTCTATTGTGCTGTTAACATTCTTTGCTACTTTATTGGATTCGGATCAAAGAAAACAACACAGTACGCTACTCACAGCGTCTTTCATCATATACGAAGGAATTCAGACACACTGACTAGTTCATTAGCATTGAGGAGATGTCGCATAAATAAACGTGGAACTGAACTACAAGCATTCATTTGCACAGTGTTGTCAAAATGTAAGCATGGGGACTCTCAAGAGCTTTTAAGGAAAAGTTTAAAGAAAACATTTTGCGTTAGATGTTTAACACTGTGAAAATCATTCTGAGAAATGTACTTTGTTTGTACACACCTCAGGAGAAAAACATTTATATTCCACAGTGACAGGGATATACATTGGAGGTGACAATGTATATACAGAACTGTTCATCCAGTTGTGATGAAACTTAGTAATGACATTCTTTAGCATCCTTGAGAGTGATCAGCATCTGGGGGTATGTTGAAGACCCTTCCGTCTGTTCTGTGTGTTCTGTCTGTACATGTCAGTCTGTCTGTCTGCTGTCTGTGTGTCGGGTCATGGTGATTTCCTTTTTCATTATACTGTTGGCTCTAATTTAGTACAGCCCTGGTGGTGTGTGTAAAGTATTGGTTAGGGTTAACTATGTCAATTGATTTTAAGATTTTAAAGACTTCAATCAAATCACCCCTAATTCTTTCTAGATTCAGTTCTTTCAGCTGGCTGTATCTTCAGCGCATTCCTTTAAAGACCTGGGATTAATCTGTTTGCTGTTTGTTGGACTCTCTTCAGGGCCACACTGTCCCTTCAGTACTGTCGTGACCAGAGTGCAGACTCACCAGAGCATTATCCAACCAAGCACCTACAATCAGCCGTCTAATAAAAGCCTGTCTGATTGCCTGTTCTAAATGATACTGACTTGCAACTGGCATACGGCCCCATTTACATAAAAGTGTGTGCTACCCCTTATAAAGGTTTACCATAGTGAAAGCATAGCAAAGTGCATTCAATTCCAATAAGCATTGTAAAACCCAGAGGTGGATGGTGAAGCATGTTAAAAAAACATGGAAACGATGGTAAAATAAGGTAAATGTATAGTATAGCCAATAACTGCAAATGTACCATGGTAAACTTACAATGGACACATTGTATGTTTTACAGTCTGTTCACACCTTGCATGCACTGGAGGCTAACATCCATATGTCACATTTTGACATGTAGGGTCTGCTTTTTCACAATACAGCTTTGCATTTATATTTTGGGCTGTGGCAGGGAGCTGGCAGGGCTGTGTTCGTTTTAAAGAGTACAAGTTCATGTTGGAGAACAAAGGAGAACGAGGGAGGCAGTGCATTTTCTGTGAAGCATTCAGTGGAAATGAAATCAGAAATCTGGCCTGGATGTAATATGCAGTAGGACGGCAGAGGTTTGCTGCTGTGCAGCATTGTGCTCACAATTCAGAGTGCCTTCCAGCAGGGTAATGAAGTGAAATGCTCTGAAACAACTTCATGGGGAAGAAAGGAAAGAGAGAGAAATCAATTGAGAAGTGCTTCGCCCTGCTTTTGAGTAGCTGGGCAGTAATGCAGTAGTGCTGGCCAACTGTCATAACAGTCTTGGCAGTCATCATGCTGAAAACATTGTAGGGAGAAACAGATCAAAAGACCCAGCCCCAGACACTCTGCAGACCCAGATTGTGTGTTTCTTAATCTAACTCTTAGAGAGTAGCGTCCAGTGGTAAATTGTGTGCTAAATGCATTGTATAACCATGGGAAAAGCAAGAGAAAAGAGCAGAATTATTCTGCAAACAAAAGCATCAAATAAAAATAAAATTTTAGAAGGTGTACATGTAAGTTGTTGTAAGTTGTTAACTGTTCCAATCTATAACGTTTGAAAGCACAACATAGCATACAGAACAGTGCAGTGTGTATGTTTACTGTATATTAAATAGAAATTGTATTAATGAACATTACTGTCATCAACGCAATGCCTGCAGCACTGTATTTCGAGTTCCACAGCAAACAAGGCGTTAAAGATCTGTTACCATTTTTGCTCAGTCCCTTTGAAATGCTGTTAAAAGTGTTTTACTGTACAACTATGGAGGACTGCCGCATAGAGAGAGGACAGTTGAGTGGGGTGCCACACTGGAACATTCTGTGATATTAATGCAGTATATATCTCTCACTCAAGACCATTAACCGCAGTGCTAGCCCTGAAGTGTATGCAGGACTCTTTTTAGATCTGCAGCATATATAGCTAAATTAACTAAATTTCCCACTTCACACTTTTCTGAATGTATCTGGAGAGCCTCTTGTCCAATTGTCATTAATCCATCTGCAATTACGTTTTTGCATATGTATCTAGAGAACTGCTTACTAAACTGTGATTAAATGTCGCATTGCTAATTCTCATTCCATGCTATTCAGTACATACTGTTGATAGATGTCAGTAAATTTTTCATCATACTCACAGCTTTTGAATTTACAGCCATAGCTGAGTTACTGACATACAAGTTTTAGATGACTGTCAGAAATGATCAATAATCATTTGATAGAATCTTGCTTATCGATTTCCGTTCCAACCCTATTTTTCATCCTCACATAGTCTGTTTACAGGGAGCTCTTGAAATGCATGAGAAATTGATAAGCAGAACATACATTGGGAAGGCTGCTTTCAAACCACCCAAGAGGAGCTACATTGGTGGAGGCTAAATGGATTGACAAGCGGGTCAATGCGTCTGGCATCATACCCCTAGATGGATTGTGGATAGAAGGAGCAGTTCTGCCTCTCTCCTTATAGAGGGGTTTCACATGGAGCAGGAGAAGAAGAAGCAGAGAGAAGCAGCCCTTTCTCCTCTGCAGCATGCTGACTAGAGATGGGATGCACAGCAGGAGAAAACACATAAAAACCATAAATCTGCCACCTCGGGCCACAGAGAAAGATAAAACACACTGCTGAAACCTGAACTCTGCAGCAGCAGGTGTGTCCGAACTCACTTTGACAACTCTATTTATTTAGTATCAGTTGTTCTGCTGCATACAATAGCTGTGCCTACATGTATTTATTATGCTTTATTAAGTAGGTAAGCCAACCAGTTCTTGTTGTGAAATACATACTTAGAACAACACTTTTGAGTTAATTATTAACAAAGGCATACGGAAATAAAATACACAGGACCACATTATCTTTTTAGAAGTACCTGGGGGTCTATATGACAAATACTGCACAATAGTTACCAGAAATGTCGTGCACTATTAAATGTTGAATCAGAATAACATGCTATTAATAGCTGTGCTATTTCATACAGTAGAGCCCTCAAACCCCTTAAGGTACACAAGGAACTGAGCGGTTGTTCAAACGGTTTCTTCTTAAAATACATTTGAGAGTGACTGAGCAAATACAACCTGTCAGTACATTGTAAACCCTGTTTCGTGCACCGCATTGCAAAAATAAGAAAGTCAGCATAATGTTTGTTTGTGGGACACATGTGTTCCTTGTACCTTAAAGGGTTAATCATAACACAGTACCTGAGAGGTTAAAAATATGTTTTTCGGATTGAGGCCAAATACAATCTCTATAGGAGGCTAGGAGTGTGTGAGCAAAGTTCAGTGTAGACTGGTGCAAAGTCACCTTGCATTGTGACAGACAGGCAGATGGACAGACGGACACAATCAACATCAGGGTTCCCGTTTTTTTTAATGAGGATCCTAAATACACTGCTGTTTTATAATATCGCCTGAAAATTAAATTTTCCACACAATATCGAATTATTACAAACACAGATTATTAATATGTTGTGCTACATAACAATTAGTCGTGTGAACATATCACATTAAATTATCTTCAAGTGTTGAAATAGTCCCCATTTCTATACACTACCACTACCATGTCTTTTTCAAATATAATCCAGCTATCAAGATTTAATACGTTATTGGCTAATTTTGGACTGTTGAAACATGTTCTAGTGTATGGGGAAAACCGGTTCAGTGAATATAGGCCATCTTTTCAAAGCATTCACTCAAGTCTTTAATGAACTCTTGTTTGAAAGAGGTAAAACACCTGTTAATTTTACAAAACTGGAACCAAACAGCTAAGTAATATATTTCAAGTCAAATTCAGCACTTGAATGTCTTTTGCTTTTCATTAACATTACCTTTTTTTTTAAACAATAGGAGTGAAGAATGGAGAAAACTCTGAAAATAGAGACATATCTTACTGCAGCATTGTAGGCTTCTGAAATGTGAACCCTTATGCACTGAATTTCCATGAATCTTTTCCACACTTTTAATATAGACTCCTAGCCTCCAGTAAACATTTCAGATTGCATGTGGGTATAATTCAACAAACTGTTGGTTTTATACAAATTCTTAATCTATAGATAAATGTAGTCTGTGATTATCACTCCCTATGTGTATTCACTTGAGAAAATATTTTGTTACAATATGATTGTTAACAGCTAGCAAGAAAAGTACTGCAAAGTGAGGCAATTTAAAAAGTGCAGTTATTTCATAAGAACTTACAAGGATGAGTTGCATTACCAGTTTCAGAAAACAGGAAGTGACGCTTCACAACTTTAATAAATATTATGTTTACTGCTTTTACAAAAGACAGAAGTCAGTAGCTATTTTCACATTATCTTTCCGTTTGCTTACATCCAAAAATAAAATACAGAATAATTTATAAGACGGCTACCAAAATAGGATGCTTGTAAAAATATGTCTACGTACACGACACAGTGTAAATAATATGAGTCTCTATTAACCAAACTTATACCAAAAAGTGTTTGTTGTTCTCTGAGAAAAGACTTTGTTTTATAGTCGTGGTCAAATACTGAAAAAAAAAAACCTTGACCAAAAGTGGTTGAGCACTGCTTCCACTGTAAGAAAGGTTCAGCTCCAGTAACCCTGTGCACTGACACACCTCTCACTTGCTGGTGTGGGAAAAATACTAAACCTGGGTCGTCCAATCACGGTCCTGAAGAGCCATTCCACTACCTCAGGGTCTGGATTGTTCAGTTAAACAATTTAGAACAGGGTCAGAATGAAGACCAGGAGTATAACTAAATCTATACTTGAAGGTTTCAGTTATCCTGGTCTACACACAGTCATAATGCAAACCAAAAGTTTCCTTTCACATTTTGCACACCTTGGCTAAACACACTGCCATGTGTGTTTTCAAACAGGTGATTTCAGATGATCATCAAGCCAAAAAACACTGATTTGATTTGTTTTTAGTCATTTAAGATCCAATAACATTTAATATAGACATTTTTTTATGCTGTGCTTTCTGTTATTTTGTGCTGTGCCAATATTGCCACCTAGACTGTCTCATGAGAAATCAGAACAAGGTGCTTTCTCCTAACATTCAAAATGTATACTGAAGAATATGACCAAGAAGGATTTTTTGAAGATTAGCAATGGGAAACATACAATACCAAAACACTGTATAAATCTAAATAAAATAGTCCCAGTGGAAGATACTTGGAAGGTGGATGCGTGGTGTATTGTACTGGCAGTGAGGCTACTGAATCCTGCGTGTAAGACCATACTGGGGCCACAGGCATTGCCAAGTCAATTTGGAAGCAGTTTCCTATTGGTTTAGCAGAACCCAGGTCCTTACAGTATATCCCCTGGCTGGTTGTTGCAGCCGATCCTCAGGCAATCCCATGGGCAGTGCTGCTCAAGAGCAGTCTAGTCCCAGGGAGGAAGCGTGACCTTTCTTTTAATGAAGAGCACTGGCACAGAATCTTTATACCCATCAATACACAGGCCGGCTGGCTCCCTGGGACTCAGAGAGTGCATAGGGAGCTCAAAGCTAACCCCACACAGGGATAGTCTTCACAAACAGAGTTTATTGAGACAGTTCCCATAAATCCAGCACCTCGATTGTACAGTTTGGAGACTCCCTGTCACATACTATTTTTACTTTAACGGTGGCTCTTAATGTGTCTTTTTTTATTTACTAACTAACTTTTCAGGAAAATAATTCAAGGAAATTTAGCCACATGAGTGGTATACATTTTTTAAAGCCTTGGCTATTTTGATAAGCCTCTGCAAATTCCACTGCTGTTTCCCAATCAAATAATTTTAACTTCAGGACATAAAACAATGTTTTGTCTAAGCTCTCAGATGTCTCTCCATTGAGGGCAGCTGATAAACGGATGACTCAGTGTTTATTTTTATATGCTTGTGATGTGGGAATTGAAAACAAATTTAATAAAGGCATTTATCATTGTACTGTGTCATCTTTCTTCATGTGCTGCCTTTACAGGCATTCATTTTCCCAAGCCTACTGGCAGACTCTTTTGGGGTTTTGGGGTTGTTTTGTGTAGACTGATTTAATTTGTGTCCTTAACTGGATTTGACTCCTGAGATATAACATCAAATGAATTAGCCTGCTGTGCCAGCTACCCTCTTGAGAGGGACCTTTTTACCTCAGTTACTGTACAATGTAATTCATCTTCCAAATAAAATTCACATTCTTCCACATTCTGGGAGAATATCTGTGTGTTGTAGTTGGGTTATAGCACAGTGTTTGATTGAGGTTTGTGTTATACAAGATATTTAAGCCAGTCTTGTGCATTGTGCTCAGGGTTGGGGGTAGAAGTCTGAGACCAAACTCCCCTAGGTGGGGCTGAGGCAAAGGCTGGGATCACAAGGCCAAACAGGCAGAGATGTCAAGACCTTTCATAAATCTGACATGCATTTCTTTGTATAAGGGGAAGCTGAAAATGTAAACATTTTCTATTAGAGTAGAATATGTATTTTTTTTCAGAAACAAGAAAATGAACAAACGTAACTACAATATACCATGTGGTGTCCTAGCAGTATGTTTTCAAAGATCTGCTGTGGAGAACCAACCCTAAACTAAGATCAAAGCGGCTTGTCCTTGAGGTCTTTGGACTGGGGACAGCCAAGAACAGACCCCCAAGGCCAAGGCTGAGACCAGAGAAACCGTCCTTGAGCACTCCAGACGGGGGTATAGTCCAAAAAGGATAGTATGATGTCAGGTTGTAGTTACAATGCAGTTACCGTACAGATTAGCTAATCTGCAGTCTTAATACAGCACAAACAATAATAGATAACACAATTCCACTGAGGGGTTCTTGATATTATAAAACACGAGAGAGAAGCAACCCATAGAATACATTTTATAATACACTTAAAATATGTAAATTAAATAAGAAAAAACAGCTGTTTTGGTTATAATCCATAACTTTTAAACACTGTATAGGGGTGAATTTAGTATTGCTAAAAGAAACTTAATAAAGTCAATGACAATTTCTTAAAAATGTGTTGTGGTTATTAACGATACATTCATTTTATAAATTACTTTAAACCGTAAGTATTATATTAAACAAACATGCTGTTGAGGGTATGGGCTACTACAATGACGTTTTACCTTACGCAAGAGTGCAGTTATAGTCACTCTCTGTGTAATATAAAACAATTACCATGCATTCTCTGTTTCCATCAGTTACACTGGCTGGATGAGCTGAGTGGGTCTCCATTCGTTGTCATGGTTTGTGCTTTCAAGTTTGCTGCTCAGAATAAAGTTTGCCTTTAAATAAATGTCACTTCCCCATTTCACTGACCACAGCTTACCTTTCCTGTACTCATCCCTCTATGAAAGGACTTCACTGAATACGACTGTAACTTCCTCATCCCTTCTCTGTTTAAACAGACGAGCTTGATATTGTGTGCCACTGCATGATTACTAAAAAGCATATTGTTTAAATATAATAGTATCTGAACAGGGTCTTGTGATTTCTAAAATACAATTAAATACATATTTTCCTCCTACAGTAGTTCATCATAGATTCTAGTGCAATTGTGTTTGAACGATTTCCTAGTTTGTTTTTGGATATAATCTATGCAAATCACTTTGAGTGATTAAACTCCTATTAAAAAAAAAGTCCCTTGAACAATGTACACCTTTAAAGTACACACCGCTGGACTTGTGACCTGCTGGTATTACAAAGCACAGGCCTGTCTGTTGTTTTTTCGTCTGAGAGCTTCACTATCTTTGTTGAGGTTAGATGTGTAATCTGCTCGTTCTATTTCTGGGTTTACTGGAAGTCGTACTGCATTGTGTTCACATGTTTATGTATCAGGATGTTGAGTGGTATAGAAATAACTGTTACAAACAGCACTGAATTAGAACTAAAGGAAGTGGTTTGCGCTCAGCGCATGCAGTACACGTGGCTCTTGTCAGGTTTAGGACAAATGATATATTTTTAGCACTAGTATATTTCGAAGTTTGATGTGTGCTTGCATAAAATGGCTGTTATTTAGAGCAAAGCTGGCGATGTGAAAATGTGGTTTGTATATCATTGTAGTGTCTCCCTGCAGGGGTACATACTGTATCCCTGGTACAAGGATAGAGTGGGAGCATGTGTGCGGCTGTCCACATGTCACACTTACTTTATTTAGATTTATAAGGGGAAACGATAATCAAATTGCAAGTAAAGGTATTGAGAGCATTCGAATTTAGGACAGCATTCTAACTTGGTATGGGTTGGGCTACTAGTCTATTTTGTAAGAACCAGTGTGGCGGAGTGTCCCGCCCCTATTATTATTATTTGTGTTATTTTTTGCGGCGCGGATAAAAGCGCCGCGTCTTTTATTATTATATTTAAAAACCCCGTGAGGATGCATGACTGATCAGCTACTGATTATTTAACTAGGTGACAGTCATGCATCCTTACCAAACGCGTGCAGACTCTGGCCGAGGGGTAATAAGATAATTAACAACTAGTTAATCCCTCGGCCAGAGTATATAAACCTGCAGCTCTCTGCACTCGGGGTTGAGTGTAGAGAGGAGAGTATGGGAGAGCGGAGAGAGAGAGCGCGAGAACATATAAAATTAACAATTGCTATATTTAAACAAATATACTTGTTTCTATTTGTTTGGCCAACGCGCCTTTTTGTTTTGTGTTTTGTTCATTGTTTAAATCTTTTGTTTTTGTTTATTTGATTAATTAAATACCCTGAACACAATAGCATTCAGCTTCACCCGCCCATCTATTGTTGTTTGGTTTCTGTACTTCCTGGTCCGTGACGTCATCACACATCACCACTGCGAGCCAGTTTTTTCAAAAAAAGTGTTTTTTTTGTGAAGGGAGGAAAAAAAAAATGGGGAAAAGTAGCCGGAGGAGAAAGCAGCAGCAACAGCAGCAACAACAGCAGCAGGAGGCGCAACGGGTCCTTACCACGCTGGACGTCTGCCTCACCTGCCTGAAGGGTGAGGAGTGGTGCTTCGCGGTTGGTGAGGTCGGGCACGTGGCACCGGACCAACCCCCTCCATGGCAGGAGAGGAAGGAGCCTGAGCATCCAGCAAGGGTGAGAGAGGACCCGCATCCTCCGAGGCGGAAGAATCCTGTCTCCTCTGAGGGGATCTGGGACTGGCTGGCGGAGCCTGAGAGGGATATAATGGTCGCCCTCCCTGCTGTGATCAACCTCCTGTGGGCGAGAGATGGGGAGCGCTGGGAGGCCTTGGAACAGAAACATCACCCAGCATCCCTCCCAGACATCGCAGCCATGGTGCTCAACTACCTGGCTGCAGATATGGGAGGGGCCCCGCTGCTGTTTCCAGCGCCAGAGGGAGAGGAGCCAGTGCTGCTGTCTCCAGCGCCAGAGGGAGAGGAGTCATCGCTGCCTTCTCCAGCGCCAGCGCCAGAGGGAGAGGAGCCATTGCTGCCGTCTCCAGCGCTAGAGGGAGAAGAGTCATCGCTGCCTTCTCCAGCGCCAGAGGGAGAAGAGTCTTCGCTGCCTTCTCCAGCGCCAGAGGGAGAAGAGTCATCGCTGCCTTCTCCAGCACCAGAGGGAGAAGAGTCATCGCTGCCTTCTCCAGCGCCAGAGGGAGAGGAGCCATCGCTGCCTTCTCCAGCGCCAGAGGGAGAGGAGCCATCGCTGCCTTCTCCAGCGCCAGAGGGAGAGGAGCCATCGCTGCCTTCTCCAGCGCCAGAGGGAGAGGAGCCATCGCTGCCTTCTCCAGCGCCAGAGGGAGGGAGCCATCGCTGCCTTCTCCAGCGCCAGAGGGAGAGGATCCATTGCTGCCGTCTCCAATGCCAGAGGGAGAGGAGCCATTGCTGCCGTCTCCAGCACTAGGAGCAGAGCAGCAGGAGCTGCCTCTGTCTCCACCACCACCAGGAGCAGAGCAGCAGGAGCTGCCTCTGTCTCCACCACCACCAGGAGCAGAGCAGAAGGAGCTGCCTCTGTCTCCACCACCACCAGGAGCAGAGCAGAAGGAGCTGCCTCTGTCTCCACCACCACCAGGAGCAGAGCAGAAGGAGCTGCCTCTGTCTCCACCACCACCAGGAGCAGCCTCTGTCTCCACCACCACCACCAGGATCAGAGCAGCAGGAGCTGCCTCTGTCTCCACCACCACCAGGAGCAGAGCAGCAGGAGCTGCTTCTGTTTCCACCATCGCCAGAAGCAGAGGGTGAATGCCTGCTGGTTCTGCCTCAGCCGCCGTGGGAGGACTGCTTTCCCCTCCCACCTCCACCAGCAGAGGGTGAATACCTGCTGGTTCCACATCCACCGTCATGGGAAGGACTGCTCCTGCCCTGCCTCGCACCGCCCAAGGATGCCTACCTCGCATCGCCCAAGGATGCCTGCCTCGCTTCGCCCAAGGATGCCTGCCTCGCTTCGCCCAAGGATGCCTGCCTCGCTTCGCCCAAGGATGCCTGCCTCGCTTCGCCCAAGGATGCCTGCCTCGCTTCGCCCAAGGATGCCTGCCTCGCTTCGCCCAAGGATGTCTGTTTCTCCGCATCGCCTGGGGCTGCCTGTTGCTCCGCATCACCTGGGGCTGCCTGTTGCTCCGCATCGCCTGGGGCTGCCTGTTGCTCCGCATCGCCTGGGGCTGCCTGTTGCTCCGCATCGCCTGGGGCTGCCTGTTGCTCCGCATCACCTGGAGAGCCACCAGTTACAGGGAACGAGGGAGAAGTGGAGCTCCCGCTGCCGCCTCCATGGCCAGGGGCTCCCCTCCCGAGTTCACCTCCCGAGGGTCCGCTGCTGCTGCTGCCGTCGCCTCCCGAGGGTCCGCTGCTGCTGCTGCCGTCGCCTCCCGAGGGTCCGCTGCTGCTGCCGTCACCTCCCGAGGGTCCGCTGCGGCTGCCGTCGCCCCCCGAGGATCCGCTGCTGCTGCTGCCGTCGCCTCCCGAGGGTCCGCTGCTGCTGCTGCCGTCACCTCCCGAGGGTCCGCTGCTGCTGCCGTCGCCTCCCGAGGGTCCGCTGCGGCTGCCGTCGCCCCCCGAGGATCCGCTGCTGCTGCCATTGCCTGCCGAAGGTCTGCAGCTGCTACCTTCATTGAGGCTCTGGAGAGAGTCCAGCGAGTAATGGTGATTGCTCTTAAGAATTTTTGACACCTGCCAGTTTCTGCTGTAGCTGTTTGTTCTGCATTCACATGAAGCAGTGCAGAAAATGACGGGAGGTGAGCTCAGATCCTGCTCTGCAGCTTCTGTCCTTATCTCTCATTGTTTGGCTGTCAGAAGCAGCTGCTGCAGGTTATTGCAGGTTAATCAGCTACGCCGAGACCCACAAAGCCATTCATTGAACATCTTTCCTCAGGATAATTCACTCAGCACAATCAATCAGCTGGAGCTGCCAAGTGAGGTTTAGGTTAGGTGCTGACAGTGTCTTTGAATTCTCCCACCAGTACAGTCTTGATCATGTTTAGATGATCATGAATAAATGGTAGATGAACAGGAGACGTCCATAATCTGTCAGCAGTTTTTTAGGCGCACTACCTAAAGGTCTAAGTGTTTTCTTATTAGCACAAGACCCTCTAACCCTCCCACAGAGTAAGAAAGAACATACAAATGTTTACGAACCAGAAGAGGCCATTTGGCCCATCAATACTCGTCTGGTTCCTAGTAGCTGATTGATCTCAAAAGTTTGTTAAATCGGGTCTTAAAGGATCCCAGTCATTCAGCATCAACAACATTAACCCATTCCATAATCTCAGCACTCTGTGTAAAGAAGTGTCTCCTACCCTCTGACCTAATTCTATCTCTGCTTCATCTCCAGCTGTGTCCTCTTGTCATGCTTTCTGCGCTTAAAGTGTTGGTTTGGGGTTAACTTTGTCAAATCTTTGCAACCCTTCTTTGTTCAAGGCTAAATAAATTCAGTTCCCTCCACCTGAATTCAGAGCTCATTCCTTTAAGCCCTGGGATTAGTCGTTGAAGTCTCTCCAGAGCCACAACATCCTCTTGGTAATTTGGTGACCAGAACTGAACCCAGTATTCTGAGTGGATTCTTCCCAGTACTGTACTCCTTTGGATATAGATTGAGCATATCACCAGAATCAGGGATATATTTGAAATTACTTTCGTAAAATCCGGTCCTGGAATGCCCTGAAACATTTATCAGGTCATGAAAAGTGATGATTTTATTTGATTATATTCGTTAATGCTTTTGACAAATACAGCATGTATTCCAAAATATTCACCAAACAACTCTGAAGCGTGGCCTCAAAGATTAGCATGATATTTTGCTTCAATGCAACTATAATTAGCTAATTACAATGTTATTTAGTGTTATTATTTTGTAAATTGCCAATGTTTTTAAAATAAGTGTAACACGGTGATTAGAATGAATAAGAATTATTGAGAGTAACAAAATCTGGAAATTGAGAATCCTAGATCTCTAAGCAAAACATTCCTTAAAATATATTAATACTTATTACAGCATTCCTTAAAATAGTCACTCTTACATGCTTGGCTGCCAAGTAGATAAATGTTTGGGCTAGTGCCTTCATCAGACTACTGATAATGTTGTTATATATTATGGTATTACGATATTATGATATGTCAGTAAGGAAGGGTCAGACTCTCCCTGAGTAAAGAGCACTTATGCTCATTATGATTAGTGCATTACTACATGCTGTGGATACAGATCATAGTGAACCACTCTTGAGTGATACTGGAAGATTTGAATTCCGTGTTTACAGTAGAGGTGCGGGGATGTATGCAAGACCATTAAATAAGCTTCTCAAACCGGAGCTAACTAGTTAATGAAGCAGTACATACAGCATCCTCAAAGGATACCCGATCAATGCATTTTACTAAGTGCAGCAGTTACAGATAGGAAGGCCTGAGCCATAGGACATATCACAAGAATAACAGCAATGCATTGTGACTTTGAGAAATACGTTAAAATCAAGGAGCTCTTTGTGCCTCTGCTTTTAAAATAGGCAGAACGAAAAGTGCCAGCAAGCCATTATGTCCAGTAGCTCAGTTCTCAGTGAGTGCGTTGCAGTCAGAGTACTTTATTATATTATATGGGTGTTTTCTTGTGGTGTTTAATGAATAAGGCATGCAACAGCTTTTTAATCTTGATATTAACTGGTGATATTAACCTGCCTGATGCGATTCTCCTCCATATGAAAAAAAAACAGGGCTATATTTTGACATCTACGCACACACGCACACACGCACGCACACACGCACACACACACACACACACACACACAAATGACTGCAGGGCTTCTTGGTTGAAGAAGTTAATCCATAATTTTCATTAAGCAAAAAATGATTTGACTTAAGTACTGCACACACCTTAATATCCTCTCTCAGTTGACATTAAGAGGGTATGACTATATAAAACGACATGGGTTTCTACACTTGTAAATATGTAAAAACACATCAATAAAATGTTTACGAAACTTTTCCCAAAAATTGGCCGGAATTTGCATTTAAAAAGAGTGACGTGACATAGTAGTGAAACATTTTTTCTTTGTTAAAAATGAATTTAATAGATGTGTTCTTCTATAAGCATGAGGTAAGTGTGCTTTTATAAGAGTGTCAGTCTGCCCAGATTTTGACATTATTGCACCTGAGTGATTTTTGGTTTGAATGTAGGAGGCTGTAGATATGTGGTGAAAGGGAAAGCCCCTCCTACAGTAATACAGCAGTTCTGTTTTCTACCTGGGGATCCCCAGCCCACCTCTCTGTGACATGGTGAAACTGCAGAGGCTGAAGGTTCTCCATGGACTGAGCTACAAATGTCTTTGTACTTCTGGTGCAGTTTTTAACAGATCTCTAGTACAAACTACAGCCCTCATAATGTGCAAAAATAGTGTATATACTGGATGTACAGCTATGGCCAAAGGTTCTGCATCACCTAGAATTTTAGGACTAAGACCTATTTAAAAAATAAACAAAAATCTACATCAAGTCATACTAATAGTACAGTCAGTTTTTCGTGAAGTATCTGGAAAACTACAAAACAGCATGTAATTCAATAAGTCAGTGTAACATTATTCAGCAGGTTTCATTTGGAAACAAAATTAGTTAATTCTACAGGGTGATGCAAAACTTTTGGTCATAGCTGTAAACCAGGGGGAGATCAGCAAGGGACGCTTTCTGATTTAGTTGAGTGCTAATCTTTAAAAACAGAAATGAAACATAATGTGGGGTTTCATGAAATGGAAATTGACAGATATTGAAATGGAAAAATCACTTGTTTACTCCAGTATCATTAGCACCAAAAAAAACCCCAACCTGCAAAACTTGAAATAAGCAACTTTAGAAATTGAATTAATTCTTAAATGGTTTAAATCTAGTTTTGTAAAACCAAGCGTTCTTTCTCTTTTCAGTAAAGGAATGTTGACAGTATAGTTAATTTCCACTGTGTATTCTGAAAGTCTTTTAATAGTGACTGCTTTATTATAAAAAACAAACAAAGAAAACATGATTTTTATTTTAGTGATATAGAAGTATTGGCTTTTTTTTCATTGGAAAGGATGGGGGAGGGGAGGTGGGGGGGGACGACGACAGCAGACAGTCATTTTAAAAGAGGTCCCAACCAAAATATGAGACTTACAGCTCTAAAAATAAAGTGTTGAGTAGATTTGGCCCCATTTTCTCTTGCAAAGGAAACCCAGCCGTGTGTCTCTGAGGTTGTCTTCTGTCGAGAGGGAAGAATGGCGTGACACATTGCCGAGCTCTGATGCGTGTCTTTGGGGAATATTGCCAGTGTTGAAGAACCCCGCTCTGCACCTTGTGTAAACCACAGGCACTCGCATCAGCCACTCTCTGCTGGGGTTTGGTAAGAAGATTACAGGAGGACGTGTGTTTGTGAAACTCCTTTGTAGAGAGCGATGGGTGAACACGGTAAAAAGTTGACTTGCCGAGAACAAAAGAACAAAGTAAAGCAGGGAGGAAACCCAGAGATGGTGTTGATAAGATTGTAGCAGTTTGTTGTTTTAGAGAGAAAGGCATGGTTTTGCATTGTCAAATTAACATGAAGCGGCCCATGCTGCCGTACATTTTAGTCCCCTTTCAAGAAGAATTTTCATACGAACTACAGCACTTAATCTAATTTTATATTTTCAAATAAAAGTGCAATAAAAGGATATTACATTTTGAAATTACACAACACATTATTACAAGTTTTTGCAAAACTGCCTATATCTTCTGCTGGGGAATGGGGACAGGGATAGAGTGGGGATGTAGGCCTACTGTGTGTATGTCACACATTCATTTTTAGAAATACAGTCGACTCTCATATTTGGATTACTTTCAGTTTCTTTACCATACTAACACTGGTCTAGTCTTTATTTAGTGTTTTGTATACTTAGACTTAATCATGTAATCAAAAATCAGTAACCCTTTCAATTAAAATAGACAGCTGTAAATGATTTATATACCGGTAGTTACAGTAGACTTATTGTACTGAGGATTGATTTCTACAGCTGATATTAGCATGCATTTCATTAGGATAACGTGGCTGGATTATAGGTCTATTTGTATTACCAGTGTTTGGATTAGTGAGAACCTACTGTGAATAGTAAAACATTGAGACATTGAACCATTAAACCTTTTTGTCCAGACTAAATGTTCTGTCCAGGTAGATTTTCTGTAATTAGCCCAGAATGAAATAGGCAAACGTTTCAGCTAGTGCCCTCATCACTAAAGGTCTGGCTTACTTTCTTGTATTTTACCTGAGAAATGTACGAAAATGGGTTTTGACAGCTTTGAATGACTGTTATTCGAGAAATTCAAGCATCCACTGCCGTGTATGTTATTGGTTAATTAATATACTAATTAATTTCTTCAATCAGCTCCTGGAATAAATCAAAATGAGGTTTCCCAGCACTTTCTGAAAAGTCAGAAGTTGTATTTGATTCAGAATTTTCTAATACAGAAGAGATCCTCTCTAAGGATTCAGTTGCCTCATGTTCTCAAATGAAACTGTCAAAAAAGGGAATTTCATATCCTGAACAGGTTTCAAAGCTTTTTTTTATTCAAATCCCTCTGAATTCATCCACCCCAGTTGCATCTTTTAGTATAAAACTGATCGCTGGATATTAATAGATGTGTAAATTGAATGTTCTGTAATCATTATTCTTTTCAACAAAAAATAAAGTGTTTGATATATTAGATTTGCAAATTCAATAAGTACTATTACAACATGTTCATTCATTTGCATGCACAGCACTCACCATTGTGTCCATATTATTACACTGTAATATAAAGAACATCCTGTCTTAACAGACAATATTGAAGAACGCTACACTTCTGTGCTAATTGAATAAACATGTCTGCTGATTCTCATACCGTAGTTGAAATTACTGAAGTGTTTTTTAATGTCAGTTTGCTATTTGAATAGACGACGAGAACGAATCACACATCAGCACCCACTTCTCGGATCGGTTTTCATGTATTATTCTTTTATTGGGTGTGATGAGTCCACACACATTCAATCTGTCCCAGTCTCTATATAGCTTCAGTACTGATCTTTCCACTTTGACTATCACCCAGTGTCCTCACCCACAAGAAGCCTTTCTCATTCGCTGAATGCAGTATAATGGTGTTTATCGTTTACAGTGTTGGATGTACAGTAATAGGGCGTTGGGCCACTATGGTATCCCGCTCTGTGGAGTTCTCAGCAGACTGTTTTTGATGAAACTGGCTGCTCGCGCCCCAGGTTGAAATTTGCAGTCACTTGATCTGCAGTTGCTCGCCTGTTTTGCCTTGCACTTCGAATTAATGCACGGATATCACGATCCTGGAGTATGCGCTTCTGCCCACTGTTGCCCTTTGCTGATGATGTCTTTCCCTTGGAGTTCGATGCCGACATCACCTTAGACACCGCTGCTCGTGAAACATGCTTTACCATGCTTTAATACATGCTGCTATTCTTTTACAATGGGAAACTTTTAGAAGGGGTCTCTTAAACACACAATGTTTTTTCTGTATGTTAAAATATAGTTTTTATCTTTAAATTACAGACAGTAGGCTTGTAACTAGACCCTAAGAGGCGTTGTGTTTGTGACTGCAGGTGTTCTTAAAGCAGCAGCATAAAGCATCTGGAAAACCACAAGCATCCTTTTGTTTACGCATAATCTGGAGACACAAAGCTGTTTCGAGCAATCTGCTTTATCAGACCTATACTATGCTTTAAGAAGTACGTCCTACATATACTGCTCATTAAACACAAAACCACATTTCACCAGAAA
Organism: Acipenser ruthenus; assembly: GCF_902713425.1. Lineage (NCBI taxonomy): Eukaryota > Metazoa > Chordata > Actinopteri > Acipenseriformes > Acipenseridae > Acipenser > Acipenser ruthenus. The sequence goes on from NC_081204.1 coordinate 23,624,169, forward strand.
ATCGATACGGGGTGATTTCGGAGAGAAGTAAAAAAGGTCAAATAAATCTCTTCAAAAATGTAACATAGTGACGCAGACACTTTTCACCCCATGGGTTAGTTACAGAGTAATAAACACTTAAAAAAACCCTTAAAAAACAGTCATTGTGAATAGGGCTCTGTGTATGAATTCTATAAGATATCATGTGTATTAGTCTGCATTTTAATGATCAACAGCATGTCTAAATGTACCCGCTTTTAATCCAGCAGTGATTCATGGAACTCCTTATTCATTAACTAAATACCAGTACAATAAAACCTACAGTGGAAAATTGTCAATGTTAGAGTGGATTACTAGTGGCACATTTTCTTAAAGGAAATGAAACCATTTTAATAATGTATAATACAAGCCACGCAGCTTTGTTGCAGGTAGGTGCAGTTCTGAATAGTTGTTTTCTTGCTTCAAGAAAATGAGGTTAAACAAAGGTCAAAGATTGCCCATGCATGTAGAAATAAATATGCCTTCTTTCCGACCCAGTCATCATTAAGACTGTGCATAATTTACATATGGGTAGCTTCCTTCTTCAGAGCTATTTACAGAAACGTATTTCTGACAGCCCCTAAACCTCGCTGGGGCTGACAATCTAAATCTAAACTACTTTGATTGATGAAAACAGACATTTTAAGTTCAACCCCAGTGGCGTATAGCAACGGCCAAATATGGCCATTTTGTAAGCTATTGCAGATCATTCCTAAGCATACGAGAAAACCACAGCTCTTTCCCCATCCAGCCCTTCCTTTCAGGGACTCCTGCTGGTTATGATACTGCTTAGCAGCCTGGCCAGACCGCTGGCCTGTACTGAGCTGACTGTACTGTGAGGGCAGGTCGGGACGAGCCCAATGCGCACAGTGAGATAGAATCTGGCAAGACAGGCCGTTGCAACTTCAGAGAAGTCAATCTGGTGGTTTCTTGTTATTCTCCACTGACTTCCTCCTGCAGGGCAGAGGGGTCGAACGCTAGAGAGAGCTTGTTAACCTTTACAGTGTTGCGTTTGGCAATATAGTAATCTAGCTGAGGCACCCATACATACGTGCAGTATGTAAGAATGTGTGTGAGGTTCTTTAGTAACAAATCCTATTTTTTGTTGTGGTCACCCTAAGCAGGGGTGCGCGACCTGTAGATCCCCAAAGGTCAATGTACGGCCCGAAGATATACAAGATGTCATGTTTATTTCAAGGGGCATCCTCTATTAAGTATGTCAGTTCAGTCATTTTTTTTCATCCTGAACCTGAGCAACATAGATTAAATGCAAAATGAATGCAGGTGGGGCATGTGTTGCTTGTTGTGGCCGTTAACCTCCTTCTTCAATATAGATAAAATAATCTAATGACGAAACCGACACACAAGCACACTGGCGAAATTGAGAAAGTCTCATCCAGACTACAGGCTGTGTGTAATAAACTGTTTATTGGCAAGCATGCTGCTGTAAGGTGTAGTTTTCACCAAATGAATTAAATTAGAAGGCTGCTACACAGATGAAACAGGGAACAGGTGAAACTTGAATTAATAATGTTTTATATTCACTTAAAATAATAATAATTAATAATAATAATAATAATAATAATAATAATAATAATAATACATTTTTTAAATTCCTGCCATTTGTAATACTGGATTTAAGCTGTTTGGAGCTTGTTGTGCAGTAGGTGCTAATATAAAAATAAAATGAAAGGTACTGTTGCTGTAAACCTGCCATGGTTATTTTTTGTCATAAACCAGGTGGGCAAACAGCAAGAAATCTGTAAATAGGTGTTTGAATTCACAAGTCTTTTGCCAGCAGAGTAGCAGCTGGTGAAATTTCCATCTGTGTTAATTGGGTGTGGAATAGAAACAGTCCCTCCTTTTCCCACCCCAGTGCGTTTTCGTCATGCACAACAGAGCCGTTTCTCAACAGAGCCGTCCTGCCTGATCTGCATAACCAATGGGAGAAAAGCAGCGAAAGCCAGCAGTGTGCTGGTCCTTTTATTTGTGCTGTTTATGGAAGAGCATTGAAATGCAAATGATGTTTTGACTGCAAGGTGAAGGTGTGAGGGGCTGCTGTCTCCATTGCCTTTGTTTCATAACTTCAAATACAGAAAGGAAACCGAGTAACATCGGCACACAACTTCAACCTGGTTAAAGTGTACATCATGCATGTGGGTGGAGGGTTGATGCTAATTACAGCACATGTTATTCATTATCAATATTACGGAGCACCGCTGTACATTTTGCCAATTTTTTTTACTTTAAAAGTTGTTTTTTTTTAAACAGCTTTAAAAATAGTCCCTTATACATTACTCCTTATAAAAAAAACATATGTAATACACAGTAAAAGCATAGCAGAGTATAGATAGACACTGTAAAGCAGATTGTAAAGCATATTAAAACACACAGTGGTAAACTATGGTAAATGCATGGGAAAATCTTGGGAAATCTGTAAAATTACTGTGCAGATTTAGAGTGGTGATACTATATTTTTTAAATAGGATTTAGTAATACATAGCCTATATAAGGCTTTAGTAATACAACATAGGTAGTTCCACCTGATAAGATGACTTCAATTTAAATACCGGTAAGTAAGTAACACTTCATCTTACACTCAAAAGTCAAATCAAGTTAAACGGGTTTAACTTAAACACTTCAGAAGTCAGCTGATAATAACTGTTAAATCGTACTGCAAGCAAGAGACTTCCCACAGCAAGATGTACTACAATAAAAATAATCAGATTGAAGCAACCCAAAGCACAGCCACATTTGAGTGAGAGAAAACGCTGCAGAATAGAAAAAAAATAATAATTCAGCCCTTGATTGTGACTTGTGGTTTCTGAGAGGTTTCTATTGAAAAACAGAACCTTTCTCCTGGTGGATTTCCTATAAAAAGAAAATGAAAAAAAGAAAAACCCAGGGCCTTTCACTCAAACTGGGCCCTTCTTTAAAAAGAGCCACTTCACTATGCTGGAGCCGGACAGGCCTGTCTGCTTCTCCCATGGGGCAGCGTTTAAAATATTTTCAACGTCACTTTAGCAGGCAGGGTCATTTCTTTGGTGCCTCTGTGTAGACAGTCAGATTCTTTGCTTGTGGAATTGGAGAAACAGCTGTTCTTCCAGTAGTGACCCTTATAAAAGCTGACCATAGTAAAAGCATGGCAAAGTGTTATAAAGCATGCTAAAGCACAGGTAGTTATTGTAATGCCCGGAGAGGTACGGTAAGGTATAGAAATAAAATGGCAAATGAGAAAAATACAGTGCAAATTTACAGTGGTAAACTTTTAAAAGGAAAAGGCAAGTTTAAACCTTCTGTTACAGTGTTGGGCATTTGAACAGATATCATCGTGGTCTATGTGTTTATAAATGTCTATTTTAAGCTTCTTCATACTGTGTCAGTTTCGCTGCTGTTGTCTGATAACCCTCCCTCTGACCAGGCGGATATCGCTGTGGTTTTTATCTGGATCTGCAGTCAAAAGTTTCCATTATGTAAGCAAGACCCCTTTTTATTAAAAATAAAAGAAAAAGAAACTCATTGAAGGGTTGAAGGGTTTATTTTCTTGCTGAATTTGGATTCTTTTTCATTTTTCATCTTTTTTTTTTTTTGTTTTTGTATTTTTTTTTTCAATTTCACGTACGACCGCTTGGTAAAGATTTTTTTTTTTAACCTTTTGCTGAACAATGATGCATGATATCTGATGAGGCCTGCGATAATAACGGTAAGCATTAGCTTGGCTTTATGCACTTCAGCTGGATTGCATAAGAGAATAACCAGCCCTAGATCACTAACAGTTTGCCAAATCTAATTTAGGGGAGCTGACAGCGTGATATTTTGAAAGTTATCTCTTTTCGAAACGTCTACAGTACACACAGGGCAATATGTTCACAGTGTTTACACTGGTCTTCAATTAACTCCTGTTTTTTGATAGATGCAAATTCAACAATAGTGTACAAAAATGAGAAACAAACAACTGGAGAGTGCTTATGAAGCCTTAAGTTGCATGATGTTTGATACTAGTTTTGTAAAGTTAACAGGGGATTTTCTCCTTTCAAAAAATAGGAGTTAATAGAAGACTGCAGGAAACATTTTGAAAATATGTCCTACAGTAAGTTAGTAATTACACACTTGGACAGTCTGGCCCTTTGTTACATGATTTACAGTCTGTGTAACACTTCCTAAAGTCCATAACAGCAAATGCTTCTGTCCACATCATGGGGTGTATTCAGCAATTTTAAACAGTAATCAAAATACTGCAGCCCTTTAAATAACTAAATAGCACCCTCTGGATTGTTCATATCTTTACAGAAACACACACACTGTAAGATGCTGAATGTTCAGAGCCATGGTTCTCAAATGTTAATGATCTCAGTGGCAGTGTTTAGATCCTGAATGTAAATATCCACCACAATCCTTTCTGAGAATTAAAAAAGTCCCAAGTCTGGTGTGTTTTGTGCACAAAGTATGGCAGCCCAGGTTAAGCGGGGAGATTTTATTGGTAACAATTTTGCAAGTTCGGAAGCACATGTGTAAGTAAACCATGTTCTAGTTTAGAGCTCCTCCAAATTGCAATATATTGCAATGTATTAACCAGGAATGTATTGGAGGGAAGCAGGCCTGTGGATACCTTGAATACTTTGGGAGATATGGACTATAAAAGCTTGGTACCCTCTGCTCACAATGTGAAAATTTGAACGCTAGGCCAGCTTTGACCATCATGGTGTGTTTCTACTAAAGCACCTGAAAGGTTGGCTGATACAGCTTGCTTACAGCCTCCATTCAGTGCTTGGGTTATTGTGTGTATCGATTTCAGACACAGTCCTCTGCAGCCATTGTCTTCCAGTCACGTCAGTCAATAGTTATCTTTTGAGCGTTAAAGATGAATGACACTGCAGTATCCTTTATAGCAGTGGTGGCTAGTGGCCAGAAAAACTGGGGAGGCAGAAAAAAAGCCCCAGCAACAGTAGAATCTTATTATTGTATTTGGACTGACAACACTCCTTCTTCTTCTTCTTCTTCTTCTTTATTTGGCATACGCCTTAATCCAAGGCGACTTATAGTGTTACAGAGCAGTATAGGGTTACAATACAAGATTCATATTTAAATACAGTATAGTTTACAATATTTAAATACAGTATAGTTTACAGTAAGTGCAAATAATACTACTAAAATACAATATGAACTAGGATGCAACAAGTTAGTATTACAGCAAGTTTAATCTACAATGACATAATAGTAGTGCAATAGTGCATTAGCTGAGGGTCCAGTAATGCGGTGCTGAGGTCTGGGAGGTCCAGTGCATAGTGAGGTAGATCAAGAGATCTACAAGTGCAGTCTAAACAGGTTTTACCCCAATTCGACTGTTAAACGCATTTTCTCCAATAGCCAACAGGGAAAAGAAAACAGTAGCCCATCATAGTTTATTATAATATACTTAACTGTTACACACTGCCAGCGCGTGCTTAAAAATGCACTGTATACAACATGAATATAGCATTTTGATTTCAAAACAACTGCCTCCCTTGCCTCCTCTGAGGAGCCTCCACAGCTTTATAGTATTTCCTGGTTGCAGCTGTAATCTGAACTCCCTTAATTTCTGATAAATCTTTGCTTCTACTGACTAAATAGCAAACTGCTGTAGGCCTTATACTGTATAATGCACAATTGATCACATGGCAATGGCATATCATCTGGTTCTTAACATTGCTTGAAGTTCTTCCTACCAATAAAAGTGGCCAAACAATTATAGTGAGTCATTATATTGTTATATTACCTTACAGCATCCTAAACATTACATTATGTACTGTAGATGATATTGTATTAAGTCAGTGCTTTTTTTCTTGAATTGCTTTATTTGTAGATGGTGTAAAACAATGATCTGCTTGATGTCTTCTTGAGATATTGATTATAATCTTGCAGTAAACAAGTCACTTGTGTAAAAACTAATCAGAGAACTGATTGGGGTGGGGGGGAATCCACACTCTGGAGTCTAAAATGAATGGACCCACAGCAACAGCAGGGGCCGTATGACTGGTATTGTGTTCAATTCATTCTGCTACATGGGGGCAGGATTCTGATCGGAAACAAGCACGCCTGGACATCACATGCTTTCTGATGTTTTTACAGTGCAGGGTTGTTGTTTTTTGTGAATTTAGTGCTTATAAAAGATAAGAGACAGTGGCACTGGATATAGTCTGACATGGTTCAGCAGACTCTATCAGAACATGCCTTTGGTTTTCATTGCTGTCAGCAAACAGACAGTGTGGGCAAGCACTTAAAAAGGCAAATAGAATGCTTGACTATATAGTTAGAAGCGTTCAGAACAAAAGGTCGTGATGAGGTTACTGAGAACCCTGTGTTCAACTCGGGTCCCCACAAAACAAAAAGAACTCTGCAGCTTTGGAGAGAATCCATCAACCAAACAGACTACAGAAGAGAATTTCTTGATTTAAATCTTTGAAAGCTTAAAAGGAGTCAACACTATGAAATACTTTAAGCTTTGTACAGACACCAGGACCACAGTTTGAAATTAAGTGGAGGCATACTTAGAGGGTAAGAAACAGCTCTTCACACAGAGAGCTCTGAGGGTATGGAATTGGTTACCTAGCCATGGTGTGGTTGCTGAATTTGGATCCTTTAAGACTTGACTTGACGTTTTGAGATCAACCAGCTACTTGGAACCGAATGAACACTGAAAGGCCAAATGACCGCCTCTTGTATGTATATTTTCTGATGTTCTTATATTCTGTCCAGGGTCCTTCCCAAGCAGATACTGACAACTGTGAAACTCCACTAGGGGCTACTGTAAGTAGGCCTCTCAGCCTGCCCCTCAAATGAAAGAATCTTGAATCTATTGAAGAGAAGCCTCTTTTAACCTCCAGGATAGCTGGGATTTCCCAGCAAGCTCTTTTCATTAAAGCTGTTTGTTTGAGGGAAAAAACATTTCACTGGGGGATAGAAACGTGACCTTTTCATCAATACAGAGTACTTGAGCTCTGTACACTGCTCTGGAAGAACGTGCAGGCATCTGGCATGGTGTCTCGAGTACAGTACCACACAATACATGCAAGCTATTCCCTTTCCTAAGGCAGTGTTAGTACAGTGCATGTTCATGTAATTTGGTCTGGCAGCTTCTGCTTGAAAGTCACACTGAGAAGGCCTGTAACAAATTCAATTTAAATGGATACAAGCTTTCAAAGCACTCACATCTCAAATGACCTGTAGAGTCTTCCTCAGTTGTGATGATTAACCAGTTTCATTGAGTAACCTATGAAAAAGAAATTCATGAATACATTTTTTGAAAGAGTTTACAGTCTAAAAAAAAACATGCGGCCATTGTGATATATAGTTGTCATTTTGGGCGCTAGACATTTCTTAAAGCCAACTAAGCCAAATAACAAACTGCTCTAGGTCTTATATACTGAACAGTTATACACTGCATAGTTTGAAATATTGAGATTATTTTTCTGAATACTTTGTTATATATATATATATATATATATATATATATATATATATATGTGTGTATTAGCTCAAAGATATACAGTACTGTGCAAAAGTTTTAGGCAGGTGTGAAAAAATGCTGTAAAGTAAGAATGCTTTCAAAAATAGACATGTTAATAGTTTATATTTATCAATTAACAAAATGCAAAGTGAGTGAACAGAAGAAAAATCTACATCAAATCAATATTTGGTGTGACCACCCTTTGCCTTCAAAACAGCATCAATTCTTCTAGGTACACTTGCACAAAGTCAGGGATTTTGTAGGCATATAGTCAGGTGTATGATTAAACAATTATACCAAACAGGTGCTAATGATCATCAATTCAATATGTAGGTTGAAACACAATCATTAACTGAAACAGAAACAGCTGTGTAGGAGGAATAAGACTGGGTGAGGAACAGCCAAGCTCATCTAACAAGGTGAGGTTGCTGAAGACAGTTTACTGTCAAAAGTCATACACCATGGCAAGACTGAGCACAGCAACAAGACACAAGGTAGTTATACTGCATCAGCAAGGTCTCTCCCAGGCAGAAATTTCAAGGCAGACCAGGGGTTTCCAGATGTGCTGTCCAAGCTATTTTGAAGAAGCACAAAGAAACGGGCAATGTTGAGGACCGTAGACGCAGTGGTCGGCCAAGGAAACTTACTGCAGCAGATGAAAGACACATCATGCTTACTTCCCTTCGCAATCGGAAGATGTCCAGCAGTGCCATCAGCTCAGAATTGGCAGAAAACAGTGGGACCCTGGTACACCCATCTACTGTCTGGAGAAGTCTGGTCAGAAGTGGCCTTCGTGGAAGACTTGCGGCCAAAAAGCCATACCTCCGACGTGGAAGCAAGGCCAAGCGACTCAACTATGCACGAAAACACAGGATCGGGTGCAGAAAAATGGCAGCAGGTGCTCTGGACTGATGAGTCAAAATTTGAAATATTTGGCTGTAGCAGAAGGCAGTTTGTTCGCTGAAGGGCTGGAGAGCGGTACACGAATGAGTGTCTGCAGGCAACAGTGAAGCATGGTGGAGGTTCCTTGCAAGTTTGGGGCTGCATTTCTGCAAATGGAGTTGGGGATTTGGTCAGAATTAATGGTCTCCTCAATGCTGAGAAGTACAGGCAGATACTTATCCATCATGCAATACCATCAGGGAGGCATCTGATTGGCCCCAAATTTATTCTGCAGCATGACAACGACCCCAAACATACAGCAAAAGTCATTAAGAACTATCTTCAGCGTAAAGAAGAACAAGGAGTCCTGGAAGTGATGGTATGGCCCCCACAGAGCCCTGATCTCAACATCATCGAGTCTGTCTGGTATTACATGAAGAGAGAGAAGCAACTGAGGCTGCCTAAATCCACAGAAGAACTGTGGTTAGTTCTCTAAGATGTTTGGGCCAACCTACCTGCCGAGTTCCTTCAAAAACTGTTGTGCAAGTGTACCTAGATAGGAGACTACATTTGGGGGCTGATTCGTGAAAGTGATTTACAGTATAATCGTAAATCTTGAAAAACTACTCACTTCTAAATCTTTTGTAGTCATTTTTGTATTACTTTAGTATAAATACATGTTAATTTGGATTCATATGTTGTTTTTTCTTTATGTGAACGAAAAGACACAAATTCGCCCGTTTTCTCATTGGAAATAGGTAAATTTCAAAATATCACTGTCCTGGTCACAAAAGCAAAGTTTGTGGGGAATAATAGCCATTTTCTATACTTTTGAGGCATAAGCAATTAGGAAATAACACTTACTACCCAGGAACAAAAATTGTGTTACATAGTGTTTTCATCACTAATAACAACTGCCATTCAGTATTTGCCCTGGGTGACCTTCTCAATTGCCACAACCTCTCAAAATGTATGTCTATTCACGGCCATTATGGCCGCAGTGTCCAAACAGTAACATGACGATGTGATTTGCGTGGTTAAGTAGCATCAAACAACAACGAACACGACCCTTTCAAGCACATGGATTTCTACCATGTGTAGTAATGCCATCTCAGAAAAGAGCCCAGAAAGAAAAGTAGAAAGCCTTGCACAATCTGTTAAAAAAAACAATTGCAAAACTTGATCATTTTTTCAGGTCAATAGTTTAGAAATGTTTATGATACTTACAAGTGGTTTTCTTTGAGGTTTCAAAATAATATTTTCTGGAACTAGTGTAATGTTGGGGTTTAGGTGTGGTGAACAAATAACTAGTATCAATGATTCAGCTGGATGCAGACAGATTCCACTCTCTCAGTGTTTTTACTGCAGCTCACACATTGTACACATTGTTTCAACCGCTCAGCTCAACTCACTTCATGGTTTTCAAATAAAGCTTATTGAATACAAGACCATTCAATAACTTTATACAAACAATTAGAAGGCAAACACATATACACGACTGCAAAGCAAGCTTAATGCTAACAGGAGTTTAACCAATTGACTTATTAGTCTTTTAGCAGTAAGGATTTTATTATTATTATTATTATTATTATTATTATTATTATTATTATTATTATTATTATTATTATTATTATTATTATTATTATTAATTGTAATACTGATATTGTTTTATTCATTTTTAATATTTTACATGAATTATTAGTTTTGTAAATATAGGTGTTAACCGAACTTTGAAATGCTTACTGGTCCTGAATTGTCCTAAACAGTAACAAAAATAATCTTACACTAACTTGAATATGTTTCAATTGTCATTATCCCCTTATTCTAATTTCCTTATTTTTACCACAACAAATCCAAAACGGTAGGAAATACTATTCTACTTGTTTATTATCATTATTTGTACATCTTAAGATGAAGATAAGTTTTGTTTTTTCAGTTCATCCATAAATGCGACACAGCGACTCTTGTACGTTACATGCGCGAACGAGATTTCAGAGTTTAGTTTATTTTAAACTCAGTAGAATATAGGCAATTAAAAACAATCCCATGGGTTAGTGATGAAAGCCAATGCCTGGCTTCAGCACAGGGAGCTGTGTCCTCGCAGGCTGCAATCGCTAGACTGTTGGTTGACAAAAAAAACATAACAAAAAACATCATTTTCTGAATAAATAAATAGTTATTATTAAGTTAAACTGTGTTGTTTCTTTCTGTGGCCAATAATTAGCTTTATATATAAAATTACACAACATCGTACACTTTGGCCTTGACTTAAGTTTAGTGACCTTGGTGCTCTCTACAAATTTATTGAACTGAAGGCCATTTTGGCCTTGCCCTTTTTGTTGCCAATTTAGAGCCCTGTAATAACTAGAACAAAATACATATATTTGATTGCAATCAAATACACGTTTAAAATCATTTGTCTTTTACATAGTAAAATGTAAGACCTACGAATTCATGGCAATACATATTAGCATAGATGTATTGGACTTATTTTGGTAGCTCTATGTCAAGTTTTTTTTTAAAGTATTTTAGCTTTTTGCATCTCATTGATATGCATAACTGATGCATAGTCTCAGCTCCTAGAAGAGATAGAAAATTTGTTATTTGTATCTGTTTGCGAAAGTCCTCTACATTCCACATAGGAAGAGGATTACAGTCTCTTCTGAAGTGTAAATGATTCACAATTGCAAAAATCAAAGCAGATTCCTAACTGGATGAGTTCAATTCTAGTGACGTTTTCATGCACCAATCTGGGAGCTGCCTCTTTGGCAACCTGGGTCTTGCATTCCCATGTTGTTTGCACACAAAGCACACACACACACGCTTACAAAACATCATCTGGCTATTTTAGCACATAACCCACCCCTTGGTGGCTTCCTCCTCATTGGACTTTCCTGAGCGATTGCCGTGGAGACCGTGTCCCAATCAGCATGCAGGTCACGGATTTGTGAATGAAGGACTCTCCAGCTCAGCATGCCTCTATCCACCACTGAGTAGTTCACAGATATGGGCAAAGGGGATTATTTTGCAATCCGTTTTCTGATTTTCTGATCTCTCGGGATCACACAAGATTGTGTTTAAATAGCTAGCAAGGTCATTGAAGAGTGTAGCAGCTACAAACAGTGGAACACATGTGTGATTGAAGAAAACAAGACCATGTATCGGGAACATGCATGTACAGTCTGTTGGAATGTATAGAAACATGAAAAGGTTGTGTTGATAAAGGGCACATTCCAGCCTCCAGTGACATTTTAAAGTAGAGCTAAACAAAATAAAATCTTACCTGATATATTATTGCCATCGCTTCCTCAATCTCACATTTTCCAATACGGAAAGATGCACACGGTAGAGTATATATGTATTTGATTGATTTTTTTTTTTTTCATTCAATTTAGTGGACATAAAATAGCCAACCTCCTTTACACATACAGTATATGAGGGCTGCATTTCGTCATGAAGACAGTGAGTCATGGGGTAAGCAATGACTAAGCACTGACAGAGCACGGAGAAGTTGTTTATGGGAGTCCTTGTAAAGGGCAATTTAATTGAGAATGTATATTTCTCAAGTAAAATCTCCAGTTTCTCACATGTATTTACAGTAGCATTGAAATACACCCAACTGTCACCCTGCTCTTCTAATGTCAGTCCACCATTTTAAGGTCCAGTCTCCACCATGCACATACATTCAGGATACTGCATAGGTCTAAAATGTGCAGTTTTGAAAGAAACACATGTTTTAGCAATGATATCTGGTACTACACAAGGATGAATAAATCTGTTTGCAAGCCATGCTTTTAGACTGTCTTGCACTTCCTGGGTCATTTCACCTGGAAGTAAGTAAAAGTAAAACAGTAACAGACTTCCTAGAAAGCAAACTGAAGACTTTCTTTAACTTGATGTAGTAAAATGAAAGTACATGTTTGCTAAGCCATGTGTTTCTTTCAAAGCTGCACTTTTGACATATACTGTATGCAGCTAATGGAAGTGCAAATTGGGTAAGATTGATGGAATTATTTTGTTTGCTACAATTTCATTTAATGTATCCACAAATGTCTTTTTTTAAAAGCCTTCCTTGATATTCAGTCTTGTTTGAGATACCACTGCTCTGCTCTGTACATCTCTGGATCACCAAGGGTTAAACGTACAGAACAATATTGCACAAGGCTGCAGAATCGTGGCACAGGCACAATGCACCTTGTCGTGACCACTCATGGCTGAAGCAGCAAGCCTGAGCACTGTAAGAAAAGGAATGATTATGAATAGGTTTGATTCTGTCTTTCATATAAACACTGTAAAAGAAATGAATGCAGCGAGCAATTCTGAACATTATTAACAGGCAACGAATGACATATTATCGGCTATACTAGGGCCTTTATGAGATCAGTTATTCCACAGATTTCCAGAGAAAAAGGCATGGAAACAGAGCTTTCTTTAACCCAGTGAGGAACCACATATCAACCGTTCAACTTAAAAGACATGTTTGTACAATGTGTGTTTCTTTCAAAACTGCATATTTGAGTAGCTAAATCAGGTTGTTTGTTACAATTGCTTTAAGTGAAAGCAATCAGCATATTGAGCATACAGTACTCAGCATGCCCAATATGGGTATTATATTGTTTCTATATGCAGCCTGTGCTTTATTAATAGAATATATATATATATATATATATATATATATATATATATATATATATATATATATATATATATATATATATATATATGTATATTCTATTAATAAAACACACAGCTTTTAGAAGGGATGTGGTTTTCCGATGAACTCTACCTACGCATTTCAGAGCAGCTTTTTTTTTTTTTTGATCTGCTTGTCCTCAAAGCCCAAGTTGTTTATCAACAGCTCTTATCGGCAAGGCTGCAGAAGGTGCTAGAGCATTGACTGTAATGTCGTAAAGACCATACTGCTTTGTTCATGCATTTGTTTCTGTGAAACTCCAACACACCCTCAGCAACCCATTTTGAATGGTAAAGCACTGGCACTGTAATGGCAATGCAAGGTGCTGTAGTGTGCTGCACTGGTACCTGCTACTGGGATACAATAAGGAACTGTGGTAACATTCTCATAGCTGCATTTATATACAGCATTATGAACCAATGCACTGGTAATCAATGGCAGTTAATACCATACCAGTGCAACTGAATCACCGTGCAATAGTTGTGTCAAATCCGTTGGGGTGCAATTTGTGGTAATGCTGTGGTCTTTAATCTGGTACCTGTCTAATTATTTTAGCCCCGATTTTCCCCCAAATTTAGAGTTTACAATTACGTTTCCAGCCACAGCAATTCCCCACAACAGCTCAGGAGAACTGAAGGTCAGTGGTCATCCTCCGATCCCATGACCAAGCCAACTGCCTCTTTACACCCAGGAGGACAATAGTCTGTATCCGTATTCTGTATCTGTAGCTGTGCAAGATCTGCAATCTTCACTGGGGATTCCACAGGGACTGAGTAACTTCACCTTGCTACAGTGACCCCTACTGGCCAGCTGCCTGCAGTGCTATTCTACAGGTTTGAGAGCTTGCTGACAGTGGAGCTCCTGGGTGTAAAAAGGCCATAGGCTTGGCAGTGGGATCGTAGGACACCCGCTGACTGTCATTTCATTGTGGAAAGAAACTGGAGTTATTTGGGGGTGAAATAGTTGGGCACTATAAAAATGAACAAAAACAACTTGAAGACAGACATGTGTGGCTGCTCATGCTAACTCTGCATATGATTTAGTGTGTTATGGCAGGTGTTTTTATACAGCCTCTGTAAATCACCACAATATTCACCTTTCTTCAACCAATGCTTAACTGAATACTTTAATGCCATCTTGCTCCCTATAGGGATGTTGTAACATTCAATGTTGCCATAGCAACCCATAATGACGTTTGACAAACCACACATCAGACAGCCGGTAAAACTAGGAACATCCCTTCAGACAGCCATCAAGGATGTCTCTGGATTGCCGTTAGCTCCAGTGCAGTAAACAGCTGTTATTTTGGAGGCTTTTATTTTGGTGAAGTGCTAAAGGTAGCAGAGGTTTCAACCATCTCCTTTCAAGACAGAGACATCTGCAATCTAAGCAGTTTACTCTAGTCTTCTTTAAAAAGATGATCAATTAATGCAAATACAATTGAATTAATACAGTCAGCTCTCATTAATACAGATCTCATGTCTTACTTTGATGTCCATTACAGCAGGCAATATACCACGGTATAGTGAAAACATAGCAAACAGACAAGCAATGTGAAGCTCAGATACAGCTGTGGAATGACAGAGGAGAGCTGAGGAATCACCGTGCAAACTGACAGTGGCATGGTTAAGTAGCTACTGATTGAGGCAGAGACTTATCCCCAGGGTTACAGTTTAATTGCAGTTTTCAATTAAGAAATTATATGATATACAACCAGACATTGGGGCAAACATGTCACCTTTTTTACATTGAAAAAAATACCTGTTTTAAAAATAACATCCACTTCCTAATTCATGTAGGCAGACACTTGTCTAGATTAAAAAGCCTCTAACAATAGTCCTACAACTACTGTACTACTAATAATAATAATAATATTTCATCATTATTACAAATACAAATGCTATGGTGCTTTTATAACCCCTTCATTTAGGAACAGTTAAAACATTTTGTGTGAAGAAGTTGCCCTGCCGTAACTTGGAAAAACAGTTCTGGCATTTGAAAATAGATACATAGATAGTTGTGCTGAAGGGAAACGGGAATATCAGCGACTGATGAAAAGAAGGGATAGACAATTTTTGTTAACGAACAGGAATATAACGTATATATGAAAATAAGAAAATGATAGTCATAATAATATTCATAAAACATTAGCATCTCAGATAGTTTAAAAGCCCTGCATAGCCCCTTATAAAAGGCTACCACAGTAAAAGCATAACCAAGTGCAGTAAAGTGTAGTGAAAAAAGTATAACCATGGTAAAAGCGTGGGAAAACTGCAAAAATACAGTTGTAAAATGTTATAAGGAGCTGCAGATCTATATCCACGGCGCAGTGAATTGGTTTCTCAAGCCATTAAACTGAATGGAAAGGCAAGGGCTGGGCAGAACCGCAAGCTCTCCAGTCGAGAGACTTTTTGAAGTGTATACCAAAACTCTGAATCAATTCAGTCCTCAGCATTTGAGTTTTAGTTGAAGCAAGTGATGCGAGGGTGGACCTGGCACATAACCTTCCAGTCACATCTTCAGCAATGTATGAGTGGTGTGTATCAGAGCTCTGTGACCCTGTATGTGTCTGGATATTCAGATCAGCGCAGCACCCCCGCAAATAGCAGGCACTAGTCTGAATTCCCACGTTTGTGTATCAGCTGTGCAGTTTTATCATTGTGGTGAGTGTTGCACCTTAAATAACATCATTGTCTGAAGTAGGGTTACAGTGCATTACCTCTGATTGCACGACGAACTTACTGTGGTTCACCATGCTTATGCTTCTGTCCTATCATCCATAACTATTAAACAGTCAATAGGGTTACATTTATTAAGTTTCTTTTGTGCTTCTATCTTAGTACTATATACCACACGACAGATGGACCCTCAATTAATAACTAACTAGTGTGCTTTTCATTCTCTTATAGAAAATGACCATAGTAAAAGCATAGAAAGTGTTGTAAAATATAGCATGCTAATGCATTTGTAAGCGTTATAAAGCCCAGAGAGGTATGATAAAGCATTAAACCGTGTTTAATGCATCATAAACTGAAAGCTCTGAAGAGCCATGTACATTTACTGCTGTAAGGGTTATAATGGAAAGGTACACTTTTTATTTGATGTTATTATTGATTCAAAACATAAGTAAGAATCATGTAATCAATTAAATATAATATAAACCCATATTTCACCTATTGAGATGTTTACATGCTGCACCAATGATATAAAACATTTTCCAATGAGAATCTTGTTTTTTTGTTCTCTGAGAGTTGGTTTAATGCAGACCGGCATGGTCTGCATTAAGGGGGGTTAGATTCTTCTTGGCATGTGGTATGTTCTTTAAAGAGCTACAAAAAAAAGGCTCTCCGCTAAGACAATTCATTTGACATATTACACAGTATGTTTTTTGATATATTTTTATATACTGCACATACAGAATATGTATACAAAACCAGTTTTACTCGCTAATATTGATTCAGTCTGAATGTGGTGCTTATATTTAAGAATTGCCATTTTTATTATCCTGTTGAAAGGCTTGCTGAAGATATTTTTGTGAAATATGAATAGACAATTTTGTAATTATAGTGCAACACATTGTGTAAAGTATATTTATGCAATGAGCCATTTTGGTTTCAAATAAAAAGCTCAACGGTGTCTTTCTCCAGATAGACTTTTATGTTTCACTGTGTTTCAAAGGACCAGACAGCATGGGGCAGTAAAGGATTCTGGCAGGAGGGCTGGATAATACAAATGACTGCACCACTGGCAGTGTCATCTCAGTGCTGCTGTCGCCCCCTTGTGGACACAGAGTACTACTACCTCTAACCTGTTTTAATTTATATACAGAAAATCAGTGTCACCTAAAATAATGGCAGTAAAGTGCTATGAATTCCAATGCTTTAGCTGCTATTTCTATGGTGTCCGACTTGAATTGTTTATGAATTTGTGGCCATTTTTTCTTAAATTCTCTACAGGACTAGACAAATCATAACAAAATAATAACAGAATTTGAGACATTAATCCATGCACAATTGTTCATGGACTCACCAGTTTTAATAAACTCATATTATTTCTTACGTGCCACCTGTGCAATTCAAAGCAGATCCCAGTGCAGCTACATAACAAAGAGTTTTGACAACCAAATGTATACGTTTCTGGGATTCCCTGTCGAAGCCTGATTTCAGCCACTGTGATCTGAAATACCGGGCTACACAATCCCTTTATATAGCCTGCAGTTAATAAGCTGATGCCAGTTTATACTGGCAACACTTGCCAGCTTTTTTTCTGACAATTATTTGCCTGCAACCTTTCTATTGTACAGCTTTTGAAAGCAATATTGCTGGCAGTATTGCCAGCAGTTAAATGTAAATTGTACCGGGAGAGAGAAAGAGGATCCAAACCAGGTGTGTTCAGACCCAGAGATTGCTATTAACCTTCAAGATCATTAGAATGTCATTCCGGAATGATGCAGAGGATTACATCACTGCTGCTTCAGGCTGGATACGAGATGTTCCATTGTTCCGCGTGAGAATGCAAGACTGCCTCTGCAAACGATTATATATGAATGGAGTGGCATTTCCGTAAAGACGTTGCCAGCTGTTTTATTTGAGCTCATTTAAATAACAGCTCCTGCTTTGCCCTTGATTTGCATGACGATGTAACAGAAGTGGGCGTTGCTGGGAAATTTTAAGGCATGGCAACGCAGAAAGGTGCTGTATGGGGTAAATCGTTCTTTGTGTCAAAAACCGATTGATGGATACACCTTTTGGGAGTTTCTTGCATTACTTAAGCCTGCAATGCAGTTTATATAGGGTGATAATGATAGTAGCCAATGTGTATTTGTGGTAATAGTAAGGTTACCAAGGCAACCCCAGTCAGTATATGATGCTGTATAACCTACTGCTTTTTTGTTTCCCAGTGTCAGTTCAAAAGGACTGCTGGAGTATTCCTGGCAACAAAGTAGCCAGAGATTTGATATGCAGCACACACTGTTGTGTAATTGGACCCGGCTAAAAGAATCCTATAATCCTAGATCAGTTCCACTCGTGATTAGGCAAGGCAGCAGATCTCATAGACTTTACTAAAGGGCTGATAGTAGTTTGATATTGGAATGAGATGAGATTGAGTATCGACTGGCTTCATGGTACCGTTGGAAACGTGGCTCTGGAATTAAAATCCAGTTTCCCGCCTCTTCATTAATACAACACTTGCCCAGGGGTTAAACAGCCATATTTGAACACCCTGGAGTGTGTGACTGTGTTTATAAAATGGCACCACCACTCTACCCCACTCTTCATTAAACTACTGCTTGCCATTTCTCATTCTGTACTTTTCAATATGCTGTTGATACACTTCATGGACCTCCGTTTTTTTCTTCATACTGAAATGCTCTAATTTTGCGTTTACAGCCGTGACAGGAGATATGTGTTGGTTTTTTTATTGTCTAGTGCATACTGATATATTCATGACAAGAGATTTGCTGTGTTGCCACGCCTCACCCTGTTTGCATCAATTCCAGGTATACCCTCCAGCACTTTCCAGATTCCCTTAATAATGTAGTCTTTAAAACGGGCACTAACTTCCCTGTTACAGGTTCCACAGGCTTTAGAATAGCAGAATCAGTGAACATTCACCTTTCTATATTTTTAGAACATCCGCAAAAAACCATAGTGATTTAACAGCTGCCACCTGATCGTGTCTGGCAGCCTCCGAGGATCTTGAGTTTTGATTGATATTGATAGCATGCCACACTAAATCATAGCCAGCTTCTGTTTTATTACTTGGTCTCTACCCAGTCACCTGGAACATTGGGTGTCTTCTGGACTCTAATGTTAATGAGATATGAAACCAGAGATAGGCTGCAGATGTAATAGATTAATAGGTTCGGATTATTAGCTCAGGGTACAGTTCTTACCTCTAAGCCTCATTGAAAATACACTATTGATCTCTCTCCATGGCACTGACAACTTTGAGTTCTGCAGAACGGTATCTATTGAGTGTCACAGGGCTTATCCTGCAGGGAGTGAGAAGGGTTAATGCACAGAGCAGCTAACTTTATTCAGCATTCTTTACAAGAAGGATTCTTCTTTGAGTCAACCTAGGTCTAGACAGTTCACTGGTCCCATGGTTCAGGACTGGAAACATTATCATAGCTGAGTATACAAACTTTGTCAATAATATCCCCCGCTGGAGATGAAACGCTCTGCAAAGGGGATATAGTGGAGACACTGGTACACCCGTATGTCACACATGGTGGTCGTATGTACAGCACTTACATTTGGGCATATATCTGGATAATCACTTAACAAATTGTCATGACACTTAGCAATTCTTATTGTATTAGGTACATGTTGATAAATGGCATGGTCATGAACCAGTGATAAGCACTTACGAATCCACTACGTCTGCAATGACGAGGGCTGTTCAGAGCTGGTATCTGTGCTGGTTTTTAGACATTTTTATTCAGCAATGAACTGATTTATGGATCATAAATCAAATAAAATGATATTATTTATTTATTTCTTAGCAGACGCCCTTATCCAGGGCGACTTACAATTGTTACAAGATATCACATTATACATTATTTCACATTATACAGATATCACATTATTTTACATACAATTACCCATTTATACAGTTGGGTTTTTACTGGAGCAATCTAGGTAAAGTACCTTGCTCAAGGGTAAAAAAGCAGTGTCCCCCACTGGGGATTGAACCCACAACCCTCTGGTCAAGAGTCCAGAGCCCTAACCACTACTCCACACCGCTTCCCTATGGCTACAAAGACGCTTGAGGAATAAAGAAAAATGATTACACAGGCATGTTATGGCATGTGTTCATCCAGCAAGCAAAAAACTCTCTTGAACAACTTTACAGTTCTTAAAACACTTCAAAACCTTGGTCAGAGACCCAAAGTGCTCAAAGCCCAGTGATAGAGTGCTCTTTCGCTATTGCATTTTCAACGTGTTCATAGCACTGCTTTCTTTGACCTTGTTTTCCAAGTAGGCCAAGTCTCTTGATGGCAATACAATCAGCTGCTGGCAGTGGATATGTAATCATCCTGCAGTGTGCATGTGTCCCTGCAAATCACAATGGCAGAGCTATCTTCCAATAATAGACACTTTTACAGTAGCGGAGTAGTGCACCAGTCCCACCTAAACGCTTAGAAGCATTCCTCTGGACCCCTCAGACCAGATCTAACCCAACCAGTTCTGTAGTCAGTTTTTTAGAAATTGTACTATTATAGACAATAAACAATGCAGTGTTTGGTTAGAGGATGTTTTGGACAGCACAGCCTGAATCATCATTCTGTAATGCTGCTTAGTAATGTATAAAAGCATCTTTTAAGTGTTAATGTTGTCTGACCCTGTAAAAGTTGGTCACTTCGACCACGAGCTTGAAAATCCTGGAACAAACCCTGGTTCAAGTTGGATAGCAGTTCAAAGTTTTGATTGGTTGTTCGTGGCCGTCATCTTTGCCAGGATTCTGCTCTGGTTAGCATAGTTTTTATACCATGAAATACACAACTTTCCAATGGATATATGGTTGTAATACAGTATATATTTGATCATTCAAGTTTCGTGTGACATATTTTAGCACAGGTTATTGAGTAAATTCACACTTTAGGAATTGACTTCTGTTTTCATTTGATTGATTCCACAGAGTCTTAAAGATGCTTAATTCTGTAATTCCTTTTAATCTAGGCTTAATACCTACTTTTTTTACATCACTCTGTGTTGCCTACAGAAGAACTATAGAACGTTTGTATTGTATTATTCTAGGAATCAATTTCTCTGGCTGTAGCATTTCTTACATTCAAGTTTGTGATAATAACACAGTAACAAAGATGTTGTCTTGGGAACAGGTATCCTGCATTTGATCACCCTTTGCATTGACATTGGCAGTTTGTTATTTAAATCATTTGGGATATGCTTTGAGTCATATCCAGAGTATAAAAGATGGTTTAGACTCCAGTGTATGCATTGTGAAAAAATGGAGTTGTCCTATTTAAGCATATCTTCTTCTTGCGCTCTTCTAAAAATAGCCCAGTATCTATTTTTATCAAGTCCCTAAAGGTATGCAAAGTGTCCCATTACTTCAGCCTTCTGTCTCTCCTTGCAATTGCTTTTGTGCTTCCTCTAGTTTTCTGGCTCAGCGGGTTACCCAAGTCCACCCCCTGTTCTATTTATAACTGCAGCCCCGCCCTCAAAGCTTATCTGGCTCATTTCCTTTACCTGTATCTTTTGAAAGAATGGAAGAGGAGGGAGTTTATTTGCATTGGTAGTCCTATTGGCAGACTAGCTATCACGGTGTCTATTGCACACCTGTGGGCTTAGTATGAGATATTACGCGAAAGCCTCACATCAGTAATGTAGTGTCATGCCTTTAAACTACACACCAAACAACTGCAGAGTTTCTCAATTAAACATTACACAAGGATCTCGAGACGGATCCGGGATGAGGCTAAGAAGACACGACAGTTTGGAGTTTCTGGAGGCCTACACCAGTGTGCCTGAGAAAGAGGTTTGGAAATGAGTTTTGTTTCTTTAGCTGGGGTAAGGACTGCTGATGTTTCTTTGATAACAAAAGATGGGCTGGGATGGACAGGGTTCTTTCAGCTTGCTCCACGCTGTCATGTAGTAAAATATTTTCTTTTGTCGAATATGTTTTACAGTAAGAGGCAGTTGATATGACCCAAAGTTGAAATAAGGCTTTTGATAGTTTTGCTGTTGATTTGGTTTGTTTTATAACCTACTCTAAATGATATAGCATTTGTGTATAATGTATTGTTCTTTAATTCTGTCCATATAATACAATTTATTACCTAACTATGAAAATACTGTAAGGTTTAGGGATAGGGTTAGGGTACGGGTCAGAGTTAGGGTTAGGGTCAAGGTCAGGTTTGATGAAGGGGTTTCTTATGGAAATGTGTAGTCCCACAAGAGTGGCTACGGCTACTTCACATTTGATGGGTTAAGGTTTTTTCTGCATTGAAAGGTAACTAACACAGTATACGCCTGTATGTTTTCATTTGAGTTTTTAAGCCTTTTTTATTATTATTATTAGGTACTTGCACATTCTGTGTCAGTGAAATATGTGGATCAATGGAACTGGCTACAAGCATCCCATGAGCTTCCCCTCACAGCTCTGCAAGCTCAGCCCAATCCTGACCTGTCTGTGCTGGCATCACCTGATGCCCACTTGGCCACCAGGTTGAACCCAGGCCACCAGGTTGAACCCAGGCCACCAGGAGTGAGAAACATGAGAAACTTTAGCATAGGCATTTACACTGTGCTATAATAAAAGAAATACCTGACCAAATAGTCTTATAAATGCACCATTCCAGCACTCTATCAACATATCAACACACAGAATGAGAAACGCTTGAAAATACGTCAGTTGTTTCCCAGTTGATTTACGAGACCTGGGCAAGCTAAATGAGGCATGGAAGAGTATAGACAGGTCTGGACTTGAATGCAGCTGCGATACGCTCATCATTGTCAATTGCACTGTGAACAATGTGGGCTAGAATTCAGAAATAAGACACATTCATGCCTGCTTTTTCTGTGTCTCAGTGCAAATGCATCTTTAAGTATGCTTACTCTGTAACCTAGCCAGCATTGAAACAGAAATATCCTGCTTCTGAGGTAAAAAAAAACCCAAAAAACTAAGGTTTGCTAACATGCCTCAGTATAAGTCCCTCCTGTGGGAGCCGCTTTGCAGTCTTCTGTTCCAGTTGAAATGGTCACTTAAAACAACACTGAGAACAGCTTTCACTTATATAGTACAGCAATTGTGTTGAAGCATCCTAGAGCGTGTACAATTAAAACAAGCTCAGGGCTGGGTAAAAGCAAACTAAACAAGAGCAGCTTCAAACAAGTACAGTGGGGCTGAAATATTGACTGTGGTGGAAGTCCTCACAATGGTTCCCCAGCATGTGTTGTTTTGTACTTATTTATAGTGTGTTACAAGTCTGACCTGAGCCGCCTTGCAGTCAATTGGATTTAAAGATTCGTATCAGTTGGGCCACCTGTTTACACTTGCGATGGGATCTAAGCCGCCTTAGGACCTGTATGCATAATCCCGAACTAAAGTGTGTGACCTCAGACATCATATCTCCATGGCTACCTCACTACAAACAGGAAGAACAGTAAAGAGATTGTGCACTGCGAGCTTACAAACGATTAAAACAGCCCTTGTTCGTTTTATGGTTTAGAATCCCAAAAAGAACAAACTATTCAAAAGGGCATCGTTTTAGTATAAAATTGAACAGGAGAGAGTGAAACCTGCTGATATCTGCTGAGCAAAAGGACCGTTTGTTTTTATTTAACAGTCTGGGCTATGCAAACACATTATATTCAATTGAGGGGTGCCCCTGTAATGAACAAAACCCTTTTCTAGCTGGTTGACACGTAGCTGTCTAGAATGCTAAAGACCAATTCAATCAATGTTTAGCTGGAAAAAACATGTCTTGGAAATACAGTTTCTGCCAAAAAATTTTGCATCACCCTATAGAATTAACTAATTTAGCTTCATTCATAAAGTCAAATGAAACCTGCTGAATAATGTCATGTTAACATATTGAATTACATACTGCTTCGTATTTTCCATATACTTAACATAAATTGAAAAATGTGACATTTCGAAATCTAACATGAAACACTGTACTACTATTATAGCTTCCGGTAGACTTTTGCGATATCATTTGGTAGTTAATTTGATTACATGACATTAAATAAAAGATCTAAATTATGTTCATATATTTTGTTTATTTTTATTCTGTCTCAATCCAAAAATTATAGGTGATGCAAAACCTTTGGCCGTAGTTGTATAATTGAGACTTAATGACACAGTGGCCATTACCCACCAGAAAACTGACCCCAGCAACATTTAGGTGTCCATAGCTGAAGATAAGTTATCTACAGGTAGAGAACACCGTGGAGGGTATTAATGCTATTATAAACATAATACATATGTTTGTGTTATGTTTTGAGCCAGATCTCTAATGTGGATCAGTTTCGATTATGATTTGTTATGACAGTATTTGAGAGTTGCATTTCAGAACATTTGCCTCTGAGCTTGCCACCAATAGGCCCCTATGTGAAACTGAGCAGTCAGTGTGTTCATTTAGTTGAGTTACCATCCAGGTTGTCTTTTGTTTGTTAGTTTGTTTGATTATAAATGCTTCTGTTGCCACCTGGGCGTGACTGAACAGTTTAAAGTCCCAGAGATCCTTTCTGGGTAATCATTTGAACCTGTCGCATACAAACAGCTGAAACCTGGTGGGACTGTTTGGTCTCTTGTAAAAGTTTACTGTGGTTAACGTTGTAAAAGTGCAGTAATGTGAATTAGAAGTGCAGTAATGTGAATTAAAGCACAGCATTTACTTTAAAGTGAGTTTAGGACAGAAGGTAGGAAGCACTTGTTAACACAGAGAGTTATAAATGCAT
Organism: Acipenser ruthenus; assembly: GCF_902713425.1. Taxonomy (NCBI): domain Eukaryota; kingdom Metazoa; phylum Chordata; class Actinopteri; order Acipenseriformes; family Acipenseridae; genus Acipenser; species Acipenser ruthenus. Next base: position 23,648,680 of record NC_081204.1, read on the forward strand.
GAAATAGCCTACCATGTGAAGTAGTAGGATCTAGAACACTGGGAACATTTTAAAAAAAAGACTAGATTCTGTGCTTTTAAACTCGTTCGCTCCAGTAGGGGAGAATGGTGTGCTGACAAGGGATGAGCCTTGATGGGCTGAATGGCCTTTTCATGTTCTTGAAACTTTCTTATGTTCTTCTTATCACCGGAAGGTTACAAAATGTACTGTAATAGTGCTTTGACTTACAGGCTTTAGTTTTTCTTTTTATATGAAACATTTTAAAAAAATGTCAGTGATATTCATCCCCTGCCACAGTTGTAAATTCAAAATTTGAGCTCTTGTACCAGCAACAAGAGAACAAGTTTTTTTGTTTCTAGACCTAATGTACTGACCTTAATTTACAGTAGCTTCCATATTTGCTTCATGTTTTTATCTCATTGGTGTATCAGGGTTTCATGCCTTACTGTTGGTGTCAGTAGCTGCATGCTGACCTTTGCCTAGCCATGTTTTAACATAATCTCCAGGTTTGAACAATACCAATGGTGGGCCAACTAATCTAATGAACAGGAGCAATGACAGTGTTGTTGTTAAGAGCGCTATTTTTTTGGTGCTTCACTGTTTCAGTTGTTCATTTTCTTACTCATAGACGTCGCATCCTAAAACATGTCGTTAAAGTACACTTTTGTCATTCAATTCACAGAACTGGAAAGCGTTTTTAGTGCACATGTATATAAAGTTAATTTGCAAACTATATAATTCTCGCCTGTCAGACAAAAAGGTACTGAAGCTGGGGTCCGCTGCGATCCGGCACAAATTAACCCCTGTCCATAAACTTATACATGTAAAAAATTTTGTTTGACATACTGACAGATGCTTTCATATGCCTCTCAATAGCTTGTCCTGAAGAATATTCACAAGTTACAACTTAATTGGACAAGCAGTTCCCTAAATATGTGGTACAATGTAGATGTGACAGACAGACAGTTCATTAGACATACAAACTATGCCCCCCGGTGGGAATATGCATTAACCAGACAATCAAAAAGTCAAAGAGAATGCTTGGGTACATAGCCAAATCAGAGGAGGCTCTGACGAGCTTGTAAAATGCACGGGTGTGATCACACTTACAGGTACACTACTGTGTTCAATTCCAGTCACCACATGACCAAAAGGACATGTGCCCCTGGAGACAGCAACCAGTCTAATCCCAGGACCTAAAGTAATAAGCTATGAACTGAATCTTTAGCCTAGAAAGATAACGAGGTCAAAAGATAAAACCCCTTCTAAATAAAAACTCACCCTGTTTTGTTTACTGCCCCTTAGCTGTCAGGGCCTGGAAGTGTACCACTACACACCTTCCTTATTGTACTGTGATACTAAGGTGTTTTTTATAGCAAGGCTGTTGTTTAAGACAATGGAATATAAAGCTGTATTGGGTTCCCCATGCTGTGTTTTACTGCAGTGGTAAGCACCAAGGGGCCTGCTCAATTGCTTGTGGAATCCAGGTAAACCTGACTGAGATTCAGATCTTTTAGTGAAAATGATAACTCCTTCCTTGTGAGATAGAAATCAGTGTCTGTGTTAACATATCTAATGCATTCCTTGCAGATGGTCAATCCAGGAACATGTGGCTTTAAGGAGTATTTTCATAATGATGAACTACTATATACGTTTCGTATTTTCAGATACAATTACATAATGTGTTGTTCCAGTTTTTATTGCTCAAAGATTTGCCAAGACAATTAACGTTGTATTGTGGAGCGCTCGTGTTTATCTGCAGGAATTAGTTAATGCTCTTGTTTATCTACAGGAATTAGTTCATGCAAGGAAGAAAAGGCTGTTTAGTTCTTTGTAATGACGCCTTAAATAGGATATCATCTTTAATAATTTATTAGTGTTCTGCATTAAATGCAGAGATGTGAATAAGGAGCAGAATGTATTAGGGATTATCACTGTAAACACTCAACGATGAGATAGACGCAAAATCGAATCGTATCTTTACTGAACTCAGCCCAGGCCTTCTTCTGGGCCCTCCAGTTAGTATCAGATACAGTTTGTTTAATACATGCTATCACCTTAGTGACTAGCAATAATGTATTATAATAGCCACAACTGTATTCCTCCAAGCCTATTTAATGTAAGCGAAACATACATTAGCAATGCATATAAGAAGAACATAATTACATGTACATATGGGAGGAGGCCATTCGGCCCATCAGGGATTCCTTAAACTTTGACGGTCTTATATTATCCCAAAGATTCTGCATCTTGGTGACCCATTTCATGCCTTCACAACTCTCTGTGTGAAGAAGTGTCTTCTACCCTCTGTCCTTAGTCTGTCTCTTATAATTTCCAACTGTGACCTTAGGTCCTGGCTTCTGTGCTGTGCTTAATGTATTGGCAAGAGTTAACCAACACTGTAGATATATAGACAAAACTCTCATATTACTTACCTTACTTATTTTTTTGCCTCTTTAATACTGTTGAAATTAGTTTTTATTGGTAACAGTACCTGTCTTCTTGACCTGATACGCCCGCCATATTGTGCCCATGTGGCTTTTTGGTTTCCAGATAATAAAGACCAAATGCTTTGAGATATTGGCTTCAAATCAGATTTTGTTCCTTATGAGTTGTAAAGGGTTTGAATTCTACAACAGACAACAATAAAGTGCGAGATAAGGATTCTAATCTAGCTTGTGAATAGCCCCAGACATCTTGTGAGTTGTAATTTATAAAGAACTCTGGACATCAGTGTAACTGCTTCTATTTACTGCTAGCTCCAGTATCACACCAATTTTGCTGTAGTACAAAATGTGCACAAATGTTTTAAAACACCCTTTAATGTTATAAAACTAGTTGACTTCACTGTGACTATATCTTACCGTCGTGGAAAGGCAAATAAAAAACACACCGAATGTTAGGTTACATTGCCAAAAGTGTGGAATACAGAAGTCATGCAAATAGCTGAGGGCAAAAGAAAGGAGGAAACACATTTTTAGTGTTAGAAGTGTGGAATAAACCAGGGGAAGTAGTAACAGTAAATATTATAGGAACAATAACTAAATAATGGTGTTATCCTAGCTGCAGAGCAAAAGCAGCAAGGCCCACAACAGTAACAAAGCCTGGGTCTCAAAGTGTTTTTCAAATAAGGAAAAAATATGTAAATGAAGTCTTGATACCCTGATCCACTTCCCAGCACTTCAAGCTAACAACATAGTTTAAGGTTTTTGTTTTATCTTAAATACGGGGGAAAACCGATCGCTTTTTATTTCCGTTGCCAGCACTTTGCGTCCTTTCTGCCGTGTTGTTTCCGTCGTAGTGCTCAGTGATGCGATTGGGTAGGAATTGGACCCATCTGGTGGATGCTGCCTTACAGCTGAACCACAGAGCTGGTCGGGGGCTCTCCAGTTCTGAAGTATTGGGTGTCAGTAAAGGTATTCAGCCTTGGGCACACAATGGTGCACTGGCAAGGCACGAGCCTTGAGCTGCTGAACAGTCTTGTTCCAAATCTCCACTATATAAAAATTGTTTCACGTGAACGTGAATTCATCGGTACAGACAAGATGATGTTTGAAATAAGTATTTTATTCAGCAAATGCAGGACATTTGGAGACTCCTTGCATTGTTGATATAAGAAGTCACACAGTGTCTTCTGGCTGCTGTCCCTACTGACGTGTAATTAACCTAATAGCTTTTCACTCAATGAGATGCTTATGCGTTAACGTTCTTAAGATAGTAAAACGCAGCAATAAATGCCTCCACATTGCTCTGCTTCCAAAGGGCAAAGCTGTATAGTTGTATTACTATTCGCACTGCCTGTACTTTACTGCACAGAGACACAGGAAAGGTGTGACACAAAACTGCAAGTAATCAGTGTTGTTCTGACGCTAATGGATAAGAAATTGTTTTAGAAAAGCTTGCAGTATAACAAAAGGAGCCGAGTATATTTGTTAAAAGTTTTTAATCTTCTTAAGTATTTTTTCACAGTATTTGAAAAAAAAAAATCGTCTTTTTAAAATATAAAACCAATGCTGCAAAATTGTACTTTTTCTAAAATTGTAATATTTTGGAAGTTTTTAGATATCAGCATGGAACACACTTTTTGTTTCCAACATATGCATTTGTTTAAATTATTTATGAAACTGAATATTGTATGTGATCTATGTTTATGCTTCATTTGTATGCAGATAAAGTGATCATTAAATGAATGTAGTGACATTTGCAAACAAATGTTTCTGTTGCTGCTTGTCAACTTATCAAATATAAAGCCTGTCATGACAAAGGTTCATGCATTGCACATATACAAGTGTTGTATCTTTAACCTCGGGGCATCATGAAAACCTGTTGTATACTAACAAACGCAACAATGTCATTTAGTCACAAATTGAATTCAAATTCCAAATGGGAGGTACTTATAATTAAAATACTGTGTTCAGTTCTGGTTCCTTCACTACAGCATTGCTTGGGAGAGAGTCTAGCGAACAGCAACTACACTAACCCCAGAGATACAGTACAAGGTACGAGTTATGAAGTCACAGAGAGTGCTGAGGGTTTGGAATGGGTTATCAAGCCATGTTGCTGCTGCTACTGAATCACTGGGATGAGTGCAAACCAGACAAGTAGGAACCGGACACGCACTGATGGGTTAAATGGCCTCCTCTCTTTCGTATCTGTTCTTGTGTTATAAGGGAAATACTATATTGAGAATGCTGTCTTCTAACTGAATTTATCATGACTGCAAATTGCACCTCATTAGAATAATAGTAGGCTTTTTAAAAAATGCATTACAGTGTAAGGTTGGGCTGATCGGGGGTCGGTTTGGGGGGTAATCATTTTGGACTAGATTATTGTATACATTATTCATAGTACAAATAGTAACCAATTGTGTAGTATTTAAAGTCTTATTTATTTATTACATCATGTATGTAATGGTAAATAAATCTGCCATTTTAAAAACATAGCACATAAGCTACATATTGTTCATGTTAAGGTAAGCTTTGTAATAGATTTTGAATGCATAGTTGTTCTATATAGGCAGGAATTAAATAAATGACAATGTGCGACATGTCCTGTGTGGAGATGGTGTTGCTCTGCTGAGCTGAAATAACATGGCCAGCGATAATAACGATTCCCCAAGTGTGGCTCTGCTTGATGGCCTGAATGACAAACTGCTGCGCTATCCAAACACTCCAGCACAGTTTGATGCGGCGTTACTGAAATGGTAAGTGAAGCTTAGCAGAAGCAATAGATAGATTCTCAGCAGGGATTTATAAATCTGCTTGCAAAATGTAGGCAAGCTGTCTTCAGGCACATCTCCATTAACCTCCAGAGGAAGCAATGCAGCACAGAAAGAGAGAGGGCGAGATTCTTTAGCACTGAGGTACTTCAGTTGCATTGGAAATTAGAACTCACATTTTCTGTTCTTACTGGTTAACATATTGGAATGTAAAATACCAGGACGCCTGTTTCCTTACCTTTCTATCAGAGCACCCTTAACCAGAAACCACACTTTATTGACTGTCCAATTTGTTTACATTCTCTAAATGTAGTTTTGTCTGCAGATTGACAAGTTTCAACTGAGCTACAGTAAATAAAAAAAACAACAACAAACAATGAACGAACATGACCGTAATAATGCTATCTCAGAAAAGAGTTCAGTAAAAAAGAGAAAAAAAGCTTTGCACAATTTCAGGTCAGTAGTTTAGAAATGTTTACGATACTTGCAAGTGGTTTTCTTTTCAGGTTTTAAAAAAAACATTTTACTGTAACTAACTTGAATATGTTTCAATTGCCGTTATCCCATTATTGGAATTTTCCTTATTTTTACCACAACTAAACCAAAACAGTAGAGAATAGTATTCTACATTGTATTACAGCATTTATTATCATTATTTGTGCATCTTATGATAACTGTACGTTTTTGTTTCAGTTCATCCATAAATGCAACACAGCGACTATGCCTTCGAAGCGAGGCTTTCTGCTATGTAAACATGCAAATGTACCAAAATAACTCATTGAAAGAACTGAGGACCTAGGCTGTGTTTGGTTTGGCTGGTTCTCTGGTGCTTATGACGCTAGCTCACAGGTAGCTTATTCAGTGAGCTGAACATTCAGTTGGAAATAGAGAATGCATTATATTGTATTGGAAGGTTGTTTCCCTTGATAGACAACTAGCTTGGTGGCACACAGCAAGCCCTCATTGGAGGAATCCCTCCAGCCTGCCTTCTGATGCGGAAGGCCACTGGAAACCAGTCAGGGTTTGGTATGCAGTCTGCTTTTTGTTCTGGATACTGTATTTAATGACAATAATAAAAATGCCACACTCAAGCAACAGTGTTCTTAGAATGAGTTGGCTTGGTGAGGTGATCTGTCTTAACTACATGTATGATGTAAATTCTTGGATTTAAGTCAAGACTTAGCTATTATGTGGTCTAGTGTAACATGACGCCTCTTCAGAAGCTGCCACTAAAAGATATCTTTAACCTTTAGCGTTATTTTGACGTCACCTGATGATATTACCTCATATGAGTGACTGCAGGCCGAAGTCCTCAGTTTATCTACAGGCGAGTTGTGTGCTGTACCATGAACAACAGTACAAGCTTCCCTACACTCCAAACATACAACGTCGCTTCATAACCACTCCCTGTTTTCTGACACTAATCAAGCCAATGTAGGTCATGCAATATCAAATAAACAGGGTGCACAGCATGAAACAGCTCTCTCACCTACGTATAATACATGTTATTTGGTTTTCAATTCTTATTTTGTTTGCGTTTTTCTTTATGTTTGTATTTTTAAGAAGTCTGGGTTCAGCACAGTCAATAAAAGATGTGTTTTTAGTCTGTTCTTTAGAAGCTTTAGACTTAGTAAGAGAGTGAGACTATATAGTGTATTTATTGAGCTGTAGAACAAGGACAGAGTTTTAAAGATACGTGATCTGTTGATAAAGTGATGAGAAGTGGTTATTATCTTCTTTTTTTCCAGTTTTTCTATTTATATCACCAGTGTTTTAACAGCATTTTAGTCACATTTGAATTGCTATAATTACATGCTGTACAGTAGCTGCCATTTAAAACAAATCCTTTGCAGCTGTAATTACAGTAATCTATGCTTTACAGTGAGCTTGAATAAATGTGTTTCCCTTTAAGTGATATATTTATTTTAAACATTTCACACGAATAGATAATGACACTGAGGGATATACTGGTGGTGCCTGTATGTCTGTACATTTGTCCAATAGGGATTTGGTCAGAAGCTAAAATCAATGACAAATGATACAGGTGTGTAGAGGGGCTGGCCCTTATAAAAGTTGGCCATGCTATCTGCATGTTATTTTTGCAGTTTTGCCATTCCATTCCCATGGTTATAGTATGCATTTACCATAGATGTTTATTAACATGCTTTACTATACCTCACTATTCTTTACAATGTTTACCTATTATTTACCATGCATTCACTGTGCTTTACACTTTGCTATGCTTTTGCTATGGTACATTTAATGCTGATTAGACATGTTGTACTCCACTCACTGTTTAAATGTGTATAACAGTGGTTTCCATAAAGCTGTCTGTATAAACTCGGATTGTTTAAGTGATGCCTGCGTTGGCATGTCTCACTCACTGTGAACCAGAGAACCAGAAACTCACCCCCTCCAGCATACTGATGCAACGTGAAATCCATGTACCTGCATTGCTCCCGCTAGCCAGGCACATTTCCACTGGCTTTGGTGTGAAGTGTCTCAACAGGCTTCACCTTGCAGGGTATATGTGCGTTCACAAGTTCCACTCTCAGGATAAAAAGATTAAAACAAGCAAACAACAAGCATTGTTATTATATTATTAGATGTACAACCACCTTTCTTCCAGCTCCAACATGGAAGTACCCTGTGTCTTTGTACAGACATCTCTGTAAGTCAGCACACCTGACACATCCACATGACATGCTGTAGCCGACAGTAAGTGAGGTCTTTAGTCTACATTAGATTCCGCAATACAAATTTACATTTACATACGGTTATTCCATCCATCTGGGTTACTAGCGTTTTCCATTGCTTACCCCTATTCTGTTTTTAACCCACTGCCACCCCCCCACCCAATCCTAACACATGAGATATGATATGAGTGTGCACAGATAATCCATTTTATATTACACTTGTATCTTCCCAGCCCACTATTTAAAATAGGGAATGTTTAAGTCTAGTAAGTAAATGTATCCAGTCTTTTTCTATCAGTGACAGTTTGAATCTTGTATATACTATTAAAACATTGATTTAATGTTCAGGATGGCCAGTGGGAAGAATATTTTCCGAGATACATTTCCTTATGCAAACTCCCCACCACCCCCCCCTCCAACTCCCCCCAACGAGTTCTGTTTCTAAACTCTGGTCTTGTGTTTGTATGTTCCTGTCAGCATCTCTGCCGTAGTGTTTGAAGTGTATAGTTATAAAGCAAGCTCAGTTCCTATCTCATAGCAACCCACCGCACACTCATCAGCAGTGTGCACAGTGTTATCAGTTCTGAACAGTAATGACAGCACCCGCTGGGGAGATGGAAATTGAAAGACGGTTCTATAATTAGTAACCTGCTACTCTATATTTAACCAAAACAGGAAGTTATCACTAGCAGTGTGTAGATCTACTATAAATATTATGAAGGACATGCACTCCATTTCACTTTTTTATTCAATAGTACAGCAGTCAAGCCTGTTTGTTTTGGTCACAGTATTTTGTTCCTATTTATTTTACCATACAGTAAAATATAATTGTAATAATTGCTCAAATGAGATATCATCTGTTAGTTAATAGCTGAGACTGCAGTGTCATAGTTTAATTGTATGCAGGGGGGAATAAGAGAAACACCTGCAATATGTTGCACACACTTTAAAGTAATTCCTGGGTCATTTCCCATGGAGGATGAACTTGTCCCCAGCCCACCCCAGATAACCAATCACCTGCTTCCCCTGTTAGTGTAGTACCAGATTTCTGTTTTAAAATGAAAAAGTGCGCATTTCAAACCAATGGAAGTGCAAAATTGAGAAGTCATCAAAGTTATTCGTATCTCAAAATTCCACGTATATAAATAGAAAATGGTGGGTTTGCAACCAAAAAAACTAAATATGTAGGCCGATCACAGGTTAACATTGAGGGATATTTTAGACCTGTATGAGTCTTTATTTTGGAGGCTGTTTGTATTCGCTGTAAACTACTTATTTGTGAATATTCTTTTTTACATGATACATCCAACTCAATGAACAACAGTCCAGTAACACAGTAAGGCTTTGATGATATTAACTTACGACTGAAACCAGAGAAAAAAACAACTGTGGGGAAAGGTTTCTTCAGTGTAATACAGGGATATTGTAATGGTTTCGGTTGATCTTTGTTGTGAGGGTAGCTGTTTACCTAGAGGTTCTGTAAGCTATCATTGTTGACCGCGATTCTCATGGTGTAACATACACTCCAATACAGGCTCTATTGAGGACTAGCCCTGCCCACATTCTGTGTACCAGGATTCAGTACATGTTTGTAGTCATTGCATCCCTTTCTTTGGATATAACAGTGTCCCTGCTCTCCGGTTACAGCTGCCACTGTTCTATATATCCCTTCATTTACCACAGTATTTTTGCACTGTATTTTTGTAGTTTTCCCACGTTTTTCCCATAGTTATACTATGCATTTACCATAGTTTAGCCTGGTTTGCCATGTTATGCTTTAGCATATCTTGCTGTGTTAACAGTATTGTCATTGCAGACTGGACTTTGTTCCAAACCCCGATCGATGTAAGAATTGTGTTTCTAATAGTCCCTCTTTTTTTACCTTTCAGAAAAGTGTGAAGGAAGGCCTGCTCCTGAAGCAAACCAGCTCGTTTCAGCGATGGAAGAGAAGGTACTTCAAACTGCGAGGGAGGACTCTCTATTATGCCAAGGATTCCAAGGTAATGACTTGCATCAGAACACCAAAGAAATATGTTAGAAAGGAAAAAGTTTTAACCCTAACCTTAACCCTAAAATTCCCAACATGGTAAAGCATGTAATCCTAAAGTTTAAACATAAGAAACAATAACATTTACGAACGAGAGAAGACCATTCCTCCTATCCATGTTCATCCGGTTCTTCGTAGCTGATTGATCTCAGAACTTCGTCAAGTTGGGCTGTAGCAGGGTGGAAGCCCTGCAGGGGTAAATAAGTGTAAGGTTGGCAGGGATGGGGTTGAGTCTGTCCCTGCCAGCAATCCCAGGTGTGACCATTCCCCAATTAGGTAATTGAGTGCTAACTGGGGATGGCCACTTGTATATAAGAGAGACAGAATCCTTTGTTAGGTGAAGGGTGTACCTGTGGAAAGATTGTGAGCGATTGTGAGAGATTGTGAGAGATTGTGAGAGATTGTACTAGTATTGTAGCTTTGTAGTGAAGGCTAATGCCCTGCCTACAAGTGTTTTGTCATTTTATTTTGAACCTTCATTTTGGCCCTTGTGCTTTGTTTTTGTTAATTTTCTTTAAATAAATACGCACTTCAGTGCTTTAAATGCAGCTTTCTGTGTTTGAGTCTCTCCTGCCGGTAACCAGCCATGCCAGTGACGTTACCCTTTCACATTTTTCACATAACATGACTAGGCAGCCCATTCCATACCCTTCTGTGTAAAGTATTGGTTTAGGAAATTAAATGGAATCTGTCATGAGCACATTTTTTTCTGAAAGGAAAAAAATCACCAAACACAATCCTAAAGCAAATAAGAAGCAACTGCAGACTATATGCAAGCTCTTAAATTAAATTCCCAAAATTTTTTTTTATTTCTGATTTGGTGCGTTTTACCTATCTGGAAAAAAATATATTTATCCAACGATAATTTACAATAAATAGCCTAGTGTCTTTTGTATTATATTACAAAAAACAAACATGAAAAGTATTAAATACAAACAAAAAAAAAACATGAAGTCTATTTATAGGTGTGACACACAAAATAAAGCCTATGCACAGTGTTTGATTCCAGCGATTCCTTTATCTCAGATTCAAGCTAATCAAACACAAGCAGGATATAAACTGTGTGTGTCTTGAAAGCGAAACAGAATAGCATGAGGAAGAGTCGTTTGTACCGGTGACTCCAGCATAACAAAGTCCATTTTAGAGAACCGCACTGCACAGACAAACCAAGCAGGACTATGAAAAAAGAAGTGCTTGGATCTAGAACTGATACAGTTTAACACCAAGTGTACGGACAGGAATAATTTTAATGATTTTGTCTTCCTATTACTGTTTTCAGTCTTTGATATTCGATGAAGTGGATCTGTCAGATGCCAGTGTTGCAGAGACAAGCACAAAGAACATTAACAACAGTTTCACAGTAAGTAACAACTTGAATACATTGAGAATGAACCGTATATATATATATATATATATATATATATATTTATATATTTATATATGATCTGAGATCATTTTTTCTTAAAATTCATTTATATGTGTTTACGGTTTACTTTCATGTTTTATACAGCAGTGTGCACATTTATCAGAAAACCTCAAGATGTGCCATTTATGTCCTGTATATACCTATCTGCATGAAAACCTCAGGGTGTGATTTTCGGTCAGTAATCAGTGATATAGAAGTAATAGGTGTGAAAATGTTAGACCACTTTGTGCTTAAATTAGATATCTTAAACAACTTCTGAAAAGTCTCATGCATTTTACCATTGTGGCTATGTGTTCTCTTTCTCTTACTGTTTTAAATGAATGTGTGGCCGATTTAAGTCATTAATTGAATTAGACAATCACTAATTTTCCCATTCTGACAATCTTCCAAGATTTCCAGTTCCAGTGGTTCGATTTCATATGCACAGCAAAAGCAAAACTACAGAAGCAATGGGGTGTTTTAATAGATGTGCACACGACTGTATATATTTGGATACAGTCAGTGTGAAGGTATTTTAATAAAGGTATATGATTTGTAATACAGTAACACATTGTTAAATATATGTTGTTTGCATGGAATTCCATATGTGCAATCCCAGTATAGTGTGCTCGGTGTATGTAATAAATATCTCGAAATGGGAACTGCAATGTAACTGCATGTGGTTAATGTGCCTGTATTTTGAAGTGGATTCATAGGCTTAATAAAATATTCACCTGTTGGCCAGTGTCTTTTGTGACAGTGCTACTTTTAATATGTCCTATATTTTACCTGAGAAAGTGTATTCTTTCAAGCTCACAAAGTAGAAACCTCAAACTCACCTCAGATTAAAAACCAGGAACAATCCAATTAAGTTCTTCTTTTTTATTTGTAGACTTGCCTGCTTCACACTAAAAAGAAGCCTTTGGTATAAACCCTAGAGCTGTTCTTTTTCAGTTTAGCAAAAGATAGTTATGTAAGCAGGCTCTTTTGGAGAAGGGTTGATGAGAAGGGCTGTGTGTTTGAAACAGAGATTACCTCCTTGTAACTCTCTCTCTCTCTCTCTCTCTCTCTCTCTCTGTCTTCCCCCTTTCTCTCTCTCTCTCTCTCTCTCTCTCTCTCTCTCTCTCTCTCTCTCAGGTGATTACTCCATTTCGGAAGTTGATCCTCTGTGCAGAAAACAGAAAAGAAATGGAAGACTGGATCAGCACACTGAAATCTGTCCAGAAATGGGAGATTTATGAGGTAGGCACATTTAGACTGTATTCATAATGTAACATTCAAAATGTGGGATGGAATAGAGAGGATAGGATCTTTCCAAGACAGCTTATCCTTTGCATAGTTGTCATCCTTTACATAGAATATACAGCAAAAGTTTAAAAGTGTAAAAAACAACAACTCTTTTTTTTTAATGGTAGTTCATATTCTTTGTTTTTGTGATTTAAAATAAGCTACTACATCATGTGTAGGACGCCTCTTATTATACCAGAAATCACTTAAAACAGTCTGAGCTGCTCTGCCCTCTTAACTGCACAAGTTTATTTTCAAGACATCTTTCTTAACAGAGACACCCTACACATAATGTATTGAAAATGAGACCATGCGCATGTCTGTTCTCTAGTGCTAAAGCAGAGACATGTTTTCTCTTGCAGGCCAGCCAGTTTAACATGGAGCATTTCTCTGGGATGCATAACTGGTACGCCTGCTCTCACGCGCGCCCCACCTTCTGCAATGTCTGCCGGGAGGTTCTCTCTGGGGTCACCTCGCACGGACTCTCCTGTGAAGGTGCAGTATAGCAGTGTTCATTTTACTGTTTGTTTTTTTAACTGGCCTATCAGAGAAATATACACAGACTGCTAGCTTACTCGCTATTGCGTTTCGTTCATTCGTATCCCTCCGCCTCCCCCAGCTCTACCCTTGTAGCTACCCCTTGGTCTGTTATGGGGCTTTGACCAGCAGGCCAAGTGGCCAAGCAGGTTTCAATTGTTCATTTCTCGATGTCACATAATCATCAATGCATTCACGTTTATAACTTTGTCATATCTCAGAAACCATTTGAAATTTAAACTTCATATAAAAACATAAGAAAATGTACAAACAAGAGGAGACCATTCGGCCCATCTGTGTTCATCTGGCTCCTATTAGCTGATTGATCTTAGAACTTTGTCAAGTTGGAGCTTAAAGGATCCAAGTGATTCTGCATCAACAACATGACTAGGTAGCCTCTTCCCTGCCCTCACCACTCTCTGTGTGAAGAAGTCTCCTTCTCTCTGTTCTAACTTCACTTAATTTCCACTTGTGTCCTCTGGTCCTGGTTTCTGTGCTGCGATTGAAGTATTGGTTAGGGTTAACTAGATCTATTCCTTTTAAGAAATCATATCACTGACCTTGAAGTGTGGCAGTGATCTTAAACTTGACCTTGAACTATATATAGTTTTTCACTTTTTCCATTCATAGATGAGAAACACCACTTACATATTGTCACCTCAATAAAATGACTAATACCTCTTTTAACGGATGTGTTTCTAGTGTGCAAGTTTAAAGCCCACAAACGCTGTGCTGTGCGATCCACCAACAACTGCAAATGGACTACGCTGGCTTCCATAGGAAATGACATAATCGAAGATGAGGATGGAGTAAGTACAAGCCAGGTCATTTATGTTTATCATGGATGACAAAATGGTGAAACTAGTCATCAAGTGAAATTAAAAGGCCCTCAATGCTCACCCAATGATCAATGGTGGTTGACGTCCATCTACAGTATCATCTTCTTGGAACCAGCAACAGTGAAAACTTTTTATACAGGCCAGTCATTTAGAGTTTTCTTCTGTCCAAATTGTTCTGATTTACTCTTTTAGTTCCTAATACGTATCAGATGTGCAAATAAGTGGAATCCAAGCTTTCAGAGGGTTTAATAATTTACAGCATGTTGGTGGTTTAACAGTGGTTTGAGACGTTATTTAATATTGAAGATGGCCTTATATTGACATCAATAAGAGAATATCAGGATTGTAAAAAAAGTCTCTATTTATGAGGTGGCCTTTTTACTGAGGTAGCCAGGTTCAAAACCAGGTTTTACTGTTTTTGTTTTGAATGTAAACAAAACTGTGAATCGGACTGAATTCACAGTTTTGTTATAATTAGGGCTTTTGTTTTAAGTTTTTTATAATTTCATTTTTCAGTGCTTATTGTTATTTTTATTTTTTTTCCAGGCTATCGCTTTTTATATACTGTATGAAATTATTGTTTTCGGTTACTTTCCAAAATGCTTGGGCAGTTTTTTCTGTTACCATATGTATTGTAACTCGACAGTACTTGCACACTTAAGTTGTACCTTCTTTCCTTTGCTGTTTTCCTCAACAAAATCCTTATGGTCACGGGCACATTCTAGGCATTTTTCTACATTTCGCCACAATTTTTCAATTTTGTTTTAATTGTAAAATAGCTTTAAATCCCACAAACAAGTCTCCGTTCCTAATTGTAATCTTGTTTTAAATCTCGCAAGCGGAGTCTCCAATAGAAATGTAGGAATTTGCTGCTACTCCGTTATGAATCCACACACCACCAAGAGTGAATCATGCAGGTCACTTGGGGCCTTATAATTAAATCTTGAACTATAAAACAGCCATCCTGATCCCACGAAAATACCCTCCGAGGAGTAATGAATCCCTTTTCAATGAGGAGACATCTTTCTTCATCCTAGATAATACCTAAATAAAAGACTTCCTCAAGCCTCTAACAGACCAGCGCATCCAGCCAGATTTATAAACGTCTCTGAAGAAGGATGTCAGCCGAGTTTGCTATGCAGCATTCCAACAGAGAGATGCAATCTGCTGGTCTAGAAGGAGTTGTTTCAGCTCATTGTTTCTTGTTTTCATTTAATGCATTTAATAGCATTTTGGGCGAGGCACCAGAAACAGAAGACAAGTGATTCACCAGGAATATGTACTCTCTCTTGTCTACTAAACAGTGTCTGTTGTGGTTCAGATGAAAGCATAAGAACAGCTTGGTCAAGCATAATGTAACGGCATTGCGTAACTTTATTATTTCACAACGGTGCTTCAGTTATCAAACAAAATGCCCTGAACTTGTTTGTAATTCATGCCGGCACTCGCAGACTAGCTGTTTCATCAATAAAGTGTTTTTCACGACTGAGGATTTGGTAATAGCCAAACCCATTTCGCTTGTGGCATAAGCTAGAATCTCACTGTTAAAACACTGCACAACGTGGAGAGCCCTTAAAGAAACATTTTACTAGAAAATAGAACGAAAGATCAAGAAACACACATTTAAAAGCCAAAGTACTTCACAGTACCATATTGAAATTAGTATTCTTTTACAAATTAAAAACAAAATGGAATGACTAATTACTATTAAAAGGGGTGAAAACAGTAAGTAAATTACAGTGATCCAACCCTGTGTGTTTCATGGATACTCAAAGCAGCACCACAGGATCACCTCATGCCATTTGATGCAGTGTACAGGGATCCTGTGAGACTCACTGTGGAAACATAAGAAAGCTTTAAAAGGGGGCAACCTCACCTAGCCCCCGAATGGTTTATGCCATTCAAACATTAAAGACATAAAGAGGTTAAAATATCACAAACTAAAGCTGACAACCGCTCCAGCGAATGCCTTCAGTCGTGTTGTTTTGCTGGATGAGCTGCCCTTGCTGATCGGGGTTTGTGGTCATTTCTGTGCAGGTGGCCATGCCTCACCAGTGGCTCGAAGGGAATCTGCCGGTCAGTGCCAAGTGTGCCGTGTGTGACAAGACGTGTGGGAGCGTGAGGAGGCTGCAGGACTGCCGCTGTCTGTGGTGCAAAGCCATTGTGAGTACCCTAAAACAACCTTCAAATACACAAGGACATGGACAGAACGGCTGGGGGAGGGCTACGTGTAGCCCATTCTACCATACTCAGAACCTCTGCTCATTACATGTTGTTGATATCCCTACATAGAAATGTACAAATACATGTGATCGATTTGTAATCCTGCCCACAGTGGTACCCCCAAATATTATCAATTTTCTACCAATGCTGATGTATAGGGATGTTAGGATTGAGACATCTTTTTTTTTTTTTTTTTAAACCAACATGAACATAACGTAGATCTTTTTATTTAACATCCTGAAATCAAAGAAACTACAAAAGGATATTGCAAAAGTCCACCGGAAGCCATAATAGTAGTACAGTATTTTATGTTAGATTTCGAAATGTCAAAGGTAGGTAATTCAATATGTTAACATAACATTATTCAGCAGGTTTCATTCGACTTTATGAAGCAAACTTTTGGCCATAGCTGTACATGTTATTGCTTGTCGTGACAGTTGAGGATGTGACAAAACAATCCAATCCAAAATAACATTTCACAACATCTACAACCATTTAGCTTCACCCCTTTAGCAGTCACGGTGAATCTTTTGATAACTAAAGTGTTGCTGGCATGTTGCTGCAGGTACACAGCGCTTGCAAGGAGCAGTTTGGAAAAAAGTGTCCCCTGGGCCCTTTCCGTGTGTCGATCATTCCTCCCACTGCCCTCAACAGCATCGACTCCGACGGTGAGTTATCGTCATCGCAGTCTGCCTTTTTCAATCACACAGAGTGGGGAGGAAAAGCTTTCGCCCGTAATTAATCTGGTCTTTTTTTATTACAGAGATGGCCTTTTGCTAGCTCAGCTCCGGAAAGTCATTTCTCATCCCTTACATACTTTATGTTCTGAAAAGCTCAGTGGCATAGCAAGTACGAGAGAGAGAGAGAGAGAGAGAGAGAGAGAGAGAGAGAGAGAGAGAGAGAGAGAGAGAGAGAGAGAGAGAGGGAGAGGGAGAGGGAGAGGGAGAGGGAGAGGGATTGGATTGTAGATAATTACCGCTGAGGAATCCTGATGGATGACCACATGTCAAAGCTGAGCTGGTTTCTTGCATTGGGAAGCAGCTTTAACAAGGCACTTCTATGTCCCTTTACATTCATCTAAAGCCGCTGACTGATGAAACTTTAGGTCAGGACATTCTTTAACTCAAATTATTGAGAGTTACAATCAGGGTACATAAGGAGATGCTAGTGTTTATATGTCACACATTGTTACATGTAGAGAGAACTGCTTAGCAAATCATGATAGAACTTGGTTATGACATTCTTTAGCACAAACTACTGAGGAATCAGAATCTGGGGAGGAGCCAGCCTTACCTACATGGTTCTACTTGAACATACATTGGATTGAGGTCATGGTGATCATCGTTTTCATATTGCTGGCACTAATTGTGTTATTTACAGTGGTGGCAGAGTATGTCATGGCTTGAGTAATAATACTTCAGTCTGATTTAAAGCCATTTCCTAATGTCAGAAAGCTATCTGATGCATTCAATTTCTACTAAGTCTGCAAGACTAATGAATGGTACACAATCGCTGGCATTTCATTTAAAATTGAGTGACATCACTCTGGCAAGCTTAGAGGCTCCCTACTCAAATGGACACAGGCATCTGCTGCGCATTGCTTCTGTCGAATCCAAGGCATGAGGCAGCCGTCTGAATAAGGAAAATGGACCTTTCTGCTAACGCAAGCGGATGCTTTCAAACGTGGCTGTGGCTACTGACATTAACACAAGCTGATAATCAAATTCCATCAGTGTCGTACTGTTAGTTCTCATGAGCAGATAGGGAAATATAATTGCCGTTCTAAGTTTGGGAATATGGCAAAGCCCTGCTGGTGTAAATGGCGTGTGTGTGGAAATGTAAGGTTGGCAGGGATGGGGTTAAATCTGTCTCTGCCAGCAATCACAGGTTTGGCCATTCTCCAATTAGGTAATTGGTGCTAATTGGGGAGTGGGCACATGTATAAGAAGGAAGCAGAAACCTTTGTTTAAGGGAGTTTGGGGTGAGGGCGAGGGCCAGGGCCAGGGCCAGGGCCAGGGCCAGGGCCAGGGCCAGGGCCAGGGCCAGGGCCAGGGCCAGGGCCAGGGCCATTTGTGCTTCATTTTACCCTTTAAAATGAGTTTCAGCAAACTGTCAAGACCGCAGATGAAATTAAGGACACAACTGATGTCCCCAACAGATGTCCCCAACATGTCTTTGTCTTTTCTGCTTTATAAGTCGTGTTTTCTTGTCAGGTTTCTGGAAGGCCACTTCCCCCTCTTGTTCCAGCCCCCTGCTCGTGTTAGTCAACTCCAAGAGTGGGGACAACCAGGGAGTGAAGTTTCTACGCAAGTTCAAGCAGCTTCTGAACCCGGCCCAGGTCTTTGACTTGATGAACGGAGGACCCCATCTTGGGTGAGCTGGGAATACTGCGGCTTCTCCTTGTGAAATGTGTTGAAGCTTTAAAGAGGGGTCATCCACCATGGCTAGAAGGAATGGGTCAACCTGGAAAGGAAACCATAGACACACACAGGGCCTAGCCAGACAAACAGATGTTTGGTATTTATTTAGACAGCATGCAGTGGGTCTCGCATCTAATTACAGATTACAGAGTTTGCATTTAAACAGTGTTTGACTTCCTGGGTATACTGTTTAAAGATTCAAATGGTTGTTTGTTTTTTGGTTGTCACATGAACATTGCCCCTGTGTACAGGCTCTGCCAAGCTGTTCTAAATTTGTTAGAAATGGGTGCATAAGACTGCAGAGGTTTAAATGTTTAAACGGTAAATAATTATACAAATCTTAAACAGCACAGTGTTTTAATAATCGTTTAACCGAAAATGTCCTGTTTTATCAGTATTTTCAGTATGTTGATCCATTCTTAACAATTGTATTTGAGTACAGTATGTAAAAATGGCAAATTTGAAATAGATACATAAAGATGGCAAAAAATACTAAATCAGATAGTTTAACCCTGTAATGTCCAAGCATTTTTTTTAAAAGAAAAGCTGTTTTATTTATGTAACTAGATTCTGTTTCTTGTACAAAACACACGTCCGACAACACATAATGTACTGCATATGAAAAACTCTGGCTTGTGAGGCTGGATTTAAAAAAATAATAATATAAAAGGGTGGCTAAGCATTGAGATAAGAAATGGGCATTACAGGGTTTTAATGTGAATGATCGTTTACACAAAAGGTTTAAACAGTATATCTGTTAAATGTAGATTTACAGCCTTATAGCTAGGGTTTCCCTGTTTTACAGTTTAAGGCTGTTCCAGAAATTTGCTACCTTCCGAATCTTGGTCTGCGGAGGGGATGGAAGTGTGGGCTGGGTGCTGTCTGAACTTGACAAACTAGGACTGCATAAGCAGGTAAGGCAGGGAACAATCCAGAACCTTGCTGTGTACACTATAACCTGTACTTAAACTGTCTTGAAAATGATTGTTAGATCACACTATGTATTACGAACACCTTAGAATGTGATGATAACAATTCAACCTACTTTAGGGAAAATTATAAATCATAGTCATCTGATTCACAAACATTCAGTTACATCTTATTCTGAAGTGTCGTCTCCTGCATGGAAACTGACAAAAAAATACGTGGGTCATGTATGACAAAAATGATTATATAAATTATTGAATGAATGTTTCATTTTTAACAAAATGTATATTTTCTGCCTTTCTTTATGTAGCTTACACTGTGTCTTATGGTATAAATGATGGTATAAAGTATCTTTCAAATCATTGCTTTGGTATTTCAGCTTTGTCCAGACAAGTCATGTGGTTAAAGTAATTCCACACAAAATATTAAACTTCTTTTAGTTTTAGAATTTTATGAAGAAAGATTTACTCAATAAAAGCGACCAAGCTTTGAAAATCACCCCCAAAAGTGGGACGTGCCCTCAGTGTGACTCTTGTAACATCCTTGTGTCTCCACCGCAGTGCCAGCTGGGAGTGTTGCCACTTGGCACAGGAAATGACCTCGCCCGGGTGCTGGGCTGGGGGGGCCTGTGTGATGACGATACCCAGCTGCTACAGATCCTGGAGAAACTGGAACGCGCCACCACAAAAATGCTGGACAGGTAACTGTCTGTCACTGCACAACACAAGGCTGCACACACTTACCACTGCGTTTATATACAATGACTAGCCAACACACGTACTGGGACAAATTTAGTTGTTATTTGTTACACGTTTTTTACCACTCAGATCCTTTGCTTGTTAAATATCTTGGTATCCCTGAAAGATAATCTTGTTCTCTTTAAACATAATGCATAACATTTTAGTGAGTAAGCTGTAAAGAAACAAGAAGTCTTATTCATAACTTTATTTTGTAGGGACAAGAATGAAACCAAAACAGATATTGTTTCATGAAAACACCTAAGTAACTTTATACATAGCAGGAAAAAAAGATATGAAACCCTGTATATAACCGCTGACAGAAAACATCAGGTTTACACACAGGTCTGGAAATAGTATAACAAGAACAGTGAAACACGTTGCAAAAGGTCTGTTTAAAATGTATGTTATGAACTATACCAGAGCTTAGAGGTTTGATGCAATTGGAAATGTCTCACAAAAAAATATAAAAAAACAATAATATTGGTGGTATACTCATTCCTGCAGTTCAATGCAAGGGGATGAAATAGAAGACCGTTTATACTGCTGATAATGCTCTTTGTGGAGGATATCATTGCTTTAATGAAATCAGAGGTTTAAGACGGCTTTTTGGATCATATTACGTGCTTTAAACCAATTTGCCATCACAATGTGAGCTTAGTGGACTGGTGGGATGATGAGCGGTGAAGCCTTCTTGGCTGATATTAGAATGTGTTTTCCTTCTTTTATCCCTGTGATACAGGTGGAGTATCCTGACATACGAGCTGCCATCAAAGCAGCCCCCTCCAGCCATTAAACAGGAGGAGAATGGAGACTCTGTTCTGCAGGTACCTAGAGTACACAACTAGAGAATCCAATTCAATGAGTGAACATGCCCACTCAAAACAAAGAGCTTGGGACAATACCCAAGGGGTTGCTGGGGTTTGTGGTCGGGGGGTACCAGAAAGGAAAGCACTGCTGACCTAATGAGTGATAGCAAGGCTTTGGCCAAAGAGAACAAGGGGTGGGTTAGTGTTTATGACAGATGGCAATGCAGTGAGCTTCATTATTATCAATGGGAATTTGGGGTTTGCTTACAGAGGAACTGTGTTTGTAGCTCAGGGAGGACTGTGGGAGTTTGGGAAAGGACAAGTCTGCCCACTGGGGTGAGGGTGGGTTTGATATTTGTTTCTGTTGAGAACTGCAAGTTCATGGTTCTAACATAGTGGAGGTCCCTGGATGTATTGAGCAAGTTCTAAGACCTACCATGTACATCCAGTGATCATTTTATAAAGTATATTATAGTTATGAAGTAGATTATAGTTATTTTGTTATAACTCATTATACAGTTCTCCCCCTTTATACTGCTGTAGTCTCAAACCATAGTTATAAGCTTGTGCATTTTGTGTTCTGCCTTATAATGAGAAAGTGCTAGTGTGGCATTATGGGGCAAATGTGAGCCATGACTATACAGCTTTACAACCTGTTTAGCTGTATAAAGGGCTGGCTTATAATGAGGGAGCACAGTGTAGTTTAAGAATGATTTCAGCAGTGAACGCAGGCCTTCAGTATAATGTTTTTTCAGGAATGCAGTTCTGTTCTGTACCAGCTCTACCAGTTCTCTTATTGGTCTCTCTTCAGGTTCAGATGACCCAGTACTCTGATTCCGTTGCTTTCCACCTGGCTAAGATTCTGGATTCCGACAAACACGCGGATGTCATTTCATCAGCCAAGTAAGACTTCTGTCATTCACTGCCTTCACAGTCAAGCAGATACTGGATGGTACTAGGCAGACTACAATGTTGATTTGAATGCTGTTTTGTCATTCTCATATGGATTTCCATGTAATATCCCTGTAATCAATGCAGTGCAGATGTAGAGCCGAATGGATACCATGTATTTCTAAATTTGCTTTAGTAGCAAATGCACAGTTAAGAAGAAATGTACATAATATGTACTGTTATATTTGCACTTCCAAACCAATATGTACTTACATAGGGGGGCTATTTTAATGATCTAACAATGGCAGATCTTAATACCCCCGCACTTTTACTCTTTATTAAACCTAAGCTGTTGTTTTTGGCTGGGCTTATTGATCCATTTATTACCATCACTAAAAAACTATAAAAATA
The DNA here is from genome assembly GCF_902713425.1 of Acipenser ruthenus. Classification (NCBI taxonomy): domain Eukaryota; kingdom Metazoa; phylum Chordata; class Actinopteri; order Acipenseriformes; family Acipenseridae; genus Acipenser; species Acipenser ruthenus. Next base: position 23,671,127 of record NC_081204.1, read on the forward strand.
CAACAAAATGAGGTCTGTGAAGAACCAGATTTAGAAATGTTAGGGGGACAGTATTTAGATTCACTACTGCTTAGATTATTAAAATAGACCCCAATATGTGGCTGAGATTCTTTTCAAAGATGCTGTTAGTAATAACCCTGAAGGGTTTGCCTTGTCGGTGATGTATACTCCTGTTAATTCCTGGTTTGTTTACGCTCCTGCCCCCCAGGTTCCTGTGCGGCACAGTCAATGAATTTGTGGCTGAGGTGGGGAAGGCTTATGAACGGGCCACAGAGAACAAGGAAGAGGCTGATACAATGGCCAAAAAGGCAAGTACCACCAGGTCCATCCGAGCACCTGTAGACTGTAGTGGCTTATGTAATGACTCGACATACAGTACACTTGTTAAGAATGTTGATAAGGGGTCAAATGTGGTTTAATTGTTTAAATATGTCATAAGAACATTTACAAACGAGAGGAGGCCATTCGGCCCACCTAAGTCAATTTCCAAGTTGCTGACTGATCTCAAGTTGGGTCTGAAAGGATCCAAGTGATTCTTCCTCAACAATGAGGTAACCCAATCCATACCCTCTTCACCCTGTGTGTAAAGAAGTGTCTCCTCCCTCTGTCCAAAGTCTATCTCCACTTAACGTTCAACTGTGTCATCTGGTCCTGGTTTCTAGATTTACTGAATATGAATTCAACAGGGCATGTAATTACTTCATTGTGCCAGGGTGAATTGCATCAGAATTAACTAGCCACTCTGAGGGTTCCTGCCTAAACGGTTGAGACATGTCAAAGCTTTGCATTACTTTACTGGTGCTGTACCTGCTCTGTTGATAACAGAAAACTCCCCAGTTGACCCCAAACCTGAATGGCAGGAGGAGTGCCGGTCAGGATGTGAGGGGAATTTGCTCGCAGTGCCTCATCAGGAAGGGTCCTGAGCACAGCCTGTGTCCTGTGTCTCGCACTAAATATTCATTTATTTATTGAAGAAAAGTTCAAACTGCAGTCGCTAGTGCTGTAAGGGGAAGTGAGGTTAATGTATAGTGAAGCAATGTATTTCCTTAAGACACAATTGAGTATCACTGATTTAGCACATTGCTAACCCACACTATTGTTATAGCGGCTGTTGCAAACAGCAACTGGGATAGAGAAGCTTTTATGGCATTTGATACAGTTTTAGCATTCCATAATTTCACAATGATCATGTTATGTGGTGCTTTCTAAAAGCATAAAGATAGCAGCACCATTATGTAAATACAAGTAAGAGGTGGACTCAATCCAAAAATGCAGCATCACTGTTCTACACCGATATTCAAACAGGCATGTCTTCTTAGACAAAAGCTTTCTGACTGTGTGCCACATCTGGATCTCCTGAGTCTGGGAGCTGAACAGAGCCATTTACAAGGGCAGCTGTGTGTTTGGGTTGAATCCCTTCTATGAAGGGCCCCAGAGAAGCCGTCCTGTAACCGTGCTGGTGTGTGTCCCTGTGCAGTGCGCATTGCTGAACGAGAAGCTGGACTCCCTAGTGAAAACCCTGAGTGAGGAGGCGGACGCAGTGCTGATGCCCACTGGCTCTCCGGTGACGCCACCCACAGAGACCAGCCAGGGGGGCAATAAGGAGGAAGACACCCTGCCCAGGGTCTTCAGATCCAAGGACCAGCTCATGCTGAGAGCCAACAGCCTGAAGAAAGCCCTGAGGCAAATCATTGAACAAGCAGAGAAGGGTGAGTCTTATATCCTGTATGAAGAAACAAAGAGGCCTAGGTACATGTAAAGGTTTAAGCGTTGAAGCACTAAACAAATATAAAAATCTTAAATGATTTTCCTAAAGGGTTCAACCAAAAACTGATTTTCACATTCATTAAAAACATTTCATCATTTATAATATCTTGCTTCATTGTTAACTACTGTAATTGAATACTGTACAGTATGTGACATTTTAAAACACGGTAGTAAACTAGCTTGACAGCTTGTAAAGGATTGTGCTTTTAGAGCTGTTAATAGCCAGGGGTGGTTTTTTGGGGTGTTTGGTGCATCAGGTATTAATCTGTAATTGTGCCGTTTCATTCCTCCACCACAATTAACTCCTACATACAATCTCAGATCAATCCAACAAGCCCTTCACAAGGAACACTAATAAAGTCTACTTTGTCATTCAGAATGTGTATGATTGTTTAAAAAGTGACTACTTTTACACAGAAGGTTTAACCATAGAATCTATGAAACAGAGGTACAGTAGATCCTTATACAGGTATATATATAGCTGCAGTACACTCAACACTACCCGGGAATCAAAACTGAAGTAACCAGATCTGTCAGTTATTTAAAGAACGTCTTGCTGCTGTCCCACAAACAGTTGACCAGCAGCCTCTTCATGCTCTGACCTTGTGTTCTCTCTCAGTGGTCGATGAACAGAACAAACACACTCAGGTCTACCGGATGTCTTCCTCTTCCTCGATGCCATTGAAGAAAGACAACAGCGAGGAGTTCAAAGAAAAGGAAGCTGATACTCTGCGTGAGTGCCGTGTCCCTATTTTCTACCTAAACCCTAAAAGAAATGTCCGGCAGAAGTCTGTTATAGTCTTGCCTAGCTTGCAACACCTGATTTCTAGGAAGGATCGCAGCAAAAGACAGCATCCTAAAACAAAATTCAGAAATGCGACATAAAAAAAAAACACAATTTACAAATCCCCTTTAGTCCAGTGATTGCATTTTAAAAGGGCCGTTTAAAAGTGAAACAAGCTATCACCATAAATCAGATGCAGCTTTTACATATTCCAGAACGCCTGACAGGGGTGCCATTTGAACAAACAAAGGAATTAGTTATGTCAGAGACTGTCCATTTAGTCAAAGGTGTGTGCTATATAGCTTCTCTTTTATTTCTCAATCGTCATTAACAATTAACATGATTTTAAACAGTCTGAAAGCAAAGGAGAAAGTATCAATGTGCTAATATTTTCTTAATCGAGCCAGCTTGGTCTTCTCTCGTCTCCACAGGTCGAGGGACAGTGAGCTCAACCACATCCTCAATCTTCTTGGAGAAGTCAGACAGCTTCAGCTCTGTTCATTTCACTGAGGATCCCAACTCCATGTAAGTCCCAAGCTGAGAGAACACAAAGTAACTGTTTCAGGAACAGCAAAGGTCCAAACCGCAGAGTGGCTTCATGTTCTCTCAGCTTTAGAACGTGCATTCCTAAAGAGATGCAATAGCTGTGTTATATACAGATGTATTGCACAGGAAATGTTAGGTCACCAGGAAGCAGTTTTTTTTTCTCTAACTGTACAGAAAGATTCCTTAGGATAACTAATGAGAATTCTTATTCCGAAAAACAGAAATAAATACAAACGGGCATTAGTAGATTTATCATAAGTTGTTTTTCCTAGGCTTGTATGCAGGTCCTCTGTATTGAAAGAAATTCAAGAAACACAACAAGTAGATGCACATCTCTTCAGTGATAATGCTTGTAACATACAGAATTACTAAATGGCTTCTGAATCTGTTCCCAGACAATGCACTGAGAAGTGTGTCATGAACAACTACTTTGGGATTGGACTGGATGCCAAAATCTCTTTGGAATTCAACAACAAGCGGGATGAGCACCCAAAGAAATGCAGGTATGGATTGACCCCGTGTTCCAGTTGTTCAGTTTTCCTGGTGTGGGATTCCCTGCTAAATATGGTGCCTTGCCGTTGCTAATGGTTTCTTCCTACCCTCTGTTTACCAAACGCTGATATTGACAAACAAACACATGTAAACTTTGATCTACATTTTACAAAACACAGGTCTAAAGACTGCACTTCTCTACATTATCACTGAGCCCCATGACAAATACCATATGTCATGGGTTTGTACCACCTATCCTGGGTTTAATATTATCGTGTCCCTGTTTTTGTCACCACAGCAGTCGTACGAAGAACATGATGTGGTACGGAGTGCTGGGGACCAAGGAGCTGCTTCAGAAAACATACAAGAACCTAGAGCAGCGTGTGCAGCTGGAGGTACATCATTCTCACAAGAGGGGGAGGAGTGGTGTGGGGATGCAGAAGCGAGCCATTGCATCTGAAATGAAAGGGTTGATTTGATCGACCTATAACCAAAGCCAAAGCTGCAGCCACCTGCATTGCATCAGCCACTTTCATTTATAGGTGATTCTGGGATAACCACATGTAGTTGGTTGATGCAATCCAAGGTGACCCCCCAGTACAGGGTATAGGTTAATCAAATCAGTCCCTTACCCCTTACTCAATGCCTTCATCAGTGACGGTTTTTTACTCGACTTTATTTCTTATAGGTTTTATCTATGTCCTTAATTAGAAAAACCTGAGCTGCACTATCACCATCTGCATCTTATTTCCACCCAGTGTACAAGCTAATGCTGTGGCCACAGCACAGGTTGCAAGAATAAGGGCTTCAGTTTAAACCATATAGGAGAATGCAGTTGTTGTATTGCTCAGAATAATGTAGTTTTTTAATGATGAGTGTCAAAGTTTATAGGTTTGCCCAGCAAATGAATGACGCCTCCAGAGGTTAAAAGCCTGCTGTGGTAACTGTTTTCAGACTACAGTGATTAGCAACAAATATTAAAAACAACCACAAGAGGAACACGCACTTCCGTGACATGTCTAAATATAACCCTAAGGTTTGGGTAATGTTTATTTTTAATAACTTGGCTAGTTGTTTTTCACGAAAGCTGTGAAGATGTTTGTCTGTTGTGTGTTGCTGTGCCAGCCCTCTCTGCTGTGGGGCTTATGCTTTGTGTGTGCTTGTGTTGCAGTGTGACGGTGTGCCCATGTCCTTGCCCAGTCTACAGGGACTGGCAGTACTCAACATTCCCAGCTACGCCGGGGGAATCAACTTCTGGGGAGGGACCAAAGAGGACAATGTGAGTTATTGTGCATTAGCTTTCAGAATGGTCTGATCCACTGTGAGGTTCAGCTGTGACTTAGGTACAGTGGCCTTATACTAGATCTTTAGAAATGAAATGTACAACAACTACTTATTTGCCAGAGTCGACTAGTCGACCACAACTGCACTCCCCCAACTGAAACCCCACACGTCACAATTCATTTCCGTTTCAGTTCAAACAATGCAGTTCAAATATTGACATTGCTACATCGCTACTAGTACACACATTAAACACACAAACACATTGCTGTGTTGCTGCTGCTGCTTTGAAACTGTAGTGTGTGATTAGACGGCTACTAGTTTCTGAGGTCCACTGTCACTTTTCTAGTTGACTATTCAGTGCTACTCCTGTTATAAAGGTCTGTGTTACATACCCTAGCAAAAACATAAACAACCTAAAGATAGTAGACATTGCAGAGTATAGTCAAGCTTGGTAATAATGTAATCAAGTGCATTGTTCTGCATTATGGATACTAACCCTAGTTAAGTGACAAGGTAATGGTTGATGAGCTTGTTTAAAAACAAAGAAAGGTACAGTTCACCATGAGCGCTCAAGGTTTATGGCTATCCTCATAAAAGAGATTGGGTTAAAAAAAACAATATTTACTCTGTAGCTTTGAGTACAAAAAGTTTTTAAATGCCCTGTTCAATAAAGACTCTCCCCCCCCTCTAGTTTTTTGGCGCACCCTCGTTTGATGATAAGAAGCTGGAAGTGGTGGCGGTGTTTGGGAGTATGCAGATGGCAATGTCCAGGGTTATAAACCTGCAGCATCACAGAATAGCTCAGGTAAGAACGTGTGATAGAATGTATCCATGGTTGGATAGTACAACCACAAGGCTATTACCTTTTCAGTTTAGTCAGGTAACTATATGGCTGAGCATATGCAACCTAATACTGTATTTACATAGCTGACCTGAATCTGTGCCATCACTGGTTGAACAGCTGTGCTGTGAATGGCTGAAATGACCTTGAGTACTGTCTGAACTATGTTATTTGTAATGAATATTGGCTTGGTAGTCAGTCCATCTCTCCTGCACAAGCTTGCGAATACATATGCAAACCTGGGTGTATTACTGCAAGTTGAATTGTAAGTTCATTCAAATAACATTTTCTTTGTTTATTTACTGGCCCCTTTAACTTTCTGAGTGATTCTTATTACAGTTACTCAAACACTGTTTTTTGTCAAGTCTGTAATATTAAGACACGCTGGCTGATCTAGCTTACATTACATATGTCTATGGCAGATAACTAGAACAGAAGAGAAAGCACCAAACACAGATACCAGCGCACGCACATGTGCTCAATGCTACAGTACGTTAAAGGGTTGTATAAAATGAACAGGATAATATGCCAAATGCAGTCCAAAAGGTCTAGGTGGTTGTGAGTCTAGGATAGGTGTTCACCAGGTAGACAGAGCCATGTGCAGAAGGGTCTACATTTGAATCCTAATGATCCATTCACTACACTCATACACACACAGCAGTAAATTATCATGGTCACCTCAAGTGACTCAAGCCTTACCATGGAGTAGAGGAGGCAAAGGCAGATCTGAAGGGGTGTTTTGCTCAGCGGTCGTGTGTGTGCTTGGTTTGCAGTGCCGGTCAGTAAAGATCACCATCCTGGGAGATGAGGGGGTGCCCGTGCAGGTGGACGGAGAAGCCTGGGTCCAGCCCCCCGGAATCCTCAAGATCGTGCACAAGAACCGAGCCCAGATGTTAACCAGGGACCGGGTAGGACTAAGGAGCTCTGATCCATTGTAATCCACTGCTGTCTGCTGTGCTGCAGTCTGGATATAGCTGAAGAAATCTACCATTTGCTACCAATACTGACCTAATGAGACATATACAAATGTGCTGTAATAGGCTTACGTTTATTGAATTTCTAGTCATCAACATGTAAATAGTACAGCACAAATTGGGGTACTGCACTGTGACAGATACTGTTATTTGCTGATATAAAACAAATCTAAAGTAATACTGTAAGCAAATAGGTTATTCTATTTAAATTGTTTACCAACATAATGCATAGCACCACCTGGAGGGCAAATGTTGCAACTGTAGTTGGTTTAAATCGGATATCCTGTATCAAACATGGCACTTTTTTTTATATTATAGTTTTTAAAGTTTCGAACTGAAATGAAAAAATCGTAACTGGTTGCACAGCCCTGTTTGTAAATTGAATTCGGTAGCTTACAAACGGTTCACATTTCTACATATCTTAATGTTTCCGATTTGTTTTTTCAAGACCTATAATGAATCTAACACTAATTGTTTTCTTCCCTGTTTCCAGGCGTTTGAGAGCACTCTGAAATCATGGGAGGACAAGCGCAAGTGTGATAATTACCGGGGCTCACGGCCACGCCTCAACTCCCAGCAATCCATGGAGTACCTGACTGAGGAGGAGTATTCACAACTGCAGCAGTTCGGACAGGCCGGGGACACGCTCATCAACAAGTGAGCATAACACCCAGCCTGCACACCACAGTACAGGGAGGAAGTCATACACAAATAGCAATGTACAGTACAGTCGCTCCTGTCACACTCCTCCCTGATACTGCGTCACATGCAATCCTTTTCCAGCAGAGTGCACCAGAGAGCTTTCACATATCTGCTACACTTCTGTCCGGCTTAGCTTGGAATAGAAGGACGAATATTTTAACAGTCGAATAGTTTGCAGTAGTTGAGGTAACCGATCTAAAACCGTTTACTTTCGTGATTACTTTGCAAATCATGTGACACGATCATTTATTTCAGTGATATAACATTTTGTATTTTGTAATATTATAGGCTGTCACAAACTTTAAATTGCCCAGTAATTAAAAACATTTAATTTTCCCTAGAATCCGCGAAGCAGCAAAGACCCAAAAGGCGATTGAGCAGGAACTGGCCCACCCAGTCAATGCCAGCGCTCTCATACTGAATGAATCCTTCTCAAACAAGGCCAGCACTCCAGAGGTAAGGGGGCACCACACTTCTTTCACTTGTATACCAAAACCCGCCCTCCAGAGGTGAAGGGTTTGGAAAGTCTGTTATTTACCCAGGAAGTGAAGTCGTTTTATAAACAGAGCCAACCTCAGCAATGTTAGGGCCTCCACACAGAAAGTGCAATGCAGGTCATTAACAAACTGAAATTCGATGAACTGTGAAATGAAAACAGTGGTTTGTAAAACCCTACACTACACATACTGTGAGTAAGCGGATTGTGGGGGTTGACTTTATTTAAGATTACGACGTGACTCAGCGCTCCAGACCAGACCAGATCGAAATTCTAATCTCATCTGGTTCATTAATGCTGTAATGGCAGAGTGACTGATTGCGGCATGTACATTATAAGATGCGGCAGTGTATGATTCATATCCTCATTTCTTTTTAGTCATTCTTAACAGGTTTTACCATCAAAGTATGCTTGATCTTTTCCAAGTACTGTAGTATGTGTTCTCTTGAGTCATCTGATGAAGTCAGAGGGTTGATGGGATCATAGCTGACAAAATAATCCTGTAACTTTTACAGCTTGTGTACGTACCTCTGTTATATAAGTCTCGAATGTCCAGTTTTAAAAAAACACATATTATAGTTAACTTGTCATTTTTATTTTAAAACATATGTGGTACTACTTTAGGTTGAAGAAATCTCTGTTTGCAAGCCATGCTTTCAGTTTGTGTTGCACTTGCTTGGTCACCTGGAGGGCAAAATTGTCTGCAGCCCTTCAATGGGTTCTTTCCTGCCATTAACCAATCAGCTGCTTCCCCAATTGACTGACCTGCTTTCATCCAGTAACATGCTTTGACCCAGAAGTCACTGCTGAGGTGAAGTGACCTAGAATTGCAAGTGAAACAGATAACACAAGAATAAGGCATAGTAACTGAGAGCTTCCTTTAACTAAAAGCAGTATCAGATATCATGTTTTAAAATGAATATATATATATATATATATATATATATATATATATATATATATATGCTATGTGTGTTTTTTTCAAAACTGCACATTGGAGACCTATGTAGATCATGGATGTGCAAAGCAGCTACAATTCAGGAAATTATTCTGTTAGCTAAAATGACTTTAAACAAGCATAGAACTGTCAGAAACATGCTGTAGGTTACATGGTCAGATTACAGCTAGACCAGTGAGTTTGAAGCAGCACAAATGAAGTTATTAGGTTCCAGGAAATAGGCAGTGATAAAACAGCTTGCAGTTACCGGCTTGCCTTACCATTTGTGAACACAGTTGTAAAACATGCAGTGTTTCCCGGCCGCAGTGTGGAAGAGGTGCTAAAGCACATTGATTTACTTGCAGTATCTCAGTCGGAATGCAGCAGTGGATATTGTGAACTCTGTCAAGGTTCTACAGCTGGAAACAAAGATGCTGCTGGAAGGGAAGCTACTGGTGAGTGCAACACAGGACAACACATGCATGTAGCACAGCTGGGGAATCCACTGTATTATATGGACATGAGTGCTTGCTGGGAGCCTGCCTTTATAAGAGTTCACTAGAGTACATTTTGCATGGTCCTTTTGCAGTTAGTCTATTCATTCCCATGGCTGTATTAAGCACTTACCACAGTTAACCATGCTTTACCATACCTCTCTGTGCTTTACAGTGCTCACCTATGCTTTCGCTATGCTTTTCACTGTTCTGCGGTTTCTCTACAGTACATTTTTATAAGGGAGAATAGAACTTACACTAATTTGTACTATAAATCTAGGTGTTCTGCAAACATAAACTTACAGATTGTGAAAAAGATGTATGTTTGGCCCCTGGACTCTCAGTGAAAAGAAGTCACATGGCTATCCCAGTAAGCAACATTCCAAACAAACATTTGGGGTATTGGATTGGGTCTCCTGGTTTGAGAGTAGAAGCTGGCCATTATAAGATCAGTTCTTTTCTCTGTATATGTCATCACTCGTCCTTGTTTCTTGTATTGCAGCAGCTGGAATCTCCCCAGGAAGAGGGGCTGCACTCTGCACTGAATAACCTCAGCAATGAGCTGCAGAAAGTAGCAGAGATCCACTGGATTGCTCATATCATCAACTGCACTGAAGAGGTTAGTCAGGGGAACACTCCTTATTAAGATACTTCTTTCAATCTTCCATTGAAGAGGTGACTTCCATGACCAGAACAAGTATCCTTCTCGTTTATTTAAAATTGAATATTTTTGCCGAAGTACGGCATACATTAAATGCCATAGACAAACATATATATTTTTCGATTTTGCTAGTCATGTTTGGTCAGTTTGCCTGAAAGAATCACAATGCATTGTCTGGGTTTGACAATCACCTCTTAAAAAATATGTGTTTATTCAGACTCTTCTTGAAGGGGAAAATCATGTTCTGTTTTATTTGAAAACATTTTTTATATATATATATATATATATATATATATATATATATATATATATATACATATATATGTATATATATATATATATATATATATATATATATATATATATATATATATATATATATATATATATATATATATATATAATGTATATATATGTCCAATTTTCCATTTCTAAAGCATAGCCATTGTGAAAGCACAGATCTATGCTTTAGGTTATGCTTTGGCCCTGTTCATAAAATACTCTGTGAATGACCTACTGTGTTTCAAAACCTTTGGAAACAGTGCCACCTAGTGGTGAGAAACTATAATTTTAAATTAGAATGTTTGCAGAAATACATTGAGGCTTTAACACTAAGAGTTCCTCCTGTGTCTAGTAAAATATATACTAGACAGAATGTCTTATTTAACCAGATAACATTAAACTATTAGAATGATGAATGGTGTTTACTGTATCTGAAAAAACAATTTCTTAAGGGTAGATATTGAATTATTCCAGTTTTAACTGTGGTATGTAAGGTAGTGGTGTTATTTTGAGCAGATACTGTGACCAAATAATTAGACAAAAGAGAGCCCCATCAAGTTTACATTGACGTGATAGGGTTTTAAACTACGAAGAGAGCATTCACCATCCAAGGAAGTTTCCATTGATATAAATGAAAAAGTAAGTTACACAGAAAGTAATTGCAGTATCTAAAATTATAACACTAATGGGGAAGAAACGGAATGGGCCTCCTAGAAGCACAGAAGATTCCCAAAACCAAAAAGGTTGAGAGAAGAGCCCTTTACTCTCAACTAGATGTGGACAATAGTTGTTCATGGTTAAGATTTTGAAGTAAACCTTATGGTCTTCTAAGAAGTTCAAAAAATAGTATGTCAGTTTCTTAAAAGCATCTCCATATTCACTGACGCTTGTGGACTTTTGGCCCTACATTGATTTGATTTAGAAAGAGCCCATAAGGGTGAATGAGCGAGCTTACTTCTGGTGTCTCACATCAGGAGTTCAGTTTTTGTTCCTTCTTTCCCATCACTCAGGAGGGCCCCAAGAGCAGTAGCAAGAGCAGCATGAAGCTGAAGATCATGCCTAAAGCCAAGAGGGAAAGAGAGAAGCTGCAGAAACAGAGATCCAACAGCTCCCTGCCCGGTAAGGGAACTGGAACTAGGGGGCACTTTCACTGTCATAGCACAGCAAAACGTTAGCAACACTTTAATGTGTCATAACTTAAACATCTCTCAGAAATTATGATTTTTAACAAACTTGTGAACATAACAACAGTTTCATTCGGTCAAAGTTAAAATCAAGTAAAACCACCTGTATCTGATAAAGTGGTGGAGGCAATAGATTCAGTGTTTGTATATACAATTTCATTCAAAAGGAATACAAAGACACATTATTATCTTCACTCGTTTGCTGCTGCTTCTTCTTGTTGCAACATTTTTTATTTATTTTTTTAAACACAGCTCTGATTGTTTTGATATCTGTATCCATGTCAAAGTCATGGCCAAAGTCATTTTACTCCCCACAGATCATATCAGACAACAGCTCTATTTAGTGGTATTCTCATGAACATTGTGTTATATTGTATGTGCAAACAAAAGCCCCATTTTGCTAAGCAGAAGAAATGTGTTTGAGTGAGTTGCAGGTCCTCAGCAACAGGGATATAAGAAAGACTTAGAGTCTAAACATTTATACAGGGACATAGTGAAGAAGGACGTCCTTTACAAACATACAGGGGAGACGTTAAGAAAGAATATCAGAGGCATGATAACGCACATTTAAAGAATGGAAAACCATGGTAAACTATTGTAAATATATGGTGTAATCATGGGAAAAAATGCAAAATGCTAAGGACATTTTTTATATTCTGGGTATATGTTGTCTGTATTTCAGATCTACGTGTGCATACGGTAGATATAGGTCATGGTGAGCTGGTTTTTATGTTTCAGATTTCTCAAATTTTGCATTTGAGAAGCACTGTTAAATATGATGCTAAGGATATATACAGAAGCACTGTTAAATATTATCCTAAGTAGACACGTACGAGTGGCGGGGAGTGAAATGGATGGCGCTGCCCAGCTGACTTGTGGATATAAATATCTAAATCATCACTCCTGTGATTAAAAAGAATATTGCAACAATACGCAGTACACTGGAGGCAGCAGCAGGGTGTTCTGTATTGCTTTAAGACATCCCATTTCAGGTGTACTGAGCATGTGCTGTAATGTAGCAAGACTGAAAATGCATGAGCTGCTGCAGTGCAGTTCAATAATAGCATCACATCATTAATAGCTATGAAATCGAGAACAAGAAGGTTGATCCTCATTTTAATAATCATGCATCATTTATAGCACTTTCCCCAGCTGTAACATGCTCTTAAACATTCATGTTCTTAAAAATTCCAGTTGTGGGCTTATCCCAGCATGGTATTAGTTAATCAAATGAACTAGTTCACTATATTACAAGACCTTCCAGTTTGTATGGGGACTTATACAGTACCAAAAACTGTCATCATGCTGTAGCCTCTTAATGAAGGGATTGTGAATGAACAAGGGAACAAAGTGTACAGTTTTTGTGTTGATAAACAGATAGACCACCATTTTACTTATAACTCTATTCATTATATGGGAAGGCAGTTTAGATGTGAAAAAACAGAAAGCCCTCTAAACTCAGACTGGACTGTGATGCCCCATTGTAACAATGTAACTCCTTCCCAGAGGTCTGATCTAAACCAGCAAACACAACACAGGATGAGCCCCACACGAGGGGATGAGAATAAACGAGATACAAAACTGTTCTGTAAGCGATTTCGTGAATGACACATCCCTACTTTGTGACAGTGTGATCTTTTTAAATACCCTCCGCAGACAGCAGGCTTATCCGGGGGGGGGGCACATTAATTTAATAATGGAATAACCCCCAGTTTAGGAGGTCCCATCCTCTCTCCTTTTAATTAACAAGACAGGACAGTCTAACTGTGCCTTCATTCCTTCCAGGGTACTGATAAACTGATTTCATTTGTTTGGGTTTCATGTTATAGTAACCGGGAAACCAATTGTTTTAGTGTGTTGTTTTTTAATTATTGCGCAGGTCACCGGTTGTTCAAACTGTAGTTAAAGGAGACTGAAAGGAAATGAGGAGATTAAATTGCTTATGAGAGGATTACCCGTAATAAAACTCCAATTTTTCCATAGTTAAAAAAATATATAAACTTTCTACAAATCCGTATTTATCCAGGGCAGGCATACAGTTGTTTCCACACATACTGTGGCTTAATATTATAAAAAATACCAAACACCCAGATAGGGCACCGTGAAGCCCATATTACATGGGCTTCAGTGGTGCCCACAAGAAAGATGATGTTGTGAGTGCTTTTAATTCTAGTAGCTTCAGACCTCTGAGGGAGCTTGTACTGTTGCAAGCCCCGTCACAGAAAGCTGTGCCCTGTGTCATCTGCTCCACTCCGCTTTGTGTCTCTGTTAGTCTGTGTCTTTGCCTGTCGATTCTTGGTTTGTATGTGTGCCTTGTGTTTTTTTGTTTTTCCGTTTCCTGCCTTTCCTTTGCAAGTGAAGAAATGGGGCACTGAGGAAGTGGCAGCTTGGTTGGATTCTGTGGGTTTAGGGGAATACAAAGACATATTTATTCGACATGACATCCAGGGGTCCGAGTTGGTTCTTTTGGAAAGACGGGACCTCAAGGTAATAAGGGGCAATTTTTATTTTAAATTTTGACTTGATGTATTAGTATTTTTCATTTTGAATGCATTGTCTGTTGGCTGATCTCTCATTGCATCATACTGTCATGGATATCACTGCTTTGTTTGTATGGTTTGGAAATAATAATCCATTTGTCTCATTTCTTTGTTAAAGGAATGCTTTTCATGTAATTTACATAATCTTTATTGTTTTATTAATCATAATGTATACCTGTCTCAGAATGGATATTTGGAATGTTAAATAATAAATACACAGTTGATCTCTAAGCAAGCCTAATCATGGTGGAATTTATTTAATAAAGCCAGTATAAAAATGACCTGGTAATTCCGTTGCCCCGAAACCCTTGAGCTTGCAAATCACTACAGAAATACCACCATGTTCAGGCTTGCTCAGAGACAACCCAAAAGGTAAAATATGCCAGTGATTATAAAAAGTGCCAAATATCCATGCATGCAGAAACAGCAATAAAAAGATATAGAACACATATGATGGGATAATTAACAGATACAAAATTCTATATTATGCAAATTCAGAAGGTATAAAGTACAGTCACATTGGCACCCTACACTTAATATAAGGTCATTCAAGAAAACATGTTAAATACAAGCATGTAGTTAGCATTAGCCACTGATTCATTCATTTATGTATTTTACCTTTTTTGTGCTTCATGAAAGAACGTCTCCATTCTAGTATACGCCATCTGGATGTTGTCTGTTAATGTAGACTAAGTCTGCTTTCATGCTGTCCTGTGTTCAATCTATCTATTTAAATTTAGTAAAGAAACAGTTACCACAACAATAGCAACTAGTCTCCGGTTTCAATGACAAATTAGAAATCAAACAACTGGATGCTTTCTACAACTTTATTTCTTTTTCAGCACATCATAACAACAACACAGTCACAGTGCTCTTTTCTCTTACCGCATTACTCATGGAATATTGAGAAAAACGTTTGTATTCATCAGCAACAAAAACTAGTGCTGCATAAAATCACAGAAAAACATCCTCATAAGAGGGCTTTACCCTTCTTGTTATGTTAAATGCCCCTCACTTTGGGCATTTAACGGCACGATGCAGGGCTTACCAGATGGTAAAGCCCTCTTTGGGTTCTATTGAGTAAATAAACGTAGGGTACCAATACTTTTGTCTGTGACTGTATTTATTGAGTATGTGTTATCATTAGAGTTTGTTTCTGAGGTTCTGGTAAACTGGAAATATTCGGTGTGCTATTTCTGTCAGTCCAAGTCCTTTGATCCAACTGGATCCAGGATTTAAACTGGAATCATCTGGATTTAGAACATGTTCTGTTCTGTTTAACCAAATCTTCAGCCTATCCACATGTTATCTGTTGCACCTGTGCCCTGTGAAATCTACATTTTAGACATTCAAGAGACAGATGGGGGAACCCATGTTCAGCTAAGTAGAAGAACATTTTGGCAAGTGCCTTCACAGTTTGGATGTTTTCAGTGAACTTGCCTCCTGCCTTCTTACTTAAAGATAATCACCTCTAAGTGGATTTATTCAGTGAAAAGAAGCCAAATGCAAACTGGTCATAATTTTAGTGACAGAAAAGTGAACCTGGGTTCTGCTATTCTTGCGTACAGCATTGGGACCCAGGTATTATACTTCATCTTATCATATTTCTGCATGTGCTAGATACCATGTGGATGGGGTGAAATCTTAGTAAGAAACTGAATTGAATTAAGAACATGTAAATCACTTTAATGTTTGGAGGATCAGATAAGACAGACTTGGAGGCCCCATGTCAAGTACAGCTAATATCAAAACCAGCAGGTTCTGTTTTACCTCATCGCACTACAGCAGACCCTACTGGAACATTACTCGGGATTGGGTGAAATAATTGGGCACTCTAAATTTGTGTGCCAAGTTTTTCTCGTTGAGAGATTACTCTTACATGAACATTAACACTCTTGTGCTGTTTCTGAATAGGGCTCTATTCTGTTTTTCATATTGTTTTTAACGAGCCTTTTTCCATTTATGCATTATGTACATTTGAAAAAAGGTACATCACAATATTGGAGCACTTGCTTTAATGAGTTGGTTGAACCATCCCTCAGGTTTAAACATTTTAAGCTAAACCCAACACCCCTAACACCAATTTGTAGGAGATCATTAAAGCGGGTGGTTCTCCAGGTGGTTCTTAATAATATACAAAGATTTACATATTTTGTTTCTTATTTTTAGGATCTTGGGATTAAAAAAGTGGGTCATATGAAGCGGATTCTCCAGGGCATTAAAGAAATGAGCAGCCACATCTGACAAGAGACAGCGGTGCCGCAGAGCCTTCCTGGAAGGGGCCACGTTTGCTTCAAGACCCCTCTGCTAGGCCCGTCTTCTGGGAGGGCTGCTGTTGCGTGCACAAGCCTGCCCATTTCTTTGTCTTGGGAGGAAGATGGCAAAACAAGGGCATGGTCACACATTTTTCTTTGCAAGCATGTAGTCTCATAACCATACAAAGAAGTTTGGGTGGAACTAGGCCAAAGGGCTTCCAGCTCCTCCGATTCCTGTCCTGTCCTGCAGCGAGGACTCCTTGAAACCCTTCGTTAGGGTCAAACAACGTGACGGCAACCACAAACCTGACAGTCTGTCACTGGCCGTAAGAAAACAAACTGGAACTGCTGCTGAAGATCTGAGCGACTTTCAGGAATCCCGAGGTGAAAATATCTGGACTTTTGTTTCTCCTCTGTGGAGGGATACTATATAAGCATCTTGAAGAATGTATGTGTCGCTGCTGCTGTTTTTGACTGTCTGCTTTGGAACTTGTGTGGAGTTTCAGTAATGCTAGTGCTGCTGCTGCTGCCCCAGTGTGTCTTGTGTCTCCTGCATGGCTTCTCCTAGTGATTGGAATGATAAATGGTGCAATCTTCTAGTGACCTGCCAGATTTTTTGTACATTGTACATTGTGACCCTATGGTAATGTTGTTTAAAGCTTAGGCTGAATTCAGGATCTTGATAGTAAACCTGAGCCTCATTGACAATGGTACTCCAAAGTCAAGGCAACTTACCCTGTTAAACATTTCTTTTGTTTGCACTTTAAAACCAAACAGAGAAGTGGTGTCACATGTATGGGTAAAACATAATAGCTAGTGATGGGCACCAATGTTGATATTTTGATATGATATCAATATTGTTCACTATCGATAATAATATCCATATCGCGATATCTAAAAAATAATTCACGTACGCTCAGAGGCATACTTTTTATTGCTAATACTGCTAGACATACAAACGCACTATAATCAAGTTTGTTATATTAAGATACAACAAACCCTATACATACCAATCGCAACTCCTCTGATGCAGTCCTGTGTTCCTATATGTAAAATATCCAGTAGATGGTGCTTTACTCCGTTTTAGGTATAAGGTTAAGACAGAACACCCACACACTAAAGTATTATTTAACCATTTTATTCCATCGATTTGGCGTTTAGGTACCAAACGCTATTTGCATGCTGGATTAAGCACTATTAGTCATCTGATTGCAATTATTTTGAGATATGCGCATGCGTCAGTGGTTCATTGCATTTTGTCTGTGTGATTACTTACTTACGCTATTGTTAATTTATTTTGAAAATATGAGCTGTCGGTATTATAAGTGAGATGTACTTTTAAAACATAAAAATAATGCAAAATCTGGCATGACACTGTACTTAATACTTTTAGAGGTTTGGTGAGTCCGCATTTATACGCAGAGCAGCTGAAGATTCAATTACTTCCGGATTGGTTATGCGCAGTGAAGTATAAAAATATTTCGGGTTTGAGCTGGCTGATGATGGAATAGTAAAACAATATAACAAGACCTTGTTTTTCTCCATGGATATTGTGAAGCAAAGCACCACTAAGTTAAAGTAAGTTATTGCTTTTCATATGTAAATATCTGTTAATGTCTATATATGTATATATGTTTGATATTGCAATTGTGTTATTATATTTGAGTTTTGGAAGACTTTGATTTTATCGATATCAATGTACAATTTCCAGATGGTTGCTCACCACTAATAATAGCGTTATTGTTTGGGGCGTAACCCTTGGAAAAGCAGTTGACCTGGGTTCACAGTATATCATTGTCTTTGGTATAGACCTAATTGTTCACCTCTGATCATTGATCTCCAGTAGACTACATCCCTCAGCCTCATCTCCAACAAATAATAAGACCATACCTGCAAACCTCAACTGAATGTTACTGTAGTCCTTCCATTGAGTAATCAACCTTATATTACACAAATCTTGATACAAAATTAAATATTAAACAATTGCAAAAAATATAAAACTAATAAGATATTTACCTCAATATTACAAGATACAATACTGTGTTTACAATCAAGCCTTAATTGCCAGCATCTTCATATGCAATATATCAGGTGTTTGGCACAAGGAAACAGGGTCTAGTTTGATGTGGTAGTTTTTCTTGGGAATGACAGGGCTTATTTCAGTTTGTATGCCCTGGAACACTTTGCAGTCACAATAAAAGAATCTGGAAAAACTGAATACATGTATTTATCCACCACCAATGAAGATTGATTGTAACATGTAGTGCTGCCCTTCATAGCTGATTAATCCAGTGAAAACACTGAATTTCAATCAGCTAAACGCTTCCAGCTATAGCCAGAACATGCACTTTTTTTTCCCTCAGCAGCACCTGGTGTTAGGATGTCTAATATTCCTCACAGTCATTTGCAAAGAGAATGAGTTTTCTTGAGTTTTGTAAGTTGGTGGGTTTGCTGAAGCTGCAAACCAGTATAGTAGTAAAATAAAATTAAGAATATTAAAACTGCAAAGGAATGTATTGAGTATATTTAATATAGAATATATTATAGACCAACACGATCCATGGGGTTTATAATACAGCTAGGTAACACAGGATATAAAAACAAGCTGCTACAAAAAAACATGGCTCGTTTTCTCCACCAGCAAACCCATTTGTCTCAGAAAAAAACAAGCTGTTTGGAAGTGTTGCAGGAAAACAAATAACATTTACTTAATACATTATATCAAAAATGTGACTGATGACCAATAAAATGACAGCAGAATCATACCAGAACTGTAAAATGTGTCTGTGTGATACCCTAAACAGATGTATTTTTCTTTTGTTGCAGTTTTTAAACCGTGTTTCTGTGTGTGTATTGGGTGGGTTATATTAGGTAATGTATTTAAAAATAGGCTGAGCTACTGTAGCTTCATTTGGCTTAATTGTAATTGTGTTTATTGCCAATGAGATATAACTTCTCTGAGCCAAAAGCAATGAAATATGTACAGTGCACTGATGACATATTTAAATGATCTGCTGTTGCTGTTTCTATATTAATTATCTTATTTATTTTTTTTTTTTTAAATGGTCTTATTGAATTCCATTGTGTATATACCTCCAAGATGGCACATTTACTGTACTTGATCGTTTACATGTCTACCAACATTTTTGCTGAAGAGTTGATGGATTGAGGGAAAACAAGTATTAAAGTTGTACTGGTACTGGAAACAGTTTCTATTGTGTTTAATTGATGGAGCCAGCGTTTAATGCACAAGTGTATGGTTAGGGGTTCCCCGGTGTCTCACCCAATAAAAGCAAGGCCACTTGGTGTGCAGTGCGAGTCACAGAGTCAGGAGAATGCAGGTCAGGGTCACCCACCTTGCAATTTAGTTTTTACTGACATACAGTGGCTTTATTTTATCAAATTTTATCACTGACAAAAAAAAATGAAATGTTATAAAATAGGCTATTCGTATGTACTTACATTTCTTTAGGTCTTATTTACTTCGTATGGTCATACATGGACACATTTGCAGACTGGCTCATTTGCTTTGTTGTTCTGAAGTCAATAGTCAAAATTTCATCCAGAATGGCTGTAGACAGTTGTTTTCTTACAGTCTTCAGCAGCCACCAGATCCTGTCTAAGATCTGTCAAGTCAGTCACTTGGTATTGCATAAATACCATTTCCAGGCTATCCAGCATATTTCCAAGAACAATCTGGTAAAAAGCATTAAAGCTGGTCTCCCGATCTCGCTGTGCTTTGGCTACTTGGTTGAATGCGCCCGCAGGTTAGAGGCACAACCAGCAGGGACTGTTACTCCCCACCACACTACAGCACATCCTACTCAGCTTAATTGGACACCTGCGGGGCTGGCCTTTGTCATCCACTGTAGTTTTTGTAGATTTCACATCTTTATATGGCTGGTCCCTTTATTCTAACATGGCTGTTTTTGGACATCTTCCCAAAAACAAATAACTGCACCTGACCACTTGGAATTGCACAGCAACACAAGGGGAGGAAACAATAAACAATGAACTGCACCTGACCACTTGGAATTGCACAGCAACACAAGGGGAGGACACAATAAACAATGAACTGCACCTGACCACTTGGAATTGCACAGCAACACAAGGGGAGGAAACAATAAACAGCAGCAGCACAAACTCAGATACAACTTATTTAATATGGAAGCTTGTTTATATATTTATTTTTTTCACAAAATGTCATCTTTATAAAACAAACATACATTTGATTATAAAACAAACCCACCAAATACTTTTGCTAATAGCTGATAGTGTCTCTGGCTGAGGACAAGACATTATAACTACTTATCGTCATTATAATTGGTGAACTCATTTGGAGAGTCAACAGTATAATGCTGCTGCCCATTTGCTAGATACAGTCAGAGAGAAGGAAACATTTAGTGCACACATATATACACAAACTCCACTCACTTACACAAAACGTTTGCAAACATACTCCACTGACCCAGAATAGCGCAGCATTAATAGTCATAGTTTTACATAAAATGAATTGACTTTCACTATAGCAACCAGGGAACTAAAAATAATAAAATTACTGTGGCAAGACCAATATTATCAGAATAAAATGCAAGCCTGTGGCCTGTCCTGTTGAAAAACAGGCTTCCGCCTGTTAACAGCTTGGCTATTTAGAATCATTGACAGCTTCATTATTTCTTAAGCATTGAAGCAGCATTCCTCATGACAAACCCTAGTAAGAATGCACCTGGTATTAAACCAGTACCAACCTGAAGTCCTTACTAGAACATGCATTAGTGCTGCACAGTAAGCATGATCCTAGCAACAAGAGTTTGTCACAACAGCCAGATACTGTATTTTCACATCAACAAAAAGCATTAAATTTTTTTTTTTAAAACCTCAATAACAGTACATACCATATAAATAGTTACAAATTATATACATTTACATTCCTTGCATAATATACATAGGTTTTATTTTTTCTTGTTGCTATGGCAACTTCTCCACGTAGTCACTTATTATTTGTTGTAGTTTCAGCATGTCAAGGGGCTTCAGTTTTGCCACTTCAAAAAACACCCTGCAGGAAACAAACACCAAATACACAGCATCAACACAGGTTTCTCCACGGGGGGCGGGGGGCGGGGGGCGGGGGGCGGGGGGGGGGGGGGGGGGAAGGGACGACAGTCTGCATTAAAACAGGATTTCTTGGGTACCAATGGGGATACATTGTGTCCACGCACTGAAAATAAACGTGTCAATTCTAAAAGACATCACTTCCCATTGTTCTTGCTGAATAGCTGCACACATCTCTCACGCAATTTTTTGGCCAGTCAGTATGTGTGTGTATCTATCTATCTATCTATCTATATCCATCTATCTTAAATGCAGCAGGCTAGTTAGTATTGTGCTTCAACAACTGACCGGTGGGTGGGTTGCATTACACCAAAAAGCTGCAAGATTTCATATGGAATAGCCCTGTGACTTGAATCCTAACATCACGGTTTAGTTGTGTTGCACTTCTAGTCATAAAAAAATCAACTGCAGAGCTTGGGAGCCAGCATTAGGTTTATATAAACGAACATAAAAAATAAGCGATCAGTAGCTTACTTGTGAGAGTATTTGTTTCTGACAGCCTTCAACTTGTCATCTGGGTAGGTGATGAGGAAGTTTAACCTCTTGACCAGGCCCACCAGCTCTTCAGCAGTGTATCCTGTGTAATACTCCAGTGTGGGGGTCTGAAACAGGGGCAAGAAGCACACTCAGTCAGCCACTTCACTGAAGTATGCATTTCTCGACCCAGAGAAGCCCAATTGTGTTATGCTAAATAAATTCTTAATTTTAAAAAAAACAAAAAAAAACAGAAACACACACAATTGTGTGCTTTCTAAACAGTCATGTTAAACAAAGGGTTCCTTTCTCACAAATTGTTTCAGGTCAAAATGATATAGTCTCCTCTTCATATTCATGTAATAAATATATACAAATAAATAGTAAAATCATACGACCTAGTATAGCGGCACTGCAGCACTATAGCGGGTTTCTCACGATGACTACAAAAATCCCCAGTATGTTAAAGTTTAAAGGCATTTAACCCTGAAGTTTAAACATTCAGGGTATTAAACTGAATCTAACACCCCTAGGAGGAGTTCACATCACTCAAATACCATACGTTTTAACGCTAGGCTTTTTTTAGGCCCAGACAGCAGCAGCAGACTCACCCAGCCTCCAAGCCCCTTCATGGACACCGCGAGGAGCAGGCAGGCAGCAGCAAGATGGGAGGCTCTCTCAGGAACGAAGTCCAGCTCTTGCAGGGTCAACTCACAGATATAACGGGCCAGGGTCAGCGTCTCTATGGAGACCCGAGCACACTGGAGAGACAACAAAACCCAGAGCGGAAATAATTAACCAAGAAATGAAAAGAAGAATTTACAAAACCTGGGAACACCGGTTCTTAACATGGTTACAGACAGACCTGAATTAGCTTCAGGTGCAACAGTTTCAAGGGGAAAAAAAAAATATTTATTCCAAACCAAATGCAAAATAAGAATACAATCATACCACGTTTGTTGCTTACTGTACTTCACATCCCGCTACACAAAGAGCATACAACAGAGTAACCCACAAATGAGGCACCCTATGAACAGATTGACACAATAATTCAATGTAGTGAGTTAAGGTGAGACCAAGAACAAGCTTTCAGCTGTACCTGCAAAATGTCTTCCTATTCACACCTATTAATACCAGTTACAAAAGGGAAAGCATGCAAACCAGAATGCTTGCAGCAATAATACATTCTCCAAGGATATGACAGACTAGCTCAGTACAGTCCACACTAGTTTGTCCGACCCCTCCTGCCACAGGTTCCACTGGCGGATAAATGAGAGGTTACTTTACTGAAAACGCCCACTAGTCCAAGGCGCTGAACCAGATTTTTTTTTAATAATCCAATGCCATTATACCAGAAATAAATCACAAAGTACGCAAGTTCTGTATAAAAATGTAATTTCCAAACATTACATTTACAACAACATGCATACAGTTTATACTGCAATTTAAGCTACAGTACTGGAAAACAACATTCACAGTACAGTTCTGTCCAGTGCTGTATTTAAATGGTATTTCAAACAGTGAAACACCACATAAAATCAAAAACCTACAGGATTAAATGTGTGTGAATGCACTTCTGAAACGAGCAGCACTGTTGGATGGCACTTGCTTTTACTGCAATATCAAATGCAATATCAACAACACTACTGTAACTTAACTTTGTTCCAGTACTTACGAATGACTAACAGCTAAAACCAGCATAATAAAGCAACAAACAGAAATACAAGTAGGCTACACAGTTCAGTATTACTGACCTGTGCATTCATTCCTGCAGCTTCTTGTTTTTAACCCAGGTGTATCTTGGGAAGGATATACGAGAGTTAATAACAAGCAAATGCAGAAAACGCGCGAGACAGTTATATGTTGTATGCTGCTGACGAAGCTAAAGCTTTGGAAGGGCTTAACTGACCAACCAAGGGTCCAGTGCGTTCCTACCTTGGCATATCTCCTCAGGAAGCGGTAGGCTATGGGAATGCTGATATCAAAGTTAAGGGTTTTCAGAATGTTCATTTCCATGGCGATTAGCTCCTCCCTTTTGTACGCATCGTCACAGATGTACATGAAGTCATCTACGCAGGGTGGGCAGCGCTCCTGCAAGACAGAAACAGCACAGCAATGAATTTACTGACAGACTATCAGATATGGAATGGATATTGATCTAGCAACTGAGCATTCATTGAGCAACTGCTGGGAGTGGTCTGAACCTGCACTGCAATATTTGTTTGTTTCAAGTGTTTTTGTCCTACAATCACTGTTTGTTTTTAGGAAAGCAGACTCTCACTTCACCAGAATTCAGACTTATCACAATAAGCACAGGTGAAATGAAGCCAGTGGAGCAAAGGGGGGAACCTAATAGGGAGGCGAAGGCATTGGCAAGTCAAGTTTAGCGTTTAACCATTCCTCAGCAGCAATGGCGCGCACACAGAAGGGAGCGAGGGATATAAAAAGCACCCTACATACATACATGCATACCTGTTGAAGGGTTAACCAGACAGCCGGAAGTCTCTTACCTCGAATTTGGAGGAAATGAGCATCGCGGAGGAGCCAATCAGTTGTAGGGTTTCTCTCATGCACACTGTTTCTGTCAGAAAGTGATCCACCAGCTTCACAGCAAGGTACAGGGTCTCGTGATTCAATTCAAAATTCTCCTGGGAAAAATAATATTCACAGGGGACAAAGACAGACAGGTCAGGAAAGGAAATCAGAAATAAAGGTCTATTATAAAACAGTGTGAATTTCCTGCCCTGTGCCTCACTATACACCCGAGGCGTGGTTTGTATCAGTGTGTAATTGTAATTGCAACGCCTCTATAGATGTATGCGAAAGTAAGCTACATACTTTATTTTTGTATTTTGGTCATGCTTAAAAGTAAAAAAATATATATATTGTTTTATTTAAATATAACAAACCTATTTTAATACCTAACAACTTATGTTAGCATTACAGGTGAAAAACAGTGCTTGACTGAGCCTTGCTGACACAACGCTATAAAAACCAGCTGCACCCAAATGTTTAATAGTCACCTGCACTGAAGTTCCCTATGACAGCATCAACACATTCACTCGTGTACCAGATGCACAGTCCTTGAAGTAACCATGAAGATAATAACAGAAGAAAGGAAGATCACCTGAACTTCGATCATCCAGTCCACCAAGATGGCTCTCATCTCCCTGTTCAGGTCAGACTGCTTGTCCATGTAATTTGGAATGACAAATTTCTCCTGTTGAAAACACACACAGACCAGTAATTACAACACAGAACACCTTCAACCCAACATTTCTAGAGCTATGCTTTGAAGGACAAGTACAGTCATCAAAAACAGTATTCACACTTTCTAGAAAGACCAGTCCAGTCAAACAGCAGCAAAATGTGGCCTAACTGAAGGTACATAGAATTTCTAATTACCACCATAGGATTGCTTTAAAATGGATTACAGGGGTAGCCTTAATAATAAAGATGACTATATGTTGTCATCAATATGACCAAATCATGAAAAGTAGTTCACCTCTCTTTTCTTGAGATAATCAAATATATCTTTGGCATATTCTGCACTCAAACACGGATCATCAAGGTTTTCTTTATCAACGTCATCAATTGCAGGAATCTGCAGGGAGAAAGTCAGATTGATAAAGACATCTTCGTAAAACCTGTCAAGGAAAATTGCTAGTTTAATACTTGTATATAAAATTTAGGATTACACTACACCAAAATAATTTTACACAGCCATTTACAAATGTCTAAAAACATGCAGTACATCGCAATGAAGAAAGATCTGGTCACTAACATTTTAGAACATAACAAAAGAACTCCTGGACATTTTGCCACTTGAGTAATTTAAAAGTTGCATTAATCACAGCACGAATACAAGCACTTTTAGTGACTCCAGCAGGTTTAGTGATTTTCAGGTGCACACATGCATGAGAAGTTGGTCTAGGTGAAAAATCAATTTTATACCTCAACTGGTTTCTCTTCAGACAGCAAGTTGGGCTTTTTTTCTTCTGATTTCTGGACCTCCTTCTTCTGCTCCAGCTCAGCAGGGGGGCTCTCTTTAGTTGGGATTTTATCCACTGACCTGAAAGAGCAACAGGTTACTGAACAGGCAGCAGCCAGTGACCTACAGGATTACCAGCTGTAGTTTGACAGATCAAGAGTACATCAAAAGATTCTGGCACAAGAAATACTTAAATGTTTTAATGAAACTGGGAAATGTGAAATCAGATAAGATTACCTGGATCATTAAGCCAATTGAATAAAAACAAGTACAAAAGACTAATTAGAACCAGGTGGGACTGACCCAGGTCAGAATAGTGCATAGATGTAGTACTAAGAACACAAGAAAGTTTACAAACGAGAGGAGGCCATTCAGCCCATCTTGCTCGTTTGGTTGTTAGTAGCTTATTGATCCCAGAATCTCATCAAGCAGCTTCTTTAAGGATCCCAGGGTGTCAGCTTCAACAACATAAAATTCCAATCAGAATCATACTTCAAATGTCTCGTCTTTGCTTTTAGGTTTGATACTTTTTTTGCACATTTTAGAATTATAGCAAATTATGAGCTGCACTGTGATATATGTGGAAGTCAATATGCCAGTAACACTGCAATTTATTACTGTGTTCAGCATGCATTTCAATATAATGGCATGGATTATTTCAGACTTGGTTCAGTAATGTATGTCAGTTATATACACAAGACTAGAGCCGCGTGAATTGAATATATGAACCACCGTGACCTACATGTACGGTATGAGCATGTACAAATATATGTGTGATTTATGTATGTAGAGGGGCGGAGTCAGTAACTTACTTCTTTAGATTGGTTTGATTGTTTGTGGTGACATCAGCACTTTTTTGTGTCTTCTTCAAAGTTTTGCCAGCTTCCTTCTGCTTTGGCTGCACCGTTTGTATTTTGCTGGCCTATTTAAAGAAAAGACATGATTAGGAAACTGCATACAGAACTCCATCTCCCATGATTGTATTCAGCTCTAGGACACAACTCAGTTTCCTCCACCCACATTCAAGTTTTATATAGTAGAGCAGGGTTAGAAACTCACACTACCCTCAATGAAGTCTATTATTATGATTAAGTTTGAAATGATCAGGAGCCAGGAGTTTGCGCAGGGTTAAAAACTCACGCTAGCCCTGCACCCAGTCCTGGGTTTCAGAAGTACCATCACTTATTTAAGTATATTATTTAAAAGATTCAGTAGCCAGGAGTTTGAGCAACCCTTGTTAAACATATTGTTCCTTCCCTTATAGCTGCATGAGTCAACCTGCAGACGCAGACGAGACTTACTGAAGTGTGATCACTTCAGAGCAGATTTAGCAGGGGCCTGATTGTTTAAACCCCTGACACCTATTCATTTCAATACCTAAATGAGGAGATTGTGAAACCCAGGACTGAGTGCAGGACTAGTGGAATGTCTAACTCTGGTAGAGGAGGTTAAGAAATTTATGTTGAGCTCAGAGTCTGCATCATGTAGAACACATTGAAGCTGGAGCCTATGCAAAACAAATATCAGCCACTTCACACAAGTTTTTCTCTTAGAGCAGGGAATTATTGTTAAAGTAGCGGTCTACTCTCAGAATACCTGGTCTTGATCTGTTTTTTTAAACACACACACTGTATGTGAAACACATAGCAGTACTTACATTAGTAATGTCTCCAAATGCAGATCTCTTCTTTGGGGCTCCTTGAGGAGAGGATGGAGATCGCTTGGTCTGGCTGCTCTCCTACAAAGGTGAAAGCACATCACTCCAATTAAAAACCTAGTGTATTAGCATCATTCAAAGATCGAAGCTCAGCATTGTAAGATGTAAAGTATAGTATGGGATCACTGACTGTTTGCCCAGGATCTCGCCTTCTGGACCGATAGGAGCTACCCTCGTTTGAGGTGCGACCTCTGATGTCAGTCAGAGGTCACCAAGGCCAGGTGATGGAGGACCACCAACCCCCAGATACAGATACAGTTGCAAAGGAGGCGGTGGGGAGGTGGGGGAGAAAGGCTTGCAGAACAAGTATTGGAAGTCAAGCCTGGACTATATAGGTTGAGGAACCAATAGGATTAGCGTAGCGAGCTGAGCCCCTAGAAATACGGCAAGCCTCTATTTACAGGATTGTATGAAACCTTTTGAAAATACCCAGCTACTTGCTTACAGACACAGGTGGGTATAATGACATTTAGAAATGTTTTTATTGATCAACAAATCTAGCTGCCAGCTTTAAACTGACTTTTTGGCCCACTGTTTGTTTGAAAAATTAAATACCCACAAAATTCTAACTGTCAATTGACAGTTGACAATATGCCCATCTACAACACTGAACATTAGTTCTTATGGGAAAAACAGCAAAGAACAATATATTTGTAGAGGACGTGATCCCATATAGAACACATTTTAAAGCCAGGTTGTCTAGCTTACAGAAAAGCAGAGAATACATTTAAACAGGAAGGGCATGGTTTTACAATAGGTTTTTGTTATGCACATTTAAGTCAGAAATGCGTGCAGAATTGAGCACTACTACAGATAGTAAACGGTCTACCTTTTCAGACCGGACATTCTCCGTGCTTCCAGGCTTATTGCTCAGCTTGGGGATTTTGCTGGTCTGTTTTGTACCCCGCGAGACGGGCATTTTTGATGGCGTCCTTCCCCCACTTAAGAATAAAGGATGTCAAAACGCTGTGGGGATAAATAGGAACCATGTTATTTTGAAAGATGTTGTAGGAAAACCTACAGCAATGGGATCAATTGCATTGATAACATATAAAATACTAAAAACAATGGTGTCAAAACATGGTCCTGGAGAGACATTACTTTATTACTAGTTTACTGCGCGTGATGCGTGGTCTGACCAAAGCTTCGCTGCCATGTTGTGACAATCAATACCCTGGATGTATAACAAAATACAGCATTAACTGGGCCGCAACAGCCAAAACCCAAACCCCAAAGTGGTAGCAGTGCTTTGTGAAACTGGCCCCTGGGTGACAAAGCTGCAAATATGTTTATTATTCATGTAACAAAGCGTCTACTGTATTGTACAGAAAACATTATCACTTCTAAAAATGCGACAAAATCGCAAATTAGCAGCACATTAATAACAGCATCATTTTTTTCCAGACAGATCTGGGAAGAAAAAAAAAATATCCCCAGACTTTTGAATTCAGTGAACAACAGATAGCTCAAAACCAAACGCGGGTGTGTATCTATATTTTATAGAAACAATTCATAAAAAATCTCACCTTATTCGTTTTGGAATTGTTGATAAGATAGGTGTACTCCTTCAATGCATTCAATAATATTCAGCTTAATCAAACTAAAACCTTGTTTTTATGAATATCAGAGGCTGCTGCGCACTGTTGATAATCTCTGTGCTGCTGTAGATTTTTTGAAAAGTGCAACAAGAAAACGCAATTCCTTTTGCCGTCCTGTGATTGGCCGACTGTCATTTCACACCATCCTATGAGCGTATCGCTAGGATGCCGTTGTTAAGGGCCGATGCTCTTAGAATTTTCAAACCCGGGGACAGCCTATGGAAGAGACACAATGCATATACGTCACAGAACACTTTTTAAAGGTCCAGCTCCCAATAAACACTCATGGTGGTATTGAGCCGTTAACTCCAGTCTTTAATTCTGAAAGGAGAAAAAAACACCTTGAGCTGCAGTAAACAATTTGTAAATATGGCCCATTTAGTTTATAGTGTTTTTTTGTTTTTTACTAGGTGGCATTTATATGATAAAATAAGAATGTATTTTTGTTCTTCTATTGCTCTTGCTCGCACTCTCTCTCTCCCTACAGACACACACACACACACACACACACATATATCAATGAAAAGGTTTTTTTTTTTGGATGAACACGAAAGGTTTAAATGATGAAGACGTCTCAATCAAATGCCCTTCTTCAGCTGTGTAGAATATTTTTTAGTAATATAATTAACAATTAAAAACGTTTTATTAACATTTATTATAACATCCAACTAGCTTGGGACGAGCTACTTTTTATGACAAATAAACAGAAAAAAACCCATATTGTAACAAAGGGCTGGCGCTGGTACCTTGTGTCATTGTGTGTGTGTGTGTGTGTGTCTGCTTGAACTGTGTTTGCACTGAACTGTGGCGCTTTGCAGAGCTAAGCTGCACGGCTTTGCAACCGTGCTTCCTGCACGCTAGAGTGCTTACCCTGCTGCAGATACTGTTCCCTTATACTGGACTATTGGTGCAACCTCCTTGCACCAGCACCGACAGCTGATAGCAGCCACTGATTGGTCGGGGTTAACCTACAATGTGGCAATAGTGTAAGGGCTGTGGGGTATAAGCGTGCTAGCAGGTGTGGAGAGTTGGAGAAGTAGCCAGTGTAACCTGTCGTGTTGAGAAGTATTGATGACCTGCTTCTCCTGTGCTTTTATGCAAAATAACAGTGATTGCTGCTTTTGAAGAACTCCTGTTTCACTCTTCCATTCTTACCAAGTCACTATAATAAGTAGAAATGCATTTATAAACTGCATGACAAAAACACTTACACCTTCACAACCTACGCGTTCACAGCCTCCTATAGAGAGACTAGACTGGCTGTGTGTCTCACCACTGCATCTCTCACTGGCCATTGGGCTAGAAGTATCTGATAGCTTCTGTGGATTTCAGAAGGACTGTTTCTTTGGTGTGAATTGCTTTAGCATTTACCTAGTTTACCCTTAATCTTACCTTGAGCTAATCTTGCGAATTTACTTTCTATCCATGATCATGAATCCCCAGAACATCCCTGCCGCACACTCCGAAGCAGAAAACAAATACTATTGTGAAGAGGTGACACCAGGGGTGCTGGAACTAGGGGTGCTGGTGGTGTGGCAGCACCCCCTGGCTTTGCATGGCTTCCATCATATGCAGGGGTTACACTTTTGTTCAATGGCTTTCAGCACCCACGCTTTAAAAACTGTTCCAGCGCCACTGGGTGACACCCTATCAATGTTGGAGAGAAATAATAACTATATTACTATAATCTGATTACATTGTTCAGTAATTTGTAACTGTAATGTGATAATGGATTACATTTTATGTGACATATTTAGGGATTTGCGTAGGAGGGAACAAGTGGGTTTGATAGCTGGATCTTCAAAGCATGTTTCTGTAACTAGCTGTTTAAGTAATTTGTAACTTTTTAAAAATGCAAACTTTTTTGATTATTAGGTGCATAGAAAAACACAAAAATACAGACAAAATAAAATAAAAATCAGAACACAAAAACAGAAATATATGACAATAATATACACATTAGTTTACACACAGTAAAAGGGGAAATACAGTAGTCAGTCAACAATGCTCTCATAACTGAGAAGATTCTTCAATGAGAGAGCTTGATCAGTCTCTGCAATGGAATGCATGCACCCACAGTACCTTTTAACTGTAGAGGATTACACAAAGCAAACAAGGAATAATATTTCTACAGAATTGATTAGAATCAAATCAGTATTGCTTCTCATTCAATCTGTTTGCAGTTAGAAAGTTCACTGAATTGGGTGAAGGGAGTCACGGTCGGGGACCAGAACGAGGTCCCTCTTATCAACAACAGCAGCCTCATCAGCTTGCATGTGCTGCAGATTCTGAGGGTGCTGAAGAGGAAGTCACCGCCAACACAAAACCACTAGAGCACCGGCGCTCAGTTCCTTCTCAGTCAGCTAGACCCTGCGACCATTTGTTCAAAAGCTTTTCTTTACAAATCAACCTCTCCGTTTTCAGAGGTAAGTGCAAATTTGAATTTCACATTGTAGATTTGTTGTGCTGGCCTCGCCTGTATTGTGTGTGAAATTGTGGATTAACAATTGGGTGTTTCAATTTGTCAGATTACAAAGTTCAAGGCACTTCTTGTTCGATTTCAGTCCAGTTATTTGACAGCATTTCTTTGACTCGCATATTATATTTTAAGATTTTTTTTTTATATGTGGTTAAAATATGTTCTCATTTTAATACAACAATTGATCTGAGAACAAAACAAATGGTTATTAAAATAATATGCATTATTAATAATAACAAGTGCCGTACTGCATAGAGCAATTGGGCACAGACAAGTTACAGACAATACAGGAGAATAAATAACAAATGTTATTTAAATATCTGGCAAAATCACAAGTAGTGCAACTTTTAACCAGCCTTTGAAAACTCCCTAGTGAATTCCAAACATGCCAGTACTGTAAATGATACACTTTATTGTAGTTTTAAAAATGTCAGTAACAGACCCCACCACGGCTGTGAGAGCTAGCAACTAAAAAGCCATCTCACAAGTAGAATGGTCCCCTTTTTTCTAGGAAAGCAGTACAACTGGGGGTGGGGGAGTTTGTTGCCTGATAACCTTGCTTGGGCTACTTGCTCTCTAAATATCTCGGTATCCCTGAATAGAGAATTGTTTCTTCTTTAGAAATATGCTAAATATTTGAATGAGCGGTCTGTCCCACAAGTGCCTCAAATATGCTCCTCTTTCTACCAGTGCGGATTGACTGGGTATTTATTCTTCTTACCCTCAAAAATAGGTTTTTTGCCAGTGACTCCATGTAATAGTATACCAGTCTTGGCAGTAGTCATTTAGGAAACTCATTGGGTAAAACATTTGTCTCTCAGCATTTGTCGTAAATTAATTTTATTTAGAATTCCACTGTAGAAGTTGCTCATTAAAATTCTTAACACATTTTTAAAGAGGAGACAATTATTTATGCAGGGACACCAAAAAATGTAGCAAGCACACATGTAAATTTGCAGACCCAGAGAAACCTATACAAGGGTAAATAATCAAGTTTAAAAAATACAATAAAAAAAATACAGCACCTCTTACTGACCCACTTTATCTCGCTCTCTTATGGCACTATTCAATCAACCCCCAGAACACTGCATTCGGCAAAAGTGTCAAGATTTGAGAAAACATTCCAAAATCCCTTACATTAAAGTGAAAATACATTTTCTTCATTTCTTACTGTCCCTTACATTTTGATGATGGTTACAAGCCAGTGGTTCTTATTCAATTCAATTGATTCCTATGATGATAAGCTATAAAAAGGTTGAATCAATACTGCGGCTGGGTCCGTACGATCAAAGGTGAATCACAAATGCTTGAACAAAGGGTGCTCCAGCCTCTCACTGGCCAGATCACTTAATTAGAAACAGGCTGAGCAAAACAAAGCTACAAAGCTGTCCTATTAAATATGAAATATATACGATCAAGTGGGGAAAACCAGAAAACAGCTACCAGGCCTTACTGAGGAAAGTTGTGTGGGGAGACCAGAGCATGCTGTTGATATTATCTGGGTAGAGGGGGGTGGAACCAAACCTGCTGACAGACGACATGAGGTGGATAACCATGCCTCAGCCTCAGTTCTAGCTGCCTGTCACAGTAATATGTACAACAGGCCAAATCAGCCAGTATCTTAATAGAAGAGCCAGTGGCATCTAATGATCTGCCAAGTTTCCTTTTGTTTTGCTGGCATGCAATACACTGCTGTGTACGAGAAGGTTCTGCTGCTTACTAATATAAAGACTTAGGCTGACCTAGCCTAAGTATGTCTATAGCATTGAAGAGCTGCTTGTGAACTCAGTCACAGAGTTAGCAAAAAACTAAGGATTTCACATTCAGAGCTACTTGCTCTTTAATTAATTCCGTAAAACACAAAAGAAAAAGCTTTTGGATGTTAGTCAAGTTTTTTTTATTTTCTGTAACACTGTAATCACCCTTCTAAAAGTTCCCCATAGTAAAAGCATAGCAAAGTGTAATAAAAGCACAGTGAAAGCACTGCATCATAAGCACTGCAAAGCACAGATAGCTATGATAAAGTATATTAAAAAAAAAAGGAAAACCACTGTAAATGCAAAGCATAACCATGAGTGTGTAATTATCCCAGTAGTCTAGCTAATCGAGATGTAAATGTTTTACTTACTTCTCGTAGAATTCTGATATTGAGGTCTGGTTTCTAGCAGCCTGCATTTTATTATCTAGATCAAATTGGATTACCAGGGTTCGGATTAGCGACAGTCTACTGTATGAAGTTACTATGTACCCACCAAATATGCCTTTGTTAAGAGTGAGAGCAATGTTGCAACATAACCTCAGGATTAAATGTGAACTATGATGCTGCTTTCCTTAAAAACATATCTGTGTAATAAAGCATAGTGAAAGCATCATTAAACATAGGTAAGCATTGTAAAGCCCAGAGAGGTATGGTAAAGCACATTAAAAAGCATGGTACAATACAATAGTGTGCATGGTATTGCAAATTTACTGTGGTAAACTTGTATCCCCTTAAAAAGTAAAAAAAAAACAAAAAAACAACGCAGTTGTGAACTCATTTTTGTCGCTTTATGTAGTGTCAGCATGGCATTACTGCATGCAGTTAACATTGTTGTAATTATTTTGGTACCATACAGCAATTAAGATTTGAGACCAAGGTTAGAGTTATTCATTCATTTGGCAATACAAAAAAAAACAATGTAAATTAACCACTAATATAGTACAAAAGTTGAGTGTAGCTTTAGCAAACTCCATATTAAAAACTGTGTTCAAGACGTAAGCCAATTTGTACACTGTCCACTCAAACACTCTCAAAAGCAATGCCTGCCGTGTCTGAAACAATCTATTCTCTGCAACGTCTTCTCAAAAACTAGCCGTCCTTCCTTCCTGTCTGCCACGTGACTATGTTCCTGTAACCCCCCCTTAGGGTGCAGAAACGTGCTTTCAATTAGAGTTTACTCAAAATGGTTCATGGCTGAGGTTGAAAGGCTTAATTCTTTGAAAAGAGAGCACTCTCTGGTTTTCGATTCTGCCCAGGGAAAACTCTTAATGATTAAGTGTCTATATACTCTAACAGCCAGTGCTGTTAAACAAGAGAAAGGGGAGCTCATACAGTTATTAACAGTCTTCCTTAGCTCTGAGCTGCTCAGGCAGAGGAAATACGACTCTTGAAGATGCTTGCCAACCTTGGTTGTTGACAAAGAAAAGCTGTCAAACCTAGATATGGCACAACTTCCTTAGTTCTCACAGTCAGACAGACAAACAGATAATGGTAGCTAGTTAAGAATGTGACTTACTGTGTTGTTTGACAGATATAGAAGAAGGATATCTGGAGCAGGAGTGACAGAGAGAAACAGAAATACTGTACAGTCACAGATACCAACTAAAACTACCTACGTGAACAAACTGAACTGCCAACAAGGTGTGCATTTTGAATCATTAGTTATATTTCACCTATAAAAAGTATGATATTCATAGAGGTGTTGTTCGACGATTTTAAAAAAATAGTTGTACCTTTTTACCCAATCAGTATTGAATTACACAGTGATGTTAATGGATTATGAATTATGCAAATATGGCAAACATTTAATTTGCAAGGGTGGCTATGATGTGAAGTGCATCTACATATATATTTGAATTGCATATATATTTTAATATATACTGCTGCTGTACCTTTGAGCAAGGTACTTTACCTAGATTGCTTCAGTAAAAACCCAACTGTATAAATGGGTAATTGGATGTAAAAAATAATGTGTAAAAAAAATAATGTAATTGTATGTGAAAAATAATGTGATATCTTGTAACAATTGTAAGTCGCCCTGGATAAGGGCGTCTGCTAAGAAATAAATAATTCAATAGACTTTGAAAATGTTGTAATAAAAGCTGTAAACAACAAAGCGGTTTAATTAAAGTAAATACAAAAAAACGTATTGTTTTTTAATACGAGTTGCACGGATACAAATGCAAAGAAAATATGTCACAAAAGGGATTCTTTTAAACAGGATTTTATAATTATAAAATACTCAAATTCCATGACTAACATCTGAGAAAGACTTCTAGTCAAAACATGTATCATTTCATTTTAGTTTATTTTAGTATTTATAATTTTCCACTATTGAGCAGTGATGGAAGATAAATCATATTTTTTATTTTCACTTTAAAAGTAAGTTAATTTATCTCAGTTAAGTGATTCTGTTTAAATATACACAAAATAACAAAATTAAAAAACATTAATTTACATAATTATTTTTAAGAAGTAACAGCGTCCTTTTAATACCTGGCAGATGTCTCTTGAAAGTGAGTGGCTGAGCAGTAGACTGAAGCTGTGTCATCTAACCAGCTCCTCAGATGAAGATCAGAGGGCTCCAGGAGGTCGACAGGTGAGAATGCAGCGTTCATTACCTGTAGAATTGTGCTGCATTAATACAGGATCACCACAAGGGGGATCCAGGGTTCCAGGCCTAATATACAGTACATATTGCTGGTTTGCTATTTGCATTTCTAGTCATTGTACACTAGTCATTGTCTTTTTTTTTTCTTCCCCTAACGCATTTATACTTATTCTTATTTTATATTAGGGCACTGCCAATAGGATTTGAGCTAAAGTTGCCTTTAAAACAATTCTTAGCAACTGTGATCTTTTAAGCCTTTTATTATTATTATTATTATTATTATTATTTATTTCTTAGCAGACACCCTTATCCAGGGCGACTTACAATTGTTACAACATATCACATTATACATTATTTCACATATATCACATTATTTTTCCATACAATTACCCATTTATACAGTTGGGTTTTTACTGGAGCAATCTAGGTAAAGTACCTTGCTCAAGGGTACAGCAGCAGTGTCCCCCACTGGGGATTGAACCCACAACCCTCCGGTCAAGAGTCCAGAGCCCTAACCACTACTCCACACTGCTGCTCAGTCTCTGCTTTTAGTCCTGTGAAAGATATGTGTCTCATGTATGTGATTAATTTAAAGTATTTATTATCCCCCTCTGGGAGAGGATATAGGATATTAATTTGCAAGTTACTGATAATATCCGATTCTGTAGATATACGGGGGTGTACAGATGTCCCTCTGTATGCCACACTTACTTTTTGCATAAATCTGGAGAACCGCTTATCCAATCATCATGAAACTTGGTCTGGAAAACCATAAAATAATGAAATCCTAATAGCTCTGCTGTATTTTGTCCAATACACACAGTAGTAATATATTTCAAGTTCAAACAATCATTCCAAAAGTCCTGCATCCTGGAAAAAGGTCACAATAGAATAACACTGTTATTCGTGTACTCTGCTAAACTTAAGAAAACTTAATTAAAACAAGATCAGACTTGTCCAGGCATCACTCCTGCCAGAAAATGAATCTGTAGCAGGAATTTCCTCAAAACAGTAAAAGTAAATATGAAATGGATATTGTCTGTATCACAGGGCTTAGAAAGGTCATACAGACAAGCAAACTGACTGTTTCCATCTTTACAAAAAACTTGAAATAAATGGTTTCAAATGTATCTAAAACAATTCTGATTAGATTGGTAGTATACAGGATTTATACACACATGTTTAACTACATCAGCTGAATGTCTCTGCTCAGTGTTTACGTCTGGAGGAAGTGACCTGACCCTGCACTTTCAGAACCACCCCACAGTCACGCAAAGGACTGGACTGCTCTGGCAAGCAAGCACATTCAGATAAGAGCAGGGCAGTCAATTACACTAGCCACTGCAATATCCCAGTGTTCGCAGACACTTCATTACATGATAGTGTACCTGCAGGATATGGCCCTGAAACTGAGGCTGGATTTGATTCACCCTGATGCCTGGGGACTCATTTTTATTAAACAAATACAACAATTAGTGCTGAAAAACAGACAGACCCCTTTATTGCAGCCTATATACTGGGAGGTTATAGAATATTAATGCGGTTGTGCAAACACCATTCACCACAGAGCAGAGAATCTGGCCAGTGAACTCTAGGCCACAGCATGCTAGGACCCTCCTAAAGGTTTACCACAGTAAAGGTAGTGGTTGCCATGCTTTTCCCCTGGGTATACTAAACATTTACCATGGTGGAGGACTACAGTACTTTGCTGGTCTGTACAATGCTTACCTATGCTGTATTACACTTTGCTAGGCTGTCACTATGGGGAACTTTACTAAGGAGACCATTGGCATGGGTCACAGAGGGCCCTGCAGCTGACACTTATAAGCTATATTGTTTAAGTGATTATCGTAGGCTGCATTTGTCAAGAGAATGCAGCATTTACACATCTTTCCAATCATTTTCCCCCCCACAACACTAATGTATCCTACTGAGTTTATAAGCACCTTGGAATAATAATATTAGTATCAGTAGTAGTAGTAGTAGTAGTTGTAGTAGTAGTAAATGTAGAGTATATATTATTGTTCATTAGTATAGTATTGATTAGGTACATCACACTCGTGAATAATAAGATTTAAGGTGCTGCCTGTAATGCTGCAATCGTTCATTTGTCTGTCAAAATAAATGGCACCTAATCAATCTTCACAGTTCTTAAGGAGTTGGCAAGGGTACAATATTGCAGTTTCTGTCACTTTTTGTTTCAATGTTTACATTGTGAGAAGCACACTTTCATGTTTTAGATGCATTGAGGCTTTATCAAAGGGCTGTGCAACAGGCCTTTGTCCTGTATGATCTTTAGTCTGAGGACAGGCCTTCAAATAAGTTCTGTGCAAGCAGCTTAAAGACCCCCTGGGGCCACATTCTTTAAACACAGACCTTTTTCCAAAAAGCAAATGCAAATTTGAAACAATGATCTTGCAGCGGATAACAAGAGGGAACTAGAATGTGTTGTTTCCTGCAACTCACAGTGTCACTTTCAATTGGAAAAAATAATTTAATTCAAAGTTTACATTAAAAAAAAATTAAGTTTAAAACCCACAGCCCTAAATATCAAAGTGAATGCTGCAACAGAGTCCAAAAAATCTGACCACAATGTCTCTGTGTATCTTCCAAGTTACTGGAAGGAATGACCTTGTACAAAAAACAAAACAAAAACACAGGCTTGTTCCAAAGACCTTTGTAAAGATTTAGTAACTTTTTTTTTACCTTTTGAAAAAATAATTGGCATATTACTTATGCTTCTAATTCAGTAAAATACCAGGTGTTTTTTTCTCTTTCAACAAAGTAGTAATTAATCAAAGATTGGACTTTAAAAATATACTCCAACGTCAAACAGAAAAATAGAAAGTTTGTGCTAATAGCAGGTGACTATTTAGTTCCAGGGCTGTAATTGTATTTCCTTTTCCCTTTTCAGAATTCAGGAGCTGTGTATTTTACCACACAGCCAGGTGAGACTCCCACCTACAACAGAACATCTGTTCTCAACGCACTCAATGCATATACCCAAGGATTGAGCCAGGCTCTAGGCATGGCTTCTGAGGAGCAGGGAGTGGAGACTGATGACATTCCCCAGCAGTCCGCAGAACCTGGGCACAGTTTGATTTCCAGCTATGCAGACTACATGACGAGTGATATTATGAGTGTCATTAAAAGGCAATTGGAACCAACTGCGAGCAGGAATGCTGCATTCGACTTGAGCCAACCCCTACCTGACTGCCAGTCTACATCCATTGGTGGAACAGGTGTCATGCACAAAGAAGGTGATTTGCATGTGTCTCCAATGGAATTAGATGCAGGCACTACTCCCAGCACTGATGATAATGGCTTCCTGGGTTTGGCTACTAAGCTTTCCTCTATTATTATTCAGGAAGCACATGAAGAGATTAATAAGGGGCTAACTGTGAGCCAAGGCTCTTCCTCCCAGTGCACCATTAGCACCTTATCAGAAGAGAGGAAGATTAGCGGCATTCAGTCGGTTGCGGAGGAATTTGCATCAAAACTGATACAGGAACTGGACTCTATATGCATGGAGGAATTAAGAGACACAATAATGACATTGACCTCGAGGGCTCTTTTGGAAATGGATGGAAGTACAATGGACCATGAATCGTGTACCAGTGGGAGGTTCTCTGAAGAAGCTGGATATATAAACTCAGTCAGATCACCAGACACACCAATGCCTTGCTGCACCAAGAACTGTTGCGGGAGAGATCAGCATTATCAGTTTCCCAGCCCAGTGGTCTGTGATCCCCCCATAAGTGAGGTGGAAAATCAGTACAGGTTTTTCAATTCATTTTTAAGAGAGTACGGGACAGGGGGCTCCATCACAACAAGACAACACCAAGAGCCATCCTGTTTTTCAGCTCCAGCAAAATCTGTATTCTCCAGCAAGAGTTCGCTGGACTATCCTGATGCTCCTCCGCCCACCCCCCTCGTGCCAGAGAAAGGTAAGAGCCGGAGCAGCTTCTCCAGGAAACTGAAAGGTGGCCTCGCCAAGGAGTTCCTCCCATCTCCCCCTCCGCCAACCCCCAAGGAAGACTCTACTAGTTCTCCTAGGAAAGAGCAAGACACTGGGGATAAGGCAGAGTTCATGGCCAAACTCATGAGGTCACTGTCTCTGGAGTATTCAGAAAGAGAAAGGGAAGCAGAGCAAAGTATTGGCCAGGCCAAGGAGGATGGAAGGTCTCGGAGGCATTCAAGTGAGAATCAAGGATTTCAACAGATTTCAGTCTATGCTAACCAGTTAGCTTTATCTATAATGGGCTGGAGCGCAAATGAAAATTTTTTAAAAGACCCGAATGTGGAGACTGGGGAGAGCTGTGTGGACAGCACTTCAACAAAAGGTAATCTAGAAAACATCCAGGAGCAGTCTCAGATGCAGAGTGTGGCTCCCATAAGAATGACTCACAGCCCACTCAGCCCTGTGTCTGTCTACGCAGAGAGGATGAGTCAAGAAATAAGAGGGGAGGTTTTGGCAATTCAAAGAGAAATGTTGCTGGAAACCAAAGTCCCCCGCAAAGCCAAGGCAGCAGCAACAACAACTAATGGGATCCAGCCACATTGTGAAGCGAATCTCAGCCACATGGCAGAAAGGCTTGCTGAAGAACTGATTCAGGCTTCGTTTCAGATGCTTGTGACGCCCACAAAGGCTGGTCAGTGTCGGGTATCAGGACAGGCAGAGACAGGGGAACAGCTGTCCAGAACTGTCCCTCATCCAGACCGACATGTGATGTTCAGCCAGCAGTCGGTTGTTTTTGAAGGGGGCGATAAAGAAATGCCAGACTCATCAGTGGAGAATGTATCAACTAACCCACCTGCACCAGGCAAATGCTGTGTGCCATACACTTGGGAGACCAATATTAACTTTGGTGCTTTCCAAAATGCAGACCTGACCCAATTTGCAGGGTTATTGATTAAAGATGTCCTGCAGGAAGCTGTCAAACAACTCAAGGAAACCCCTTTTGACAATGTAAAAGATCAGTGCCCATTCGGACCAACCATGGTAGAGGAAATAGCAGAGAAGCTGAGTAGGAAGATCTTGGCCTGTACCATTCCTTCAGTGGTGGAACAAGAACACCACCAACTCCATAGGAACCTATATGAAAGAGAGGGCGCATCTGCAGTTACCATTTCCCAGCACACTGGAAGGACAGTCAATGGAGGTTGTACACAGTCACACCAGCCAAAAGTGATTGACTTTGAAATGATGAATTGGCATGGGTCATATGCCGAGGATTTAGCTAAAGCTGTGCTGAAAGCTTCATTGGATGAAGCTGGCAAATACTGTAGTGATTTTTTTAATAGACCTATTTTAAAGCCTGCCACTGGCACAAAAAAACCCACAACCTTCAGGTTCACACATGTGAACTCAGGAGAAGAAAGTGGATTCCCAAATGGAGGGGCCTTAAAGGCATACCAGCACACTGACCCCGAAGGAGCCTTCTCTGCATCCAGGAAGCCAGGCCTCAGGCCAGTGGTGGCACAGCTGGATGCTCACTGTGACATTACCACACAGCAGCTGCAGGGAGTGCTCCAATGGGCAGTAGCCTCTCAGTTAAACATACCTGTGTTCCAGTGTAGGACCCCAGCAGAGGATCTAAGAACACAGGTACGTAGTCACATGCTGTACATACTCTTAGTAGCAACATTATCACTGGCAACCTTATCATTGTGGTGTGCAGATTTCCTTCAAGTACAACACTGTTAGTCTGAGAATGTTTCATGCATACCACACATAAGAGTATGATGTTTTTTGCAATACCGTAGATACTTAGTACAGTATGCACAGCAGATACATAGTATAAATGGCTCTTTAACCTAACCAGAAGGGCCCTTTTAGTAAACAAACTCTTTTTTAGACATACAAGTTTAACTGTGCACATAAATATTATTATTAATATTTATGTGCAGTTAAGAGTCAAGGGTCAGAGTCCAGAGCCCTAACCACTACTCCACACTGCTGCCGTTTAGTTAATCTATTATTATTTTGTTTCCTGTCAGTTTTCTGGCCTGGCGAGGAGGGCGGTGGAGGGGGGCTGGACGGTGGGGGACCTGGTGACGGCTCTGCTTCGCTACTGTGACCTGACAGAGCAGGCCGCAGCCAGGGGGCACAGTACACAGAGCTCTCTCCTGGACTGGCTGTGACTGCATGGATCTCCTTCACAGACACTTCCCTTAGCAACAGTTCTCCACCCTGAACCAGTCCCAGTTTTCTTTCAATCCGTTCCTATAAAAGTGATTTTAAAGGATGCCATCTGTCAGGAGGTGTTTTGTGCCACTGTGAAAATGCAGCATTGGAGGTTTAATGATTATCTCAAAGTTTAACCCAAAATGTCACAAGCATGATTTTTACATGTACTAATAAACGCACCCAATAAAGTTACCAAATCTGAAACAAGCAGCTCAGACGTTTAATTTAGAGCACTGTGAGCGGTCTGAAGATTCCTATTGCTTTTAGATACAGTGCCAGTTCAGTTCATGGCAAGCCCTCTCAAAACACTTCAAGACCTATCAAACATGACCAAACAATAAAATAATACAAGTAAAATGAAAAAAAAACAAACATCAAATGTAATCACACTCCAAAGGCTTGAGAGAACAAATAGGCCTAAAACTTTGCCAGGGAATCAGCATTTCTGATGGACCTTGTCAAAGTAAATAGCTTTGTCAGTCTAGCCCATATTAAGCACTGCAATGATATTTAGCCTCAAGGCATCTTATCATCATAAGAAAGTTTTGTTATATGAAAGATTTTTTTTATTTTTTTATAAAGGAATCTATTTACTAACGATTTAAAATCTCATAGGCGGTCTGTGAATCTTAATGTACTGGGAATACATTTTCAGACAGAATTCCCTTCAACAAAAATCCTGGATTAGGGTTGAGAAGAACAACCTTATATAATTTGGAGCTGCAACTTGGAATAGCTAATTTTTTGATGAATTAATACTGACCTAGGTTTCCATAGAAAAAGAACAATGACTAAATGTAAACTTGTGTGTTTTTAAAAAAGTGTTTTTCGATTTTTTCTTTAATTAATTGTTTTGTTTTTTTTACATCTTTGTTTATTGATTGATGGCATGTCTATTTAATTTTGTTGTACCATTTCTCTTTCTCTCCTTTCATGGTCCTTCTTGTATTTCTTGAGGTACAGGAAATTGTGTTTTGAAGATTATTGCAGGGAAATTGACTTTGTATTACGTGCATTCCTAACCTACTTGTGTGTTGTCAGACAATCCTAATAAACAGTACATACAAAGGTGTCTGGATGTATGGTCTAGAATGTACTTGTGAACCTGGGTTACGAAGGGTACTACAGCCCTGGATGAAACCTGCATCGCAATTCAATTAGATGCAATTCATGTGTGGTGGTTCAGTTCAAACACATCCTGGTTTCATTACTTGAGTTCCATTTCCACCACGATGCCACTTCCTTCAACCTGAGTTGGCAACTGTACCTGCGCTGGACTGAACCAATACTGAGCTCACAATATTGAAGGTAGAAGGAACTGTAATCTTAAATATCCAAAGCTATACATACATGAAATCATCATATTATATCTATTCAACACACCCTTTTGCAAAACATATGTTTAACTATACAACAGAGACTTTGTTTTCAAAGAGATGAAAGCTCATTAAAATGTTTTTTTTTGTTCCTGTTACACACCTATTGCTGTTGAACCAGTTTATTTAAAGGTTATAAACCTCCACGTTATGCTGTCCCATTCCATCCTAAAATAGCTTCTGCATACAGCTGTTGCATCATTATTCTGCAAAGACCATTACAACAGCACCAAAACCAAACTTTCTGTAAACTTCCTGTGGAAGGCCTCTGTTATTTATTATTTGAATAGCTTTGGATTTTATGCTCCAGAAAGGGGCTGATAGACACACAAAACTTCATGCAGATACATTAACTCTGACCTGAATAGTCTGTCTGCTTTTCAGCATGGGTCAGAAAGCATATGGTGGAGTCGACTACAGCTGTGGCCAAAGGTTTTGCATCACCAAGAATTTTAGGACTGAGACATAAAAAATATATATATCTATATATATATATATATCTATATATATATATATACATATATATATATATATATATATATATATATATATATATATATATATATATATA
Source organism: Acipenser ruthenus (assembly GCF_902713425.1). Classification (NCBI taxonomy): domain Eukaryota; kingdom Metazoa; phylum Chordata; class Actinopteri; order Acipenseriformes; family Acipenseridae; genus Acipenser; species Acipenser ruthenus. The sequence continues at coordinate 23,715,244 of NC_081204.1, forward strand.
TATATATATAATTTCGATATTTTATTTAACATAACATTATTCAGCAGGTTTCATTCGAAGCAAAATGAGTTAATTCCATAGGGTGATGCAAAACTTTTGATCTGTACATGCTTATCATGCTATTGTTGCTTTTCATCCTATAGTTTAGTTAATTCATTATCCCAAAAGATCTTGAAGTAAATCCTTTGGCAATGCATTCTTTTTGCATTCTGTTGTACGCTGGGGCAGATGTTATTGTTTCAGCTGATCTCCCTGACAAGTAGAAGTCCTGCTTCCTCCCTCTGGGTCAGCTGCGTTGTGGGGGTGGGATGTCTGTGTTACTTCCAAGTCTCAAACACAGCATGTCTGTTGAACAACAGCATTCGGTATGCATACATCTGCCATGCCTTGGTTTCAATTTTTTTACTTGGGGCTAATCAAGCCCACTCACATTAATATAAGAGCTCCACTGTTCAGATCTCAGTGAAAAATGTCGCTGTTCCAGAGTGAAATATTAAGTTGTCTCAATTTGTAGCAATGTGTTACATATGCTCGAATCATATGGTGCACCAAGCTGGTGTCTAACTGAACCTTTTATAGTAATCAAGGAAAGTTACTAGTATGGATTATCACGCTATTTTGTAATACTAAAAGACCATAGAGCTAATCTGTCTCACAGGAAGGTATTGGGAAGCTACAGTTGCTAAGTTTAGAAATACTAAAAGAAACTTAACAAATGCAATGACTAACGTTTCAGCTAGATGTCTTTAATGCTAAAGTGAATTTGGATTAACATACAGCAGTTACATTACTGGATGGTGAGGGGGTGAGAGATGTATGTGAATCTAAATTATTTTGAGCATGGAAGATAATGAGAAAGACTTCTAATCAAAGTGTTTGTCATTGAATTATGATTTAGTATTTCTAAAATCAGTACTGAGTGTTTAATGGTTACAGATGAAGTACCACACTGTGCATTTATTATTTGTTTATTTAGCAGACGCCTTTATCCAAGGCGACTTACAGAGACTAGGGTGTGTGAACTATGCATCAGCTGCAGAGTCACTTACAACTACATCTCACCCGAAAGACGGAGCACAAGGAGGTTAAGTGACTTGCTCAGGGTCACACAATGAGTCAGTGGCTGAGGTGGGATTTGAACCTCCTGGTTACAAGCCCTTTTCTTTAACCACTGGACCAAACAGCCTTCCTAATATCTTATCACTTCCTTTGCTGCAGGTTAGCTCTATGGTCTAGCCTCATTTCCTTGTGTATCACTGTAACAAATGAGGCAGTCATACAAGCACCAAAGGCCTGCAAGAATAAGCTTTTGAGGAAGTAATAATGGGAGTGTCAATCCTATTGGCACCACTGTAATTTCACAGCTGCACTCATCGTCAAGATGAAATTAAAAGCTTTATAAATGTCTCCTTTGTGCAGTGGTCAAGACGCTGCAGTATGTGTGGTCACTGGTTCCTAAATAACAATCAAACACTCAATAGCTAGAAATACTACACTTTTAAATTCAATCACTAGAAGTCTCTCTCAGGGTCTTCAATGCTGAAATGTGTTTAGATTCACATTGTTCTAGCACTGGGTGATGTGAACTTCACTCCCAATTAAAGTGTGAATAATTTCTTAATGTGTTTGTGATAATGATTCATAAACAGTACATTAACCTTGCAAGTACGCAAGAGAAAAAAGAAGTGGACAATTAAGAAGGAAAAATAAGCCTATGAATGGAGAGAAGGGATCCATTTGTGAAGTATCCCATCACCCTTTCCCTTTCAGTCTTAGCTTGGTTATAATTCAAACTATAGTTATCCAATTCATGTGCTACTGTATGTACAGTAATGCTGTATTAATCTCTCCCTCACAAAGACGGGTGGATGTCTGTACCATATGCAAGACTGAATCATTTTGTAAGGGAAAAACTTTGTCAGTATACTAACTCTGAAATCTCTTCTTTTAAAAGTTCTCTGTAGAAATAGAATGGGCTTCAGCAGCTCACTGCATGATGGATTTTGCTAATGCCATGAAAAGATCAGTGGGTTTTCTGACTGGTGCAAACAAAGACATCACAGAAATGCAAAGCTAAGGTCTAGATTTCACTCTCTAATTGACTTCATTTGTGCCAGTTGGTTTTCCAGGAACACAACTTATGTTTATTTTAAATTACTTCACACCTTTCATCAGCTCAGTGGCATGCATCTACTGTTTTACCACAAAGCTGCTGTATTCTTGTAACCCAAAACTAAACCTTACACACGTTTGTAAAAGGAAAGCTCAATGATTGGATAACATTCACTTTCATTTACTCCAGAGCAGAGACGAGATCCTGAACACTCTCTTCAATAAACATACCTTACCGAAGTGGGAGATTAAAGAGCAGAGACGAGATCCTGAACACTGTCTTCAATAAACATACTTTACCGAAGTGGGAGATTAAAGAGCAGAGACGAGATCCTGAACACTCTCTTCAATAAACATACCTTACCGAAGTGGGAGATTAAAGAGCAGAGACGAGATCCTGAACACTCTCTTCAATAAACATACCTTACCGAAGTGGGAGATTAAAGAGCAGACGAGATCCTGAACACTATCTTCAATAAACTTATAATCTGAACCACGGCTTCATAATGAAATACAAACTGTTTTGCTGATTACAGCTGTAAAAAAAGGAATTTCCATTCAATTGCACATTAGTATGGCATAGTTTCCGGTCACTACATCCTTCAATAGTTTAACCTTTCGTTCAAGTTTCTGTCTGTGTTTTAAAGAAAGGATACATTTCTGACTGTGGGAATCTACTATACAAAATGGCGCAAAAATGAAGCAAAGTCAGACTCATGTAATTATATTAAAATGTTCAAATCTCAAAATAAGTTTTGTTAGTTGTTCATGTTCTTCCTCTCAGCCAGCAAACACCTTAACAGTAAAATGTAACATACATCCCCCTGCCATGTCTGTAAATTTAAAATTAGAGCGATCAGATTGATGAAAAGGTGGAAGACCATGATGTATATCAACAAAATGTACAAAAAAGTATAGAATAGGGAATCGCATTGTTTAATAAGTTTTAAAACTTTACAATAAATCACATATGTGTATATCTTTAGTGTTCCCTTGTGAGAGAGCATACACACAGCTTGACAATGCTGACATCAGCTTCATTGTGTGGGTGCTGCGCTGGGTGTTCCCAGTGCCGGTAAATCGTTTTCTTAATAAGGCCAAACGGGAATAAGAAGCCTGGAGGGAACAAGTTAACCCTTTACTGTCTGAGGTATGTTCTGAACCTGTTAACCTAATCATGGGCTTTACTATGTTGTTATTTTTTTTAGTGTCTTACAGTATAAACATTCACTTCGATTAAAGCACTTAATAAGGTTTCATGAACTGTAAACTTGCTTTCATTATTCAAAATGGATTAACAGTCTTTGAAAAAATTCACTTAAGCCTGCGACAGGGCCCTATATTTGAAAAACTATATTTTCATATGAATTTGCTTTTTTACTGCCGCAAATATAAACTTAGATACATGTTACTATTTGAATGCAGCCTCCACTGTTGGTTAAAAAAAAAAACAATAAAACAATTGAGTTTAGGTGTTGTCTGTGTTGGGATAAAGGCTGGTATACCTCATTTTATATTTCTATAGAATTCTATAATGAACATTACTCTATATAGTTCTATTGTGTACATATAGATGTATATCTATATAGACAGATCATTATTTATATGTATTTTTAAAATATTTATTTCTTTATTTTAATAGTTGTGTATAAATACCTGAAGACTTTTCGAAGCACAATGTGTGAACCTAGCCTTGGTGCTGTAAAGGGTTAACTTTATCTCACGAATTTGAAACCTGCTCGCTTGCCAGCAGTAGTGCTGTGAGCTTGTCTGGTATACAAAACGGCTGAGTCGTCCCTCGAAAAGCACTCGGGCAAAACTTTTTTGAAGGCAACTGCTTCCTTCAGTGGGTAAACCAGGGTCAAACGGGACTGGATGTTTGTAGTACCAGGAATGCCATGGCTAACCAGAACAACCAGGATTACTTTAGATCCAACAGCAACGACTCAAAAACGTATATGGTGATCCCGGCGGCCAAGCGAGGGGATGGTACATCTTCAAAGCTATGGGTCGCCATGGTGGTCACTGTAGTAATTGTGCTACAGATTGCGTCTACCACGGGGCTGTTCGTTTATTTCAACATGTCGATTTCACAGGTAAGCTATTGACATCTTTACTTAATATGCAAGTGCAACAGCACACAGCTCTGCTCTGGAAACAATGTAATAGGCAGGCAGACTGCGGATTCTTTCCAAAACACCGCTGACTGGGAAAGACTGCAGGAATTCGCACAAGTTCATCACCGTCGTGTTTTTCCAAACTGTGATTTATTTTTTTAGCCGTTCCTTACAACAACAAAACAAAGTAAAGTAGGCTAATGCGGTAGGACGCGGACTACTGAAAAAACAACTGCGTTAAAAAAAGTGCACTATACTGTACAGTATTATAAATGAATTACTGGAGTTTACCTTGATTGAAATCGTTGATAATTAACATCTAATTTAATGGTATTTTGAAAAGCATAATAATAATAATAATAATAATAATAATACTTATTATTGGCAAACAAAACGGGGGCGCTTGTTCTAGGAATGCACTAACTGCGTTGATGTCAGTTTTTATGTTTTCAGTATATTCTGAAAATAATAATTGATTACAGGGCAGTAAACAGAAAGGGTTGAGATTGACAGCTAGTAGAACTAAAGTGATGCCAGGGACACAGTGTCATTGTAAACCAGGGTAAATAGGAATAAACTATACAATTCTGTAAAGCCCAAATAACATGTTTAAAAGGTAAGAGAGGGCACTATAACTTTCCATTTACATCTTGGTGTACCTCCAGTCCCTCGTGTCTCCCTAGACCCCCTCTCGCCCTCTTTGCGCCGACTGGTCATGCCTTCCCTCCACTCCATCCTGCCGTGCCCGCTCCTTCTCTTCCCTAGCCTCTCTGTGATGAAACCAGCTACCGGAGAACTTCAGGACTGCTCTGTCTGTCAACCACCTGTTTAGACTAAACCTGTAAACCACTTGATCTAACCCTCCTACTATGCACTTGTCTTGCCTGACCTTAGCACCACAGTTACTGGACACTCAGCTAATGCAATATCCTTTCACTGTTGTGCGACTAATATGTAATTGTAGCAGTAACTTGTTATAATCCTAAATAGTTGCATCCTGTCTCACTGTATTTTAGTAGTATTATTTGAACTTACTACTGTAAACTATATTGTATTTAAATATTAATCTTGCATTGTAACCCAGTACTGCCCTGTAACCCCTTTTATATTAGTATTGGTACAACAGTTGATTAATTTGGCAAAAAAGCACAAAGCCTGAAAACAGATTTTAAGAAAGGAAAATAAAAACTAAATAGCTGTTCATTATTAGGTTCCTTTTTTTTTTGTAATTAAGTTTTTATTGAAAAATTATATACAAAGTGAACAGAAAGACATTGGAAAAATTTATTAGGTACTATTTTTATTTTTAAATATTTTATTTAGAAATCACACACCAAATACCAAAACATTCCTAAACTAAAAAACAAAGCTATAATGAAACAAAAATGTCTATACATTATCTATGTTGTCATACCTCAAGAGAATGCATTTAGACTGGGTGCAGGACAGGAGATGTGTATACACTTCAAAAAACATAGGTAATATGAGGACCTACTTTATTCATACGTTCTGGCTTGTGATTGGGCTACTGAAGGGTATATCTTAGGAACTGATCCTGTGAATGTCTGTAGTTTACAATTGTTTTCTATATCCTCTCATGCAATTATGATGGATGCAACATGGTATACGGTACCACATATGAATCTAGCTGTGATCACTATATTTAAGCATGGTTTGTGATTGGTAGAGCTAATAAAGGGTATCATTTGGGTTCAAACTTTACATTCATGTTTGTTTTTGTTCTTTACAATAAGTTCTTCTGCAGAAGTTCAAACATGTAGATCAGCCGTCCAGTTCTGTGATGCTATGAGCGCCTTGATGTGTTTAGCTTGGGTCCAAGTGAATCATTTTAGATGTTATTATAAAATGCAGAACTGCAATTAAAACAGCCAGTAGGGCATTCTTGTATAATGACATATTTTTATTGGTTTCAGATGTAATCGAAAGGCTGGCCAAAGCATTCGAAAGCTAGTTTATCCCTGAGGTAAAATCAGATGCTTTTCAGTTTTGTTAACAATTGTATGTATTTCTAACCTTTGCACACAGTACGCGACTCAAACTGACTACAGTAAAGTTTGTCTACACCTGCCAGTTAGAAATATTGCTTTGCACTATTCATTCGAGTCAACAGCAGTGTTATATCTATATTATATAGAAAGAGAAGCACTGGCTGCAGTCAGACTGAGCTTAGGCACCATGGGAGCGCACCTCAGTCCTGGGCCTCTCGCAAGCAGACTGCCAACATTGTGTCAAGCTCTGCGGGTGTGCAGCAGATTAACAACCCATTTCACATCATGGATTTAACCCAAGAGTGAGCCTGCTGCAAAACCCAACCTCCTCCACCCCTACACACAGCAAGGAGAGCCTGAGTGAATCCAGTTCAGGTTACAAGTGAAATGAGCTTGGTGGTCTTTATGTAATCCTTATTGAATAGTGCAGTCGACTCCACCATCTGCTTTCTGACCTATGCTGAAAAGCAGGACAGGACCTTCAGGTCAGAGTTGAGGTGTGTTTCGTGAAGTTGTGTGTGTCTGTTAGTTCTTTCTGGAGCATAAAATCCAAAGCTATACAAATAATAAATAAGAGGCCTTCCACAGTAAGTTAATTTTTTTGTTTTTGGTGCTGTTGTAATGGTCTTTGCAGAATAATGATGCAGCTGGTTTAAAATGAAGTAAGTGTCTGTGATGATTCCAGGGTTTTAGATGTTCCACTGCAGGTGCTGTGAAGTCATTTTTACAATAGTGTGGAATGTTTCATTAAGTCCAGCACCCCCTGTATCCACTGAGACAGTCTAGGAGGGAAGGAAGGCTCGGGACAAAAATATCTAAATGTTATTGGTTTTGCTTCCAGTAAGCATTGTTTTACTTATTAATTTTAATATACAGGTTCCTAAAACATTATTAAAATAACTGTTAAGCAACTATTGATTACTTCTTGCAACTCTGAGATGAAAAAATAAACAGTATTTGTCATAATAATACTAAACATTCTGTATATATCTATTCTCCTGGACATAGTAACATGCTATGATAGTAAATACATCATTTTCCACACTATTGTTTTGCTATGCCCCTTGTGTACTTTGGCTTTGTGTGTCACCTTTAGATTACTTTCATTTTATAAGAAACAGAACAGCAGGTAACAAAATGAAAGCTATAACTTTTTATTTCTCCTGTCTCATCTTGCTCTTTTGCCCCTAATAGATATCTTGGAAAAACTTGATAAACGAAATCCCTGCTCAAAGCATTAACTCCTACTGGAAGTAAAACACTTTATCTGTAGAACATTGTAGGGCTGATTTTCACACAAACATCCATTTCAATCCTGGCTGTGATATGATTTTAATTATACAAACCTATGCTTGTTACCTCTGAGGTGTATCCAGTTTGGTTCGGATGTGACTCTGCTCAGATTGAAACCTGGATCAGCCCAAACAGCTGATACCATGCACTACCACACTGCCACCTACTGACTACATTTTTCTATGCCGCCCTATATGATAATGATTTGAGTAAGTCTGTGACCCTCACTTATAAAAGTTTACCATAGTTAAAGCGTATCAAAGTGGAATAAATCACAGTGAACATGTGGTAAAGAATAGGAAAGCATTGTAAAGCCCAGACAGGTATGGAACAGTATGTTAAAAACATGGCAAACCATGGTAAACTATGGTAAATGTAACTAAATAGTATATAACCACAGGAAAACTACAAAATGACATTGCAAATGAACTGTTATAAGGGCTGCCCCTGCAGCTATCACACCCAAAAGTGATCGAAGTCCAGTCATGTTCATGAGTCACCTACTAAGACTAAGAAGGACTAGACAATAACAGTACTTTGGAACTGCTGACTGCTATTTGAATGAGACCCATTAAACTATTAGCCTTGTGTTCATAATATTGGAAGAATAAAAAGTTTGACAATCGGTATCAAAAACATTGCTTAATATTAACAACAACATTGTTTTATTAATGAAATAGCAGTATTGATTATCTAAATAGGATGTCTGAAGCATGACCGTACATTCATTCCATTTCAGTTCAAACATTGACAGAAATTCAATTACAGCCAAAATTACTCCACTAAAAAAGGGACGCAGTTCAGCTCCACTGTACAGAAACTGCTGTGCATTGTGGGTTATAAGACGATGAACATATGTGTATGAGTAGAAGTGTTTTCTAATTATTCCCATCCTTTATTTAGTCCATTGTCAATTTAATTGAAAAGAGGGAAAAGGTTGATGAAGAGAATACAGTTAAGTGGCTGAGCTACGTGTCCGATTGTGATGTCACCGTTTTGAATTGTCTTTGCAGTTGAATGGAAATCTGAGAGGTGCCTTGGGTATGACTTTTTAAAGCAGGTGTATTCTCCATATCAGCACGGTAAAAACTGAGACTGGCACAGTTGATGTCATGAATTCAGTTTTTCTGTGATATGTTGTGGAATACAGAAGGTGAAATGTGCGTCCTGATTGATTGAAAGATCCTGAGGACTATAATCTATAATCTATAAGGGCTTGCAACATGGAGGTCCCCGGTTCAAATCCCACTTCAGCCACTGACTGTGTGACCCTGAGCAAGTCACTTAACCTCCTTGTGCTCCGTCTTTCGGGTGAGACGTAATTGTAAGTGACTCTGCAGCTGATGCATAGTTCACACACCCGAGTCTCTGTAATTCGCCTTGGATAAAGGCGTCTGCTAAATAAACAAATAATAATATAATCTGAGGTAAAATAACGCCTTTTTGTAAAAGATATAAATTACATAACCATTTAAAAATCGTTTTCAGACTGGAATGGGTTTCTGTTACATTTTTTCATTGACTTAAACATGCTGTAAATTCCACTTGTGCATGTCTTATTTACTCACCTACAGTATGTAGCCTATGTGGTAGTCTCCATATTTCATGGCCTGTTACCAATGTATTACAGACTTACATTTTTTTAACAATTTGAACATCAGTAAAATAGTAAATAAAACAACAGTTAATGTTATACTTAAAACAAAAATAATAATAAACAAAAAATCATATTTTCATACTTTGGACAACTACAAATCTGAAAACACTTGAGAGATCATGAATTCTGAAGATCAGCTTACATACTGGCAGCCTAAAACAAGACAAATGTTTTTGATTTAGATTTTTTTATACATAACACGAAGCAAAGCAATCTTACAACAAATAAGATTTCCAGAAGCCGTCTTGCTTAGTTTTACGATTGTGACCAAAACTGTAAGACAAACAAACCCTCAGTAAAACAGCAAACACATTTATTTTTTAACAAAGTCACAGCTTAAGTGCAGCACCGCCTTCCACAAATGTCTTCTCTTTCAGTTTCCAGTTGCTGCGTGCGTTTCCACTAAACTGCAGAACGCTGCCAACCTTTAAGAGCTGTTTTGGCACCGTGGATGACTGTTGCCGTCGTTTGTGCTTGTCTTGACTAAAGTCATAATCACATTCATGAACATGCATGTAAATACATTGGGTCGCCCACTCATCCTTTCTCCGAATCCACAGAAAGTTAATATTCAATCTACAAGGAGTCTGCACTGAAAGGAATTTAAACTCAAAGCCCTGCACACACTAGGCATTTTGTTTCATACATTTTAAAGGAATTTAATGAGGAAATAGATCATATTTTTTCATTTACTTATTTTTTTAATAGCGTGCCCAATTATTTTCCCCCCACTTTTTCTCCCCAATTTAGCATGTCCAGTTATGTTCCCTCAACCCACAACAGCTCAGGAGAACTGGAGGTCAGTGGGGTCCTCGGATCCCATGACCAGGTTCATGATCTCTTTACACTCAGGAGCTGGCCGGGAGCCTGGTCAGTATGGTCTGCTGTAAGGAGAAACAGTGCCTGACTGTATGACTCGCCCTGCACACCACTCGTCATAGCGATCTTGTTGCCTTTTTTACTTTGCAACGTGGCAGGCTTTCTTTTAAATTACTGATGTTTCCTCTCTGGCAAAAGCTTTCCTTTTACTGTCACCGATAGATTACACACTGACTCTTGTAATGCTGTGGGTAGTTCATCAAAAGTTTGTCTACATTTATAAAGTTTTTTTATTCCTACTGTGGGATCTAAAAAGTCCTAAATAACAAAAACTATATATATTTTTTTAAATATAAAAAGTTCATCTTTAAGTAGGAATGAAACTGCACTTTTGTAGTTCAAAATAAGAGACTTAAACAAATACATGTTTTCTTTGCAGACAAAAAACCAAGGTGTGACTGAGGAGCTTAAATGCCTGAAACTCCTGAACAAGCTAGAAGATACAATCGCTGGAGGACAGATCCCAGAGGAAGTGAGGGTGTTCATGGAGCCCTGCATGAAAGTGGCAGACAGCATCAAGTCCTACATATCCAAGGTTAGTAAAAGGGATTTTCTATATTTTATAGACTTTATGGTGAAGCTGCTTTTTCCAGTTTCACTTCCTTTAGGTCGTACACTCATGTTCTATGCAACATAAAGGAAATGTTGCAGTGGGGTCCTATTACCTGTAACACAGACTGGGGAGAGGTACTGCCATTAAAGGTGAAATTAGTCAAGAAAAAAAGACCAGCAAGACAAAAAGAGGAGTGTTCTAATGAGAGAAGAACATGTTATAAAACTTTGGTTTTTATACCAGGTGCATTGCCCCCAAGACCTATAGACGTCAGGTTTGTTTGCTCTCTTCATTGTTGTGAAGCGTATGTTACAGTGGCTAGCCTGGTGTGGAAGTTCCTGCCTTTGATCCCTGGCCAGTATTGGTTTAGGGCGGAACTGGAGGGCAAGTCGTTTTCCTGTACAGAGGGTAGTTGCATCCACTTGATTGGAGCCAGGGGTATGAGAGAGAGGTCTGCTTGGTTCCATCAGCCCTAGTGGAGAGGATACAGCCATCCCAGCAGGCTGTGACTCAACATACGAGAGTAGCTGAATGGAATATCAGTCTTTTTATTAGATTGTTTTATAAAAGTCAGATTTGTGCAAACTAGTGTCTGTAAAATTCTCAAATCTTCTGCAATCGGTTGATTGGCGCGTTGGTGATTTTTTTTCTTGGTGTTTCAGTATTATTATTATTATTTTTCAATGTTCAATGTTGGGGTGTAACACATGACATGTAACACTTCACTATAATCTGATTCCATGTCTCAGTAACTGTAATGGTTCTTTTTTCAGACAGGTAGCGAACCGTGGTAACGAGTGACATTTTATGTAGTTACAGTTAGTTTCATAAAAAAAAAATGCATACCTTGGAAATCTGAAAGTGATTCAACAGTGCAAGTTAAACCTTACATGTCACACAAACACATTGTTCACATCATCATGCTCAGTGGAGAGAACGAGTGCGTTTAATAAGTGGCTCTTCAAAGAATATTTCAAGCAGCAGCCTGACCAAACTGAAAAAAAATATCTACATAAACTGTGCCTGAGAAGTAGCTATTTGTAACTGTAACTAACTAGTTACATTTGTCATAGTTACTGTAAATAGTTACAAGTTTCAGTAACTTATAACTGTAATAGCTTTTTAAAAGTACTGGTTTGACGTGAGGAGTCAGCAAGGGGTTTTAACTGTTAAGAATTTGATTTGGCCTTTTCTTCAATCATTGGAAATCTGCTTTCCAGACTGAATCAGCAAGTAGGGGTGCTGTTTTCATAAAAAAATGAATGTAAGGGTGAGCTGAGTTACACAAACGTGTGCATATTGTAGAGACGTATTTCACATGTGTCTGCTGTTTGTTCTTTTCTTATAGATGATAATTAGCATTTTCTCAGTCAGTCTAAGGATAATGGTCTGAATTGTGTGGGGCAGGTTTGGAGGGTGGGGGGTGTTCCTGCAGGCCCTGCTATGTGAATAAACAGAGACTCTGGTCCTTGTTATCGGGAAGAATTTATATCTTTGTAGGTCAACATAGCTTGCTGTCCTGTATTCTTGCGTTTCGAATTGATTGTTTAAACAATCCATTCTTTGTTTGGGATTGATCACATTAAAAACCTCTGAGATTTCTTGGACACAATTTTAGTTTTCCATTATGTAGTCCAATCAGCCTCAAGAACTAATACAAATATTTATAGGAGGTCAAAGACACATTTTTCATGCTAACTTCCTTGTATCCTGCACGTATGATTGGAATTTAAACTCCTGTAAAAGGAAGATCACCTGTGTTTTATATATATTTAGATGAAAAAAGTATGCTTAGAACCATATAGATAACACTACTGTAGATATCATTATGCTACATTTGGGGTGGTGCAATTACATTGTAATTGAGAAATATTTCATAATATCAGTAATAAATGGAATAAATACATTGGAGAGCTTGTACACCCTTATAAAAGTTTACTGTATTCTACTGTGGTAAAGTCCTAGGAAAGTAGTAAAGCAAAGTGAAATGATGGTATGGCACAGGTAAGCATTTCTCTCAGGTAAATGTGGTAAAAACACAGAGTGCAGAATTACTTTGACATTGGCTCGTTAAAGGAATACTTCATACTCTCTGAATATGATTCATATTGTTTTTTGATCTGTTGTCTCATTTATTACAGTTTGGCACTCCTTGATGTTTGGTATGTTTAATAAAATCACCAGCATAGTTCAGTGCTGCGTCTGTCTGAACATGCCTGGGTAGCAGAACAAAAGAATACAAACGACACGATGAGTTTGTCTGAGATTTCCCATTGCAAATCTTTATTAAACTTACTGTTTCTGGAGGGCAGTAAATTACTGGTGCACACCCCTAGTGGTCACTTTATACTGACCTCATTACAGAAATCCTACTTCGTTCACTATAAACACCAAATATCCAACAGTAATACATTATGTTCAAGTATTATGAGATAATAAATAGATTAAAAAATGTTTTGAAAATTCCAAGGGTATAAGGTACTCATTTAAGAGCACTCGGTTCCTTGAATGTGTTTTTTCTTATTTCTGATAAGGTATCTCCCATAACACTCACAGTTATATAGCTTGTGTAAGTAAAGATTACTGTTGTCTTTCAGGTTACTGAAAATGCCATCAGGAGACATGTACTTCAAGGTAAGCACTCTTTAGCATGCGGGTCATTCTGATCTCTAGAAGGCTGTATTGGATGTAGGTTTAGGGGTTGTGCCTAGGTGCTACACTATTCTGAAACAGGCACTTTATTGTGAGGGACAATGGCAATCACTACATTCAGGAAAGGTGCCGACAGGCATCATGGGAGTTTCACAGCTCTGTGTGCGCACCTCCGTACTGTCCTGAACACTCCCTGACATTCAGTCCTGGGCATCCCACGAGCAGACAGTTGTACTGAATTTTGCCAGATAGTGGCCACTGGAGGCAAGGTTAAAGAGCAACTTGGATTGGAATCTTTTGGATTCACCTTGTATATCATTGTCTGTTTCAGTCGTCACATCCCAGTGACATTTTGATACACTGGAGTGTAACTCTTAACCTGCCCCCCTGCAAAACTATGCCCCAAGTGGATGTAAGAAATACTACATATAATTGATGTGGTACCAATATCCACTAGAGGCAGAGTGTCGCAGGGGACAGGTTAATGGTTACACTTCAGTGTACCAGCTTTACTTGTAGAGGCATTATTGCAGGACACAGGGCTGTTTTTAAATTTGAGTTTTAAAAAGTCCCCAGGATGTGAAGACTGAAACAAAGTGATTCTAAACAGTAAGGAGAATACATTAGTAAAGATAACTGTGATCTTTCAGACCTGGATCAACTTGCTCTTCAGGACTACCAATCTCATTAGTGTTGTGACCTTAGCCAGATTTGAACCCAGGCCTCCTGAAGTTACAGGCATAACATAGCCCACGGCACCACCTAGCCTCTAACTTCTATAAAACATTTGATAAGGGGGATTGATAGGGAACCTGAGGCAAATGAAAAAGGCTCTACAGTAAATGTTTTATCTACCCTCCGAAGAATACAATAGCCTGTAATCAATCAGTGGAAAACTGTCAAATATAAGTATGTCAACAAACTTGTAAAATGAAACTAGGAATCCAGCTTTGGTTGGAAAATAAGTGTCACTGCTCAGTTTTGGCTCGTGTTGTGCGCTTGGCATGAACACAGTTCGGTTTTATAATGCTTTGACAAACTGTACAAACCATCCCTAAAAGAGGAAAGCCAGAATTGGAGATAACATTCTCAGTGCTTGAGATAATGTTTCAGAACTGGTTCAACATGTAGCTTGATTTGTTCATTCCAGAGCTCCTCTGTGTACACATCATTTGATTGAAAATAATGAAAAAAGCATGCTTTTGTGTTTTGCAATTAGGCCGTTACAGGGTTTCTTTCTCTTTGAATTAATATCTTAATTAAACATGTCAAAGGGAATTACTTGGAGACTCAGAGTATTTGCACAGCCCTATCATGAATAATTAAACTGCTCCTACTAGGGGTGCTAGATTCTGTTTAATTTAATAAACGTTAAAACTTATATGTTAAAATAAAAACATTTTGTAAAGATGCTGCGTAAGGGGGGGGGGTAGTATGCGTCCCCCTCTGTGTGGTCTCGACAGCAGGAGAAAAACGGAAGTCGGCCATCTTGGGGGAAGCACGTAGCTGCAAGGGCTCTGAGCATTTTAAAATAAATAGCTTTCTATAAATCACTGCATAAAGATTTTAGCACTGTTTAGCAAACAGTGCTAAAATCCAAATCGCTAATTTATCCTACTTACTGTATATAAGAGACAAGAACTAGTTATGTTCACACCAAACTGACTTTATTCCAAGTACAGCATCACGTTAATTCAAAGAATCAATATTCATTTTGCAGCATCTTTGTGATGTCAGTTGTTAATCAGCACAATAAAAAGTCACTGCACCTGAACTAAAACAGAGTTTGTCATTTTTTGATCACATCTAGTGAATTTTATCCAATTATAAGTGATAATTTTCTTTTGATGCTCAAATATAAGTGATATGTTTCTTTTGATGCTCAAATATAAGTGATAGGTTTCTTTTGATGCTCAGTATATTATGTACATGCAGTAAGACCAGTGATGAAGGCGTAGACCACCGAAATCAATTTTGAATAGGGATCCGAACTGAAAACTGAGGAAAAGGCAAGTTGCACAAAACAGTTTGAGGGGGACACTAAAGTACTGTACTGTATATACAGTAGTTATCAAGTAGCCTGCTTGATATTTAACACATTACAGCTCTACTCTTGCTCTCGTTATGATTGGCTTTAAAATGGGGCCAATTGGAGGGGAGCTTCAGTGGTTACCCTATAATTGTTTACCAAGTTTACAAAGTGTAATTATGCATAGTGACAGCATATTAAAACATAGGCAGGTATTGTGAACCCCAAAGAGGTATGGTAAAGCATACATGTTTGGGCCTTGGGGGGGGGGTGGGGGAATCCCCCAGTTGCTAATGCAGACTTGAGATTCCAAGAGGGTTTAATAATGAAGCAGGGCTGTTTGACAAGTCCCACCTTAAGGAAGTGAAAAATTCTGATGGCGTTTCTATGGAGGTATTTCCTTATTGGAGTTTTGTCTGTCCTGTTTTCTAGAAGCGAGAAACATTCCAAGGAGTTTCAACACATCGGATGTTCAGTTTGTGAGTGAAGTCACCCAAAGACCTTCCGCACACCTTTCTCTGAGGGATGCCAGCCATCAACCACACGGTGAGACCATCTGAAACTGCAGAATGCACAACAGAGGGTCCAATTTCACTAAGCCTTAGCTAGGAAAAACATTTAGGAAAATGAGTTGAAATTCTGATAACCTGTGATTTATGATTTAATGCGAAGAAGATTCTAAAGTCTTATCTCTTATTTAACTGTTGATCTGTAAGTCAAATCCAAATAAATATTGTCCCAGTCAGTTCCCCTTCTTTTCCTGATGAAAAAGTTAACTGAAATGGCTTCACAGTCAACACAAACCAGTAAGCCACTATTAGTTTGCACCCTATCTGTATTAAAACTCAAAATAACACACTTTTTCTGACTTAATGCCTTCATCGTCAAAGGATGTTTGGATGAGGTTGAACGTACTGGTAAGACCATTCTGGTCACCACGTTGGCCTTGGAGAGGAGTCTAACAGAAACCAGACTAATACAAGGGATTAAACAAATGAGCTATGAGGATATGATGAGGGAATGGAATTTATTTAGCACAGAACAAAGAAGGATTAGACCCAAAACCAGGACCAGAGAACACAGTTGGAAATTAAGTGGAAATAGACTTAGAACAGAGGGAAGGAGACACTTCATCACACAGAGGGTGGTGAGGTATGGAATGGGTTACTTTGTAATGCTGTTGATGCTGAATCATCAGGGATCCTTTAAGACCCAGTCATCAGCGTTCTTATTCTAACATTAATGAAGGAATTGGCAAAAGATTTGCCTGCTTGACTTTATTTCTTATAGTTTTACCTCCTACTTTAATAATTTTCTCCTCAATACCCTCCCTTCTCCCTTTGTTCCTCTCCCGAGCACTATTTAGAAATACTAAAATAAACATTTTAAATTCAATAACAAACGTCTTCTCTTCCTTGTGCCCCCAACTCGGCTTACCTTTCCTCCTCTCATTTTACCCAGATGAATCCCAGAGCAACGACTTGCACCAGTCTTGCCGTCACCCCATCAGAAACTGGGACACCGGCAGCTTCGGGTCGCACATCCACAACATGAGCCTGAGCGAGGGGTGGCTGAAAGTGCCCCGGGACGGCCGCTACTACCTGTACTCTCAGGTCTACTTCCGCTACCCCTCAGACTCTTCCCTGGACCCCCACAACGCAGCCCCGGAGAGCCACAGTAGCAGCAGCAACCAGCTCGTCCAGTGTGTCTACAAGAAGACGTCCTACCTGAAGCCCATTCTGCTGCTGAAAGGCGTGGGCACCAAGTGCTGGGCGGAAGACGCAGAGTACGCCCTTCACTCTGTCTACCAGGGAGGGCTGTTTGAGCTGAGATCAGGCGACGAGGTCTTTGTGTCTGTGTCGTCCATGCCCATGGTCTATGCCGACGAAACCTCCAGCTATTTCGGGGCCTTCCGACTTGACCTGTGAGCGTGACGGATCGTAAAATTAATACTGCAGGTGCATGGATCCTGTGGAGGTTATTAATGTGAAGGGAAGAGGGGGAGAACCATTCTTATGTCTTTTTTTCTGAATCTTGCATGTATTCAGAAGAAACTTTAAATCTTGTCCTGTTTACTCTTTACATGCCACTGAGATCTTTTGAAGAAAAGCAAATCTTGTTGATAACTCTGGCCTGGATAAGAAAACAACTCAATAATTCTTACCATTCCCTGAGGTCACCACTATAAATGAGAACCTCTTGGCCCGACCTGATTCAAACAGTACACATTTGGTGGAAAATGCCCCACAGTTACTGCTTCTTCTCATATTGCAAATACATTTTGACTGTTCCATTTTAAAATGGTAAATGGGATCTAATGATTCCTGGTCGCCTGAGCTTGAATGTAGCTTTCTTCACATAGTCAAGCGATTTGAAAAATCTTCAATGGATTATCAGGGAAGGTAAAAATACACTACACAGTTTGGCACAGTAGTTACAAAGCAAAGGACAAACTATCAGAATATACTAGTTTGGAAGCGCTTGCATCACAACTGATCCACTCACTGAACCAGATTCTGATTGGCTCCCACCCCAACCATCAAGTGGAGCAGAAACAGGATCTTGACTGGGACCGAGACAGGACCATCCTTTCAATTCTGTATGTTGGCACAGCAGTTTATCCGAAACCTCTTTCGCGATGGCAGACACCTGGAATGTGGACCGCTCACCTTTCCGTAAGACCTAGAATAATCCGAGTACTGACAAGAAAAAAGGGTTGGTTCAGCAGGTTGGTTGGGAATGTGGGAGAATACTATGCCTTCACCCTTTTGATTTTAATATATTAAGGCCTCACCGTATAAAATACATACATTGAAAATGTATTGATTTATATTTCAGATATAGTTCATTTGGCCTGACATTAAATATATAATAATTATATTCTGGAATATTTTCATATCCATAGTTTGTTTTGAAAAATGAATTTTAGTGATCAGCAAATGTGTTTTAGATATATTTTTTTTTTCAAAGAAGCTTAAGACCATATTTTAAAGAAATGAGTGACGATAAATCCATTACAGCCCTGTGCATTTATCAGGGAGCTAATGCTTGTTATTACGACCTGCAACTAAAGTTTGAAAACTTGATATCAAAAGACATTAAGACCTTGCTGCAGGGCTATAGAATAGTTGTGCACACGCACACAATGTGTACCAATGGATTTGGTCGGGACTTGAAGATTTTCTTCCAGCTATAATTTTCTGGGAGCAGACAGGAACATTCTCATGTCCGCATCAGCAGCCGTCAGAAACCCCCTTCTAAGCTATTTTTTGCACGGCGAAATGAATCTCTTCTCAGATTCGAAGTGAAATAGAAATATTAAGCCTAACCTAAAACTTTTGTCTTTTGTTAATTTTATAAATGTATAATGATTTGGTTCTAGATGGTTTGGAGTTTCTGGCAGGGTTAGGCTGTACCTTGCCTTGCTGGTGCTACTATTGACATTTAAAATCCTCTGTTAAATTTGTAACAGTACTTCACTGCCGTTATAGTCATTCTACAGTTACAGTTACAGTGATAGGGGACAATGCATCACTCCTGTGGAAAATCTGATTACAGTAACAAATTAGTTTAGTAAATTATTATTATTATTATTATTTATTTCTTAGCAGACGCCCTTATCCAGGGCGACTTACAATTGTTACAAGATATCACATTATACATTATTTCACATTATACAGACATCACATTATTTTACATACAATTACTCATATATACAGTTGGGTTTTTTTTTACTGGAGCAATCTAGGTAAAGTACCTTGCTCAAGGGTACAACAGCAGTGTCCCCCACTGGGGATTGAACCCACAACCCTCCGGTCCAGAGTCCAGAGCCCTAACCACTACTCCACACTGCTGCCCTGTGCAACTGGAACATTAATTAGATTTAATGTTCCAGTTGCACCCAGAAAGGAAACAATGTAAAAGTGATATAAATTGGATGCGTATCCCCAAAAACATGCAGCTTATAGTGTTTGTTAAAATCGATTTGCTTTATTAAGTTTGAGAAGAAAAATGTTGTTTTCTTTTCCTTTAAAAGAAGAGAACACAAATACATTTTCAGTTGTACTTTTGTATATAAACTTAGGACTGCTGTCCCGTAAGGTAACTTCAGTTGATTTTTTTGGATGCTGAAAATTTGACACCATACATATTTTTTGTCCCGATTTATATATTATATATATATATATATATATTTTTTTTTTGCACATCAGTGTCATTTTTGCCATCTCATATACTTCTGTGCATACTATATCACAGGAAATAGTGTTTTTTTTTATAGGTTAACAAGTGTAATCTATCCCAGAGAAAGAATATAAAGTTTAGAATAGAACGCGTGAAAGTGTGCTGGATGCAAAGGCCATTGAAGGCCCTGCTGGTGAAGCTGTTTCAATGCTTTTGTTTCTACAGCATTTGAATCCTGAAACTGTAAAAGGATAGAAACAGGGGCTGGATTGATACGACGATGAACCGCAAATGGCATTGGTATACATGTTTTGTCTAACAGACAGATTGTGATAATACTATGCAAACACATTTTACTACTGAAAAACAGTAGGTTGTTTTAGTTGAAATTCGGTCCAAGATAATCAGCCCTTCTTGTAGCGACTCATGTTGTAAACTGCACACTGCTTGGTAAGAAGACTATTACTATTTTAATATCTGTATCTCTTCTAAAAAAAATTTATTGTTTAAAAATGCTGTTTAGAACTGCTAAGATGAATTATTGTGAAATCACAGCATTTTAGGATGAACTCTGTTACAGATGCATGGTAATACTTGTTGATGTTGAAATACTAAAAAGAAGCATAATACATTCAAATGACAAACGTTTCGACCAGAAGCCCTTTTTATTGTCTTCAAAATGGAAATGTTTGTCACTGTATTTATTACATTTGTTTGTATTTCTAAATCCAACACTGTTGAGTATTTTATAGTTCTGGATGAGTTCCTCTTCAAAACCACTGGTGTACAGTGTGGCTGTCATTATTTTGAATAGGTGCGAGTGGGAATCATTGTTTTGGGGTTGGGTTGTCATTAGTACCAGTGCTTACCGGGTAGCTCTGTTACTGAAATACTGTGGTAAAGTGTATTATATTCTTGTTTTAACTGTAAATAGTATGACGCTTCTTATACTTTCATACAATTGTATCGATGTGGAAACCTTTGCACGCCTTAAGGGTCTCTCACAAATGTGAACTGAACCAGTTTTTTAAAAATCCGTTGTTGCCATGTAGCTGCCGTTGGTTTTATAAATTTGTATGAAAAGATCAAAGCAAGCACCTTCAAAGCCTATCGAACAAAGCAAGCAGAAGTCTGTAGATAATAGTCTTTAGAAAAACCCCAATAACATTGTAACATTCAACTGCCATCTCTGAAATGCAGACTGCTCAACTTCCAGGTTGTACTGTACCTGTAAGAAGTGTCGGCTGTCAGGAGAGACTCTTTGGCCCTTTCTAGCACACCATTTGCCCCGGTGCATTACATCGAATGAGCCCCAATGTTTTATCTTTAGCTAAAATCTATGCAGTAACACTCACAGTATGAATTACTTCAGAGAAAAAAAAAAACAACCCAGGTTAAAATAAGTAGGCATACCAGTTCCTGATGTAAACAAGTTGCTCATTGGGAAGTTGCGAATTCAAGTCAGACTGGTAGGACAGCATACTTCTCATGTCGAAGGTGACATGCAGAGCAAGCTTGAATGTAATGGGGACTTATTTTTTTAAAGAATACTACAAATTAAGATCTGGTTTGGATAAAACAGAATGCTGTGTGGAAATGTGACCCCATTTCCTGGGGGTTCACAGTAGATAATTAAAAAGGCCTAACCCTTATGCAAAAAGATGGTATTTCAGCTTGAGATGTGAACATAATGTATGCATTATTTCAGTGTAGCATCCACACCACTATGTCAGTGGATTTGCACTGTGACAATATGAAGGAGAAGCATCGTGTTAGTATTAACAATTGAACCACTAAGTTGTTGGGATCACAGGCTGTCACTATCTATCTTCATCAGCTTTCTTATTGGTCTTCTGTACAGCTTGATTAAGCACTTGTAAAAATAACACTCCTTTATTGATGACTAACTCTAGATTAAAAGACATGATTGAGGAATCTATTTTATTTTATTATTGTTCTATAACTTGTAAGATAGCAATTCTGTGTTTTTGTCTGGTGTTGGGGGAGTTTTACAGTTTTCTGTTATAGTGAAACCTGAATTAACAGGTTGCCAAAATTACTGAACATGTGTTTTCTGGGCTTTACCAACTAGTGAGAACAGATCAGATTAGTTCAGAGTTTTTACATTATATATATATATATATATATATATATATATATATATATATATATATATATATAATGTAATTAAAATGAGTAATTGCTTTAAAAAAGCTAATATTCCAAGTAGTTTTTGAACCCATTGTAATATTACAAATCAGTGATTAAAACTAAACATATTGCGTCAGTCTAGGCATTTAGTGAAACGAGCCTCTACTGAATCATTTCATATCCTGACTTTCAGGATATGCAACTGTAGTACTTACTTTTTCATAAATGTGAGGACAAAATGAAGTTCTCAGCAGTCTTATATTAATCTCAATTATAATTTACACGGGGTGCTTTTAATTTTCATTCGTCTTTTACTGTGTTTTTATGTAGCAATGTACAATGTTTAGGGACCACTTACTGATTGTAAATGTATGTGTCTGTGATATGGCACTTTTTCACTTGTATTTTTTCTGTAAAATAAAACCATGATTTCTTTGATGAAATGTCTTGTTTATTTAGAACATCTTCAAAGCTCTTCATTATGTAACAAGCATCCAGTGACGCTGTTATTAAGACCTGATCTTGAATCTCTAGATTTTTTTTTCTTTTAACCAAACTGAACCAACTTGTTTAACACCAAAACACCAGGGACAAAAAAAGGTCAAGTGTGGGTTACTGTGTATTACCTGTAATTATGGGAACAATGAAGAAACGCATGCAGTCTCTGTGTGGATTTTGAATGATCTGATATAATATTTCAAGTTTCATCAAAATGTGACTAGCGTTCTTAAGGTATGTAGTAAACCTTCAATATGTCTTTTTTTGTTGTTTTAATGGGAATCATTACTTGTTGGGGAAATCAAATGCAATTGGTATAGAACAGCTGTCTTTAAACTAGAAAGTGCACGCGTTGGCAGGACACCATCATTTTCTGCTCAGTTATGTTAATGTGGCTTGTTCTGCCTCAGAGACTCCTATGCACCTCTTGATGAAGTTCAACTCCCTGTCTCAGAGGAAGAGCTGGAAGCTGGGTGTATCCAGCCACTTTGCTGTTGGTGATTGTTAGCTTTTCCTGAATGCATAAACACTTATTTTTCCCCACTGAACTTAACGAACCTTAAAAAAAACAAACAACAATGACAAGTATTTCTTCCCACAGTGGCTTAAAGACTTTGCATGCAGAGAATTACATGCAATGTCCATTTCCAAACCAGTTTACTTTATTAGTGGGTTAAAGAGGGATATTTTGTGTTTATGAATATTCTTACTGAAACAAAGTTCATCACAAAAAGTAGTTCTCTTGAAAGGTAAACGTGTGGCATACCTAGACATGTGCCTCCATATATATCCCAGATTCTCAAATAATTTAAGCTAAATAATGTCCTTTCCCAGTGTCGTCACAGTTGCAAGTATCCGCAGGTATTGACACCCTCAAATAATTTCAATGTGATTCCCCTGAGGAGCATGCAATATTCTCTGCGATTAAATATTATAAAACTTGGGTGAAAACATCAAAGTTCTTGTTCAATAGCCCAGACTGTCTCCAGTTACCCAATCAACAATAATTGGGTGTAGTGATCAAGACTTTACTTGGTCCCCAAGTGGCTCACCTGGTAAAAGCCTGGTCACATGATGTGCAGGGCAAGTCATAGTCAAGGGAGAGCAGGTTTGCATCCTGGCTATGCAAAGGTCACGGTCTGCGCTGGGGATTCCATAAGGAGTGTTGCAATTGTTCTGTTGCTCCTGTGGATTAGGGATGCAAAACTGGCATCGTGCTACAGTGGACCATAAAAGGCCAGGCGCCTGGTGAGCTTGCCTTTTGTCCTTGAGGTGCCAGTAGCTTGCTGAAATCTGCTGTCGAGCTCCTGGGTGTAAAGAGACAATTGGCTTGGTCAAGGGATCGGAGGACGGCCACTGACGTTCAGTTCTCCTGAGCTGTTGAATTGACTTTAACATATAAATCTATATTTAAAATTGGTATGAACAGTAATAAAAGATTTGTAACGTCAAAGGTATGTCACTGAAACACAGTTATTTAATACTGCAACTTTCTATTTCTATAGTGTTTCAGATTTTAACTACCTGTAATAGAAAATAAGAAAGCAAAGCAAGTCCGAAATAGTTACTGCAAGTTTTTTTTTTTTTTTTTTTTAATACATTAAAAAGGTGATTAGGTAATGGTCTTTAATTATGCCTTCTTATTCACATTCATGCACAGAGGATGCAATACTGTATATTACAATGGAATGTTACAACACACATTTGCATTGGATTTTTAACATACACAAAAATAATCCATATCTCAACACAAATTAGGTTTAGAAGTGTTACATTATACCTAGACATAGATAATAAACAGAAACATAAAATTAGAGAGTACTTCCAGAATGCCACTTTCTGTCACTCGACAGACATGATTAAATATAGGATGAACTCGCCTCAAACCTGAACTCAACGGTCTTGCTGGCACATCCGAGTTAAATAAGAAGAACATAAGAAAATGTACAAATGAGAGGAATCAGTTACTGATTCATCTCATAACTTTGTCAAGTTGGATATTAAAGGATCTAAAGCCAATTCGCCCTCAAATATGGTGGAACTTGGCACTTTAACAAAGATGAATATGGAATTAAGAAAGATTTTTTTCTTTTACATATCTGTCAAAAGGAATCGAAATGTTACTATTTAATAGCTTGTTTTGGTAACACTTAGATGTTCCAACAGATACTTTGTATTATCAAAGTTTTATGGGTCCTGTAGAACAAAAAAAAAAAAAAAAGGTGCAAAAAGAACAAAATCTTTCAAATAGCATTTCATTGTTTTGTTGTTGGTTTTATTTTTTTCATGAGGTTTTTTATTGCTTTGGAGTTTATTAGGTTTTTCCTTTAGGGATACACAAATGTAAACAACAAAGGCTCTGAGTGGATTGTCCAACTCCCAGATGTACATCATCCCTTGGAAATGGATAACATTTAGGGACTGGACTGTTCTTGTGAGAAGACCTTTCATTAAAATCATTTACATTCATTTGAACAGCTGAAGGTTTTCGATTTTGTTGAATGGTGTTCAGAATATGCCTTCCCAACCAGTCACCGAGACCAAAACTCATGAAAATATGTCACTCTGCTCTATACACTCAAGAACTTATCACAAGTTTTATAACATGATAAGTGGTTCTCAAAATAGAGCTTCAGTGTGATATGTACTGGCGCACTATATTCTCATCACTAATACTTATCACAATCCTAGAGGGATAATACAACTCTTCATTGGAGCACCAAAAACACCACTCAGAACCATTAGAACAGGGTCAAGAAAGGACAAAATAAAATAAACAGCATCTTCTCAGTTAGCACAGGTATTCATTTAATTTTTAAGGATTCATCCAGGCTATTCAGTCTTGATCAATGGAATGATTCAGCATAAAAATTGTGATAACAGCCCTAATATTTTAAAATATGTTTATGCGCCATCCTGGGGAAAAAAAAACTAACTGCAGAGTGGTAATTGAACCTGGTTACCTACAGGTTCATGGCAAGACTTGCTAAAAAAAAAAAAAAACTAAAATCACTGCACATACAAAAACCAAGGACCACATCTCTTTCTCTCTCTGTGTCGTTATGGACTTCCTTATTGGTTTTGAAGGAAAGTGTTTAAAGTCCTCATTGTCACTACACATTACCAAACATACTCTGCCAGGAAGTTGGAGGTTTAAACTTACTATAACATCTCAATATACACCTGAAAAGTGCAATACATATGTAGGGGATAACGCAATCCTGGGAATGATCTGCACATTTAGATTATCTCCGATATTCCTCTGACTGTATCCTTGCTGACTATGACTTAATAAACTGAAGTCAACATCCCTGCAAATAATAATGTGTACGGATACTCCTGCTGAGAGTGTCGTTGTGATTGTGTATAACCAGATGGAGAGCTCCTTAACAAGGGAATTAACAGAAGATAAAAAGGTTCTACGGAGAGTTAGGAAAGAGCTTTTTACAGTGTAGTGACATGCAACAGATCCATGCAGCTGGCTCTGACTGCAGTTACAAACTCACGCAGGCTCTGCCTTTGTTCTGGCAGTGGGGGCGTGCTGGATCACATCTCTCACTTTCATTTGTTTAGATTTTGCCTTTGCCAGAAATCCCCCAGCGTGAAGTGAAAATATGCTTCATTATAATAACAATACAGTAGAACCCTTTTAAGACAATGTCCCCAGTCCCAAGCGCACATTTTAATGTAAATCCTTACTAGGTGCTGGGAACCAGCTTGGTTTTTAGACAGGTATTTACTGTTACCACTAATAACACATCTTTGCCCCTGGATCTGGGCTCAAGTTTAAAGTCTTTAAAAAACATTTCTCATTAATATGTCATCATTCTCTCAAGCCCCTTATAATCTTACATTTTGTAGACTTTGACTCTGGTGATAATTAATTGTGCCACCAGCACAGTAACTGCTTGTGCAACTGTTATTAGGACAGCAGCGCTACACTCACAGTCTCGGAGAGAATCTATTTTCACCAGTGCATGTGCAGTGATTTTGGACTAATACATTAGTTTATTCTGCTTCTCAAAACCATTGTATAATTAGTTTTCCTTCTTCGGTGTCAAATAGATCAAATAATATTACTGATGGAGGGATCACAGTTTAGTTTCTTGATTTATGAAACTGCTCTGCACTGTGCAGCTTGTGCAAGACGCATGGTGAATGCTGATGCACTCTCAGAAATTGCAGAGCATTCAGACAAAACCAACCTGTGCCAGTGCGTGCCTCCAACAAACCAGGTCTAACAGATGAAACACAAACACTTTCACACCCGGGAATTTACCAGCACGGTCCTGGGAAGTTTAACCAGAGATGCCTTCCCTTGTCAGTATCGAGTCCCAGAATCATCCTGCCGCTGTCAATGCCGCATTATATACCAGGTTTGTATTGTCCCTTCATTGTTTACATACATTAGAGGAAATCAGCAGTGCCCGACCCTGATTTACTGTACAGCTCCGACCTCTTCAAGTTGATATGTTAAGGACAGGACAGAGATCACGCAGCAATGAATATCATGTCCAGTCATGTTTCTATTCAGGATCGGCTGCACCACAGTGGCTAGTATGGGTCCCCTGTACAGGTGATGCTGTGTTCGATTCGACACAAAGGAACCCAGGTGAAAAGACACTCCCACAGATAAAGTAGTGCAATTAATCTGACCAGTCTGTATGAAAAGAAGCTAGTGGGAGTATCCCGTCATCCTGTGTGCAGTCACAGTGAAGGGGAGGCTACTTCAGTTGAAAAGAATGGAGTCTGGGTCCTGATTTACTACCTGGGCCATGTGTTTTAATATGTCCTTTTTCGTGATAATTCCCAGAAGGCGGCTGAAAGGAAGCAGACATTTTTTTAAATTAAAAACAAGGTCTATATACATATGTTCTTGCAAAATTGAAGCGCATGTGTCATTACCAGGACAAAGTAGGTCACCGTGGCCTTAATCTATAATATGTACAATAACAGCTCATAACAAACGGACAGGCAGTTTACTAAAGAATACAACAAGCTGATCCCAAGAGAACTTCACTAGAGTAGCTAATGAGCCCTGAAACTTTCACAGTACAGCATGTGGCATGATTACTAAAGACCATGCAAAGTTTAATCAAATTCAGAATCGATGTTAACCCCTCTTCCTGGTATGCAAGTGTTAATTCCCTTAATCTGTCCCAGTCACTACAAACTGTATACTGCGCTATTAAGTGTACCTATGTGTGAAGAGGTTCTTAAGATGCGAGTAGCAATGTCAAATTTGAAAATTAAAGATAATTAGTCCAGCAGATAAACCGTTTGTCAGCATTGAAAGATTTGTCTAAATGTATGTCTACTAGTTTATTTCATATTCCATAAAAAAAACAAGCATAAATAAATCAGTGTTAAATTGGTGAAAATAATCCACTGCAGATTACTTTAGACACAGATTCACCACTTGAGTTATTTATCCCAAAATATTTGCAATTCAACTGATATTCATTCAAAACGTGACTGCCGAATATCACTGAAAAGATCAAAAATGTACATGTCACAGATCTCAGGAATTAATTACAAAATAAGTGTTGACAGCTACCAGTCACGCAAATGAACTCGAAACACTGACATTTCAATGACATAAAATACTGATTTTCAAAGTGATTGACTTTCAGAGAGGAAAACAAGCAATTGACTAACAAATCCACAGTTAAGACAAATTCACAGTTCTTTGGACAACATTGTGGATCTCAAACTACAGAGCAATCGGAGCCCACGTAGGAATGCAGTTTCATAGGTGTCTCTAAAGCTTGATGATCACCCCACCCCACTCACTGAGCCCCTGGGCTGCCTCTTACCCATTGTGAGTGACCAGACACTGGCGCAGGCCCAGCTTGCGGAAGATGTCCACCACAATCTCCATTGCCGTGTGGTCGGTGACAGTGAAGGGACTCAGGTCCATGACTTTGCGCAGTTTGAGCGTTGCTGGGCTGCTGGGAGGCTGTGGTGGAATGTGCTCTGTGAAGTAAATATCTGAAGAGCTAACAATACCATCCTGCCTCTTTCGAGCATTTTCTGTAAAGACAAAGATAGAGGAAAAGCTCACTTTATGTACAGTACTTCTGTAAACAAAACTGCATTGTGATGGCACTTGCTGAGATCAATGGACTGGTTCTGTACAATTTTCTGAAAAACATCTTTTAGTCTCTCGTGCCTGAAACAAATTTCCTGCTTGCTTGAGACTTTTACTAACAAGATCTATTTAAACTTGATTGGAATTCTGGAGAAATGTTAGCGCTGTGCTATAAAATGTGGCTATATAGTGGCTATGTTAGTAAGGTTCTGTAGCAATAGCCGGATTGAAACACTAGTTCCCTTTGGCTCTCTTTTAGCTGCCTGCGGACTACCCAGTGGAAGTTATGCAGAAACCACCAAGTTCACATTTCACACTTGCAAATATATAAAGATCCATCAACATATTTTTATTTTAAACTACAAAAGATAAAACAAAAGAAAATAATAGTAATAATTATTTTATAATTATGATAAATATGATAAATATGTGAATATCTCTTACTCCACTCATTTTATAAAAGGAACAATCAATACTGAGTCTGTGTACAGCTATGCTAACTGATGTATAAGAGCCTGCCTCAGCCTACTTGCTCAGCTCACAGCTCAGAGACAGTACTTGACCCAAATCAGAGATTTATTAAATAATTTAAAAAATAAAACTAGAAATGGGAGTTTGTGAACTGGGGGCACAATCAAAGGGGACTGGCATACCATATTGAATGGATACGTGAAAAAGATGTGTATCATCGATATGTAATGGTTAAAACAATGTGAAATTAGCAACGAGTTTAGCTTCACTGGTGCATAACTACATAGTTTCAGTCTTTTTTTCAGCAGGGACAATGTTGTTACTGTGACCCACCTACTCAGGCCCCACAGGCCAGTTTTTAAATCATTATTTGTCAAACATTAATACGCTTAAGAGGCTAACTTTCATGCTAGATGTTTCATTTTTAAAACTAAACAAAATAGCCCTTTTTATTGTAAACAGTGGCTTTACTACGTATGTGGTAAGGCGTCTTTAAAATACCAGTATATATATACACTGCTAATGGACTGCAGATCATTTATATTTAACATACCGATGAACAAAATGCAGATCATCTGGTTTCAAAGCCTTATGGCAATAAAGGTTTTAATGTTTTCTGGCAGCAGCAAAGCAAAAAAGTTTAAGACACCACCTCAGTCATGTGAACAACAAGCAGGAATGTGTGGAAGCCAGGGCACAGGAAGGGGGTGAATACCAAGCTGGTGGTGCATGGCGTGGAAAGGGCCAGTTCTGTGCAGCTCTTATCTAAATAACTGTGATGGGGCCAGACTGAGCTTCAATGGATAAGAAGATTGAACTGGAACACGGTGTATAGAACCACACCTTTTTGTTTAGGCAGAAGCCTTACTTGATCTTCAAAAAAAGCCTTTTACCAGACAAAGCTAAATTGTATTGCCTTAACGCACATATTGCCTTCAGGCTTTCTCTTTTTAAATTTAGATGAGTCATAATAAACTGGATTTAGACTGTATAAAAAGCACACAGAACCTACTGCAGTGTTTTAAAAAAAAAAAAGGCTATGACTTTACCTTTACCCGTGTTGTCCATATCGCAGCAATATATTTAATTGTTTTGATATCTGTAGTTATCATAAACAAATAAACTAGGGAATTAGTTTTCTTTCACTTTTCCACTGTTTTGTAAAGTGCAGTGTATCCAGATCACGCTCTTTCATGCAACAATGCTTGATCTGGATACACTGCGATCCTTATAAGCCACATTCTCTTTTCCAGGCGAACACTCCTGAGTAAATTTTGAGTAAAGTATTTCCCAATTGACCTTGAGAGTGGGCAATCCATTTAAAACACTGAGATACAGACAACACAGGACTCAAAGATAACGTAATGTGTTTCTTGTAAACTGCAGGGTGTTCTTTAACACTTTAAGACACATAACTTAACCAAGTGGTATTTAAAAAATAAATTACATGTATTACAGTTTTTAGATGTAACTATTGCGAGCCATCTTGCTAGTGTCAAATTAGAAATAATACACAGCTTTGTTTTCCTCCCAATCACCAAATGTCTCCCCAAAACATTCACAGATACACTGTAGAAAGTTGTATTTCCCTCAGTTATGTCTGAGGACAATTTCACATCCCACTGTACAGTATAAAAGTAAAGGGAAACAGGGACATACAGAACTGGGAAATAAGCAGAACAAGGGTAGCCCACATCCTAAGACCACCCCTCTGTGTATAGAAAGGTTTTGGATGACAGTCAGGGTTTTTACTGGATTTTGTGTTTAATCTGTCAGGTGGGACATCCATTTATACAGCTCTTCTTTGCACATGCTCCCTACCTTGGAACTCTATGATGCAGCACATCTGAAGAATTAGACTCTTACCTATTGATATAACAAGATCTCTTTTCAGAACGAAGCCGACCAGCCTCTGGGACTCTCTCGACACTACCACGGGGAAGCCACTGTACGTGGTCTCACTGATGAGAGTCTCCACGTCCTCCACCTTCAGGCCGTCCTGTGTGAGCACGGTCAGCGGCGGGTCATTCCTGCGCGGCCGCATCACATCCATGGCCAGGGTCTTGTGTGTAAACTCCTCCTTGGCCTCCAGGAAGGGGTATCCATTCAGACGTATGTGGGCGTCATAGATCCCCTCTCGGCCAATCGCGTCTGCCACCCACTTGCTGGTCATGGCCGCAGCCATCAGAGGCACAATGTATTCCAGCCCGCCGGTCAGCTCGAACATGATGACCACCAGGGACACGGTCATCCTGGTCACCCCACCTGGGAAACAAGATACCGTCAACTACAGTCTTAAATGAACTATATCAACATTGATAGAGGGGAAAAAAATGATAGTATACAGTGTAATCACAAATGACAGCTTACTGAGAATCTGTGCAGTCATTTTTCAGAATCATATTCTGATGCAGAATTTAACCAAATCTGACCGATTTTTGCAGATCCCCCACTTCCCATTTCTTCCAATTGTCTCACTCACAGCCCACTTCTGTTCATTTCTGAACTGAGCTTCCTCTAAACCGGCAGCTCTACCATAGTGGCTTTAGACAGCAAAAGGTCAAACCATCAGAGGATATTCTGAATTTAAGCATTACTGTATATATAGTAAAAGTCAAATCTACTAGACCTTTGTCTTAAATCTGACATAATAACTTTGTTTAGTAAATGCACGATGTGGAAAGTTACACAAACGCAACTTCCTTCAAAAGCATTTAAGTGGTAAAAGGGCTATAGGAACAGAATATAAGGACATACAAACCACTTCAGCAGCAATACAACTTCAACAGCTGGCACTCCATTCCTTTGTGGAGGGGAATAGCAGAGTTAGCAGAACTGTAATTGAACTGTAATTTAAAGATCATTCCCAAGAGCTGGATCTGTTAATGAAGATATTAGCACCTGGGGCCAGGGAGGGAGAAGACACTGAATAGACTGGCTACTTACCAAGGCATGCTGCTGCTCCCACCATGGCATAGAGCCCTGGTGTGATGCAGTCTGCCCCCGGGCTGCACCAGCCTTTGAAGATGACCCAGTCGTGGTGGTAATAGGCCAGCTGTTCCATTCCAATTCCCAGCAGCCTGCCCGCTATTGCACCCACAGCCAGGCTCGGGATGAAAAGTCCTGATGGGACCTAAATGCACAAAACAGAAGAGACATATTTAAACCAGATCTATGACAACTGCAAACCCACCCTTTCTATGTAAATATATACAGGGGTTAGACAGGGGTTGGGTAAATAAACATGTACCCCCTGTAGGTCACTACTAAGGCATTTAAACTAAACAGGTGTGGCCCTGCTACTACATGCAACAGCAGGATGTTATAAACAAAAACTGCAGGCTGCGTTCCAGATATTGCTTGTATATTAACAATATAAGAACATTTACAAACAATGAGACCATTCCACCCATCTATGCTTGTCCAGTTCCTGGTCTTAAAGTATCCAAGTGATTCTGCATCTACAACATGACTAGGTAGCCCATTCAATACCCTGACCCTCTGTCTGAAGAAGTGTTAATTTCCCTCTATCTATCTGTCTATCTGCACTTAATTTCCCACCGTGTCCTCTGGTCCTGGTTTCTGCGCTTTCCTTCCAGTACTGGTCAGCGTTAACTTTGTCAAGTGCTCACCTTCATGCCAAAGGTGATGATTGTGATGAAGATCTTGAAGATGAGCGCCAGTGCGAGCTGCCACATGGCAGTGTAGACGTTGGGGCCGGCGGCGCGGTCGTCGGTGGTCTTGGTGGTGTTGTCGTTGATGTAGTCGCAGAGCTTGGAAGAGTCCAGCAGGCCGCAGTCATTGAAGAGCTCTGATATGAGCTCACTGGTGCTGATGCGCGTGTAGTCGTTGGGGAAGGCGATGATGGCTGTGATGGCTGTCACCACCAGCACCTCCAGCACGGGGTAGCGGCCCAGCTTGGTGGTCTTGCGGCGGCGACACCAGGCTATGTTGGTGCGGATGAAGAAAGCCCCCCACAGGCCCCCGAAGATACCTAGCATGATGAAGGGGATGAGCTCCAGTAGGTGCCAGGGGGCGTGGAACTCGACATAGAACAGCACCAGCCGGCTGTTCCCAAACGGGTTGATGGAGCGCAGGGTAAAAGCTGCCACCAGGGCGGCGAAGAAGGACCTCCACAGGGTCTTCAGGGGGAAATAGTAGCTGACCTGGAAACAGGGAAAATAAATCAGCTGCACATAATGGGCTCAATTTTAATGATCTAAACACTTGCAAATCTAAAAATACATCCCCCTTTGAACTCTATGAACCCTGCTGATGTGTTGTTGTTCTCCCCCCCCCCCCCGTGACATTTTCTTTCCCATTCTTTAACCCAGTATAATGCCACATTAAGTTGAAAACATTACAAACACCCTACCTCCTCCAGGCTGAACAGGACTCCTCCGATAGGGGCACCGAAAGCCACTGAGACTCCAGCCGCTGCTGCTGCAGACAATACCTGAAACAAAGCAATTGAAGACATTTTACACATTTTGCAGAAGCTGGGATTTGTAAATAGACATAATAATTTGAGCCATCTCTTCATTATTGCAGCAAAAAGATGTGTATCTGTATAAAAGCAGGAATAATAATATATCAGCTACCAAACTTCTGATCATTTTGAAGCCTGACCTACAATTCCATAGCTTTTTAAAGCATTATTATTGTGGATTATAATTTAGTTTATTGCAATGCTTCTCATAGAACAGGAAAATAAAGTACATCATACAGAGGTGCTGAACTTTTGCATTGAATCCACACCTAAATAACTAAAGAAGTCAGTCCAAGCCTCCCAGAGTGCCCCCCTGCCCTCACCTCTCTCCGCTTGGCCTCATTCTTACTATACTTGGTGAAGAGGTGGCAGAGGATGTTGCCACAGCAGCAGGCCACGTGCACCAGCGGTCCCTCCTTGCCCAGACTGAGCCCCGACGACACAGCCAGAACCAGGGTGACGGTCTTGATCACCAGAGTCCACTTCCCAAGATACCCCCGGATGATGAAGCCACTCAGAATGGTCTTAATCTGAAGAGCAAGGTGAGCAACAAGGCTCTGTAACAAACATTCTGCTAACTCTCAAACCGTTTGCACGTTAGATACCATCATGCACGGATGGCTTGAAATGACATTATTAAATTCAAACTGTACAACACAATACTATATATTATCTAATGCTGGGACGACCACAGATTTCTCATGTTTGAATGCTTAAATTGCTACA
Organism: Acipenser ruthenus; assembly: GCF_902713425.1. Classification (NCBI taxonomy): domain Eukaryota; kingdom Metazoa; phylum Chordata; class Actinopteri; order Acipenseriformes; family Acipenseridae; genus Acipenser; species Acipenser ruthenus. Next base: position 23,749,153 of record NC_081204.1, read on the forward strand.
GTAAAGAAATACAGTATAGCAGGAGTAAAATGAACCCTGTCTATTTCTTTACCAGCGATGGAGAGAAATACTTTTCTGTACAGTAGATAGTAGCACTTATTTATTTCAGACATCAGGTAATACATTATGAATAAATCTGACTACTCGGGTGGAAGGTTTTCAGTACACTAATGTCAACAAATTATGTCTGATCGATTATATGTTGCAGCAATAGTACTAGATATAAAACAGGACAGCAATACAACATCATTGTAACATCAGCAGGTTATTCCCCCCACCCCACTCCTGCACCGAGAAAGACCCCAATGGAAATACAGGGCCCACTTGATAGTTTTACAAGTAATACATCGAGCAAGAAACCTAACTAAAATCTGGTCTGTTCAGAGCAGATGACTGTTTTTATAAATCTCTACAGGTCTGTGTTTTGAACTGACATTGTAAACACATTAGAACAGCGCCACCTACTGGCAGTTGTAGGTGCATTCTGTTAACATCTCAGTACAACATTTTACTATAAGTTCACCAAATAAAGAACTGCATATTTAGCCCTTGGCTCTCTACCCTGTGTTACAGGTGAAAAGACCCCACGTGGTCTTACTTGTTTCCTATGGGCAGCCTAGGGCTCAGGTGGGGTTCTATTACATGCAACACAGGAAGTGAACTATTGTGTGCTGGCACAAATTGGCTTCACCAGAATCATAGTCTGGAAAATGTATGCAACAAGACAGCAGACTTGTGACCATGATGTATTGCTTTGGTTATTCCACCTTTGCAGTAACAGTGCGCAGGTACCAGGTCTTACCTCTGGGATTCCAGACCCACAAGCATAAGGAGCGAAAGACCTGACGAGGGACACAGCCAGGAATGAGAACAGCAGGGCCCAGATGACGTACATCAGGTAGTTGACTATGTAGGCAAACGCTCCCTGTAAGGCGGAAAGAAAATATTTAAGCTTCTGAGATTTTGTCACAAAAAACAAAGCAGCCAGGAGCACAATCAAAGGTAAATGTTGTGCAAGTTTGAACGGTTTGTAGATTTATTTGCAATAATGTGGAATGTTTTAAGTCCTGTTTATAAACATTCCCAATAAAATTGATTGAAAAAAAAAAATAATAATTGGAGATATTTTCATTTACCTGGCTGTTTAGTGGAAACAAATGCTATATTAGAAAAGAAAAACTAGAGCCTGACACCAAATGAAAGATGTCCACAATTACTTTGTGTACATGTAAATGTAAACAACAATATGCTATATTAAAATAAAATGTACAAATGGCTGAACTTCGGAAGAATGTACTAAATAGGTAAAAAAAAAAAAGAACAACAACAACACAAAAACAGCAGATGGCGCTATATGTAGATAAAATAAGTCTGGAAGTTGAAAGCACCTTGGCTGCACATTGGGGAATCCTAGCCAGCCTATGACACTGTATGATTCTCTTATGATATGCTTGTATTCTGAAAGGCACTCACGTCTGGCTGTCCGACAATGAGCTCGGCCCAGCTCCTCCACTGAGGGCACTTGTCTCTCTCGATGAACGTGGTCTCATTGGAGGTCCAGCAGCAGTGCTCGTGATTGAACCAGAACCCAGAGAGACACACCCCCTCTTTCAGATCCGTCATCCAGTGAGCAGAGATATCGATCAGACCAGCAAGGGAACCTTGAAAAGCATCATGCAGTAACATGAAAAATAGACACTCCTGCATTAGCTTTATGAATACATTTGAATGTGCATCAAGCATTTCATTGGGATGGAATTATTTTTACTGTTTTATACCCATTTAAAATAAACAAATAAACTGTGGTCAATCACAAAAATATCTATATTATGAGCTACAGGCGCCTGGAGAACAAAGACCAGCCCTGCAGGTGTCTGCTTTTGAGCTCACACGGCGCTTGGCCAGTAGGGTTCGGCTGTAGCATGATGAGGAGAAACAGTCCCTGCTGGTTTTGAGTGCCAGAGCCAATGTGACGTTCCCTTCAGAAGCCCCAGTGAAGACTTGCGACTTCGCACAGCCAGAACGTGGACCTGCGCTGGACAACTCTTCCATATTTATTATTTACCAGATTCTGCCGAGTCAACGCCCCGGTTTGAACAATTGCATCCCCCCTTTCCCCAAACTGTTAGCTGATTTTCACCATTAATTTCACGTCTTTAATAACCATGCACATATAATGTCCGAGGGGAAATATCGCGGCTCACGTGAAAAAGTAGTTGCTCTGTGCATTAATGATTCAGACAATTGCTTGTATAACACTATGTAACACAATTTTTGTTCCTGGGTAGTAAGTGTTATTTCCTAATTGCTTATGCCTCAAAAGTATAGAAAATGGCTATTATTCCCCACAAACTTTGCTTTTGTGACCAGGACAGTGATATTTTGAAATTTACCTATTTCCAATGAGAAAACGGGCGAATTTGTGTCTTTTCGTTCACATAAAAAGTCAGAAAAAAACAACATATGAATCCAAATGAACATGTATTTATACTAAAGTAATACAAAAATGACTACAAAAGATTTAGAAGCGAGTAGTTTTTCGAGATTTACGATTATACTGTAAATCACGTTCACGAATCAGCCCCCAAATGTAGTCTCCCATCATGTTCTCGTTATACTGTCCTTCATTGACAGCTCATCCAGGAGCCTCAACGCCGTGCTGCTCCATAATGGTAACAAGTACCCGTCTCTTCCCCTGGCTCACTCGGTGCACCTCAAAGAGGATTACAACAGCATCAAGACCTTGCTGGACGCCTTGAAGTATGATGAGTACGGCTGGGACCCCCGGAAGGTGCTGATGCCACCACTGCACATCAAATTGGGCCTTATGAAACAATTTGTCAGAGCTCTAGATAAGGAGTCGGCAGCCTTCAAGTACCTTCAAGACTTCTTCCCTAAGCTGTCTGAGGCAAAGGTCAAAGCTGGTGTCTTCGTCGGACCACAGATAAAGAAGATCCTAGAGTGCAATGAACTCCCCAAGAAGCTCACTAGTAAGGAGAAAGCGGCTTGGAACAGCTTTGTCGCAGTGGTTCGGGGCTTCCTGGGCAATCACAAGGCCGAAAACTATGTGGAGCTGGTTGAGACTCTGGTGAAGAACTACGGCACAATGGGCTGTAGGATGTCCCTCAAAGTCCATATCCTTGATGCTCATCTTGATAAATTCAAGGAGAACATGGGAGCGTACTCGGAGGAGCAAGGCGAGCGCTTCCACCAGGATATACTGGACTTTGAAAGCCGCTACCAAGGACAGTATAACGAGAACATGATGGGAGACTACATTTGGGGGCTGATTCGTGAAAGTGATTTACAGTATAATCGTAAATCTCGAAAAACTACTCACTTCTAAATCTTTTGTAGTCATTTTTGTATTACTTTAGTATAAATACATGTTAATTTGGATTCATATGTTGTTTTTTTCTGACTATGTGAACGAAAAGACACAAATTCGCCCGTTTTCTCATTGGAAATAGGTAAATTTCAAAATATCACTGTCCTGGTCACAAAAGCAAAGTTTGTGGGGAATAATAGCCATTTTCTATACTTTTGAGGCATAAGCAATTAGGAAATAACACTTACTACCCAGGAACCAAAAAAAATAAAAAATTTGTTACACGGTGTAATCAATGATGAAGGTTCAGATGACAAAGACGTGGAGTTTGGTGGTTTCGGATCAGATGATATAGACTCGGCAGTCTGATTGATTACACTTTCCTGTTACGCTACAATGCATATTTTAGATTATTATATATTTTTTTAGTTTAGACACTCCAAGAGCTTGTAACAGGCACTTTTTGTATTGAACATTTCAATGCTATAGTGCTACTTTGGATGTTAATTTATCATGTTGTGTTGTTTTTTCACACTGGACACTGCAATTTCTTACTTATAGAGATTATGTAAATCTCTTTATTTTAGTGTACTGGAAATTTCATGTCTTTATATATATTTTTAAATGTATCATTTTTCACCTACATATGTGGCTTTTCATGACGTGCTTTTGCATTGCACACTGTTGCTTTAAAGTTTAATGTTTGTTTTGTGAAAATATTTGAATGAATAAATATGTTGGTACTGTTTTGTACAGCGCAGCTAATACTACTATAGCTTTAACTGGAAGACCTTACGTACTGCGACATGGCTGTTGAACTGTTTTGAGTTCAGCTGTGTCTTGGAACTAGGGAGAGAGATCGTTACCACGAGGTATGTCGAGTGAATGTCTTTGAGCTCTGTATTCTAATGCTGTAACCAAAAGCAATAAACCTGTGCCAAGGAAATAAAGAATATTGAACAGAGAAATCTTGTTTATATACTTCATGACCATGGCCGGCTCCTCTGAAGAGAACACATAAAATTTAGCGGCCTACACCTGTAATTCAGCCCCTGTCTGAGTCAACGCCCCCCCATCCCCACATTATTAACCTGGCATTTGGGCTCTGTAGTGGGGAGGGGGGCGTCTAGAATGGCTCCTGTGCGATTCCTTTTAGTCATATTGACTGGGGTTTCTTTAGCCTGTAGAATAACGTCACCCTTTGGGTACGGAAGGCTCAAGCCAGTATTTATTGAATGAATAAGAATATGGAACAGGAACTGGAAGCAAATAAAAGACTAAGACAGCTAATGAACACGGTGATTCGTAAACCCCTGGTGGCACTCTCCAGCAGGTACTCTGAGACACAGACAATAGCAATAGACACGAGACACGAGCTGTGGCCCTGCTTGGAATTTAATCTGCATGGTCCCGCCCCCACTCAACACAAGCTGCCACTCCACATTCGTGCTACTCACACTCGGGCTCTCGACACCCAGCCATTCAGTATTCACTCCTCCCCCCCACCCGATCATAACGGACATCTACCCCCCTCTTTCACACTAACAATCAACAATACCCTCAATACACACCACAGTTGAATGTAATCTTTGGAAACTATAAGAATTTCCACAGGAATATAAAGCTGTGTATTTCATTGGAAAAAAAAAGGCACACAATAAGGCAGTTAAATAGGATGCCAGGCAAAAAGGAAACAACTGATGTTTTCTTGTTCTACAGGGTGAAACTCTGAATACGGGAAACAGAAATGACGTGGTGTTTGTACCTGCCATAAGACCAATTAGGAGCATCAGCAGCCAGCCAGAGAAAGCATCGCTCACACTCTGTAGAAGTGCCCATGTTGACTCTTTGCTTTTATTTGCAATCTGAAAAAAATAAGCAAATAAGGCAGATGAACTCAATTATTTAGATACAGTACTCATTGCACATTGCCCCTACTGAAGAAACACTCGTGCTTCACAATGCTGGCAATGGTTTAAAACTCATATGCACCAACTATAGAATCTCCATATTTTAAACTACAAAGCTATGTGGGTGCTTAAAGAATCCACTAATCTATACCGCAATTTAAGCACCTGGTTACACATTGAGAAAATTTAATGTTTAACAAGAGAATATAAAAGTTCACAGTGCCATGATTAAGATGGACCTTTGGGTTCTGATAAGGATTACATTGCACTGAAAAGACTACTTTATTGTTTTACATTAGATGCAAGAAAAATTGAATCATTAGGAGAAAGGGTGAGAATATATTTGTACAGCAGTAAACGAGTAAGTTAATAACATACATTCACCCCCATGGCTGCTTCAAAATTAGAGCTGAATGAATAAGGTGATGACCATGATATACAGGTGATTAGAAAGCAAGTTTACCACATCCATAATACTCAAAAACTTAAGCTAAATACTATTAATACCAAGTTCAATGATAATTGGATAAGCGGTTTTCCAGACACATGGCGAATGTGAATGTGCAAGACCCGTAAGTACACACAATCTGTCACCTCCACTATATCCCCTTTGCAGGGAATTTCATCCACAGAGCGGATAACAACATCAGAGTATATTGAAATACGTGTTTATTAGGAGGACTTCTTTCTGCATGCTTCCATTAAAAACTGAAACATTTTTCACTTCAATTGGTCTAAAGGGAAAGCGTCAAAATGGTACAAGTATTTTAGTAAGACACTTTTCTCGCCATGACTATTAATGTAACATTAAAACCATCGGTTGATCACCATGACCTACTGAATATCCACAGTATGCACATGTCAAAATGTACGTGTGCCACCTTGACCACACCATACACCATACACCCCCAGATTCTGATCCTCACAATAACCTGTTGTAACAAGATGTTTCCATAGTTGGAAAAGCAGCGTAAATGTAGGCGTGACATTCAACCCTATTGTATTTTATCCATAAGCATCTCCTTAAACTCCAGATTCATACGCTTACTGTACTGAAGGTACAACCTGCTGATGCGCCGATGACATGGTTAATAGTAAGAGTTCTTTGTTGAACCTAACAGTCAGGTTTAATTGAGATTAATTATTAATTTGATGTGTACTGATTATCAATTGTGATTGATTTCAAGTCAGCATATCATTAGACTTATGATTAATATATCACCTCACTAGTGTTGTTTTAAAAAATAACTGAATGTCATCAACTGAATCTTTTGGTCGATACCCCTGGGTGACTGAGAGTGCAGGTAAGAGATGGTAGAAGATGCTAAAGACCTCATAAAGACTGCAATGGGTGAAAGGACAAAATCTTTACATTGTAATTGTTGGTATTTTGAACAGGGCTAATAAGTGTTGAAGCTACCAGGTAGCATAACTTAAAGCTATTTACCCTCTACCTCTCAAGCCACTGAATTGGTTGCTTCCCCATATTTCTTTGCAGGTCATCCTTGTGCCCCCATTGCAGCAGGCAGGCATATCTTGTGGCCAGTGTCTATTACTCACCTCTCTGTGCCTGTCTCTGTCCTTTGACTTCTCCCTCACCCAGTCGATAGTATTGAAATCTTCATACGTTCCCACCCCTGGGATAGGCTCCTCTAGGAAATCCATCATCTTACTTGCACCATTCAAGCCTTCTCCATTAAAAGTGGAGTGTCCTGCAAAAGAGAGAGAGAGAGAGAGAGAGAGAGAGAGAGAGAGAGAGAGAGAGAGAGAGAGAGAGAGAGAGAGAGAGAGAGAGAGAGAGAGAGAGAGAGAGAGAGAGAGAGAGAGAGAGAGAGAGAGAGAGAGAGAGAGAGAGAGAGAGAGAGAGAGAGAGAGAGAGAGAGAGAGAGAGAGAGAGTCTAGATCCCTGCTACTCAATACTGTAGATGTGGCCTACAATTACTTATGAGTGGCTGTGGCAGGGCACAAGTCTTGGATTACATTGAAGAACCTCCATTATGTTAAAAACCAAAAAAAAAAAAAAAAAAAAAATCAGTACTACAGTAAAACAAAAAAATCGAATCCAGCCCGAGCTGGCATCCTGATTAATTTGCCACTGTTTTGGGGTCTCGACCAAATCCCTATTGAAATTAATGGTGTGACTCTACATAATCTGGAGCCTGTCTATTCTGGAATTTGACATTATTTATAAGTCTTGTCAGCCTAAAATCACTGTACAGTCCAGCACCAAGTCATGTGATTTTTCTTTTCTAAATTTATAATTCAAAAATGTTAAAATAGTAACTTGTACCTTTATTTTTTTTAGGTACAGTATTAGATTTTGCAGTACTTCCCTAATCCGGCACAGGTTTCCAGCCCAAAGTGATACTGGAATAACAGGTTTTACTGTATTAAACTTTTCTCATAGAAAATAAACACATCAGAAATGAGAACAAATTCTAGTTGAAATGCCTGTAATTGAATTGAAGTTTATTTGAGCATTTCTGCATAAAAATAATAAATTAACACACACATTTAACATTATAAAGAACTAAATAAAAAGGATCATGAAAACTACCTAAATGGCCAAATGTAAAACTTTAAACTAAATTAACTTGAAGTTGGATTGTAAAAAGTTGTTATAAAAACAAGTTAATGATCCCCATAATCATTGCATGACTAAAATGCTTGTAAGGTTGTATCTGTTTAAGGATATGCTACAGTATTACCTCCGATACAATGTTTTATTGTTTTATATGGATTGCACAATGTTTTCTGCATGCACAAATTTGTTTTGTTTTTTTAAAGGTACATGATTTGTATGGCCAGGTAGGTTTTACTATGCACACACTATAAAATGTATTTTTCAGTCCTGCAGTATATTTCACAAGCTCATATTCCCATGCAGTGTGTTTGGCCCGGAGGTTCAGATCATTTACATTGCAGCATATTGCAGTGATGCAAGGCAATCAATACAGATTGGAGGGCAATATTATTGAGGGAAGGATGCACTGTTATTATTATTTGTTTACTTAGCAGACGCCTTTATCCAAGGCGACTTACAGAGACTAGGGTGTGTGAGCTATGCATCAACTGCAGAGTCACTTACAATTACGTCTCACCCGAAAGACGGAGCACAAGGAGGTGAAGTGACTTGCTCAGGGTCACACAGTGAGTCAGTGGCTGAGGTGGGATTTGAACCGGGGACCTCCTGATTACAAGCCCTTTTCTTTAACCACTGGACCACACAGCCTCCTTATTATTAATGTAAGCCGTGAAGCAGGCACATTTGAGATAACAGATGGTAAGCGTGTGTGCAAGCTATGTGCTGGCTAAACTGTAGTATTGCCAGAACGTTGCCTCTACTGTTCCCTGCAAAAACAACCTGATAGAAAGCACACTTTATATTCCTCAGCTCAGTGGGCATCCTCGTAGCCCCTGAGTGCCAGCCCAGCGGCTGTCCGCTCAAGATCATTGGGTGCAGTCATGCTTTTAGCAGGTGAGCCATTCAGGAAACACAAATTGACTGTGAAATGCGTCTCCTGCACAATACTATATTGGAGAGTAAAGTAATATTGCGGTGATGCTCTTTGTACATGCTTTTATGCATCCCAATTGTTATATCAAGCCTAGTATACTGTATATGGGCGGGCGGTGTTTGAAGCTACAGTATACAGTTCCTAGAAGCTGTACTGAGACAACTTTAAAGCCCCAGGGCTTGAATTTCATTTTTGTGCGCTGGGGGGGATTCCCCCCCTAAGCTGCAGCCAATGGGGGGGGATTCCAAAATTTTAGAGACGAAATGGCAAAAAAAAAAAGAAAAAAAAAGGCACTTCTTTAGTTTACTGCATCATCATTCACACATCATTCACAATGGTGTTGCTTTAAAAAAAGCTGCTTTCAGGAGACCTAACAGCTGTTCATCACTGTGAGACAGAGCTAAATGAAGTTTTTGCATGCAGCAGAAGAAAAAGGTGCTTTTCTTTTAAACCAGAGCTCCATTTCCTTTTTTTTTACTCTTTACACTCAGCCCTATGTCCACCTGTTTTTCACGGTTTAACTACTGGTTAGTTTGTACTGCACGCATGTAACATATCAAACAAAAGGCCACAAAATCTGATTTCATATTATGTATGTTGCAACATGATCAGGCATAGTATATGTGGTAGAGTTAAGAATATATGTTTTTAAAAAAAAAAAAAAAAAAAAACGCTTTTCCAAAAAAAAAAATCATGTTTGGTAACTGCTATATATATTGTAATCATAGATGGCTAAAAAAAACAAACAAAACAAAACAAAAAAAACACTGCACCATTGAACCTCAATATGAAATGAACATGGGGGGATGCTGAGCTTCTAAACTTTCCAGCAATACCGCCCCTTTCAGCCTAGCTGCTACAATGACGGAGCAGTAGACTCAAAATGAAACCTCAGCTGTGAACTCTGTCACACGATGAGATGCTTAACTTCAGGCAGTCGTAGTTCCGGCTAGGAGTACCGCATACACACACTGAATACGTGTTTGGAAAGCCCAGAGTCTGTACTTTTAAACAAGCCATAGTTAGGTGGCTAAACAAACCAGTTAGGTGGCTTTTGGGTGCCTGAGTAATATGTGCGTAACCTTCAGTGTGCTGGCACCCCAAAATGAATGGGGCTGAGTTTTATGAGTGTTTCTATAATGCTTAAAGGTAGCGGCCGAGAATCACATACAAGAGAATAAAGTCTTGCGGCACTTAAAATATGCAGCACTACTTTTATTTATTTATTTATTTTAACCAGAACTACTCTGAAAGTGGCCCATAGTGCTTTCGTCACTGACACCCACTTCTTTATAGATTGTTGTAGCGTTTCAGGCATTCTAAATTGGGTGAAAAATACAGTAGCTTGGTGTCTTCAAATATCTCTGTGGGATTTCCCTGCACTGAAAGTTGCAGACATGCGGGAGCAACTTGGAAAATGCGCGATTCCGCACTGAAATTCAAGCCCTGAGCTCTTTTCTGAAAAGCACAGCATAAAAACATAGTCCAAACTGTGATAAAGATCTAGCCAAATATATTTCACATTCATAAAACGAGCCAAGACAGAAAATAAAAAGGGACCACATGTATAAGATGTGACACAAGAGCTAAAGTAGGTTTTTAAACTGAAGTACTAAAGTTTTTCACGAAGCAATTATCATTACAAACAGTGCTTTTGTTACAGTAAGATACTGTACAGGAATGTTATTGCTTTTAGTGTACATTTAGCTTTTGAACTTTGGTATACAGAAAAAAAACAGGAGGAAAATTAATCAATTTGTTTATGAGTCTCTAAGATCTGTTTCAACAAATGGTATGCGCTGGTAAATTCAGTCACAGAGGCATCAAGGTATAAAATACATCCCAGTCTTGTATCATCAGCAGAATAGATAGCAGTGGCATTAACATTAATGGCATTGTGTCAGGCTCGCCAGTTCCTTTTAAGATGTCAATATGGTACCATTTGGCTAAAGTGGTTAATAAATAAACAATGACATGGCTTCAACATTGCTTCTTAATGCTGCTTCACATCTGCCATCCAGCATTCATCCTTACTGCTTGAGGTCTTCCTGGCCAGCATCAGTGATGGGCAGTGAAAGGAAAGATTAGAAGTCATTAGCTTAGAAGAGCTGGCACTGCCGTTTCTTTTCTGAAGTCATCGAAAAATTAAGTCAGGGCTCAACGCTTTTTTAGTTGCTATTAAATCATTACAAATCCACCTCTTCAGGTAGACTGCAAAAAAATAAAATAAAGCACAGCTTGATTTAAGGGCACTCTTCTCCATTGACTTATTTACAGGTAAAGATTTTGCTACTGAAGGTCTGGGAGGGGATTACTTTATCTATATAGCATAAAACAGAAAAAGGCAATTTCTTTCATTTTTATAACTAAATGATATACCCAGCTTCTAGGGAACATCTTGCTTCCTCATGTACTAATTAAAGCCAGCAATGCAAGTGCTCAAGAATACACCTTTATGACAACGAGAAAACACAAGCTGTGATTGTAAAGCACTGCACAGACTCAACATTCGAATCCTCACTTACAGGCAAGGCTGTAAATCTATGTTGTGTACTGAAATGTTTCAAGCTTTCATTTACTCCCTAAATTCTTACTATAGACATATTTATATTTAAACCTTCATATTTATTTCAAATTAATTTAATTTCCAAATACAGTATTTAATTAGAGTGGTTTACAATGCATCAATGTTATAAATTGGTATGTGTATAAAAAAAAAAAATTAAAAATCCATGCAAGATCATGCCAAAACAGGCCATTTCTCAATTAAATGTTTCGTTAAATACTATACCATTTAGGATTTGTATTGTTGAAAACCTTTATAGCCTTTAAAAGGTACTATGCTGTCCATTGTTTTTTGCCCTGTTTATTGGAGTGAGCCACTTAAGCACTCCTGGCTATCCCAAGAACCTAATTAAAGTGCTGCAGTGCAGCTCTCATGTGCCATTCCTCTGTAATTCAATACAATGTTCTATCTGGAGCACAGCAAATATGTTTAAGTACAGAAAACACAAGCATTAGCTTAGATAGCAGTCTAGACATTTGTTGATTTGTTACCTTATAAAGCTCAAAGGGATGCTTGTTCATGAAATCGGTATTGTATGATATAATACAATATGTTAATAGGAGTATCTGGTCTGGTAACAAAAAGATCTGAGTAGAGCTTTTTACTAAAGTGAACCTGATTTTAATACTGGGGAGGGATCTATCGTGGAGCTCAGCCAATACAAAGGTTACACACAGTGGAATTCAATCCGAAATCTTGTCACATGCACTACACCACATTTCCTGTTTCTTTTAAGTGGTTCTTAATGGAATCCTGAAACCCAATACAATATTTTTAACCAATTAATGGCCACTTACTGTGCCCAGTAAATTCACATTAGGAGGTGTCTGTGACTCCTGCACATGGGACAGGTGCCTTTATTTAAAGGATTAAAACTCTGGCTAAGTCAATGGGGATCTGAAGAATTTGCCAGGGCTGATATGAACAGGGTACAATATTGGCTGAGGTGCAACACACTACATAGAAACGTAGGTTACTTGGGCTATAGAATACAATCAGCTTTCATTCTAAACAAGCTGTTTTTGCTTTAACAATGCCTAACATACCAAACTGTATTGCTGTCTCCTTCCTGCGCTTTCATTTAAAAGCATTAGTCTCTATGTATTGTTAGAAAATACTTCGGCACTTAAAGGACTTACCCCACACCATGGTAGTGTCTTATTCATAGATAACTGTTACACCATGGTTAAAACCATTAACTATAAACATGGTTAGTCCTGAGTTATTCCCAGACCATGCTTACTATACGGCACCACAGACAAATCATGTTCAACAGCAGCAATAAAACTAATGTAATAATTTGATTTAGCTTTTAGGGCTGTGTACTCCAGTGTGGGCAGCACTGTCTGTGTCCTATTTGAAAGTCACAGTCAAAATAAGTCTGCCCTTCAGTACTCTCACAAGCAGAGACTGGCAATTTGATGAAATGGGTCAAACTGTGCTGTTTCAGCAGTGCCTGCACTTGAAATAGTTAATGGCTTTATATCGTACACAATGGTTTGCACTGTTTTGTACAGCAGTGTCCAACGACGTGGTCCAACTGAACACAAATATAAAATCAATGTAACCACATTATCACACTGTTTAATAATCAACACACTGTTACAAAACCAATATTGTTGACTGCTTTGCAAAATTGTTACTACTTTCAACAGTAGAAGGTTAAAGAACATTTTAAGCACTGGTAGTGTTTTTGAAATTACACAAAAATCTCAATTGCGTCCGACCTCGTCTCTCTAAACTTTCAGCAAAACAAACAAAAAAATACTCTTTTTCATCTACCCACACAGACAATGGAAACAATCACACACACACACACATCTGGCTTCAGTGTTTCTCAGTCCCCTTGCTGACTAAAGCACAATTCACAGGAAATCTAAAATGTTCAACGTCACTGAAACAGTGCTTTTTTTTTCAAGTTACATCAGTTAAATGACCAAGCTAAAAACAAGGAAGCCATCTGATTGGCTGGCCTGTAATAATCTTCTGTCTATGAGCGGTCAGCATATAAATATATTTAAGACAACAGTTGATCAGACCACAAGGCAGTGAGTGAATGCATGTGGTGATTTTGCTCTGCTCTGATTTTTACTACTGTGTATTTTTCTGGTCTAAATTTTAGGTGATTATTTTACGTATCAAATGGTTTAACCCTCAAATGATTATCAATAATCACTTTAAATCAGTGTTGGAGGTGTCAGGTGACATGTACAGCTAAAAAGGATAAAGCTACACTACTCAGACCCTTTGTTCTGCTCTTCCTGTATGTACCCTACACCATGCACCCTAATTTGTCCATATCGTGATGATGGGAACAAGGGGAAATTACATTAACTATCCCCCTTTACTATGACAGAGAGCAGTGGTATGGCCATATTTAAAAGCCACAAGTGAAAAGCTGGCAGGGTAAAAATAAAAATTATTTTAAGAGCGCTGACAAAAAGGAGAAAGTTAAAATAAATGAAAAGTGAAGCACTGAGTCCACAGCATTAGAATTTCCTCGAGCAGATAGAACTATAGTCAGTCCGTGCAACACTATGTTCAAAAGGTAACAAGCAAAAATCTTTAAGAACAAGCCTGTTGGCACCAGACTTTGAAAGTAACTTTGAACTGACATTTACCAGGGACTAAACAGTGTTTCTTTGACATGAAATAAAGGAGGTCTGATAAGAACAATCCAGTCATACATAATACAGCATTTACATTCACAAGCACACCAGCTCTTACTGATTAGTGCAAAGCACACACACACACACACACACACACACCTCCCCCGTTTCTTACCTTGTTATTTCTCCCCTTTCCATCACATATTTTCTCCTACGTTTAAGGACACAGTCCCTAAGTTAAAGCATGCTGTTGAAATGCATGGCTGAGGAAAGCTGCATGGTGCTGTGTATTCCAGTGTGGGCAGCCTTGTATGTGGCCTATTTGAAAATCGACAGCCTTGAGATCGCTCTCCCCTCAACACTCTCTCTCACCCTCCCTCCCTGCACAGCATTCCAATTCACCTGCACTCTGCTCATGATGTCATCGGCTGCAGGCATGGCCCTTGCTACATAGAGGGAGCTGAGAATATAGCTGCATCATGGTTCATTTCCTGGGGGGCTGCATTTGTTGTCATCTCCCAGGTTTTTTTTCTAATTTGATTTTTATTGGGTACTTGATTAAATGGGTCACATTGCCCCTAATATTATTTTTATAGGGAAATAAACCATTAAGAAGACAGAAGTGTGTGTATATATACAGTACTGTGCAAAAGTTTTAGGCAGGTGTGAAAAAATGCTGTAAAGTAAGAATGTTAATAAATTATATTTATCAACTAACTAAATGCAAAGTGAGTGAACAGAAGAAAAATCTAAATCAAATCCATATTTGGTGTGACCACCCTTTGCCTTCAAAACAGCATCAATTCTTCTAGGTACACTTGCACAAAGTCCGGGATTTTGTAGGCATATAGTCAGGTGTATGATTAAACAATTATACCAAACAGGTGCTAATGATCATCAATTCTATATGTAGGTTGAAACACAATCATTAACTGAAACAGAAACAGCTGTGTAGGAGGAATAAAACTGGGTGAGGAACAGCCAAACTCAGCTAACAAGGTGAGGTTGCTGAAGACAGTTTACTGTCAAAAGTCATACACCATGGCAAGACTGAGCACAGCAACAAGACTGCATCAGCAAGGTCTCTCCCAGGCAGAAATTTCAAGGCAGACAGGGGTTTCCAGATGTGCTGTCCAAGCTCTTTTGAAGAAGCACAAAGAAACGGGCAACGTTGAGGACCATAGACGCAGTGGTCGGCCAAGGAAACTTACTGCAGCAGATGAAAGACACATCATGCTTAGTTCCCTTCGCAATCGGAAGATGTCCAGCAGTGCCATCAGGTCAGAATTGGCAGAAAACAGTGGGACCCTGGTACACCCATCTACTGTCTGGAGAAGTCTGGTCAGAAGTGGCCTTCATGGAAAACTTGCGGCCAAAAAGCCATACCTCTGACGTGGAAACAAGGCCAAGCAACTCAACTATGCACGAAAACACAGGAACTGGGGTGCAGAAAAATGGCAGCAGGTGCTCTGGACTGATGAGTCAAAATTTGAAATATTTGGCTGTAGCAGAAGGCAGTTTGTTCGCCGAAGGGCTGGAGAGCGGTACACGAATGAGTGTCTGCAGGCAACAGTGAAGCATGATGGAGTTTCCTTGCAAGTTTGGGGCTGCATTTCTGCAAATGGAGTTGGGGATTTGGTCAGAATGAATGGTCTCCTCAATGCTGAGAAGTACAGGCAGATACTTATCCATCATGCAATACCATCAGGGAGGCATCTGATTGGCCCCAAATTTATTCTGCAGCATGACAACGACCCCAAACATACAGCGAAAGTCATTAAGAACTATCTTCAGCGTAAAGAACAAGGAGTCCTGGAAGTGATGGTATGGCCCCCACAGAGCCCTGATCTCAACATCATCGAGTCTGTCTGGGATTACATGAAGAGTGAGAAGCAACTGAGGCTGCCTAAATCCACAGAAGAACTGTGGTTAGTTCTCCAAGATGTTTGGGCCAGCTTACCTGCCGAGTTCCTTCAAAAACTGTGTGCAAGTGTACCTAGAAGAATTGATGCTGTTTTGAAGGCAAAGGGTGGTCACACCAAATATTGATTTGATGTAGATTTTTCTTCTGTTCAATCACTTTCAATTTTGTTAATTGATAAATATAAACTATTAACATGTGTATTTTTGAAAGCATTCTTACTTTACAGCATTTTTTCACACCTGCCTAAAACTTTTGCACAGTACTGTATATATATATATATATATATATATATATATATATATATATATATATATATATACACATATATACACACACACACATCCATATATACATGCGTGTCTGCAGATAGGTGCAAGGAATCTGAATTTACAAAAAAAAACACACAATAGTTGTACTGTGTTTATAAGGAAAATTAATAGACTGATCTATAGGTCTGTGTTGCATTTTTAAAAAAAAAGTATATTCAGTTAAGTTTTTTTTTTTTAATAAAAAAATTAAAACAGACTACCTCTAATTTTCTCCACGAGACATCCTCCCTCTCTTATGTGTCGAGACCAGTTACACACACACACGCACGCACACACGCACGCACGCACACACACACACACACACACTAGAGCTTCTGGCTTTCGGTGTTTTATTCCTGACTTTTCACCTCTCCTTTACGAATTAATTTCACAATTAACAGTTTCTCTGTTTTAAGTCAGAAACGAAAACACATTAAACAGTACTCAGGGTCATTTAAAAATGGGAGTTGGAGTTAAACACGACGAAAACACAGATGCTGGAGAGTAATATTGTGTTAAATTAAGGTAGGGCTAAGGAAAGGTCACGTGTGTGACAAAACATTACCATTTTGCTAATTTGCATTTTGCGTCGGGTTTTGTATCATTTATGGCAGTTCTGACAGCGTGCATGAAGAAGATGCCAGCGCCCAGAGTGAAAGGAAAGTTTGCTTTCAAATGTTTTTAAACATTAGAAAAACGTCCTCGATCACACATGTACCAGCAGAGGAAGTCGAATTGACCACAACGAGCGATCATATCCTGTATATGCCAAAAAAGACACGCTGAAGTCCTGCTACAATGTGAACACGAAATGTGCTGCATACAAGTGTGAAAAGTGGTAAAAAATGATGGTCTGAATGGGCTAACGCTGCTTCTAAAACACAGAGTTACTATGAGGCACTCACATATGAGACCATTTCTGAATTCCTAAAAATGGATTTCTTGTAGGAAATCCATATGCTGACTGACTCTTACTCACAAGTGCTTTTTACTGCCAGAAGACATGCATTTTTTTGTTTTGTTTCAAAGAATAGATGTAAAGAAATGTTTTAAAGCTATAACATTGAAAGGTCACCATATTACTTTTTTGTTCTGTATGCCATAGAAGGCTAAAGAAAGCAGACAAATTTATATATTTTAAAACATTTTTCTAAGATGTTTTATGCAAAAATCAATGAGGTATGTCTTTGCTAAAGTTCACAAAACAAAATGCAATGTACAGTCATCTTTTTCAGACAAAAAAAAATTGGTTAAGAACAAATATGTAAATAGATATTGGTCTTGTTAAAATTCATTACCTTGAAATTTGACCTTTGACATTTTTTTGGTCTCAGAATGCATATAAAATGACCCAATCTTAATTGTTAGTAATTTGCACATCTTAAATAATAAATCGTGAAAAAACAAAAAAAATCTATCTGCGTTATTTTTAAACCTTAACTGTCTCAGTTAGTGGTACGCAGTGGTACATAGTCATCTATTCGGGTGATGATATCATGTTTTTGAAAGCTACAGGAAAGCATACTAAGCTGATCAAAAGGATAACAAGCTGACTGTCCAGAGATTCTTGGGCAGGACCTTCTTATTTTATTTTTTTTTGCTGGTGGGAAATAACTTGTGCGTTCAGTGTGCAGACTACAGGGAGAGAAAGGCAGCGCAATGTTAAAGAACTCACACATTCAAACAACCAAGTGAGCAAAGAAACCTGGACTAGTAAGGCACCTTATTACTAATTAGATTAAATAATGTTAGTCTGTATTTCTTGACGTTCATTAGTCTGAATTTGATCAGAGTCAATATGGAGGCTAGGGTTACCACTGTTCATTGATGTTTGGGTATGAGCTACTGTCTCAAAGCTCCACTGTGCATTTTTCTTTTTTTTTGTAATTTACTCCTTCGCAGGATATGATTTCTGACTCATCACAAGCCATTGATCGAAATTGCATGGTGTAAGCCTTTAAAAGGCACACATCGTTGATTTAGTATGATCGGTAAAACGTCTTTGGTTCTGTTCCAGAGAATTGTCTTTTAGTACATGCCAACTTTCCTTTATACAAAAGTGTGCACTAGAGAAAAACTGATTCTGAATGTTAACGATGTCAAGGTCTTTATTCAAACAGCCAAAGCTCCTTCAGTTCCAAGGAGATGGCAAGTTTTTTTTTAAAAAAAGATGAATTCACTGCAATCCCCAATCTGCTTGCCTCCAGACAATCTCGACAATGTATTTGCCTCTTCACATTCTCGTAAAGCGTCATTCAAGCTTGAAAACAGTTCAACAAAAAACGAACAGATCCCACAGCGACACTTGTTGATACGAAAAGCTGTAATACACGTCAGGGTGTCCAAATATCTGAACCAGCACCAGGCAAAGGCATACGTTAAACAGCCTAGGTCTGTTGTTCTGGGCCATATTTGAATACCCTGGATTGTGTTCCTGCACTTATAAAATGGCACCCCCACTCTACCGCACCACTCCGATGGTGAATTGGTTGTCAAGGGAACACTTGTTACCATCAGCTGCGAAAATCCAACCTGTTCAATCATTAACATTTCATTGCTTTTTGACTCCTCTCCCAAAGTTCAGCATTTTGTCTCATGTTTCCTACATGCTTGCTCTGGCACAGGTTTATGAATATGCATGACAAGCCCTGTATAATCACAACATCTGTTTTACAGACCCCCACCCGGTTTGAGTGAATATGCAAGATGTACAGGGGGTGTACCTCCAGCCATATGAATATTTGTGTTTCTACTCAAAATACCTGAAGCATAACTAATGTGAAACAAAACTAGTAATAAAACCCGATTTATGACCAGCAATATGTTCGCAAAAATATCAAAACAATCGCAATTATGCTGAAAAAGATATTGCAAAAATATGTACAAAGCAGCAGAAATTGAGGTAAAGTAATGCATTGAGTTTTAACCGTACAGCCTGTTCAGTAACACTTTAATGTATGCATTTGAATTGTGTGTTTTGTACTGTACACTACAATATTTTTTATCCTAAATGTTTTAAGTTTTTTCTTAAGCCTTTACATTTTTGAAAAGGTCAATCCACGGTTCATCGCGCACCAGCGACCCCTGTGGCTGATAGGGCACCTGCGGGTCTGCAGCGGAGCCATTCAGATCTGTGTTGTCCTCCGGCACTATAGGTCTGATGGCTTCGCTGTGGATCCACAGTGCGAAAAATTATGGATTGGCAGGGACGCATTTCGGAGGCTGTTTCCCGAGTCGCCAGGGGGTTGCAGTGGTGAATCGGGATTAATAATAACACAATTGCCGATTCCAAATTGGGGAGAAAAATGGGATAGAATCATGGGCAACGACTAAATTAAAAAAAAAAAAATAATAATTGATTCGGTTTGATCTCTTGTTTATTTTGGATCAACTCTGTCTCCTGGCCATTTGCCTTCTCACACGCTATGCACATTTACATAGTACGGTCTGTGATAAACTGAACTGTACAATAAGCCAGTCAAGCATCATAAAGAAGAACCACTGCACAGATGAAGCATTGTCCTTTCTAACAGAAGGTACAGCAATCTACTTTAAAAACAACAATGGCTAGATATGAAATGTATTCAATTCCCTGACATTAAGAACATGATGCAAGATCATTTTAGATTAGTACTCATACTGTATCTAAGGAAAATCTATTCAAGTAGAAATGTTGGCTTCATTCACAACGGCTGCTAATCTGATGAAGTCGAGCGCCTGAACTAGAAAAAGTCAACTATGTTGACTAGTTATACCACTTAAACTTTAGAGCATCTGACCGAATGGATTTCTTCCTCGTAATGAAATCTGGCAGGTTAAAAGAAGCTAAAGTTAATAGATATTAATTTAATGAGCATAGACTCAGCTGCAGAGAAAACATAACATGTATGGTTTGTGGAGTACCGGTTTTGGGGGGTGACTATCAATGTTACTGTCACTAAGTCTGTGCTATAGATTTATATAGCTGAACACTGCAGATTATAAATGCAACCCAATAGCAGGATCCTGCTTGTGAGAACTAGAATACCCTAAAATCAGCAGCAACAGATACTGTGACCATGGTAACAGCTCATTAGTGTGATGTGATGGTTACTCAGTGTTTATATGTAAAGGAAAAATGAACACCTTTCAAAAGAAATAGGAACGTTTATCACAACTGTGGTTAGGTTAGGGGTCCTGGCAGAGTGTACATCTGCTGTAGTAGCAGAACACTGTTAAATGATGTCCATATTTGAAAAAAAGACTCTTTCATCCTGTCTCAAGAGCACCTAAAATAAAAGATTAACAGAATTGTACTTTGCTTAGCTGAGACCGGCTGGTGACAGCAGTCTTAACAGCCAGATAGTCCTTAATCTCTGCTGCAGTGGCTGCCAGCGCTATGAGCTGTTCTAATCAGAGCGCAGAGCTCTGCTTGATTGAAGTATAGGAAATGACAAAAGAGCAGTGAAAAGGGAACCGGGACAGTGATTCCCACAGCGCTTTGAGGGACAGCCCCTTCTCTCCCACCTTGTTAATGTTGTCTCTCCTACACTACTTAAGCCACAGTTGATCAATTAGCTCAAATCAAAGCTAGCAAAGAGTTGAATTCATACATTTATACCAGGGGTGTGCAATTTAAAAAAAAAAAAAAAAAAACTTCTTGTCCAAGTAACAAAATGCTAGGAAAATCTACTTGCCCCTCTCCGTCACACAAAAAAGTAGTTTTGGTTTTTACTTAACACAATCAATCAATCAATTAGTGATTAACAGGGGCGGATCTAGCCTTGTAGCTTGACTGGTTCACTAAGTTCTTCAAGATACACAAAAGGTTCCCTGTGACCCCACCTCAGCTCACCTCAACAAATGTATAACATGCTTTTAGGAAATGTTCCTTTCAGTGCTGATGTAGAGGTGTTTTAGTTTGTTGCATCACAGACACGAAATCATTGCTAACTATTACTGCTGCTTTGTGGAATTACGATTTTTCTTGACGTTCTTTCAGTTTTGTAACTGCTGAACCTCAGATTTTTAAAAGGACTTGTGTATAACCTGTCAAGTTCCTCTGTATTTTTTTGTTTTTCTACCAAAATGCACACAATATTTACAGTAGACTCCACTAAAATTCTGCAAAGACAATATGTTTTTTCTTTTGTTTATTTCTATTATATAACCTACGTTGCTATGTACCATATTTACATCTTTTCTTAGATTTAAATACTATATTTAAAAAAAAAAAAAAGTTTTTACTAGATTTGAAGATAAGCTATATTAGTTATTTATTGGACATGCACAATCCTTCAAAACTATATGTGAAACTATTAAAACATGAAGATTGGCAATATGTTTATAATGATAGAACTGAAATGATTATATATGATTAGTATTTCATTATTTTTTTTTAATAAAACACAGACTGTAAATCTCATGGCAATGTGTTTATGTATTGAGAATAGTGCAGGGAATGTTGCCCTCCCAAAATACACAACTAAAAAAAATAAAAGCCATCAGGGTATGAACCCTCAGAATTTGATGGATCCTACTGTAAGTATTGTGTGCATTTTGGTAGAAAAACAGTAAACAATGCAGAGAAACTTGACAGGTTACACAGGTCCTTTAAAAATCTGGAGTTACAAAACTGAAAGAAAGTCAAGAAAAATCAGAATTCCACAAAGCAGCAGTAACAGTTGGCAATGATTTTGTGTCTGTGATGCAACAAACTAAAACACCTGTACATCAGGAGATGGATTCAGTACTGCACTGAAAGAAACATTTCCAAAGTATGTTATAAATTTGTTGAGGTGACGTAGGGTCAGAGGGAACCTTTTGTGTATCTTGAAAAATTTAGTGAACCCGTCAAGTTACAAGGCTAGATCCGCCACTGTTAATCACTAATTGATCGATTGTGTTCACTGTTATCTAAAATCAAAATCCTACAAGGTATATTCTGCTTTCCCCAAAATGTCCCACCCCTGCTTATAACTGAAGATCACTTTGCATGAATCCCAATACAGCAGGTAGGCAGAGAACAGTTTTGCATTAATTAATTCAAACAACATTTTTTAGCTGTTACACAAATCAGCAGGTGAGATTTGTTTGCTGTCTGCTTAAAGACCATGAACCCAAACATGAGAGCTGCACGACTCTAATGTTTAGTATGGGAAACTAATGATTGAAAACATACCCCTGGAAACATCCCTGTCCAATGGTAGCACATCGTCTGTCACTGAGGAATCCAATGTGGCTCCAGCTATCTCCACCATGTCCTCATCACTGGTGCCGCTCTGCATGCTGTTAAAGCTTCCTCTGCGGTACTCAGGGTTGTCCATGTCTTACCAGCAAAGACCTGAAAGAAACCACATCAGTTTTATTGTTACATGGTATTACATCTTATTAAAAGTGCTCCTCTGTTTGCCTTACAAAATGCCTCAGGTTTCCCATGCTGTTTCCATGCCTTACCATTGTGTTCCATGCTTTACATGCTTAAATCTGGGTTTTCAATTACTGTAGTTTTGGGCTCCAGAGTGGCGCATCCGGTAAAGGCAATCTGCCCGGAGTGCAGGATGCTCCCTTTAGCTTGGAGATCGCCGGTTCGAATCCAGGCTATGCCACTGCCGACCATGACAGTTCTTTTTACTGCAGTTAAGTAAGCTGCAGTACATTTCATTTTCACTTCCCTAAATATTTTGTTTCTTTTCTCAGCAGTACGCTTCCTAATTACAGTCAGAAGTATTTCTATGGTGACCCTGACCCTGCTCAGGTACAAAACTCACCCTACATTACAGTTTTTCACTACGGTAACATCTTAAATTACCATGCTTGCTTCTTTGGCTGAAGAGATATTATCATGCCATCATCTAACTAGGGAATCTCCTGTGCAATTAAATCGTCCTTAAAATCCTGATGGTAAAAATGTTGAGGCTGTTAAAGAAGATGCAAGAGACATAAAAAAATCTGTTTGTGGGACTCAAAACTTTCTTTAGGCACTCTGTGATTTGACTGGCGAAAGATAATGTTGGTTGATTGGAGTTCACAAAAAACCTAGGTACGATAACCTTTTCACTTTCTTTTTCGTTTAATTATGGTGCTGCATTACAGTCCTTCAATGAAATGATTTGTGTTAATGGCAAGTGTGCAATACACAAACCTTAAGTGTATTTTTATTTTAGTTTTTTGCTGTTCTAAATTTCTTGAATGCAACTGTTCATTTTAACTAATTTATTTATTTTTTACACACAGTACTTACACACGTTTGGTCACCATCACAACTGTTACAGGAAACTGGGGTTACCGTATACTGCAGCACCTCTCTGCACTGAAGCATTTGTATATCAGCCAAAGGCTCATCTGATATCCCATTATGCCTTTTTTCTTAAAGGTGTACAGTCAAAGAACCCCCAATATCTCTGACAAGCACCTGGGTACACATTTTTATGACATATCACAACAAAAGCTATTTTTGCTATTTCAAGATTTTCTCAAGGGTCAGACAACTGACCCAACAAGCTGGGTTACACAGGTTTTTTTCTTCCTCTGTGTTTATAGCACACTGCTCTCTCACCTCGTCCCCATCCAGAACACCACTTTCAGCCTGTTTAATCTAGGTTAGGACTAACTGATCTGACAAGAGTTGGATCCAACAGCTCGAGTACAGGTGCTTCAGGCAGACTTCCCTCCCTGTTCTTCCCTTCTCTACTGCATTGTACCCCAGCACCTTTTGTTCTTTGTTCCTCTGTACTTAGGAGTGGGATAAGATTTAATATCCCCCCATGTAGTTAATCCTTAGTTTATTGTGGAAATGCAATTCCTCAGTAGTTTATCCAGCACCTCGACTGCACCCCGAATCTAGTAATTTGATGCCATTTAACCACAACTTTTATATATTTTTCCTAGTCTTTGGATAGCAGAACAAAGTTGGGAATAAGAACAGTTCATTCTAAGCCAATTCCTGCTGATATACGAATATTGGAAAGTTTTCATAAGAATCTCCACTCCATCCTGAGGCCCCAGTTTTGCCAGGATGCCTGGATGTGATGTGGCTGGCACTGTCATGGGATTCAACACCCTTTCTGTCGGACGTGTTGCAACTCCTGGAGTGCTGCTACAGTAATTCTACAGCCCTCTGCTGGAGCTCTGCTACTTGCATTTATTGCTGCTGCAATGCCACAAGTGGGTCAAGATTTACTCCATTGTTTTTTTGTTCCTGTAGCAGGCAGTGCCAACCCCTCTCTGGTACCAAACAGAGAAGGGTCCTGGTGTGACGCACACAAATATACTTCAAATTCTTTTAAGGACATTCTATTTACACAAATAAACAAAATAAAAGATTTCCTCAAGGGTCAGGCAAATGCCCCAAGAAGCTAGCTTACATAGCGCACAGCTTTCTCACACACTGTCTCCATGCAGGACAGCACTTTCAGCCTGTTGAGTCTAGTTTAAATAGAGCCTCATAGAGACTCAAAGAACTCCTCACATGAAGATAAAGTGGTGTGGTGACCGCACTAGTAGTATTTACACGGTATTGTTAAAATGTTAGCAGAATTTAGCAGAATCCTATACCCTGCTATGGGATGATATACAAAATCCAGGAAAAGGAAAAGAAAAAGATTGTAGTTTTAAACACTGTAGAAAACCTATTAAATCAAAGCACACTGTAATAAAGGTTCCAGAATGATTACCATTTATTATACTGTCTATTACAGAAATGTGTTTGAGTTCATCCAGTCAGGTGGGAAAACTAATGCACAACTAACTAGCATTGTGTCTCTGTATTTTCTTGGAGGTGGATGCCTTGGAAGTTTCATAAGTTTAATGCAGTGTTTTGCATATTGAAATCCCAGATCTGGAAAGGTAGCTAGTTCAGTCCCTTTGGTGACAGGTCATTCAGGTTTAACCAGCCTACATACCACGAACAAGTCTCAGATTAAGCAGGTGCACTTTTTGTGAATAGCCCATTGATCTGTGTATCAATGGGCTGTATTCATAAAGCAATATCAGGCTTGAAGGTGAAGTTTTCTAGATATTCTTTGAAATATGGGCCTGCAGTACATATACGTGCTGTACTGAAGCAAGCATATTTCACTCTAAACATTGTTATGTACAGTACCATCCATTTCTGACAGGTTAACTAGAAGAATGCAAACCGTATCATTGTCTGTAGACTTAGAGCTGCTTGTGATTCTCTCATAAAGAACAATGTACGTAAACACATCATTATCCACACAGTTAAAAAAAAAAAAAACTCCCAGTACCTAAAATCACCATTCTGAGATTCGAAATCACCGATTCCCGATTCTAATTTCCAAGCAATGAACTATGTGTGTGTAACTACGTATGACCCTGCCGAACCAAAAATATACATACATATCCAATAAAACCGATTGCTTAATTAAAATGCATGACCCTCAAAAGCACCAGTGAACATGTAAACTGATTGACGGGGTAAACAAAAAGCATAAACACGAATCAGTAATAACATTTTAAAAAAGTACAATTACACTTTATTTATAAATTTAAAAGGTACAATTACATTTGAATATAGACGTCTTATTTACGGTTAATTGATTCGGTGTCCAGTATTATCTCAATTTCACTTCAACGTTGCATTTTCATCCACATTCTCATGACCGTTCGTTCAGTAGCCTTTTGTATATATTTCGTAACCTATGTCTATATGGAATAAAACGATTACCTACCTTTTTGGACAGTGTGGTGTCGTGAGAAACTAGTCGGTCTGATTCCCGTGTCTTGTGACACAGCTTTTAAAATGTAAGTCTATACCGTCCACAAGTAACGTCTTTGAAGCTTGCCTGTCCAAACCCTGCTTTACGTGTTCATGTTCCTTTGAGAAAGACATTTCCCGTGTTCTTCATAATAGTCTTGGCGATAATAGTTATAAGCACGTTGACATGTTTTCCTAATAATATGCGCGTAATATTTAGAAGTTATTTTGAAAACCCAATCACTATGACAGCTACAGCGACTCTCAATCCCAGCTCATGCCAGTTTCCTGTTGGGCATTAAATCGATCTCAGAAATGACGATAGAAACGTTCAGTGGAATCGGTGATCAACTATACAGGCTGCTGTCATGCCCAGCACGATTAAGGTTAACTATGAGAGTGTATAGGGCAGACCATGTGTAAAAATCAGTCAACTACACAACATGTAAACTTCATAATATATATATATATATTTTAGTTATTGCACGACTTCTCTATAACTGATTTTTCTTCCTTGTATGTTTTATACATATTGTATTTATTTAATGTTTTGTCTCTGTGTGTATCATAGCATCTGTATTGGTACAGAAATAGTAACAAGACTCACGAATTTGCTCGCGGGTGTTTGCGGATAAACATGACGTGTGTGCGGTGCAACGTTATATAGGCGTGACTGGTAGACTCATCGTTCCTCCTGGTTTCTCAGAATCCCTAAAGTGACGTTTTTCACAGAGCTGCACACTTGATTAGTCAATTCCCACTGCAGTCTGAACCAGAACAGAATACCATCCAGGTGACCCGCAAAATGACGTTAAAACCCGGCCCACAGACCAGACGGTACACAACCCGCTAAATAAAATGTTTGGGTGATGCAAAAAAACGGAACTTTGTCATTATCAACATATGATTGTATGTAGACCCCATTCATAGAAGTGTTCTAATTCCCACTCTTCCGCACCAAAGTCTGGACCAGCATTTCTGTTGAGGAAACTTGGGACCTATGCAGAATTATTATACTCCCAAAACATCATTTACGGAGTTCAGATGCTGTCTATCATTTTAATTATTTTCTTATAAAAGCGACATCTTGTATCACATGCTTACTAGCCCATAGAAGCGGATTTGCATGATTTCGTTTGAACAGGCTATGGTCTCGACAAATTATATATGTGCTGGGCCACAATAGTTACAGCTATGGCAAAGCAAACAGTTGAAATGATGAGCAAAGTAGATTTACTTACACACATGTTGGATTTGGATATCCAGATAAACATCGACTACACTGACAGCAATACAACATACAGCAAAAACATTATGCTCCATATAATACTTTACAGTATACTTCTGCTCCTGTGGTACAATGTGGACATATGTTAAACAATGGGAACTGACAGCAAAATGCAGGTGCAGACTGAAATAATTCAGGGGGTTTCCAGCGTGTTTCAAAAAGGGAACTTGGGAAAAGCTGCCAAACTGTTGCCATCTGTTGGATGTAGGCAGTAGACTGTTACCATGAAACTAAGTTTGCTGTACTATATCATATATCCAGTGTTACCCTGGCCTCCAGTGACAGGGATGTAGTTCACGTGCTCATACATTTTTATTGATCATATCTTGAGATGCATGTATTAAGAGTTGAGACTGTGACCTGCATGTGTCATTTGTCAAAGCAGAGGTAATCAATGATGTAACTAATGGGGTCTTTGATAAGCATGATATTGACAGAGAATATACCTCATTAGTCAAGCCACTGTATGTAGAGCACAAGATGAAAATTCTGCCTACAAGTGACAGCCAAAGATGAAATATTTACACTAAAACTTCTCTAATTCAGCCCCTCTACAAACCTGTATAATTCAGCATAATGGCCTAAACCCCTATTGAAATAGTGGTGCGGTTCCCACTACAATCCGGAACCTGTCTATACCTGAAACCAATGTAAATCTGACTGCAGTCCTGCACCACGTCATGTATGTTGTGTAAATACACAGTAAAATCTTTATTTACAAAATGAAGACCATAAATAAAAATGAATATAAACCTTGACTTCCAGGTTATACCTGGACACGACTACTGTATGTACTGCAATGTACTTTAAAAGTTATTAAAGTGTTCAAATAGTTAGTCATTATATATATATATATATATATATATATATATATATATATATATATATATATATATATATATACACATACATACATACATCTTTTGGTACAGCATTAGATTTTGCAATACCTGTGTAATCCAGCAAGTGATTACTATTGGAATTAGCATAGGTTATATTAATTTGTCTTTTGCCACATTTTTAATTTTTGAATCCTATGTAGGCCACTTGTGTGCTCTTGCTTGTTTTAAGGTAAGTTTTCTCACTTTGCATACATTTATTAATGCGAGTGCCATCTTTAAAATTGCATAACTGTACAAGTGGGCCTACAAAGGATTTGATACACACACACACACACAAAAGAGATTGTAACAATAAACAACTTACTTTCTGCAAAATAACCTTCATAGAAAATATTTCATTTCTGGCCGTCACTTGTAGGCAAAATCCCCATTATATAGATGCCATGTCCTTTCAGCTTTGTATTATCTTACATTCTGTAATATATAAAAACTGCATCTCTATGGGCAAAACAGCAGAACTGACTTTGTCATGGGGTTTATAGGTGCTCAACATTTACTGATGTTGCACTAGGAACAATGTTAAAAATGCGAACGCTATTCTGGAGAACAGATTCGGTTCAACTACCCCCCCTAGCTTCCTTGACTGTAATTGATGTGGTAATCGTTGAGGAATTGAGTTATCCCTTCATAATAATTCAGAAACTTCTGGCTTATCACATCTCAACTAGGGGTAAACCCTAGTCAACTAGAAAAGTGCCAGTCGACCTCAGAAACTGACAGTCAACCAATCGCAAGCTTCAATTTCAAAGCAGCAGCAGAAATATGGTCCTGTTTTGTGAGTTTAAAGTGTATTCTAGTAACGAACCAGCAATGTAAATGTATTCATTGTATTCATCTGTTTGAATTAATTGTGAAGCACGCAGTTTCAGATGGGTGGAAGTGTGGTTGCGGTTGCAAACCATTACATGAAAATTATATTTCATAACATTAATAAATATTTCAAGCAGTTTTAAAATATAGTGCTCAAATAGCAAAGTGGTACAAATCTGTACACACAGAGAACCAGTTTATTAATATTTTATTTTAAAGTGGCAACTAGTCAACTCAGGTAAATAAGTAGTCATTCTACCATTAGGCTTTAGTGGCAGTGCTGTGTTCAGACTGCACATACCTGTTTTTAAATAGATATGTTCTTTAGCAGGAAGTAACTATGTAAGAAACTGAAGCTGAAATATTGTTAACTAAAAAAAAACTCCACCCAACATCCAGAGAAGCTGTGGGTGTTGCTTCCAAGCACAGTCCGTTCTGAGAGATAAGGGCTAACGAGTCACTTCAGAGCCAGAAACATTTTCCAGCTAAGCTTCATCACACAAACTGTGAAGACCAGTTTAATACTGCATGTGAAACCTAATTCTTGATGTCTTGTTTTTTGTTTTGTTTTTCACCTCAATGATTGCTCGTCATTATTTTAATTTCTTTGAAAGTATTTAGCCAATTCAGTGCAGAAGTTCATTTCAAACACAGCATCTATTACATACAAGGGATCTATGGCAAGAATCCCTCTTAACAACTGTAGTAATTTTATCAAAGTTAAGGGTAGAGGGAAATATCATGTATATTTAAAATGCATTTGTTTGAGTATATTATTGGCTGGTAGCGAGATTCTTTGAAAATGGAGCTCCTATAACATTTTCAAAGAGACTCACTACCAGCCAATAAATCAGTTTTTATATAATCTGTTGTGGATTAAACATTTAGAATGCTTTGTCATTGACATTCAAAGTAGATCTAGTCTCAGTGATATTATAAGTGTAGTTGTGGCTAATAGGTTCTAAGGGGGGCATAACTTTGGAGGCTTGGTGGTCCAGTGGTTAAAGAAAGGGGCTTGTCACCAGGAGGTTCCATGTTCACCCCAGCTCAGCCACTGACTCGCTGTGTGCGACCCTGATCAAGTCACTTCTGCTCCATCCTTCGGGTGAGACGTAAAACCGAGGTCCTATTGCAAGTGACTCTGCAGCAGCAGTTGTGATGCATAGTTCACCCTCAAGTCTCTGCAAGTCACTTTGGATAAAAGCTTCTGCTAAATTACTAAATAATAAATAATAATGTTTGTCTCAACAGCAGCAGCTGAACAGAAATTACCCTGAACAACCCAGAACCATGACCAAAAATGTAAAAAGCAAGCAACACCAAAACATTTGTTAACATCATTTATATGGCAGGAGAGTACAGGTTACAAAAAAATGCAAAATACAGTATTCAAATGAACTGTCAAATTTACACACTCTACAAATTTCTTAATTAAAAAAAAGGATATAGTTATAACTGAAGTATTGTTTAAATACAACTTTGGCATTATCATATATAAAGACAACGAAGGAAACTACTGTACAGCACTGTTAAGTCAGAACCATATAAACTTAACATTTAGCACACACATATAAACATGGTTATACCGATAACTTTGTGATCCCTCACTCCCTCCATCTCCAGTTTGATTGTCACTAGCACGGATGGTTTCACTGAATGACTAGTGTCTCAACAATATTAGTGTTATAATGACAGGCTCATAGAAATTACTCAAACTGTGTAATGTCTCCAACAGCATGTCAACAGGTTACTTTAGTCTGCCCATTTCAATTGTGCATTACAACGAGGGCGGTGTCTTTACACAACTTCACAATAACCCTATTTTTGCACCTTATCAAACTAAATAGCTTTCTGATAAATCTACATGATGAATAATGTGAACTTTCTGACCTCACACATAAACCGTTGCCCCCGGTAACTCAAGTCAGCCATAAGCTTGTAAAGGCTCATTATTAAAGGGTACATAAGGACCTTTTTATTTTATTGTGTTACACTTTTTTAAAACTTTTAAATTGCATCACCCTCCTGCTCACATATGTAACTGAGATGGATTCACCAGTGAGCAGGAGGATGATGGGGAATGTAGTTCTGAGAGGTCCATGCGGGTACATGGGAAG
Organism: Acipenser ruthenus; assembly: GCF_902713425.1. Taxonomy (NCBI): domain Eukaryota; kingdom Metazoa; phylum Chordata; class Actinopteri; order Acipenseriformes; family Acipenseridae; genus Acipenser; species Acipenser ruthenus. Next base: position 23,780,130 of record NC_081204.1, read on the forward strand.
CCATCTTGAGGCAGGGAATGCAATTTAAAAGTTTAAAAAAGTGGTCAAAATGTAAAAAAAAATAAAAATTAAACAATACACGCACCTTATGTAAACAGTTGTAGCAACACATGGGAACATGTAACACAATAAAATAAAAAGGTCCTTATGTACCCTTTAAGTTAGCTGCTCCCTCATTCAGGAACACTCTACCATCTAGTATTATAGAAATTATAAATTGAATTTAGTATGTTAAATAGGGAGAGAGATAGTTACAGTGAAATTAAACTCTGTAGTAGTGTTTTAATTAAGGCTAGATGTGTATTGAGTGTACAATTCAATATCAAATAGGGTTCTAACTGTATAACCCAACCCTGAACAGTGAATGAATGGCACTTCCCTCTTAGACTGGAAAGAACCACGAATACCATGATATGAAATGGAGTAAACATGCAGAAGTACTGTGTGGTCCAGTGGTTAAAGAAAAGGGCTTGTAACCAGGAGGTCCCTGGTTCAAATCCCAGCTCAGCCACTGACTCACTGTGTGACCCTGAGCAAGTCACTTAACCTCCTTGTGCTCCGTCTTTCGGGTGAGACGTAGTTGTAAGTGACTCTGCAGCTCATGCATAGTTCACACACCCTAGTCTCTGTAAGTCGCCTTGGATAAAGGCGTCTGCCAAATAAACAAATAATATTAGGTGATTAACAGTTTAATTGCTCACCAGTCCAGATTAAGTCCTTGAATCAATAATCCTTTTTGTTTTGTTAAAGCACCGTCTAGGTTAATGGATACATATTAAGTACATTTACAAATAACAGAAAACGCTCTTCATCAACCCCCCCCCCCCCCCTTCCCCCCAACAAAACACTTTGATATAAAGCAGACAGTTTGACTGCTTGCAAGATAAACCAACACATTGATATGGTATATGATATGGCTCAATACTATTATTGGCAGAATATTATATGGGTTTAATTTAGGAGGGTATAAAAACCAATAGGACACCAGCCTTTAAGCTTGACACAGGGTAGCTGAAATTATATATATATATATATATATATATATATATATATATATATATATATATATATATATATATTCAGATTATTATACAGATCACCCACAGACAAAGACCTTCAAAGCATGTCATTAACTCATCTTGGGCAATCTGTAGTTTCAAATAAATTACGTATTCACAGTTATACATACGTTTGACAGTTTATAAAATCAATTTAAAAAGTCCATTAAAAAAAAAAAAATTAAATGAAAACAAAACCAAAAGATATTTGGCAAGCTAAGTCAAAAACTTTTTTGAAAAAAAATGTGAAAAGAAATGTGTATGTGCTCATTACAGAGACGCGATACACTAGTATTTTCATAATATTATTATATATGGTACTGTGTTATATTTTACACAATTATTTTGCAAAAACCTTTCGTCCTCTAATTGCAGGTGAACTGAAGGCCTGGCAGGATGAAGCCTATATATCTATAGAAACACATATAGATACAATGCATATATACATATATTGAAATATGAATAAAGGATCCCTGTACTCCAGTAGGATTGTCCGTAATATTTTGCTTCCATGCGGACTCCTGAGTGTTTCATTATATTTGACGAGGTCCCGAGATTAAAGTACAAAACGATTTACTTCATTTAAATAAAACTGAATTGCAGCAAACCACAAATTAATTAAACTGAAAGATTTTAGTTTTTTTTTTTTTTTTTACAAAATGTACCTAACAATCTCCTGCAGTAAATATTTCATAAGAATTTCCAGTTTTCCATTCTCAGTTTTGTTTGGCATGAACAAGGCACTGTTTTCAGGATATAAATACATACTGCTGGAAAGCAACAAGAGAACAATTAACAGTGTGCAATATAACTTTCACGGTATACGGTATATAGGTTTCAGGAAGCCTTTACAGCTATATACTAGTAAGAAAGATTAATAATTTGCAAATGCTTTACCATTGCTTAGAAAAGGTCCAGTACTGTAACTGTTTGGTCTGGCTCTCCAATGACTTCAGAAGTACGATACTGCTCGGTTTGTCATTGCTGATTGCCTAAAAATAAAATAAAATATTTAAATCGCCTTTGCAAGACAATAAGAATTTCTTTTAGCGATATTTCTTTGGCATTAAAAAAAAAGTACTTTTTGCATAATTTCAGATTTTCGCAACTGTCAGAAGCCTTACAAATCCTACTCAAGATCCACTAGTTCACTAGGATTCACACATAAATTGATATTTTATTTTATTTATGTGTACGTAGGACTTCTCTAATACTGGTCACTGCACTGCACTGCACAGCATTAAAAAAAAAAAGACTGGGTTCATTCTAGACCAGTATAACTAGGTTCCTGGTTGTTTGTTCAGCAGTGTGCGAGGCCCATACTCAGGCTCCTGGTAGTTTGTTCAGCAGTGTACGAGGCCCATGCTCAGGTTCTAGTTAGTTTATTCAGCAGTGTGCGAGGCCCATGCTCAGGCTCCTGGTAGTTTGTTCAGCAGTGTACGAGGCCCATGCTCAGGCTCCTGGTAGTTTGTTCAGCAGTGTGCGAGGCCCATGCTCAGGTTCTAGTTAGTTTGTTCAGCAGTGTGCGAGGCCCATGCTCAGGTTCTAGTTAGTTTGTTCAGCAGTGTGCGAGGCCCATGCTCAGGTTCTAGTTAGTTTATTCAGCAGTGTGCGAGGCCCATGCTCAGACTCCTGGTAGTTTGTTCAGCAGTGTACGAGGCCCATGCTCAGGTTCTAGTTAGTTTGTTCAGCAGTGTGCGAGGCCCATGCCCAGGCTCTCACGCAGGCACCGGAGCTGCTCCTCCCCCAGCCGGATCTTTTCCTCCAGCTGTCTTTGCTCGATGATGAGCCCAGACTTCATCTTGACAAAGTGCCGGTAGTCCTGGAGCTGCTCCTCAGTGAGGTATCGGGACAGCACCTCCAGCACCACGCGCTCCCGCCTGTCCACATGCTCCTTCAGCTCCCGAGCCTCCCCGAGCTGCTCCGACAGCTGTTTCTTCTTTTCAGTCAGGGCCAGCTGGGAAGAAACCATGACAATCTGGAATTATTTTGCTTGCTACAATCACTTTAAATAAATGGATCTTCCAATAGAGCTGCATGAACAGCTAGCTATTAGTAGACCTACAGACTCAAGTCAGATTTATTCATTCTATACTCAAAAAAGGGGAATTTGGAAAACCAGGACTGGCTGCATTACTAGTTTTTCTAATGCGGATTAAAAACAACCAAATTTACAGAGAGACTGTTCAAGCCATGCCACATACAACGAACTAAGCTAAAAAAAAATAGCAATACATTACATTTTTTACATTTAAAAATGAGATACAAGTCTAAATAAATAAATAAATAAAAACAAGATAAACAGGTCAAAAGTCTGTTTTTTAAAAGGGACACCAGGCTAGAATCACTGATTGAAACGACCTGGAAATTCCAGAGGAGCTAGGCTCCTGAAATCATTGAAATATTCAGCAGAGAAAGACCGGGGATCAATCCCGAAAACACACTGGCAGCAAGTGACTGGAAGTGAGGACAGGTGTTATGAGCCCAAAGAACAGGGATCTCCTGGTTCTTACTTGATCTTTCCCCAGCCTGTCCCCTACTCTACGAGCTCTTCTTACCCTCTCATCATGGCTGGCCTCGAGGCCTAGGCCGCTCAGAGCGTTCTCCACCCTGGCCAGGCGGCCGGACAGGGACAGCAGCAGGCTCACCACCTTCTCCAGGTCTCCAATGAACATGCGGAACTTGTCCAGCTCGTTCGGCTTGCAGACGGTTTGCACCAGGCTCTCCACCTCCTCCCCCAGGGTGCAGTTTGCACCAATGTCCTCCAGGAGGCTCTGCTGGGCTTCGCGGAGCACCGACAGCTTCCTGCTCAAACTGTCAATCAGCTGTTGCTATGGAAATGGACACACCAATGTTAGGAACAGTTTTAAAAGGTGAACAAATTCAAACAATTCGATGTGATTTAAAAAAGCCCCATGCCTGCACTCTCCAGTCTGCCAAATACAAACCCTTCTTTCTGTGTTTATACTACACATTTACCATAGATTACCCTGGCTTACCATGTTTTATAATTCATTTTACCATACCTGTCTGGGCTTTACCGTGCTTTCACTATTGTAAACTTTTATAAGAATCTTAGAAAAAGCACACCACCAAAATGAATGTTTACACTTTAAATGTTTTCCACGTGTTAAACATGTATCAACCTTACAAGCTCTTAAATGAATTAGATTTAATTTTTAGTAACACTACTGGGTACATTTTACCTTTTGGAAAACACGATAACGAACGATAATTTTGAGTAAATAGTTTTGAGAATCGAGCCCAAATGTCTTTAGCGTTATACTGCAGAGCATTAAACAGAATTTAACATCGCTGCTCTGTAAACATCGTGTGGGCTTTACCTTCTTGAAGGCGAGCTCATCATCCTCTTCCTCCTCCTCCTCCATGCCTGGCAGCTCCTTCACCCTGTTGAGCAGCTCTGCCTTGCCCGCGGAGATGCTGTAGTAGGAGGAGCAGGAGGTAGGGCTCACCGAGGGGCCAGGTGTCGGGGAGGGGGCCAGCGAGGAACACCTGACAACAGGCAAGAGAGTTCACTGAATAAATCAGGACAGCAGCTCCTTATCAATACAGAGTAGATAGGATGCATTAAAACAAGAGAGTTCACTGAATAAAGCAGGGACAGTAGCTCCTTATCAATACAGAGTAGATAGGATGATTTACATTAACACAAGAGAGTTTACAAAATGAGAGGCCATTCGGCCCACCAGTGTTCGTCTGCTTCCTAGTAGCTGATTGATCTCAGAACTTGGTCAAGTTGAGTCTTAAAGGACTCCCAGCGATTCTGCCTTCACAACATAACTGGTAGCCTGTTCCATACCCTGAACACTCTGTGTGAAGAAGTGTCTCTTACCCTCTTACCTAAGTCTATCTTCACTTAATGTCCAACTATGTCCTTTGGTCCTGGTTTCTGTGCTGCGCTTGAAGTAGTGGTTTGGGTTAATGATGTCAACTCCTTTTTAGATTTTAAAGACTTCAATCCCCCTGCCCCCCCCCCTGCCCCCCCCACTCTTTTTTGTTTCAGGCTAAATAGATTCAGTTATTTGTAGCTCAGTTCTTTAAGCTCTGTGGTTAGTCTGGCTGACATGTTTAAGAACGTTATGTACACTGCTGAATTGGAGACATTAAAAAAGACTTCTAAATAAAGTCATTGAATTGAGTTTTTCTAAGAACATCCAGGCAGGTCAGGGAAAACTGGTTCAAAATCATAGAACTAGAGAAGATGTTACATCTAAAATATTCTGTGGGATTTTCCCGTCTTTCCTGTCGATTTATACCATTAGGCCACTTGATGGCAGTGTATACATTTATTTCAGTCCACTTGGGGAAAGGCAAATGATTACCTTGCAATTTCAAAATATTGCCACCAGATGGCACTCAGTGTAACAGAGCAGTAACTGAGGTCTTTCCAGGCAGGTTGCCCATATTAGCACACACTTATATGGCCAAATGACCAAATACAAATATTTTCCTTGACATGTATTCCATAATAAATAAAAGCTTTTAGAAGTTTAAAGGTGGTGATCATTGAAGGTTGGTCACATATCCCTCAAGATCCTTGTGGACACACTGAATGCCCACGGTGGCCAAACCACTATTTTGACAGTGGTATGGCCGGTATTTATATATAATATATAGTAGACACTGATATTTATGTGATGCAGCTATCTGAAATCTCTTTGTATCAGACGGAACTGATGTCACATGACTGACTATGCTGTTAAATGTATCTTTTTTTAACTACTATAAAAAGAATAGCATAGTAGTGTGCTGGAAATTAGGATATTTTCACCCACTCAAGGTCAGAGCGGTGGAGTTAATATCAGCTTGTAATATGAAGTCTTAAACAACAACACCAGCTCAACTAAAACAGCGACTCACCTCTCTGGCTGAATGTCCACGTTCAGTTGCAGGACGTTTCGATTGTTCCTCCTCTTTTCAGCCGGCCTATTCTCCTCGCTTCTGGGGAAGATCTCCTCTATGAGGTCTGCGGCTGTCACTCTGGAGCACGGGTCCAGGATGCCTGCGAGGGAGCTGTCTGTGCTCACAATGTCCCTGAGGAGCTCCTCTGGAGTCAGGTTGACCAGAGCTGCCTTCACCACTTCCAGCTGGGGAGGCTCTTCCTCCTCCTCAGGAACGGTATCAATATCAGTCTCTAGAACACTCACAGCAAGGTGTGTTGGAGTCTCCTGGGGGCTTTGATAGCAGGCCGGGAGATCTTCACTTAAGGCATCTTCCTGTCTATATTCGTCTATGTTAGTTTCTAAAATATTTTCTTCAGGTTGAATGAGAATGCTTCGAGTAGTTGTTGGAGCTGCCTTTTTAAACTCCTCTGGTCTCCTACAGAGGTCTCCGTTTTGTTCGTAGTTCATGGCAAAATAGGACTCAACCAGTCCTTCAGAGCCCTTCTCAGGCTTGATGCTGAAGCAGAGCAGGTTACCGTAGACAGACCTCTTCTCATGGCACATGACCTTCTGGTGTGTGTACATTGGCACCCCCATTGCTTCTTTGTCCACTGATGTTTCTGATCTCCTACAAGACAAATGGAAAGTTAGCAAGCAAATATTTAATCAGAAAGGCATGAAATTATTTCTGTCGAACTCTATGGACATTGCAAATGTAGTTTCCGTCTTTTGAACTGATAACAGATAAACTTTTTTTATGACTTGTTTTGGTCTATAATGCACAGTATATAAAATTACATTTAATACTAATGGCATACACAAAAAATTTGGATTCAAGCAATGTCCAAACATTTAAAATTCCCCGGCGCTGTAATAAAATATTATATGTAAAACCTTTCAACTGCTGTTGCCTGTGATAATGAAATACTGCTGTAATCCAGTTAAGAAGTGGCCAGGGTCCAAGCAATGACCTAACTGTAATTTAAACTGGGCAGACTAATGCTAGGAGTTGTGTTCTTTCTCTGGAATAAGGAGACTACAGGGACCCAACGCCCACGACAAACACCCACCTCGACCGCAAGCCAGCCGCTGCTGGCACAGCGAGTGCGTCTGGAATCCTGGGTGGCACAGGGTCACCATGAAGCTCGCAGCTGCTGTCTTGCCTGCCTGCGCAGCAGAGTTGGTTGCAGGTTTTGGGCACAAGGGCAGATCTGTGATTGGCTGGGAGCAGCCCATGTGGCTCGTGGAAGCACCTCAGGTAGTTCTCTGGTGGCTCTCTCAAAGGGAGGCTTCTCGAGCGCTGTCTGGATGTCTCAAGGTTGCAGGGTGGAGGAGAGGAATCCGAAGGGCTGCTGTTATACCCGAGTGGCGGTGCGCGCTGGGAAGTCGGCAGGCTGCAGAGGGCACTATGGGATGCTCTCCTGTGCTTGTATTTCTCCCAGTTTGGGGGTGGCGGCCTGGGAGGTGGTGGCCCCTTCTTCTTGCCAGCCTCCTCTTCCCTAGGCCTAGGCTCCTCCAGCTCGCACAGCGCCGGTGGCCCTCCAAACTCCCTCATGTGCAGCCGTTGCAGCCGCTGCAGGTCCACCCGGATGTTGCTCTCGGACAAGGCCCTTCCTCTTTGGGGGTACTTGACAAAGCCTTCCGAGTGTCCTTCCAGGGGAGTGGTGGTCCAGCTGGTGCTGTGCTGGTCTTGGGAGAGGTCATAAGATGATGCTGCCCGGTGGTGAATCCACCTGTTCTCAAAGGTGTCCTGAGGCTGTCGAACAGCATCTCCAAGCTGGCAACTGTTCCTGCAGCACTGGAAGTCTCTGAAAACACTGAAACACAATACAAAACAATACTGTACAAGACATTTTCTTAGCTGCTGCAGAGAAAAAAGCACTGTCAAATAATAAGAAGGCTTCCTTTGTAACCCCTTATCTTGGCAGTTTCAGTTATTGATTTACTACAGGTTTTTTTTTTTATGTTTTATTTATTTATTTTAAAATCATGTAATTGTCAGAAATAAACAGATGTTAATATAACATATTCCTAAATAGGGTTTTAAAATGATGCAAACCTTTATACATTTGTTTAATGTAGAATATTGAGATATTAAATGGGTGTTAAGTGTTCTATATAATTCCCCATCTATCAACAAAAACAGTTGTTTTTTTGTAAGGTCCAGATTCATAGAAATCAAGTATACTTCAGAAAGAAAGATGAAAAATAAAATCTCAAAAGAGAAATTTCTCTGGACTTTCCAGATCAAGCTGTTGTTATTTTTTTTATTTTTTTTTGCATGACAAACAATCTCCCCATCAAGTGACTATTAGTCATGCGTTACTGAGACCCACAAACAAGGGAAGTGCCTTACCTCTCTGTCAGACTCGCCTTCCTGTTGATTTTTGTTTGCTCCTGTTCCTCCACAGGAAATGTCTGCAAGAGAGGATTGCCAATTTAAATGAAGTGAAAACGCAGCTGCCACAATTACTGCAAGGTAACTAAAATAAGAACAACAAAAAGGTCATGAACAGCATTGTTCACATTTTTGGAGGCTGCGAAGTGCCAAATAATCAAACATGCTTAATAAATAGCAATCGAGGGAGGGGAATTCAGCACTGGAATTTTGAATCCAAATGGTGCCTAGGTTAGTTAGCCTTTGCTATTTATAAATTGGAAAGGGCAAGACGATGCTTAGATTCTTAGGAATGGTAGGAGAGGGTCCTTCACACTGGAGAGCAGGGTCCTGGAGAGGAGGCTAGTGGAGGAACATTATTTATAAAAAAAAAAAAAAACACTATAATTTCCTTAGGGGACGATCAAAGTAATTGTGTAGAACATACAGTAGCACTGTATCCAAATGTGTATTACCACATTTTAAATAGTCAGTACTATAGTTTAGACTTCTTTGTATAAAGTGGTTAAATTAATCCAGTAGTTTAACAGTATGATTTAGGCAGAACTTCAGTGTTCATTGCTTGCTTTTCAAAAATATTAAAACCAGAAAAACTGACCATTAGATAGGATTAGAGTCACAAAATCTGTGCAATACATATACACCAAAACACAAGCTAACCAGGAACCCAACAGGACCATCTAAAGCATTGCATTATTATAATTCAAATTTCTTACAGATTCAATATCTATGCCAACCCCAACTGCTGTCTTTGTTCTGACAGAGAAATTGACAGGCTGACATAAAATATAAAAATAAACTGCTTTTACCGGATGCGCCACTTAGGAGCCCCCCCTGTTTTTTGTTTTGTTTCTTTTTAGTTTAAATTGGGACGTAGTTGCTTTTTGAAAAAAAGGTTCTTGTAATTCACGCATTCCCTGGTCCCGGACCGCACGCACCCTCACAGCACACAGCTTTCACAGCCTAATGCTGTACTTGGATCACAATGTAGTGTTTGGAAGCTCTAAGGGGAATGTAGTGAATTGTTTTATCCGACAACATCCTATTGTTTTCACTGCCAAAGCACTCTGGCCTGGGCCAGTGGTCAACATTTCTCACGGTGTCAGCTGGGCCTGCCTAAACACAGCCGGGACGATGGAATCTAAAAAACAAGGCCTGGACTTTCATTTTACAGGCCTTTGTTTTCAGTAAGTTAGTAACGTTTTTATAGAAGAAGAAACCAATTCAGTAACAAAAAGAAATAAAAAAACAAATTGTGATTGTGTTTAAAAATAAAATCTGTACCATCAGTAGCATATAGGAGGCAGAAACAGGAAGCAGTGAGTGTTGAAGAAGAGGTGCTCACACGCCCACACACAAACATAACATATTTCTATTTTTGAATTACAGCAGCTTATAGAAATCTGCTTAACACAAAGTGGATGTGTAAGGTTATAGTGTGCACTTGGTCAGTGGCCCATAATAATTCTGCATTCCAGACAGAAAGTGGGATCTGCAGTTACTGTTGTGGTAAAACAGTGATGTTGTTGCTTGGCCGGCCCCTGCTGCTGGGCCTGTGGTGCCCCACAGGAATTCAGTAGGGCGGTGCGGCCACAAGGACAAAGGGCTTGTTTTTCTGGACTGATATGTATCTAAACAAATAAAGCTATTAAAGCAAAACATTTCCAAGATTTTTCAGAGCCCCCTGTCTGAAGCAGCTCTGTTCCAATTATTTTTTTTTTTTTTTTTAAATAAAATGAAGATATTTACTTAAAGCTATTTTTGGAGGGCTGGATTTTTAAAGTACACATTTTATTATTTTCAGCTTGGTAAACTTGTGAAGAAGATGGTGGTCCACTATGAAAGGTGCTATATAAAATAAATATTGATTGATTGATTGATTGATTGATTAATATCCTCTGCCATGCTCATCCATTCATTATATACTGTAGGTCCCAACAGTTTGGATCTGTTTTCATTTAAAAGCATGATATCTGGTACAACACAAGGTTAAAGAAATGTGTTTCAAGCCTTGCTTTCACATTGCCTGACACTTTCTTGGTTATTTCACCTTCACTTAATGATTGATAGTTTGCAGCCAGTAAGATGCTATAACCCCGAAGACCCTGATGAGGTGAAATGACCTGGGAAGGAAAGAAGCAAAATACTTTCTGGAAAGCAAGGCAAGCAAACTGAGAACTTTCTTTACCCACGTGTAGTACCAGATGGCATGTTTTTAAATAAAAATACATACTAGAACATAACTGCATATTTGATACCGACATTGTGACCTAAAGGTACAATTAAAAAAAAAATATGATGTTCCTTACAATGACTTTAAAATGGGAGCCTTTGGGAGGCTCCTGAGTGGCGCATCCAGTAAAAGCACTCGCTAGAGTGCAGGATGCGCTCTATAGCCTGGACGTCGCCGGTTCGAGTCCAGGCTATTCCACAGCCAACCGTGGACGGGAGCGCCCAGGGGGCAGCGCTCAATTGGCCGAGCGTCGTCTGGGGGGAGGGAGGGTTAGGTCGGCCAGGGTGTCCTCGGCTCACCGCGCACCAGCGACCCCTGTAGTCTGGCCGGGCACCTGCGGGCTTGCCTGTAAGCTGCCCAGAGCTGCGTTGTCCTCCGACGCTGTAGCTCTGAGGAGGCTGCACGGTGAGTCCGCAGAGTGTAAAGAAGCGGGCGGCTGACGGCACACACTTCGGAGGACAGTGTTGTTCATCTTCGCCCCTCCCGAGTCAGCGCAGGGGTGGTAGCGGTGAGCTGAGCCTAAAAATAATTGGGCATTTCAAATTGGGGAGAAAATAATAAAAAAAGCTAATTGGGAACAAAATTTTAAATAAATAAATAAATAAATAAATAAATAAATAAATAAATAAAATGGGATCCTTCTTCCCTCACAGAAGGCAGCTGGAAATATCTCACTATGACATGTTTAACTTACCTCAAACAAAGGCTTCCTTGCCGGGTTGTAGACATGATGGGAGGCACATTCCTCATAAACTGCAACAGGCGTGGGATAAAAATCTGAGTTTCTAGTGTGTAAACAGTGATCACAAGGCTGCCTATGTCTGTGGGGCAACGTCCTGCAGTCTTCACTTACAAAATAGGCCTTGGGTTTATGTGCCACTGTCTCAGAAGCCCTGATCCTGTAACAGCAGCTGTGGTCCAGATCTGCTTCATCCTTATCTTGGTTGCAGCATGTTTGTTGTTCCACGGGTCTGAGCTCTGTGGGATGAAAGGCACTTAATACTTCATGACTGTGATAGGTTTGTCCTGTAGAGTATTTCCTTTCTCCTGGACAATATGAGTGGTTAGGATTGCAGTTAGGTTTTTCCAGGTATTTCCCACTTAGATCAGACTTATTGCGCCTGACCGGAAGGTTTGGTAGATAAGATGAAGAAAGGCTCTTGCTTGTCTCCTCAAAGAACTTCCTTCTGTCTGCAAAGGGCAGGATATCGCTCTCTTTGGAAGCCAGGGTTGGAGCTGGCTTGGAAGGTCTCACCATGTCTGAGGTCCTACTGTGGTTTTCCTTCTCTGGTTTCACCTGAGGTTGTAGCTTGTGCTCAGGTGTCCACTTCCATCTTCCACCTCTACCGTGGGTCTGGTCTTCTTTCTTCTCTGAAATTTCTGGGGAAGGAGTACGATGTGTGGTTTCTCTAAACCTGCTGCCAAAGTTCTGTGGACCTGTCTGCTGTAGGGGAGGACTCCTGCATCTGCTATTCTGTGGTAATTTCAGCTGTGGAGGACTTCTGCATCTAACATTCTGTGGACCTGTCTGCTGTGGAGAAGGACTTCTGCAGCTGATATTCTGTGGACCTGTCTGCTGTGGAGAAGGACTTCTGCATCTAACATTCTGTGGACCTGTCTGCTGTGGAGAAGGACTTCTGCATCTGATATTCTGTGGACCTGTCTGCTGTGGAGAAGGACTTCTGCATCTAACATTCTGTGGACCTGTCTGCTGTGGAGAAGGACTTCTGTAGCTGATATTCTGTGGACCTTTCTGCTGTGGAGAAGGACTTCTGCAGCTGGTATTCTGATGTACTTTCTGCTGTGGAGAAGGACTTCTGCAGCTGGTATTCTGTGGTAATTTCAACTGTGGAGAAGGACCTCTGCAGCTGATATTCTGTGGACCTATCTGCTGTGGAGAAGGACTTCTGCAGCTGGTATTCTGTGGTAATTTCAACTGTGGAGAAGGACCTCTGCAGCTGATATTCTGTGGACCGGTCTGCTGTGGAGAAGGACTTCTGCAGCTGATATTCTGAGGACCTTTCTGCTGTGGAGAAGGACTTCTGCAGCTGGTATTCTGATGTACTTTCTGATGCCAAGGAGAGCTCCTGGTCTCATGTAAAATAGCCTCTTGGCTTCTGGCATCAGGTCGGCTAATGTGCACCTCAGCAGGGCTAGTGGTTTTATTTAATTTCGATTCCCTCCCTTGTGAAGAGGGTGAGCTGTCACTACAAGGTGAATCATATTCCGGTTGCTCGTTCACCTCCTCCACTGTTTCTTCTCCATACAGAAGGGTCGAGGAGCCTCTGCTTTTCTGCAGTTGTGCCTTCTTTCGCTGGATCTCGTTGCGCAAGTTGGTGGCAAACCGTTCACTTCTACGCCTGGCTTTGGAAGACCTGTGCTGCCGAGAAACTGCTGGCTTAGCAGCGACCTCAGGCTTGCTTTTCTCATATGTCCTGGCTTCCCCCAGTAGTGTGTCTACCCTGGAAGCTGAAGTCAAGCCTGTGTTTTTGAGGTCAAGGGTTTCTGGCACAGGCTTTGGCATCTCACCAGGAACACTAAAACACCTTCCCCAGGTTCGATTGTTGCAGCTTCCAACATCCAAATGACCATCTATGGTGTCAGCTTCTGCTCTGGGCTCCACAATTTCTGAAGCTGTGACTGATCCAGGTGTGGAGCACCGGCTTTCTGCCCACTCGGCATTATAGCCTTTGGTTGCAGAGTGAGGGAATTCTTTGCTTGTCAGGTTCTCTTCTTCTTGGGGATGCAAAGGGGACCCTTTCCACACGTATGGATGATGAAGAGCTGGCTTTTCTAAATTACTGTCTCGATGGCCTGAGAGGTCAAGAGATTGCAACTGTGATGACAAGAGCTTTTCAGGTGCACTGTGTCTGTGCCCATGATGTCCCATCAAATGCTCTTTCTTAAGACACGTAGACACAAGAGGACCATCTGAGGACAGCTCCTTTCCCACAGCCTCACTCTTTCCGCCAAGGCACCCAAACTCTTCAGGCACACAGGGGCTACAGTTCTTTTGCCTTGAGGCATCTGTGCTATGCTGATTAAGGTAACCTTCATTTGGAATGGCCTCTGGGCTGCAGCTCTTGCACTGATCCAGTTGTGAGCTCAGCATGTAGTACTGGTCAACAGCACTGTTTTGTTGGAGATTTCTAGCATCTTTTGAACAGCCTGGATTGCAGTTTGGCTTGTTGGACAGCAGGGTATCGGAGGTCCAATTACCGGACTGACTCAACATGTGCACAGGATCAGAGGCTCTACGCTTGTCCGCAGATCCAGGTCCAGTTCTGGTGGCTTTGAAACTCTCCAGGCGGATAGGAGGTGGAGGAGGACCTTTTGAAGCACTGCTGCTGCTGTCTTCACTGTAACTGTAAGAGGACGGACGCCCCTTTACCTCCGAGTGCTGGCTTAAGCAACAGGGCTTACCGTCTTCTGATAGTCCACCAGACTCAATGACACCGGGAACGCATCTCCCTTCAGCGTACCTGCAAGGCCCCAGCCCATGCAGGTTGTCCATGGAGCTGGCCTCATCAGGCTTCAGAGAGACAGTGTAGTCTGAGGTGTTGGAGCTGGCAGAAAAGGAGCTGTAGGCAGAGTCCCTCTTGTTGTGGAAGACGGACTGGTCGACAGGAGAAAGTTGGCCCTCGTAGTAGCCCTGGCTGGGTGGGTCCAGGCTTTCCATACTGCCGATGGAGCTGCTTTGGTCTGTACTGCAATGTCGAGAAAGCTGGTTCCACTGCATTGAAAGATCACTGGAAAAGAAGACAGAGTACTTGCTTTATTTACCAGCCCACTTGAGAAACTTTATAAATAATTACAGTCAAACTTCTTTTTTTTACATCAGAATAGCCCAACAAAACTGAATTCAGAACAAACTAAATGTAAATTACTACTGATATCGTATGACCTTGTGTTTTTCAAGTCGGTTTTAAGGGCACAATACTTACAGTACATGGCTAACAAGCAACATTATTATAAAGAACAACAACTGACCGAACCACAAAAGTCTGTTTCATTTTTTCAGAATCAAACTCCCAAAATAAAACATGCATCCTGTCAATGTTGAAATTCAACTAAACTTCCTCATAACAGAGTCTCATTGGGAACATGTTACTGACAGAAATAGAAATGTCCCTTTTTCAATATAAACAGAATCGTACAGGCACAGTACTGTATGTACAGCTTTAAACCTTACCTGTGCAAACACATCTCTTGTACATGTGTATGGCAGCATTTCCATGCTTTTAACAATGTGAACAAAGAAAGTACATTGTTTCCTATTTAGACTTCTCTTATTGTTATGTATTTGACTTGTTTTTCAGGTTTATTTTATATTTATTTGATCCCAGAACTGGCCCTTCATATTTTAATCTGATAATGTTGCGAGGGGAGGGGTGAGGAGTGAATAGATAACAGTTTTTTTAAAAGAAGGTATAATAATATCGTGCACTTTGTGTATGAGATCAAATACATGAGAACACAAAACACTCCCAATCACACTCTTACTGCTCCACCAGTGGGTTTAAACTTTGACCTGGAAGTTATAGTCGATAGCAATTAAGTGCATGTCCTTAAAAGCTGGAGGATTTGATCAATTACCAATGAGTTATTGAGAGTTATGCATTAAACTGTGATTTATCACTTTTTGGTCATGTGATACTTATTAATATGTAGTTATTGAAACTAACAATAATTCATACTTTTTTTAGAACTATTTAAACAATTGACCCTGCCATGCTAAGGATTCTCAATATTCACTAATTACAAAAATAATCTTGTAATAAGTAAACATTTCACTTTATATTTAAAATGACCAAATGTAACCAAATTGCAGGATAAAGTTTTGCAGTATATTACAAATACAAGTAAAAGTGAAAGAAGTCGTCCAAAGTTCAACAAGAAGGTAATTAGTTCTTGGCTCTCGGTTGTTAAAAGCTTTCGTTACAGCTCACTACAGAAGTACATTTTACCACACTGGGCCCCAGTTTGGTTTGCAGTCTTCACAAGATATAAAACAGAGCCCACTCACCTAGATTCACACCCAGAGTGCCAGGACAAGCTGAAGGAGCCCGGGTGAAACTGCATGGCAGCGCTGTCAGGCTGATGTTCGGAGAGCTTGGCCAGGTGCCATGAGTGAGGCCTGATCACTGGAACATTCCTCCTGTAACGAGGGGCAGCAGTGAGCCAGTAAACCCGCTAACATTTCACAACTCGCTGAGATAAGACTGATTTAACTCAGTGTTCTGCATTGACTCCATGCCAATGAAGCAATAGACTCCACTACTACCTGGTGTGGCTGTTAAAAGTACAGTATACTCTGGTTGGAACGCCACAGTCTGACGGTATATAGATTTCTAAAGTAAAAGCCAGTACCTCGTTTAATTAGTTTTTAAAGAAAGGACAGAACACTCTGTTGTACTCTAGAATGTGTGTTACTTAGTTCATAATATCTTTACATTATATGAACAAAAGCCACACACTACACTAACCCCCCACCTCCAAATATATTGTATAAACAGTTATTGCCCTGCTTTGATTAACTAGTGATAAAAACCCCTACATTGCGAAGAGAACATGTAAAGGTAGTACAATGAGTGGTTTGTGGTGGGGGAGTGGGATGTGGGAGAGATATTTGCCTGATGGAATGGTAAGGGAAGACCAGAGGGCAGATTATTTCAGTTAACCAGAAGTACAGTGTCTTGGGTGATCTACAGCCTGTGTTTGAAATGAGGTAGCTCACATGCCTCTGGGTCGGAGGAGCCAGTGCGGGAGTCTAAACAGCAGCAGGGTGCTATAAAATCACTGTCTGTCTTTCTTAGGCTCAGCATCAATTTCCCTTCAGACTCAGACAAAGTACAAATACAGGCCGGAGTGATAGGAGTGAGAGAAAGCAAGCGTGAGCCTGTGGGGGGATGCATTTCATTCCGCACTGTGTAAAAATCTGAGCCGTTTACCAAGATGAAATATTATTTTCCCCAAAGTTCTTCCAGACGATACATTCTTAGAGAGTAAGAAATTTTTCATCAGTTAAATGGCAAATTCCATTCCTTGTTCTAGCCATATGAAACTTAATTTTGGTTTGAAGGCAAATATGTTAATATCACAAATTAACATATCTACTACTGTATGGTTTTGATGTACAAAGGGGAGGTTTTGAAACTTCACCCTGAACATTCTTTTTTTTTTTTTTTGCTGGGGCGTCATTGTGGATCAAACTATTTTGTACCATGGTATTCCATTGAATGTGAGTGTGTGAACGGGTGGGTCCCTGGCTGGTAGTTGGTTCAAAATGGCTGCCACAAAAACTCTTTCAAACCTCCCGTTCCTATGGGCCTTGCGCTCAGCAACCATGTACCGGCAGAGACATTCACTCCAATGAGGCTTGACTTGTAATCCCGTTTCTACTTGACACATGCTATACACCCCCAATGAATAATCTTCAGAAACAAGGAGCAGTGGGTATTCACCGTTTCTTTCTTCATTTCTCTACTTTTACTGTTACCTTCAAGACCAGTCCAATTCAAACAAGACTACAGCTCACTGCACAGCCCATTTTTCTTTTCTTTTTTTTTCGGCTTGACAGCTGTACAAATACACCATGCTTTTTTTTTCTCAGAGGCAGCTTTTCATCACAAAAGGAACGCAACACTCATGTATGTAGGGGCGAGACAACTTGGGAATACATTTTATTTATTTATTCTTTCATTCCTTATAATATGTCGTCTTTCTGAAAGCATGGGTTGCACTTTCGAATAATGTTATGGTTTTAATCTGCTATTCCGTTTTTAGAAATGTAACTTTTGTTATTCATAATTTACCTTTTGCTCACTATCCCTCACCTTTCATGAAAACTGAATTCACAAACATCAAACATATTTAAAGAACTGTTTATATTTACACATTCAGTAACCAAAGCTGCTTGTTCACAACGGTTCTCGAAAAACCCAATTGGATTGATATTGTAGCCCATGTGCTATACTACCCATGCCTAGGGGTGTAACGATTCACTGTGTATCAATGAATCGTGATACTCGCTTTACATGATAGATCATATTGTAGTAGAGGTATATATCGTTTGTAATGTGACCAAAAGCACAACATAGCTCATCTGACAAGTAGACCACCTCATGTATCGTGATACATATCGTATCATGGCCTGCATATCGTGATGCGTATCATATCGTGACATTAGTATATCGGTTTACCTCTACTCCTGACAGGCATGCCATTTCTTCTTGAGGAGTTGCAGGTAGTTATTTTTAATAAATGGAGGTGGGCTCTCTTGGGACAATAGTTTCTACAACAACCCTCCAGGTGTTGGCCAGCATTCACCGCTAACACACCTTTGACAAATACAATGTGAAAGACGCAATGAAGCCCTGTTTGGACAGTGCTTACTTCAATGGGAAGATGAATGCAAAGGACTTAACCACGAATGGAGCACTGGAGAAAAAAAAATAATTTAGAATAAGCACATCTTTTTTGGCTTGCTCATTTCTATTTGCTGCAGTGTCAAAAAGTACTTTTTAATTGGTTGTTCCAGGAAACCAGCAATTTCATTTCAGTAATTACCTTATCATCAGAAGTTTTATTTACAGATGCAGTACTCAGTGGACGGAAAATGAGAGTCGGACTTAGACAACTATCAGAGTATGATACAATTTATTACATTGTGTGGTTTTGACGCAAACTGGGGACAAGCTTTTAAGTCGTTGCAGTGCACAGGAGTGAACACCGATCTCTGCAGTGCAAAACTTTGTATTTATTATAAAGCTGTGACGAGTTCCATACATATTTAATAAACAAGGTTCTAAAACTGTATTGTTTAAATTGTAAATAGTTCAAATCTTTTACTGCAAGTACAATTATAGACCATCTGCTATTATAATAATGTATCCTAATTCCGGTTTATGGTAAATTTGCACAGTCATTTTGCAGTTTTCCCATTCTTTGCCATGGTTATACTATGCATTTACCATAGTTTACCCTGGTTTGCCATGCTTTTCAATATGCTTAACCTATCCCACAGGGTTTTACAATGCTAACCTGCAGTATGCCTAGTCTGTTCTTTCACTGTGCTTTATTACACTTTGCTATTAAGGGTTGCAATGCAGTTGTAAGAAACTGTTTGTTTTTCAACAGAAGGAGAGGTTCTTTTCAGTGGCACGGCACATGCACCAAAATGTCTATTACTGAGCATCGATGCATTTTGTAAGAATGTGATTACTTTCACATTCTTAAAATATTTTTGGAAATGCAAATATGTAGTATGCAAAAAGTGTACAAAAACACAATTATATTTCTATGTAAATTAGAAGAGTTTCATGGCTGTCACTTTCGTGATTTAAGCCATTCATTTTTTCATTTTATTTTGTGTCCAAACAAAACGTCTCACTGGAAAATGTTGTACTTCCCTGTCATCCCCTTTACAGCTGAATGGGGCTGCAACCTCTACAGACAGACTGACAGACGTACAGATAGACGCAGTCAGCTCGTCCAGTTCATACACAGACAATCATCTTGATTCCACATGAAGGGCATCTACAAATATCAGCTCAAAGTTACAGAAATAGCTGTAGAGACTCATATCATGGCACATTATCTAAGAGCGGAAGCCGTCAGTGTCACTGTGAGTTACAATCAAGTGGCTTATATATATATATATATATATATTATATATATATATATATATATATATATATATATATATATATATATAATGACCTCAATAGTACAAGCAGGATTTTGGAGATATAGTGTATAGACTACACACCTCAAGCACTCACACTTCAATGCAATGACACATAAGACATAAAGTTAAAATAAATGTGCAATGCAGTTCACACTGAGCCTTGAAAAACAGATACAGTCACACAGCAGATAGACCTTTAAATGTTTAATACTTACAGTGCTCCTCATGCATCAAGATTCAGCTAACATTTTAAACAAGCCGTGTGGAGACCGAATGGCAGTCAGTTATCAAATCCATTTCCTGGACAGACTCTTAATCCATTTATGAATATTTTCTTTTATCCGTGTAAATCCACAACAGGAATTTTAAGGCTGTCTCAGAACAGAAATAGCATGCCACTTCAGTAGCATAGCATTCCCAAGTCTTACCAAGTACAGACAGACAGAAGCACTATTGAGTCACTATATATGTTAACCCAACCTGTTGCAGTAAAGTTAGAGTCACATGACCTCGATGAACCTAGACGTCACAGAGCACAAAATGTATTAAAAAAGGAAGAAGATAGAACAATCAAGTAGGCTTTGGGACCTGCCCTCACGCAAGGGCCAGTCTCTATGCCCTTGGTTTTGTATCTGCTGCATTGAGCTTTCTTTCATCACTGCTCCAAAGCCAGCCCAGACTCCAATCAGATATGCCCCCCCCCCCTCCCTCTTATTCTCCTCTCCCCACAACACACCACAATATTATAAGGCAGGAAACCTGGCACGACTAGTGAGGAAACAATGCTCGGAAAAGATAAAGCTGTCGCAAAAATAAAACTGAGGTCTTTTAAAAAGCAAGCCCATCCTGTCATCTAGAAACTGATTCGTGTTTGGCTCTGGAGCACAAGCAGAAGCTGAAGGAAGCAAGAAAAGAGAGCTAAATGCTTTGGTGGACGGTTGCCAAGGCAAATGCTTTTTTTGTGTCTGTTTTCTTTAAGGGCTTTTGGAGATGCTGATAAGTTGTTACAGAACACATCTAAATCAGCTCTGTTGAAGGCCGCCTCTACAACTCTACAAATCCCCACCACCTAAAAACGCAATTAATTAACTTAATGGTGTTGCAATAGCTATACTTTAAAAATGATGGTGCAGCCAAGCAATTTTAATCTTAACCAGAGCCCCAATCTTCCTGCCCTGTACACAATGCTACAGGAGGGGTGTTTGTCGTGCACCAAAAGTGTTTGAGTCAGTAGGTGACAATATTGAAGGTCTGGTGATCGATGCATGATGTGGGTGCCATCCTATGGAAGAAATGCAAACCGGACCTTATTAAAATTCCTCTAGTCCATCTTGTAAAAACAATTGCATGACACGGCAGTAACAACTAGAGGTTCATAACTCAACACAGTTGTAATGCTTTAATTGGGAATCAGTTGGGGTAATATGGCCACGTAATGGGGTAAGGTAATACCTCTGCAAGTCCCAAACCCACAATTCTACGAGCAAACCAGAATTTTCATGTGGCATGATGACATGCGACCAATTTCAGCAACCCTTGCGAAAGGCAGGTGCATTACATGATAAATCAGGAGTCTCTGTTTGAGAGAGGTCCAGGACTGAATGGCAGGCAGGGGGTTGACACAAACCACAAACCATACTGTTCAAAGAGGAACATGTTACCATTCAACTGAAGAACAAGCTCAGCAGACGAGAGGTAAGCCCCTGTCTTGTGCTGATGTCAGTATTACTGACTGATCAGCTGCTAGGAGGAGATTCATTACATTCATTACAAAGCTCGTCCTTGAAAACACAAGTGTGAGTCCACCTCGGCTCAGGGAGTTTCAACGTTGGGCTCGTAACCGTGACCACTCGCCGTCCCCCAGGCTTCATAGGGACTTTACAGAATCGCATACCTCGCAAGCCAGCATACATGCTATAGTGTACAATAATGCAAAGAACACAGACATGAAATTACCTGGCCACTTTGACTGGAGTGAAAATCAGTTTGTAAAAATACTTAATTCATTAGCAACAGCATAACTAAAATGAATGGGACACCATTTATTTCAGATGGCTGTTTCACATCAATAGAAATGTGTACAAAATAATAATAATACTAATAATAATAAATTGAAGCCAGATTGCTAAAAATGTAAATAAAAGTTCATGACAACACTAAGGATTGCTGAAAACCTGTGGCACTAGATGACTTATTCAATTACAAATTGGATTTGACTAATCCAGCCCACGGGAACAGGCTAGCTTACCAGACCATTGCAGTGGTCTACACCTGCATTCTTTGAGGACTTTTCTTTAAAAAGCCTCAATTCTCCTGTCCTTGACCTCCCTCCTACCCTCCGTTTGCTTCGTTTCCACCATTAACTTTAATGACTTCTTTATTTTATTTTATTAGCAACAGGGAGTCTGAATAACAATGAGGCTCCGCTCCGCACAGGTTTATAGGATGAGGTCAGTGTGTGCATTAGTCACTATCCCTGCTGATGTCATGGGAAGGAAGATACAGCAATAGGACTGATATGCCTTGAAACGCTCATGTTTCCACGTGTCTATGGAAATACAGTAGGCTGCTTTATGAGCAGTAAGGAATGGCAGTAAGAAAACCTAGCAATCAGCACTCTGCAGCAGTGGGCAGATTTCTAAAATTCAAGCACAGAGGAAACAGCTTTAAAACAAAAGACTTTTATAAGTGCAGGACAATGAAACAGACTTTAAAAATGACACTATCCTGACCAAAGAAACAATGAACACAGCCCACGCTTTCAAAACACTCAAAACATTCCAGTAGACTTTTAATTTGTTTGTACTTTAAAAAGATGATGATATATAGGATATTATTCCTTTTTTCTTCTGTGAACTGATCGCAAATCAACAGGTCGGCTGAACAGTACCTGTACTACTGCTAATGACTTGTTTTAGGGCCCTGGTCTTTCCTGTAAAATCAGTGTCTAGATATTCAAAACCGCCATCAACACACAAAAGTGTGTTGGATTTAGGATTGGATGATAATGAAACGATCAGTTATCAGATAACCACAAATTACGTTTTAACTCCCATTAATTGAGACTTTATCCATAGTTAGTAGTTCTTCCTCTCTCACACACTAAACACCCCTCCAAGCATCTCTTTATGGAAAAACAAGCTGTCTACAAGAGAGGAACCAAACATAATCAAGATTATACTAATTGAAGGAAGATACTTTTTTTTTTCTTCACAATACCACAACCAAAAGTAACACTAGTTTTAGCGATTTTTTGGGGTCTAGACTATACATGCTGGAAATCAAGGGAGTCGCATGATCAGACAGTGACAGGAAGAGGGTTCTGAATGCTGCTGGGAAATCTGCACTCCAGTCTCTATGGAAGTACTAGTTACAGAGCTTTTGAATAAATGAAAAGCGGTCAGAGTTAATGAACTCATTCGATACATTACATCTATTGTGCTCATTCATTCATACGCTATAGAGGTCTCACATGTGTAGTTTTGAAAGAAGCGCATGTTGGGTTAATTCCAATTTCCCCTCACCGGTCCCTGATTACAATTAAGTTTATTTGTGTTGAACACCAGCTTTCCAAAATAACACACAGATATGCATTCCATTGAATGAGCTGCGCAGGACATGGCCGTGACTCGGTCCACACAGGAAGGGCGCTGCAGGGGCTTTCTCAACACAATGCCCTGTTTGTTATTTTAAAATATACAGGAATGAGTTCTGTTAAGAAACATCATTGTGAATGAATGGAAGTCCCTCTACTTATACATTAAAGGTTGCTTGATTACAAAAACGGACCAGACTGCTTTTATAACACAACACTTGTATTCCAAAACACTTTTCAGTATGCGTTTGTATACCATATACTGTGTGTTTTGTGACATCATATTTAAGGGCTAATGGCATTGCTGTGGAGTGTTACAAGGTAATAATGGAACTCCCAAGTCAATAAAGCCAGAAACTGGAGGAATGCCATTATCACTATTAAGTACTACAACTGTTTAAAAGTTATTTATTTATTTACTTCTGTGTCTGAAATAATCATTGTAGTCCACTGAAAGAGCTAACTTTGAGAGTGTCTGTGTGAAGCATTTCATCAGTAAGCAATGGTTTTAGAACAGGTGTCAATTAGTGTCATCTCAGCTGTGCTTTATTTGCCATTCTGTCATGGAGTTATAACATAATATAAAACAATGGGAAGGAAGTGTCTGATTGTTGTTCAATACAGTGCACCCTCGCTACAACGAACCCGCTGGGGTGCCGTCATATAATATACCCATATTCTATACTCTCAAGAACTGCATCAACAGAGATGAAACCAACAGCAATAGGTCAAACAAGGAGACTGACATCAACATACAACCAATATAAAAACTAGACCAAGACCACATTCCACACACCAGCCCACCCTCCCACCCCTGCCAGCCTCACAAGGCCCCTTGGTATGATAATTGCTCATTACCTAAATTGACTAAATTGACCAGATTCAGGATAAATTACCCATTTAAATAAGCATGATTGCAATCTCTGGAATAACACCCCCCAGGGGATTAACTCTCGTGTCTATGAATAAAGCAAACCTGACGTTCCAACTGAAGCAACAACAACACACTAGTAGTGTCGGTCTATGGTTGATACAGTAACCATGTACTCCTCTTCACTTGGTGCTTTTCAAACGTGCTTAAATGCCATACAAGGCAGCCACATACATGTTGGTTTTCAATAGTATTACATTTTAACTTCTTGGATGCATTTCATTTCCTCTTTAGATTTTGTGACGCTGCTTGTCTGTACCCAAGAAGTGGTAACCTCTATGTTAGTACGCTGTTAAACAGTCCTCCATGTAACACTGGCTTTGAGTTAGAAGCATGTACAAAGACACAAAAGACAACTAGGCTAGGGATGAGATCCATTGTGAAGGAGATATAATGGAGGCGTCCATCTGTATGTCACTGTGACACTGTGTGCAGCTGGGACGCGGAACAGGAGATGCGTTGCCACCCTGTGCCCCCCCACCCTCCCCCACGCCACCCCCACCCTGTACGCCACCCTGTGCCCCCCCCATGCCACCACCACCACCCCCGCCCCCCCACCCACCCACCCACACCCCGTGCCCCCCACCGGCCAGTCAACAGAGAAAAGCTTCTCAAAATGAATAAACACTAAATGTCTACTCCATAGTAGACCAAATACATTCTTTGGCAAACATCTACAGGAAACGAGCATCCTGGTTAGTGTTTTTTCCTCTCAGACTGTGTAAACAGATCTTTCTTGTGTTGTGTATGTGGTCTGGAATATTGTAAAGTACTGTTTTTTTTGTTTTGTTTGTTTTTTTAACTGATGTAGGTGGAATTCCAGAATGCTTGGTGTCAGTCAAAATGAAGGTACCATCTAAAAGTCTTCTTTAAGGATTAGTGATCTTCATAGTCTTTATATTATATAAACACCAGCATTCATCAGATTTGTTACAATAGCCAGATGGTCTTTTATATAGGGTTCACTGTACATCTAAACCTTTCAGACTAGAAGTTTAAAAGAGGAGTAAAACCACGATATTATAAAACTCAAGTGTCTTGATTCCACACTCAAGAGCTAATGAGATTTTGATGCATCCAGTAGATAGAATAACGTGGAGATAAGTTGCTGTATTTGTCAGTGCAAGTCACTTTGGATAATAATTCAAGTAGGACTGTTTCTACTAGTTTAAAAAGGCAAGAATAGTTCTCTCTTATTGTTTCACGGCCCTCTTACGTTTTCATGAGGTTTACAAAGATTCGAAGGTGTTCTTGTAAAAATTAGTTTAATATTGTGAGTTTTAAGTCTGTATTACAGTGAATTCTCAGCAACCCACATTACTCATGGAGGAGTGAGGAAAGTGTTTGTATTCATTAGCAACAAAAACTAGTGCTGCATAAAAACTTGAAATTATATATTTTTTAAATGTATTTATTTATTTATTACATAGTCTCATTACTTAAATGCCCTCGCCTTTGGCGCAGGGATTTAACAACACGAGGCGGGCCTTACGAGACGGCAAATGCCTCTATTGCTTAGTTCATTCATGACGCTCTAGAAGCAAGCCCACTACAGTGAGAGTGACCTACAGCCCAGGAAATAATTCGGTACCAGGAAGCTACAGCAACTTAATTGATGGTGTTGTTTTAATAAAAAATCAGTGATAATGTTTATACTGCTAATAAGAGGTAAGATTATTAGCCATCACTTTAAGCAAGGCGACATTTCTCCAATGAATAATAATTCTACTTGGAACAGTTTAAAAAGATCAGAAAGACAACATTATGTGTTTAAATCACCTTGTTAAGTCCAGTCCCCCTACAGAATAACACACTGACATGCCACACCATCTTTTTCCACAACAACTTTTTCTCTTGCTTCACTTTGTTGCAAGTTAACACAGTATGAAATACGGCCCAATGATGTTTTTGCTTTGATGCTCTTGGACCTAATCAAATGGTGCAAAGCGGGAAAGACCAAGGTGGGAGGAGTGGAGGCTTCTCCAAGCTCCAGTTACACTGGCAGTAATAAATCACTGCAGAATGGGATCGGGGCACCCAACAGCATGCAAGGAATTTTCATTATTTTCAGAGGGACGGCTCCATTTCCTCCCGTCCCGAATCAAAGAAGAATACACTCCTCTGTGGATCAGCTCCAGTGTCCTTATGGGGAAACAAAACGTTTCCTGATGTTTTAAAGCTTTCTAAATGCTACACTCTGCCTTTCCCAATCCCCAAAAAAAATCTGCAGCTGATCTCAGCTGGCCTAATTCTTATCCTCTTTGGCACGCTGCTTTCGCCGTTATGAAAAATCTGAACAGTACCTGGTCATCATTATTACTAACCCTAGCCATCTCCAAATTGCTCTTGAACGGCACTCATTTTGTGCAGCTCTCAAAACCAGACACTCTCTGTTGTGACCCTGTGCGCTCATAATGGGGTCTATTTAAAGATGCAAAACAATCAGATGCAATTCAGCATAAAGGTAGAAGACACAATGTCTTACATCCTGTTGCATGTTGGCATTACTAGGGACAGAACTTCTGCATACAGTACAGGTAATACTACTGTAGATATTGGCTTCTATTCATCTTCACATATATACTAATCCAGTATGTTGAGGCCTGTCCCTACAGGAAAGTGTCTGCCAAAAGCTCTCATGGAAAAGCAGTGCAATACACAAAGCCAAACCCCCCATTTTACAAATACTCCATTCTCTACAGCACTCAGTAATCACCTGACTCCAACTTGTAGCCCTGTTTACTTTAACAATGCAAACATATTAAAACAGAACTGGTTTTATTGCATTGCCAGTGGTGTAGAGCAGGCAGGAGGGATGACTCCTGCTATTATCACCCATTTAAAAACAGATTTCTTGGATACAGGTGGTTGAGCAGGGATTTCCTGGACTGCTACCTCAACAGTAAACCTCCACTGTAGCTCTTGGCGACAGTTAGGTGTCTTGACAAGAATTGCTGCAGAGGGTATTGGCTCGCAGGATGCAATATCAGCTAATATCCCCTCCTCTGTATTTTCACTTGATAGATAGATATGTATGCTGTAGGTAGTATTGGCTGCGATATGTAGAATATACCCTTTTTCCCTCAGTTCTGACTATTCCAGGATTTTAAGTGTCTTATTCATTACTTAGTTTGGTTTTAGGTGCTTTAAATTGTCTGAACCTAATCACTAATTCTGTTTAGCTGACAGTAGACATGTATTAATTGGCTCCACTATTACATTGTGATGTGTGGTCCAGTCTCATAGCAGTGAGGATACTTACTGAAACGTCTGCACTTAAACTGCCTTGTCCTGAACATTTAGTTTACAAATATGTTTTTGCATGAATCGTTTTTTGGACTTTTTTCTCCAGCATTAGAGCGTGAGTCTATTACTTTTGCTTTTCATGTATTTTTTTTTTATTTTTACGCACCTGTACCATACATGTGTTGGATGTATTAAGGCAAGGCACAGTAACTTTTAGATTACTAATGATGTTGTTTATCAAATTTTCATAACAGTACAACCATAATACAGTCTCTTGAACCAGCATGACCAGTTAAAAACCAGCATAACTACCACTGCTGGCCTGAATTTCTACCAAGGAGGGAACTTTCATCATAACAAAAACAAAGAAAAACAAACTGCTCCTATTTCTTTCACAGGTTTGAGCTATTTGTCCCCATTTTCTAAACAGCATTCTTTCTAATTTCAATACAGTGTTTGTGCATACAGTGGCCCATTCCAGGCCCCTCTTTTTCGCTGTTTCCACAGCTGCTTTTTATTCTCAATAAAAACAGTTTAGTCTTCACTGAAAACCCATGTCAGTCAGAGCTGCCCCCCACCCCTTCTGGCCCAGCTAGTTGTCAAGCCTGGGGCTCCCACAGGAAGTGGAGAGGAAAACAGCAGGGGCCGAACAGGAAGTGTGATGTCATGCCCAAAGAATTCCTAAACCGCCCGCCTCAGACTGTGAGAAAACCCAACGGCCTGACATGGAAAAAAAATATAATGTTAAGAATTTTCCCTTCATAAAATAGGACTCGCTTAATTAAGAGTACAGGCTGCCACCCTCAAATATATTTTAATAGAAATACTTACATGTTGTATAATGAAACTGCTACCTGTGTTTAGTAAGTCATATAACATGAAGAGCTAGTGTTTGTGATAAGCCCATTGTATCACTTAATTCAACAGACAACCCCTCTATTTAATATACAGTATTCAAATTATAAATTCCTATTGATTAAGAAAGAATAAAACGTCTGTGCGTTCCGATAAATGTTTAAACCTGACTTTTCAAGCTTCGCTATTTGGGCAAGGTGGCAGTTGCTATGAAGTGATAATTCTAAAAAGGACCAATAAGCTGAAATTGAGTCTGCAATAACAGACCTTAGTTACTGATTGATGTTCTCATGGAAGGGAATTTTTTTTGGCAATGAAAAACCAAACAAACATCACCTGGTTTTGCTACAATTGTAAAAAATCTTTCTGTGTGTTCCAACGGTAAATATTCTACTTGAAAACAGCAACCAAGGTTAGGCTGCTATTAGATATTACAGCCCAAAATGAGTGACTATTATTGAGAAATGAAAATGATGTTCTTTTAAATTGCACAGTACACACATACTGTACCTATCATTTAGCTACAGCAGATACTGTAATGGCAATTACTGGTATATTGTAAATTGTCTACATATTGTAAATTGTCTACAAATTCTAGTTACTGTCAACTGCAATTATTAGCTTTACTAACATCACAAACGTATGTGGGAATACTATAGGTAAGAACTAATATTGTGTTGTCTTTTGGTATCCAAGTAACATTAAGCCAACTTAGGGGGGGGGAAGGGAATGCAGGTGAATAGATATAGTAATTTTTACCAAATGACAATTTTGTATTTGTCTCACACCAGAACCCAGTTTTTTAATTGGAGACAGCAGGCAAAGCACATATTACAGTGTTGTCTTTAAGTACTGTAAGTGGTTCAGAACTGAAGGGCCATATTTAATTCCGTCTGTCATTAACTCTTTTTTGAAAGTCAGAGCAATTTATAAAACAATGTCAGCTTGTCAAGATTTATCAAGCAATCATCGTCACGGCTACTTGTGCAACGTATACGTTTGTCAAAAACAAAAAAATATCAAGCTCTTGCCAAATGCTTCATAATGTCACAGAGATTCCATACTGACATTTGATGCTGTGGAGCCGATTGAAAAGGAAAGCAAACAAAACTACTTGCTAGAACACACTGTATCAAGACCACTGTTAGAAGGGATGTTTTTTTGGTGAAAAACCCTGTTTAATATTAATGGCATAACCCAATACCTCAATACAAAGGTTACCACTGTATCAGTTCACCTATGCCTTTATAAATCTGAACTTAGCTGTCACTTGCCTTCCCAACCTGCAAACCCCAGAACAGATTTTATTTTCAATACAAATGAACGAGGGATGCACCTCAAGTAAGCAGCCACTCATTCATTTTCAGTACAAATGAATGAGGGACGCACCTCAAGTAAGCAGCCACTCATTCATTTTCAATACAAATGAATGAGGGATGCACCTCAAGTAAGCAGCCACCAATGTAAGGTCCCATTGGTGGCCAGCTAAGCGTCTGTGTTTGGTCTCATATTAAGATGGCAGGCACTCAAGGAACATGGGTGTTTTGTGCAGGGTTTTGGAAGTGACTGGATACTGTGTTTTGCTTTACATTGCAAGCCAACCGGTCTAAATAAAACACTACATGCATCCTTCCTTCAGATTAAACAGGAAAACCAAACAGGCTGAATAGAGGTCTATGGGAAGAGAACATCATGAACGTCGGAGCTTTATTCAATTACCAGCATCTGACTAATAAAAACCATGATGTAATGAGTACTCCACCTCTGGAATTACAGGAACTAAATCGTTGATATTCTGAGGTTGTCTTGGCAATCTTTAAAATACACTGTAAAATAATTTAATTAGGTGTGATTTACACTAGTCCCAATTACATTGTAGTTAAAGTTTCTTTTTCAGACCTTGTGGTGCATATCCAGTGAAGGATAGAGAGGTGGTTTGAAGACTATTGCCATCAACTAGTCTCACCAGTGCACAGTAGGAAGAGGAGCTCTTTATAAATAAATTTATTTCTTATTTCTTAGCAGACGCCCTTATCCAGGGCGACTTACAATTGTTACAAGATATCACATTATTTTTACATACAATTACCCATTTATACAGTTGGGTTTTTACTGGAGCAATCTAGGTAAAGTACCTTGCTCAAGGGTACAGCAGCAGTGTCCCCCACTGGGGATTGAACCCACAACCCTCCGGTCAAGAGTCCAGAACCCTAACCACTACTCCACACTGCTGCCCGGGCATTTATAACCACATGTAGCTGCATACTTCTATGAGCCAAGGACAAAATAGGCTGTAATCTTAATAAGAGACTACATTTAACTCAACAGTGGTCTGGAACAGAGTCAAAACAGCACAGCAGGCAGAGAAATGAATCTATAAAACACTGAAGCTTAGACTATCTGCAAGCAGAAGTTACTCTCAGTTTCAATATGGCAGTCAACTTACTTGACGTTCGATGGAAGGTAAAGCATAAGAAAGATGCAACAATTTCCACATGCCTGTTTTGAGCTCTGTAAATAATTAACACAATGGGAAATGAAAACCTCCAGCCCAAAAAAAAATAATTCCCCCCGCCCCCATCATCACTCATCTAAATGGAGCTAAAGGAATGTTTGTATTTTGCGCTTGTTAGCTCAGATAATAGTTGGCTTCAGGAAAGAGCCATGGAATCCTGTTGAGATGGGAGTTCAGAATTAAATTACAGCAGTTTATTGGGTTCAATGTGAGGCCGCCTGCTTGCCTATTTAACCTTCAGCAGCAACAAGAAGCTAAAGGTAAATAAACATGTCCAAATGGTCTGCAACACTGAAGAAGACGGTGGGTCTAAATGTTTGTTTACCCAAGTGTGTTTCTGTATCAGACAGTATCTTATGAATCACTCCTGACCAGCGTGCTTACTAAAGCAATGTTCTTATTTGTTTATTTTCAGGAGCCCTTTCAGTGGCATGCTCCTGTATTTGTTATTGTATTTCTTTGTTTATATGCAGCATTCAATTTGGCCTGAGGCTGTTTTTCAGCCAGGGCTATATTGATACAGATTATATTCTTACAATGTAAACAGGTTGATTCAACAGTAACTGACTCCTATCCCAGCAGACCCAGCTTCAGCATGAAGACCACCATCTCTTAAGTAAAGTGTGGTTATGAAGATCCTTGTGGACTTGGCAGCAATTGAAAAAGGTATTAGGCTACTGGTGTTATAGGTGATGCACTCCATAGAAAGTAGCAAGAAGTCAGTAACAAATCCCTCACCACAGCCACAAATTCAAATTAAAGCTGATGACTAAGACATACACCAACTGTACGTACAGGAGAAGATAGGATAAGAAGTGAAGTGTTTAAATCTCCAGATATAGGCAAAAATGTAAGTGTGACATACAGACGAATGGATGAACGGACATACATTTATATTAAATTATATTAATACCAAATTCATGACAATTGGATAAGCGGTTCACCAATGTGAACTGTGACATACAGTACGTACTGTACATACGCCTTCACTATTTCATCAGCAGCAGCAGGTAATAATTTAATGATTGGATAGCCAACCTGGCTTTAACTGGCTAAAAACATCCACGGCTAACACAGATAATATCTTGCGTGTCTGTTCGAACAGGACAAGAACTTCTGTGTTATTCGTCAGTGCTTGTCCCCCCATGCACCCCTCCAGCAAGTTAGTTGTGTCCAGCGCAGACAACATCCTTACTTTGGAACATTACCTTAAACCACCTATACCTTGTCAATCCCAACAGCAGTGCCCCCTAAGAGCCGCAATGGAAACTGTGGCACACATCATGTTGCATCTCTACCTGCCTAATGCCACTGCTTCCTGCAACATTGCTTTTTAGACCCCAGGATGTCTTTATCACTATGGTGTAGAAAAGTTCAAACTGTGTGAATAAACTGTATTCATAATTCTGGAACAGATTCTCTCAAAAACAATAAAATAAAATTAAAAATGAAAGTATTTGCCACATAAATAAAATGAACACTTGCAGGCTGAAAAGATTTTGCTATTTTTTTTTTTTAAACAAACCAAAACATACATTTTAAAAACAGATTCTGATAATCCCGGAACCTGTACTTTAAGATTTTCTAAAGATAAATATAAATAAAACTTAAGCTTAAAACATACAAACATTATATCCCTGTTATTCTACTAGATGGGGGATTAAAACAGGAAAGACAGTGGCTTATATAATTGATTGTGGTATTTAGGAAAATGAAACAGCTAAAATGCTAATTCAACTAACCATACTGGTGCATATTAAAAAAAAAAACCCTGAACAGATAATAGGCACATGCATTATTATGCTGTGACACACCCATATTTGTTTAATTGAATTGTCAATTTCAACATGTATGCCGACAAAGCATCAGGAATAATGTGGTGGACACGGTAAGTGAGAGATACATTGAGATCCCAAGACAGTGAAGTAAGAACTTTCAGGTAAACTGATCACCTTGCAGTATAAACCTGGATCTGGATAATAATAATAATAATGATGATAATAATAATAATAATAATAATAATAATAATAATAATAATAATACATCACTAGCTTTCTGCCCTTTCTTTGTTCTGGTTTATTTTAACAGCCCTCGGAAACGTTCCCAGAACTGCACCACACTCACTGCAGCACTAATCTGCTCCAGAAGTCTCCACCTCACTGCTGCGGTTCCCATTCCTACCACAAGGGGTCCCCGCTACACACTTTTAAGAGATAAAAAAAAGGAAATCTCTCTGGCTCAAAACTGATTGAAATTGAAAACTAACAGGGACAGCCAGCCCGGTAGTGTGCTGCTGACTGCCTCCTCCAAATGTTTTATATCCTCAGGCTTCTCATTTCAAGAAACTAACAGATTCCAGAACAAGGAATGTGGGAGATGTTAGCCGACAGAAAGCACTGTGACAGCCAGCGCAGTGTTAGCTTTGAATCTCAGTTGTAGCCTTTCGTGAGGTCTGAGGTGTACTGGTATGGTTTAGACCAGTCACAATGGGAACTTCCAAATCTTTATGTACTGTAGTTTAGATAGGAGAGCTAAAAAAAAGAAATCATCAGGAGTTACAAAGGCAACATGTATGTTACTAACTTATGTCCACACATTTTGATACTCTCAAACTAAAAAAAATAAATAAATAATTCCCAATCCAGTTTCATAACTTGATTACGACTTTTATAGATTTAAATATGAATTTACAAGCTCAAATGATTCGTGAGAGAGTAACAGTTATAAGTGCTAAGGTTAAGGCTTGCAAACTGATGCAATCTCCTCTCCCTGGGATGCTTAATTGCAGCTGCTGGGGTGGGGGGGGGGGGCAGTTTGCAGAATTTCAATAGTGTCTCTGACCAATTCATATAAATGCTACAAGATGCTCCAGTTCATTAGTGAGCATGTAAAAACCTGCTGGTTGTAGTTGGAGCATTAGGATTCCGGAGATGTTCACGTGTTGCCCTAGTGTGAGTGGTAACCAACCTGCCAACCTGAATCCCACAGCAGTGCAGGGAAAGGGGAACCTGGTACAGAGAGCCCCCAGGCAGCTACACACGCCAGCCCTAAGCCCTGGAAAGTGAGAGAGACTCTGGGAGCGAGTGTGCCCATCCAAATTACAGACAAAAATGCAACAGCTACGTGAAAGAGGAAAGAAAAACCTTCCGTCCAAGTGAAAACAACGTCTGATAAACGTCTGATGAAAAGGAAAAATGTTGTAATTTTTTAAAATACTCGGTTACTACAAGCTGAAATCTGGACACCTGAACAGATGTTGGACAGAAGAGGATTTGTATCCAGGAAACAGTGCAGCAAAGTATCTTACTCAGGTGTACACTGTACGGACAGGGACATGACAAAGTTGTTCATTTAAAGTGCGAGTGCTAGATTTTGTTTAATTTTCTAACCATTAAACCTTTAAAATTAAATGTTGGTGACCACTCAGATAACTCATATTAATGAGCATAAGACTACTTGTGTCTGCTGAGCATATGGAATATGAATACATACTGCATATTACTAACCTTACTACTGTATGAACTCCAAGATTATTATCTAAATTTCAGAGTCATGTTTCTAATAACCGTTAAACACTTGTTAAAAATGCTGACCGTGTAATCTTTGAATAACGTTTCAATGATTAAACCCTCAACTTTAAGACCCCCTAATAAAGTGTTGTTTCCACTCTCAACACAGTATGGTGTAACTTCTGTCTGTTCCTGTGTGACGATCACCTCAGGTCTGTGGTATGAAGAGAGTTTAAACTTGAAATATTTTCAAATAAAAAATTTAAAAAAACTGTTCCTATCCTAGAATTATAAATGACTGTAGATGAGGCTGTTTAAATCAGGAGTTATTAGCAGTTGTAAGTATTAGGATTAGGCTAAATTACTGAAACTAAATAAAAAAAAGAATTACAAATGACTATCAAACTGATATCATGCAAAGGAAAGCAATACACAAAGAACATCTGAAATGAATAACACACGTTCAGCTATGCAGAAAAGTGTTCATTTGACAAGGTTTTACAAGTATTTTACTCCAGAGATATTTCTTTATCATCACTGTCTCCCACAATGCCTCTTACCTGCGGACCACCATCTTGAGAATCCTGTAGGATCCCTTGATGAGAACGAGGGCTTCCTGTCTCGAGCCGTACAGTGCAGAGCCGTTGATGCTCACCAGCTCGTCCCCGACTCCCAGCTTCTTTGACAAGGCAGCCTTCCCTCCATCCTCAATCTGAAAGGCAGGTACCAGTCATTACAAAGAACACAGAAACACACACACGTTTGCATTCCTATATTTGTATTTACTATTTCTAACTCCAGTAAGACAAAACTCCACACCAGGTGAAAGTCGACAACAAAATAAATATTTTGGCTTTTTTTTTAATTTTTAAAGGCATATTTAGTTCTTAAAAAAGGTGTTTTACAA
This sequence comes from Acipenser ruthenus, assembly GCF_902713425.1. Lineage (NCBI taxonomy): Eukaryota > Metazoa > Chordata > Actinopteri > Acipenseriformes > Acipenseridae > Acipenser > Acipenser ruthenus. The sequence goes on from NC_081204.1 coordinate 23,814,970, forward strand.
AGTGGGGGTGCCCCCACAACGTCGTTTTTTCAGGAGTTACTATCTTTGTGGGGACTTTTTCTCAAATTTTGTCCGCACATTGATAGTAATACCTGCCCACACACACAGTGTGTGTTTCGAATTATTACATTTAAATGTACTCACTTGACATATTTATGATAAGTAGCAGGCCAAACTGTAAATCACAAATTGGGCTAATATCTAGAATACTGTCTGAAGCAGAGAAATACAGTAAGAAACAAATACTATATAGTAATTGTTACTGCACTAAAATATTCAATAGAGCAGATTTAGAAACACTAAAAAAGAAACCTAATACATTCAAAGATAAACGTTTCAACTGGAAGTCTCTCAATGTCTTCCTCTTAGTATTTCTAAAATATTCAACAGTATAGGCTTTTTTCTGTGGCAGTTCCATTTGAAAGTCAGTCTTCAAGGAGATCAAAGTGCCTACTCTTTACACAAGGAGATCACATTATGGCATGGATGGAATTTCCCCAGGGTGAAAACAACAAGAACACTATTTTTTCTATTAAACAATGTTCCCAGTCGAGTTAGCATGTAACATTTACAATCAAATGCAGCCCTCTGCCATTGAAGTCAATGTCTGAGGTTTCCGCACTAATCTTGGGGCCAATATGTTTCCCATCTGTGCTCCTTGTCCTACATGAGTAATGACTAACGTTTGCGAAAGCTTTATAGTTCTGTATGTAATATGTTATGCTTGAAGCAAACTGGCTCAGAAACTGGGAAAAAAAACATTGTTTTCTGATAAAAAATAAATGGAACAGTCCCCAAATCCAGAAATGACCCTCTCAGAATAAAGAAGGAATACAGGTTTGCTTCCTTGGTTCTCCTTTAAGTACCTTGTTTGGTACGCTATCAGCTGTGTCATCGACCCTGATTAACACTAATCTTGAACAACTTCAACATTACAAAATTAGTGCTAAAGCTGTCTGCGAAATGTATGTGCAATTTATACAGAGCTCTAGGTCATTTCAGCCAATTGGTGCACACATTGTCATTCCTTGAGCACAGAACCAACCCTAACCATGTAGTTCTACTGCTAAAGGGGTCATTATTAGTTAGAGGAATTCAGGAATTTTTGCCAGCAGCCTTGTCCAATGTCAGCAAAGTGGCACCTGTGAGGGCGCTGTGTAAAGGGAACAGAGTGCCCTGGACTGGATGGCCAGACAATTCATTCCCAGGGTTAGGCGGAAGTCGGCCATCTAGAAAGGGGGCGGAGCTAAGGTACACTAAATTATCGACCCGGAAGGTAAACGATGTGGCAGCCGCAGACCGGAGGAGCGGTTGCAATCGTTAACCAAGGGGTCATGATTGACGTTATATAAGGGGACGTAGCGAAGTGATCTGTTCCTTTGTTATGGTTAATGCTAAACCGGAAGGAGACCCGTATTGTAATCGTGAATGTTTTGTTTCTTTTTCGTGTCTAAAAACTGTTTGTTTGTTGTTATTAGATGGCTAACACGATCCGGAGCTGTCGCTAAAGGCCATCACCAAACCCGGACAACATTGCACTTGTGTCATGATTAACTATATTTGCACCACGAGCACTATAGCACTCACTGTGGACTTGTGATCGTGTTTGTGTTACGTGTGGGCGTTTAAAGATCAGGACTATTATTTCGGGGCCAACCTGTGGATTAAACAGAGCAATACGCAAACCACTGTGTATTGTCTGTTCTCATTACTGTTTACTGTTTGTCACCAGACTTTGGATTACACAAATAAAAACACCATTGCACCTGGATTATCGTTGTCTGTCTGTTTATTGTTCACCGCAGCACTCCTGCACCTGCACACTGTTAACCACTTTGCCACAATCCTCCACAGAGGAGAATCCATGAATGTAGTACTGTAGTTATTCCAATAACCCACAAGCCCCCAAAGGGTAGAGTGGGTTGGTAACGGCTCTCCTCATGACTGAAATAACCACAGCCCTGCATCAACATTCCTGGACTATAACTGTTGAATAACAAGAACAATGTGTAGAAAATTAGGTATGCTTAAACTTCAAATAAAAAACAGAACTGTAAGTTTTCTTTTCTAAGATCAAGTTCTGCATCTGCTTGGCAACTCGTAATTTGGAACAGTACAATTCAACCAGTCGTTGGATTGGAATGAATTAAATATTCCAAAATGAGAAATATGATATGCATTTCACCCGGCTCCAGCAAAAGTTATTCGATGCTGGCAGTTATCCTCTCCTCCATGTGAAGATCCCTGAAACTGAACTGCTGATACAGCTCTCACACACAGGATGCCCCACAGAGCTACCCTACAGAGCTCAATTTTTGCTTGTAAACTTTTTGTAACACACAAGATATTGCTTCAGATGTAATATGAATACCGAGGCAGAGCTATTTAGACAGCTCTCTGTTAAGTACCCTCTTATCAGAGTATTGCGTACAACTCTGTAGTTATACAACTCCTGCGTTAAATGGGTCACTCGTGGATAAGAGCAAGAAAAAGAAAAAAAAAAAGAAATAAAAAGTTCCGTTCACAGCAGCCCAGTGAGAATAATCAGCTATTTCACAAAGCTAAAAAGAAAATCCAGCAGCTTCTAATCCACACAGTCTCAGAGGTATTAGGCGGCCCCCCGTGTGTTAACCACATTCAGAAGATTTTCCTCCATCAAACGAAAACGAGGTATTTATTTATTTAAGCAGCATGGGTGAAGAGCCTTCAATTGGCAACGAATCCAACTGTGCAGCGGTTGGTTAGTGTGACGTTTTGGACTTGGAAGTTGCAAATGAATCTTAGTCTGGACAGCCCTCACAAATCACCAGAAGATGCGCACAGGCTGTCTGACAGTTTCTAAACAATTTACTCTTGTAGCCTGGTTGATCTCAAGTGTCTCCTTACCTCTGTCCTACATCTATCTCCACTTAGTTTCCAACTGTGTCCTCTGGACCTGCTTTCTGTGCTGCACTTAAAGGATTGGCTAGGGTTAACTTGGTCAGCTCCTTTTAGGATTTTGTAGACTTCAATTAAGCCTCCCTTAATTCTTGTTTGCTCTAGGCCAATGACATTCAGTTCCCTTGTAGCCCATTCCTTTATGCCCTGGGATTAGTTTGGTTGTCTTTGTTGGACTTTCTCCAAGGCCGCACTCTCTTTTGTGGTAACGTGATGACCAGAACTGAGCACAGATGTGGTCTCAGCAGTGTGTTACACTGTACAACCTCACCTTGAAACCTTTAATCTGTACTAACAACACAGGCCTACTTTCTTTTGGTGTCATTTTTCACTTGAGTCACAGGGCCGCACTGAAAATCAGCAGTTGTTTTGAGTGTGTTCTGTCCAGGCAGGCCAGCCCTGGCACTGTATATTTATATGAATGGAAAAAACAAGAGATGCAGAACAGAAAATAGCCTGCAGTTTCCTTCCAGTGCGACCAATGTTAAATTGGGATCCAGCTGAACATAGCAACTCTTGTGTTTTTTTAGCACTCTCAAACTGAGGCACACCCTGTTCCAAGCATTTCACAGCTTCTGTCCCTTCCTGGCATCTCTGCGTCACCCAGCAGGATACAGAAACACTGTGCTTTCTGTCTAGTGTAAGCCGAGTCTCCCACTCCGACCCCAAATTATAAAACAACAACAGCATCTTAAAATACAGTTTATGGCTTTTATTTGAAATAAACACCACTTCACCTCTCCGTACACCATGATAAAAATATGTTGGTTTGCTGTAGCACTGCCCATCATTTTCACACCTACCCAAATATCTTTTCACGTACATATGAAAACAGAAATCCGAGGTTACAGCGAACACACAGTATGTTAGGGGTGGCTCGAATTGTTTCTTGACAGTCAACTTTGCAGATGAAGTCAAACTGGAAACAGATTCACAATACCCTTCCACAAGTATTCAGCTGTCCCAATTGCTGTTTAAGGACAGTGTATAAAAAAAGTGGCAACCATTATATTGTTAGGCTTAAAAAAACAAAAAAAAACCACAACAATGCAACTTTTACAATAGTGGCAGGAGTGACGGATGACAGTACTGGGTAGATGGAATGCATTGGAAGTTTTCTCTCTAGAGCCAAAGTCATTGGCCACTGTCTTTAGTTCAGTTCTATGCAGTAAAGATTCTCCCAGTCTGGAGATCGTAGACCACAGATATCAAATTACACCACGGGTGCTGTTTACAGTGCAGACATTATTCAATCCACCAGCAGTGTGCTACAACAGACATTCCCCTGATCTTTGGCAGTTAATAAGGATGATTCAATTTATAATAAGTGGAACAGTTGCTTTTGCTCCACTTCAGAGTTTGCCAATTGTTTTGAGCCAAGAAGCACTATATATGACGTATATATATGTAGAACCTTCTAAGTATTTCCTTAGCTGTATGTCCCCCCTAACATGTGGTAAGACTTTACACTCAAGTAAAAGTTTAGAACACTGTCTAGTCACAAAGGTGCTTGAATTCAGATACATAGCACAACCAATCTGATGGATAGACACCAGGTAAAGTGTCTGATAACATTTCCACAACGCAAAGGGAAACCATTTTACTCTGGCGGAGGCATTGAGAGCAATGTCACTGCACTCAGAATCTTTGTAAACCATTTTTTATTGCTGCTGATCCAGCAAGTAGACAATATTGCAACATGTTTCTCCCTATTTGATGGACGTTTTACTATAAATTAAGAATGGCTTTGTAATGTGCTGCAATTATGTGGGTTTGACAAGAGATCTGACATTTGAAATCCTGATGCAGCCAATGCTTTTAAACAGAGATGGCAACAAACAAAAACAAATGCAAATAACTCAAAAACAACACAGGCTCCCTGGCCTAGCCTAACTTCACAATACTCATTGCAATTCTGTAGGTACTGCTGATTAGGACATTCAGAACACAACACATTAACTAATCTAATCTCTATATGTTAAATAAAAAATTCATTAGACAATTAGAATGTGCATCAAGATACTGGAGTCAATCTGTCAAAGTATTGTATGTATTAGAAAGAAGGCATCCACTTACTCATTTAATACGAAACTCATTAACAGCAACTGAAAAAAACAGAGTTGGTAGGAACACAACCAAGCCTTGCTTGCTTTAAACAGAAAGTAGAATGGTACAATGTTATTTTCTGCTTGTTTTCAAACACTGACTGCGACACTAGCTGAAATACAGAGTACAAATCAAATGTGGTCATGTACTGTGTCCAATCTGGTCACCACAGTACCAAAAGGACATTGTGGCTGTGGAGAGAGTCCAAAGATGGGCAACTAGATGAATCCCAGGACTTCAAGGAATGCTCTATGAAGACAGACTGAATAGGACAGAATGTTTTTAGCCCGTAATAAAAGATGAATTAGGGGGAGTTCACTGAAGTCTTTAAAATCTTAACCCGAACCAATATTTTAAGTGAAGCACAGAAATTAAGACCAGAGGACAGAGTTGGAAATTAAGCGGAAATAGACTTGGGTCCTTTAAGCCCCGACTTGACAAGCTTTTGAGATCAATCAGCTACTTGGAACCGGATAAACACATAGGTGTAATTTACAAAGGGGACACGCCCCCTCACTGTTTCAGTGATGGGGAAATGTCCTGCTCACACTGTAGCAGTACTAACACTTTACAGTACTAGCATTATTTTAATAGCAAAACTGTATTTATCTGACTTATTTCAATTGTGGGGAAACCTCAACGTTTTTAGAAATGTATTTCAAGGGCAATTCTCATCCCTCTCATTAAATCTGCCACACTCGCTCTAGCGCTCAACGCTGCCTCAGGGGCTGGTTGAACTAAAGGGATCTGATTCTGGATCCAGGTTCTGATCCGAGTGGGGCTTCCGTGCTCTTCGAAGACTAAAGTCATGGCTTCGTAATTCCATGACTCAGAAGCGACTGAATAATATAGCTATTTGCCACACTCATCAAAAGAAGAATACTGCCGAGGCAAACAGATTACTTGCACATAGGGATAACACATACTTACAAATGTTGTAGAACAAACAGATTTTTTTATCATATTCTTAAAAATGTTGTGAAATCAAATATATTTTGAAAACATGCGATAAGGTTCATAGGAAAAGCAGCAAATGATTACAGCACTGAGGACAGTAAAAGCCTGAGGCGTCTAGGAGTCCCAGAAGTAGCCAATCACTGCTTGCCCATGACTCATGTGTTTTCATTGTCCAAGCACTCTTTATTTGACCTCTTGCAGAACCTCTTGCAGCACTGAGATAACTGCAAAGAGCAATCACATGTTGGTCTTAATATCTTGGCAAAAAAATATCATTGAAAATACAAATACACGTTTACCAAATGCGTTTGTCTTTAGTGAATGTGAGATTTACTAAATGATGGCCTTCCATATCAGGTAAGATATACAGGAACTATAATCCTATCAAAACGATTCCTGTATTTAAAGTTAAGACAGCAGTGACATGTTCTAATCTCATTGGAATCACCCGGTGGGTCGTTTATTACTGCAGAGGCTAATCAACACTTCCCCTGAGCAGCAGAGTGCAATCACGTTGGGACAATAGGTATGTCAAGGAGATAGTCTGATGTGCTCCCAGTGCGGTCTACAATTACTCATTTCTTGGCAGGAGAGAGATTTCCTTCCCTTTCCTCCAGATTTAGATCCCCATTCTCAATCTCCAGCTGACATGCTTTGCGCAAGATAAGTACCACTTGGACAAATCCCAGCCTAGAATTTATTGCTCTTCTAAACTCACCATTTTCTTTTTCAGAGTTTGTAATAACTATTGCTGAAAAAATGCACCACACACAGAGACTAGTTGGCCAAGTAGACAATGGCTATCACACAAACCCAGCACGGACTACCTGAATCTCATCTGCATTTAATAACTCAGTGGAATGCAAGAACGACCCATGAGTCCTATACTACTGTCATATTAAATCCCAGCATGAAATTGAAGCCTTGCAGATCTACAGTAGATGAACATGTTTCCTCATTTCTTTGACAATTGGTTCTTGTTGCTGTAAATCCCACCTCGTCAATCACTCAACACACCATTCAGCCTGGCACAGCTCTGACACACCTACAAAAAAACTGTATTACCAAGCTCCCCTCGGAAAGGGCAGGCCGGGCACTCTTGCAAAGTTTCCCTGAAGAGGGATACACACTTTAACACAGGGCTTACCTAGTACCAGGACCCATCTATTTGTACTGTTTTAGTCTGGGGTTTTATTCTTAAAAGGACAAGTTGACACAGTGGGTTAGTTTACAAGGTCACATATGAAATGCATTAGGCAGTCAGTGGACAGCAGTAAACATTAAAAAGCACAATTGGAGGTCCGACAGGGAGTAGCAATGACAAATGTATAGGGGTGAATTGTGAATCTTTACAGTATACATTGTATCATAATAGATGTAGTGTTTATATCATGATACAAGCCCAAAAGCACCTCATAGTTCAGTAGGTCACTGTTTATAGCTGGTATGAACTCTCCCTATTTATTTTTGTTTTTTTAACAAAATGGTCCATCCTTTAATAATCTTATTATTCATCATACAAATAGCCCATCACATATATCGGGATACATTCTGTATTGTGACCTGATCGTGATACGGATCATATCGTGACATTTGTATCATTACAAGTGGAGTCCCCAAATGATGAGAAGCATGATTCTCACCGCTACGGTTTTGAAAGAGACTGATCAACAACAATACACAATGCAAGATCCAATAAAACAGGGCATTTCCTGTAAAATGTTTAGTTTAGGATTTTCATTTTGGTTTAACATTTTAAACTTTTACAGCCTTGGTATTAAGTCTAAAAAATATAGTTTAAATACCTTGTGCTAAGGTTCGGAAAAAGGCTGTGCATTACATCACATAAAATAAGATGATCCAGTCATTAATTTACCAGGGGGAAATAAATCTGGAAACTATAAACAGAATACAGACAAGTTAAACCAGGCACTAACTCGTTCCTTACTGGGAGTAAAAACAGAGAGCGGTAAATAAACACTTCCAAACAGAAATGACCATTTGCAGAATCGAGCTCCACTACGTACTGTAGTGATGAATGTTCTGCTGATAAAGTGGTTTACACTGGTCCCAGAGGAAAGTACCACAGATTAGGTATCAGCAATTGCAAGCTCACAGCCAAACTCCCACACTCAGGTCAGGACAGAAATAGGCCGAATGAGAGAAGCCTTGGCACACCTAATATCTCAACTAGAAATGAGTGGTTTAACAAAAACAAGTATGTCAGTAGCATCCAATCCCAGCCACTGCTGTGAAATCAGAATTCAGAGCTTTCAGTACGATGAAAACGTTGATGGCCATGACATATCTTAAAAGTATGTACAGAACTGGATCATATGAAAAGCACCTCTCGAGATGTATGCAACAATGTAAATGCGACATACAGAACAGATGTATGGACAAACAGACACAGCAGGTGTTAATAAGGCAGTCTCCATCCATCTGTGATTAAGTCATTTATGTAGCTATTTAATTCCTTATGGAGATACTTAAATGTTACAATGTGTGATGCCAAACCTAATATTAAAACAAGTGTGTGAGCAATATACACCCTCTTCCATGGCTATCAATTCTAAATTAGATATATCAGTGTAATGAGAAGTTGAGGATTGTGATGTATAGCAACAGTATGTACAGAATAATATAGAATAAGAAATGGCAATAAATAAATAGACAATTTAATGTATGGTATTGATTATATATATTCATTCAAATGACTGATTTACAGTATGTGGAAGATGCATGTAAAAATGTGTGTTTGCAGGGGGATAAGATTCATAAAACTACCTTAGATAGAGGAAGGGTCTGCATGC